>NC_073700.1:24354000-24980750 GCF_023634085.1 Falco cherrug | reverse complement strand
TAGTTTCAACTCCCACACTCTGTCTGTGTCATTTCACAAACTCCTCCATTACACATCAACTGTCACTATGCAGAAAAAATACCAAGTACTTGGTAGGCAGCAGTTGCAATGGAGCCATTTTTTTCTAAATCCTTCTATTAAATATACCTTCCTAATGAATAACTCCATCAGCTCTTACTGCAATACCACTCCCTGATCCTTCATACTGAAAACACGATCTAGCTAGGTTCTTTGTTCTTACAACACAATGAAGTCATTACAGCCATGCTATTGGCTTAGGCCACCTCTGGCACTTATGATAAATTCTTTTAAAAATCACAGTGGCTTCGTTCTCACAAATATAGAGGTAAACCTGTAAAAAGCAACCTTATTTTTCCACACTTCCATTTTTTTAAAGTCAGAAATCCAGGCAGGTGCTGAAATAAGCTCTTTTGCTCAGCAGAGTGGAAGGACTCCACGTGTGGCAGCAAAGCAAGATGGAGTTCACAACAGCTTGTGCACATTAGTGACTACGGTCTTTTCTCTCTTAACAGAGAGAAAGAATAGTTAGCAATGGTGATGCTAAATTTATCATCCCAGTTAACCACCAGCAACCAAACAGTTCAGTTCCTCTAGAGTTACTGGTTCAACACTCAACAGACTCATGCAGATATACTGAACTGACTAAACCCCTCAAACCACTGCTGAGAAGGCTTTTATTTTTAAAGTTGTAAATACTAGAGAACTAGAAAATAACTTGAGACAATTATTTAGTGCATACTAGATCTCAGAATGTGTAATTTAAACGTTTGCTGGAGTTATCTGCCTTTCAAAAGTAATGGTTTAAATTCACTAATTTGAACAGCATTTGTGTATTTCATTTTAAAAGGCACTTTCTGTTCTTATACATTCCATGTCCTTTTCAATTTTGTTCATAAACAAGGAGAAGATGAAAATAGAGGAATTTTATTCTTTCACTATTTTCTGGGAACCAGCAACTGACACATCTAATACCTACTTACTAATCAGCGCTAAACACACTACTCATGACAGCTTTATTTTGGATTATACCCACCACATTTTCCAAAGTAGTGAAGATGAAATACAGATCTCTGATCTGTAAGGTGTCTGAAAAAAATCCTTATTCAGTTGATTACACATTCCTGTACGATTTAAGTTTGAACATGAGCTTCAAACAAATTTTATAGTATACAATCAAATTTTTATTACATGTACCATAAATTTCAGCTTGGTATAGCATATATTAAAACTAACCAGCTGACCATGTAATCTGTCAGATGTGACGGATTTAGTCAAGATGAGTAACAGCATACAATTCAGTATGAATAAGTATGAAGGAAAACATTCTGGAAATTTCAGCATTATCGAGTGTGAAAAATGGATTTTTTTTTTAAACCTATGAAAAACATCTTTGCTAAAATAAGAAGTGTTAGCATGACCAGATTAAAACTTAAGCTTCCTCATTGCTGGGTTATTTTATCTTTTAGGAAAGAAAGAGAACACTCACATCATTAAAGTTTTTTAACTTCTTTTTAGATGGCATATGCTTTTCAGCAGTCTAATTATTTGTAAGCTGCACCAGGAAAAAAAATAGCTCTTCCATCTCCCTAATTTTTCTCAAAAATTAAGACACACCTTTATGTATTTCACAGCAGCGCCTGTGTAATTTCCTTGCCTCTGATCCTTCCATTATCCCATGAGACATGAGGACCTGCAAGAACCGCCGATGAGCATCGGTCATCTGAGCTGCCATCGCAATATTCCACCTGGCTTGAAATGCTGCGAATGGTGTAAACTGTAATTAATGCACATGCTCATGCAAATTAAAAATACAGTCCAAGCATACATAAGATTTCAATTAAACTCTCTAACATTGAATCGGGGCAAAACAGCAGATACCCCACGTTGTTCTCAGAATACACATGGTGACTAACTCCAAGGTTCTACGAAAAGGAAGCAAAAGATAGAAGATAAACTAAGTTTAGCTATAGACTAAGACAACGTTGGCACCGTGCTATCACACCCCTAACGTCTGTGTAACACCACCTCGCGTAGTTCCGTGTTGGATGCTTCTGCTCACTGCACATCCTAATAACTTGTCTAGAGCGTAACTTGCTGCAGACAGAAAATCCTCCTCTAAACGTTCTGAAGCACAGCAGAACTAAATAAAAGCATCTCAAGAAATTCCTCGGCCACTGCGGCCAAATAATGGCCAATAGTTCACAAGAAAAAAGGAGCTTCCAGGCTCCTCCAAGCCAAGAGACCAAGTAACAAAGCGAACCAGAGACGCCGCGGCCTGCCGGGACTGGCCGGGCCCGCAGGCGGACCCTGCCCGGCGGCTTCCCCCGTGCCCGGCGGCCGAGGCCGCGCCGTCGCCCCCCCCGGGCGGGAGGCCCAAGCGCTCCGGGCGCCGCGGCGGGCACGGCCTCGGGCGGGAGCACCCTGGAGGCCGCGCAAAGCGCGCCGGCTCCGGCCGTCCACCGCAGGCCTCGCCACGCAGCGGGGCGGCCGCTGGCCGAGCTCCGGCCTGCCCCGCCCGCCCCTCCGCCCGCTCGGCCTGGGTCTGCCGCCAGCCGCAGGCAGCCGCACGAGAAACTGCCCCGTCCCCGCCGCTGCCAAGGCCGACCTCCCGCTCGGGCTCGGACCCCCGCCCTGCTCGCCCGGCCCCGCGCTCCACCGGGCCGCCTCACCCGCCAGCACCGTCGTCCCCCGTGCTCAGCAGCTCGGTGCTCGCTGCCGCCGCCTGCCATCGACCGGCTCAGCAGCGGGCGGGGCGGGGCCGGGCCGTTTCCGGCGCGGCGGGGCGCGGCGGGGCGGGCAGCTCTTGCTGCCGGCGGGCAGGCGCAGAGCAGCGCGGCCGTGGAGCGTGGCGTCTGTGCCGGGGCTGGCCTGCAGGTGCCGCGGGGCCGCGCCCGCCCGGACCGAAACTGAAGCCGAAGCCCGGGCCCGGCGGCCGGACCAGGCGAGGTACTGCTGGAGGCCGCCTTCTTATTAACTGTGGCTGGGGCCGAGCGCACACTGGAGCGCGCTGTCCGTCTTCTCCTGCTCCGCGCTCCTGGGGCGGTGGCGGCCCCGGCGGGGGGCAGCTCGGGCGGGCGGCGCGGGGTGGTCATGCCGCCGGTCACCGCTCCGAGGTGGGAGGCCCAGGACGCGGCGGTCGGGGGCTCACTCTGCCTTCGGGTCGGTGTTCTGAGGTAGCAGGGGAGAGGAGCGGTGCGGTTCTCAGAGGTCTCCTCTCAGCCGGGAGCCCGGCGGCGGAGGGCGGCGGCTGCCCGGTGTAGCGCTGAGGGCCGGCCGGGGCGCTGCGCTCCGGCAGAGCCTGGGGCCGGTTCCTGGCGAGCTCCCGCAGCCGGGGCTCAGGGCCGCAGGGTGGGGGGAGCCGCTGCGGTCCAGGCGTCGGGTATTTGTGTGGGCTCTTTCACCGTGCCAGGGTTAAGCAGTTTCTGTAGCTCCTGTCAGGCCTTAGTTAGAAAGTGCCCAACGTGCCTTGCCGCTTGCGGGCGCTGATTCGCGGTATGTCCAACGGAGTGAGAGCGCTGTGTTGCTTACGGGCCCCAGTGGCGTGGTGTGTGTGCTCTGCTGGCCTCTGTCCCCTCAATATGAAAACGGCTGGGATGCAGAAACTTTAGCCGGTTTAGTCGTAAAGGTTTTTTTAAGAACCCATCTGCTCATTTTGAGAGGCTTTCCTCGTGTTTGTGAGGAGAGGTTTATCCAGATGTGCCCTGTCCCCCTCCAGAAATGCAGATGTCATTTGTATGTTGTCACATCAAATAACATTAATGATATCCCAAACTACACGAAGGAATTTTGTAGAACAAGGTTAATATTAAAATATTAGTAAAATTACTAATTTTAAAAGAATGGAAAAAATGCTTTACTCCTTTAAAAGACACCATTCTGAAGTTAAATTCCTTCTTTAGTGATCAAACAGTGTGATGCAGGAAATACTGTGTCAGATAAACAATAATATGTGTATTATGCCCTTTAAAATAAAAAATGGGACAAAGCTTCGCCACTGAAGAATCCGTAATCTACGGACCTCTCCACAGATCTCAGTTTCTGCTTGTCCAGCCGTAGTAGTCTCAGCAAGAAGAGATAACGTTAACACAACGGTGTATTAACTGGATGGCAAAGCAGCAAGTGGCAGTGGTTTGTTGTTCAGTTTAGGTAACACAAAGTGGGAACTATTGAATTTATCTTCTGGCTCTTCATTGACCAAAGCTGCCATCCTTTAATTATTGGAACTTCTAAATATCTTCCAGTTAGAAAGTCTACCCTTTCATCTAAACCTCCACTTTAAAATAGTATACAGGACTTCCTCCTCAACTTCCAAATTCTTGTGAAAACCCACTTTGTCAGAGACGCCTGCGCTTTTCACCATACACGTACTTTGTGCAGTTACCTCTGGGAGTCACACTGCATGTCAAAGATAGGCATTATGGTTTATGTTCCTGTAGGTCTGTCATCTTGTGTAGGCACGTAGGGGAACAAAAAAATCAATTAAAAGCAGCAATAAAAAAAGATAGAAATTACTCCCTGACTTATTTAAATTCTGATACAAAATCAGTTCAGGAATTTTTGCTTTGCTACATACTGCTTATCTCATTTTAGTCTGCAATTGCAGCTAATGTTTTAAACCAGAAAGCATAAGACAAGATGTATTTTAATTTCGGAAAGAGCCACTTTGAAATAGCAAGTGTTTCTTTACCTGTACAATTGCAGCAAAGGTAAATTAAGCAGAAATTACTGTCATCTGTCTTCTGGGAATTAATTACTCCTTGGGCTTAACCGTTTTGCAAATTATGCCTGTAATTTCTTTAGAAGCCCGGACCAGAAGTTGTTACTGTTTTTCTTGACAGTAAATGAAATCTTTTCAATCATACTGTATTTTTTGTTGGGACAGGAGTGATAAACATCAAAGCATATAACTTTTGCCAGTGATCTCATAGACCTGCTTCTAGCCCTGATAGAGATTTCTTTCGTAGTGTTGGGGAAGTCACATCTTTTATACCTTACTTTCCTCAGATATATTTGGATTACTAGGTTTGCTGTCAGTTTAGGATTCTCTATATGTGTTTTGTACTTGTTTAAGATTGGTATTTTATTATCTGATACAAAGAATAACTTAGAGCTAACAGACAGGAAAGGTATTGCCAATTTAAAATTTCCTCCCTTTGTATTGGATTTATAGTCCACTACTCTTAAAAAAAAAAAATAACAAAACTGCACAAATTTTCTTTTTTTTTTTTTGAGCTGTGGGTTAACTCCGTTTTCATCAACATGTGCACATCTTTTCCCCCTGGGGAAGGGGGGAACTTTTTGCTCTGTGATCTGTTGATTCTTATGTGATGATGCTTATGTGATACAGGATTCTCTGCCAAAGTTTAAGAGTTTCTTGGAACTGCAGTCATGCAGCAGTATTACTTAACAATGGACTGGAAAGCAAATGCTTCCTCTCTTGAGGATTCCAGGAAAAAGGAAGAAAAGAAGAAGGGTTTTTTGTGCTGGAGCAGTTTGCTTTTTTTTTTTTTTTTTTTTTTTTTTCCCCTCTCCCCCTGCCCCAGCAGCAGCAAAGGCAGTTGTTTTGTTCTAAAAACATTTATACTGTGCTCAGTCGTGTTTTGTCTGTTCCTAAAACATTAAAAGCTCATCTCTTGAGTGATAGTTTTCTTGAGAATTTATGATAAATTTGTCTTTCAAGTATGTCCTTTATTGCTAGATGAGCAGTAACTGCCTCAGAGAAGGTCACAAAAGAGTTTCCATTCTAATCTTCTATTTTTGCTAACAGTGTTGTTACCCATGAACCTCTAAGGTTGACATTTCCCATGTTTAATTTTCAGAAGCTTATTTTGAAGAGTGGTCAGTCATGCATTTGAGAATGGAAGAAATACAGTATCATTAAACATGACTTTTTCTGACAAGTGCAGAAACTTGGATTATGAGTTAATTGCCTTGGAGCCAACATACTGAAGTAAAGATTGATCATAAGTGAAGTGCTAGTAATTCTAAATATATTGAAAAAAAAAAAGATTCTATTGCTACATTTCACAGTAGTTTGATTTATGTAGATATATTTATCAGTAAAAGGTGTGGTTGTCTGTATTAAAAAGTGATTTTTTTTTTCTGTCCCTTACACAACTGAGAGAGAATCTGGCTGTTGCCTACCTTGTGTTTATTCTATTTGAGTGTTTGACAGCAAATATTCAGCAGCTGTGCTTGAGAATCTTCCCAGTTTTGGAGAGGAGTTATCTGAGGGCCTGTGGCTTTGGTAGCATGCCTTTGAGGCTGCACATCCTTATGTGTATTCAGTGCCCACATACATTTCTTCAAAAGGTCATGATTTTTTTCCTGAGCTTGTTACATAATAAGTTTATAGGGTGGCAGAGTTGCTGATCTCTCATTAGTTCCTTTTGTCTTGTGAGCTGGTGAAGCTCAAATCATTAGAAGTGTCAAAGGTTGTTCTACTGCTGTAGCTGTAGCAGAGGGTATCAAACCACCATTAACAGGTAAGTTTCAACGGTCTCTTCTGCTTCAGAATCTAACAGAACTTCTGCAGAAAGCCCAACATCACTGTTCTGCTCCAGGAGATCTGATTTCTCTCTTCTTTACTGAGTGGAACAGAGAATTGTGAGGTTTTGAAATAAAAAAATAACCTGCCACCTGGGAACTTTGCAAATGTAAACAGAGCAACTGTAGCATGCAGGTAGTAAAAACACTGCATCCAGGCTCGGAGGTTTGAAAACACAAAGAGCAGGAGAGGAAGAGACAAAAGGGTTGTGTATTAAGAGAATGTGCTGCTGAATGAGTCTTATCCCCCTTTATACTGAATGCAAAGTCATGGTTATTCCATAGTAGTTAGTGTGACTTGCATTTAAAATTTTGGTAAATTTGTATGTAATCACATACATTTCTAGTGTTTCATTTTTCAGAAAAAAATGAAAGCTGGTAGCCATATCTAATCCAGAGTATGATCTGGATTATACTAAGTGGCTGAATTGCATTAGCAGAGAAATCTTGGGGAAAGAAGTTTTTTTGGAAGTCTTTATTTCATTTGTTTTCAGTTTACTTAAGTAGCTTATCTGTGCTTAAATAATTTTAATACGTAAAAGCTGCATAACTTTCCTTCCCTGAAGTTGTTCTGGTTGTATCATGATTAGGTATGTGTCTTACAACTTCTAATTATTTACTGTTTTAATGAATCTACACTCTGTTGAAGCAAGGTTCAGAAGTCTTTGCTAAAATCTTTTCCAAGAGGATGGTATTCTTATTATCTAGGGTACCGGTGATAGGACTTGGGGAAAACATTTTAGTCAATAGATCAGATGCTTCAATCTTATTTTTTTTCACTTGCCTGAGTAGAATTGTAGGGCTTTGGTGGTATATTGATTGTAAGCAATTTTGGTCTAGTGCTTACCCTTTTAATAGCTCGCATACTGGCAGCTTTGCTCTTCTAGTAGCTGAAAAGAGTAGGTCCGCTGCCAATGTCAGTCTAGCATCCTCTGTAATTAAACCTTTGCAGGAACATCTTCTAGCTTGTTTGTATTATCCTTATTTTTCCATGCTTAATGCTGTTCTGTGAGCTAACTTTAGGGGAACCAGGCACTGCAGGATCCTAACTTCTAGCAGAGGAAGAACTATACATACCCAAACCTTAACCGGGACAGTGGTGTAAGCTTATAATAATGTTCTTTTCAGAATTTCAGCACACCTTGTCCTACTGAACCTGGCTAGCATCGATAATGGCAAGACTGCCAAGTGCTGCACTGCATGTCCTGTGGATCCTTTTCTTCACCTATTCAACAAGTGAAGGTATGTTTCTCAATGTTTTAAATTATTCTATTGGGGTTCATTTTCCCATGACTAGTAGGCAACACGAGTACCATTAATTAACATAAAATGTGTAGTAACTTCAAATGTCAGAAATCTGTATACTAGAATAAATTCTTATTTTTTTCTTTTAATTGACCTTTTCCAAATGGGCAAGAAAAAAAATAGGAATTTGCAGGAAGGAGAAACCGTAGTTTGGGAAGTCTTCTTGCTTCCCCATTATCTAAACTCTGTTGGACACCTTACTACAAAGAAGGTGCTCAGCAGTAACCCAGGGACAACTCTGCAGAAATCCTGTAAGACCAGAAAGCACTAGTCTCTCATTTGCTTGTTTTCATAACTGCCACTGTTTGCCATGTGGGACCTTGAGAGGGAGGAGGGATGCTGTAGGTATCGCCTCTAGGTCTGCTGTTAAAGGGCATCTGGTGATTTGTGTTCTCTGAAGTGTGCAGAGTTACTGAGTTGGGAAATGTAGTTGACTGAATTTGAACAAATTTTGCAGGTGCTTGCTGTCAGACATTACGTGCTCTGGCTTGTGTCTGTGCAGGGATAGGTGACTGACATAGTGTCCTGTGTGTTCTTCACTGCACCCTTCATTTGGTCTGGCAGGACATGTGGCTGCATTAAGTCTTCATGCTGCTTGATAGCTAATGGTCATTTTCTGAAGTTTGACTGGCAGGAGCTGAATATGAAACTTTTTTTCTTTGTATCTTTTGTGATACTTGATTATAAAGGCAAAATTAGATATATGAAATCATGTTTTCCAGCAGTGCATTTTTATTCTCTGGAAAATTAATCTTACATTTTGCTTTCTGTACTTTTTAAGTAGTTCCACAGTAGTCCACAGTGGTTTTGCCTTTTTTCTTAAAAAAGCAAACCAAAATACTTAAAATTCAAAATAGCCTGTCTCTAAAAAAAGTTTATTAGCTACTTTCTTGTGTACTATGAAATAGTATAATTTGAACTAATGTGAAGGATGAAGGTTTGCGAGAGCGCATTGGCTGCATCATCTGATCTAGGTAATCCCACATTTTCTGTAAATGAACTTTATCAGGGCATAATTTTACAGATTTTCCCCCCTGTCATCTTGTCACCCCACCCTGGTTAACTACATGTTTTAAGTTTCTTCAGCATTGTATTGTAGTTGAGGATTAAAAAAGAAATCCAGTATTTCGGTTCCCTTTTTTAACTACATGGATTGAAAACAAACTGTACTGTATGTGGTTTCGAAATTCTCAAATATCTAAAGTTTTAAAAAAATGTGTATCAGAGGTAGCAAAGGGAGAAGGTCACAGGAAAAGAAGAGAGAAGATACTTTAGAGTTCTGGAAAGACATGAGGACTCTGAAAGGCAAGATAAAGCTGCTAGTCATAGCTTAACACAGCAGGAAGAGCTTCATTTAATTGAAGTATTCTTGAAATTGTAAGATCATTCACACATTGCAAAATAATGATGTTCACCTTTTAAAGGGCTTAAAATGTTAGTACTTCTTTAAAAAGTATATCTTAAAGTGGAAGAAAAGAAACTAGTCATAAAAATGCAAATGACAACCAAATACGAACAATAGCCACAGGATAGATAGATAACGGTTCTTTCAAAATAAACGAGCAGTGTGACTGTTAAAGTATTGCAGAAGTTTAATCTTTAACTTGCTGCTTTTCTGATGATTTTGGGGTTTTTTTGAAGAATCAGGGACCATCAGAACAAAAGGAAACTAAATGTGGAGCTGCCATCCAAAAAGGATATGAGTGATAGTTCTTATCTACAAGTTAACTATCTAGCCTTAGTAAATAATATAAAATATTTTCTAAATAATTGAACAATAATGAAGCTGTAAACTGCAGTCAGTTTTAGGTTTATAAGGAGTCAATATACCAGACAATTTAGATTACAATTTTTATAGAATTTTTAAATAGTTCCTTGACATTGCTGTAAATCCTCATTTGCATAAGTGAGCCCCACTAAGGTTATTGAGCTTACTGAAGTGATCCAAGGCTGCTTGGTAGTCAAGTTTTATGGGAGGTCTTTTAGAAGGCAAGTGAAAGTGATGTGTAGATTTTAATGAGGGTGAAAGACTGTATTCTGATAGTACTAAGCAATTGTTTCTTTGAGTCAGGTTTTTATTGAAGTACCAGAGGATCTGGTGATGGATCCCATTGTGTGTTACATATCATGTCCACTAAAAGGCATCTGACCATCCTGTTTTTACTACATTTGCAGATACTGTACTGTATCAGAGTATGCAGAAGTCATATCAGAATAAATAACACATGTGGTCTACAGAAAAGTAGAAATGTAGGAAGGATAAAATTGGGTATTTTTGACATCAAAAGTTTTTGCTTGGAAGGAATAATCTGAAATTTAAGTACCCATTGGAAAGAATAAGCCAATCAAGCAGTAGTGGCTGAAGGACAGGTATCTTGCAGCGTGTGAATTGTTGGCAACTTAATCTGGAATTTGCAATGTAAATTACAAGAATGGAGAGCGATTGGTGTGCTGGGCCATGTAAACAAAATTCACCCTTGTATAATTGCCACAGGAAAACTTCTAGCAGAATCCCTTAGGAAACTATCAGAAAAATACCTATTAATAGGATTCTAAAAAAACAGCTAAAGCTGGTTCTAAATTCAAAATTGTTACAGGGAGTTGAGAGGTGGAGCAGGAGAGAAGGATTTAGATCTGTACAACTTAGGCAAGAAAAGGGAGACAATAGTATTTACTGATAACAGAGAAGTCAAACATCAGAGAAGGCAGAGAATTGTCTGGGATGATGAAAGTATGCTTTCAATTTTTTTTCTTAAGTACTGCCAGTGAAGGAGATTGTAAATGTGAACCTGGGGAGCACAGTGGCTTTGGGCTTCTCTGTACCTACTCTGCTTAGAACAATGTGACTCGCTCTCCAGGTCTCCAAACACTGTCATAATAATGAAAAGTAGAAGACAGAACAGGAAATACTGAGTGAAATTAAGAAAAGGCATATATTAGAAGAAAGCCTGTGACAGGAAGATCTAGGTAGTGGGGAGCTGCTCTGGAGGGGCAGAGGGCATGCGTTTGGGAACCTTGGAACTCTTGTAGGTAAAACACCAGTACACACCTGTAGGCAGTGATCGTGGTCAGACTTAATTATCTGCATTTTGGCTTTTGAACCTTTTGTATTTAACACATAGGATTATGCTGTTTTATAATTAAATGTTGATGTGTTTTAGATAGAGCTATCAGAATGCGATTTTCTGTGCTTGGAAGCTGTGTTGGATGAGTTATCCCTTTCTGTTTCAATATTACTACTGCGGACCACCTTCTTTCTCTCCAGGACTGTAGGCATTCTCTCTGGAAAGGTGGAGACAGTTGGTGACACTCATCTCTTTCAGTTTACCCAGAACACAAAAAATAACAATGCTTTCACTTAATGTATAGGGAGTTGGTAGCTCTGTTTAGATGGAAAATTTAATGTTTCTGCTTAGTCTAATTTATTCTTTTTATTCTCTTGCTTCTCATTGTGTGCTGCTTCTCCCTAGTTATGTCTGCAGGACACGTACGGGAATTTGCATGCGTCACTGACTATGACAAAGAGCTGGTTTGTCACTGGAAGGTGCCTGCAGACATTAACTGTTCCAGAGAATTCCTGCTCTACTACAGGAAGGAATTTCTTTCTAAACAGTGAGTGTTTAATAAGATGTTACATTATCATTGTTGGAACTTCATGTATTCTGTAGCCATTACCAGCTTTGATTCCCTCCCTCTACTATGGGTGCCTGGAACAAGATGTAGTAATCCAGATTATTCTTCTTGCTAGGGGAAAATGGGTTGCTGCAGTTAACGGCATGCTCTGTTCTGTGGTTTACCCTTCTGCACACCTCTCTGCACTCTTAATACAGAGGAGTGATCAGGTCCCACTTGTAGGAGTGTGGTGTGGTTTAACCTCAGCCGGCAACCAAGCACCATGCAGCCACTTGCTCACTCCCCCCTACCCGGAGGGGTGGGGAGGAGAATCAGAAAGGAATGTAAAACTTGAGGGTTGAGATAAGAACAATGTAATAATTTAAACAGAATAAAGAGGTAAGAACAAAAAAAATAATAATATTATCAATTATAATGGAAAGGTGGGGAAAAAGGATAAAATCCAAAGGAAAAGGGAAAAACAAGTGATGCGCAGTACAACTGCTCACCACCGACTGATGCCCCGCCAGTCCCCAACAACAACCCCTGCCCCAGCTAACCCTCCAAGTGTCTATACCAGGCATGACGTCCCATGGTATGGAATACCTCTCTGGCTGGTTCAGGACAGCTGACCTGGCTGTTTCCCCTCCCAGTCTCTTGTGCCCCTCCAGCACGCTGGCTGGCAAGGCCCAAGAAACTGAATATAAACATTACCCAGCAACAATTAAAAACATCAGTGCGGTTATCAGCATTGTTCTCGCATCAGAGCCAAAACAAAGCACTGTACTAGCTACTAAAAAGAAAGTTAACTCCATCCCAGCTGAAACCAGGACAGAGTGGTAGGGCTCCCATAAGTTTACCCAACCTTAGTTTCTTGTGAAATTTAACCTCCTTCGGGAGAAATCTTACCTGATTCACCAGTCTGTAGCCTGTGTGAAAGGTACTCTCCCTTAGAACCCAGGTGATTATCTCTGCATACAGTCTAACTCTGTTGAAGCACAGACTGTTGTCCCTAACCTGTAGCAGGGCCAGTCATTGTCTCCTACTAAGGAAGATGCCTCTGTGCTATCCTGTTCCTCTCCATATGATTTCTCCACACAGATGTCTAAATAACCAAATAACAGTATCTTTGTACACTGTAGTAAACCTGTTCCTATACTAGCAAGCTGACAGTCCACTCCAGAGGTTGAAGTGTGATGAAGGGTGTTAATTTTTCCTTTTGGGATCAATCCTTAGCCTTTCTGTCAAGTTTTTCATTTGTACAATACAGATATCCAAGGGGTGTTTGGGGAGGGTGGGGTTTTGGGGGAGCTCAGTTTTGGTTTGGGTTTTTTGGGGCTAAACATTTCTGGGAACTGAGCTTGTTTGTCTTGGATATGATTAGGTCTGCACATTGGGAAGCTTGATTTCACCTTATCAAGAAACAGCGTGCCACAGTCTAAGCATCACATAATTTTCTGCCTGTTTTTCAGAATGAGTGTGTGTGTCCCTGAAAATGAAGACAACAGTTTAAGGTGCACTTGCACAATATGTTCGGATTATTTTGTATCAGGCCTCACATATATTTTAACTCTACAGTTCAATGGGACTGATATGTGGAATTACAGTGTTACGCCAGCCCTGGTTGGTAAGAAACTGTTTACTTTGTCACCAGGACATCAGTTTCCAGGCTTTGCAATCCTAGCTAATTCTTCATCCATGTCACTGGAACAGTTTTTCCTTGTCGAAAGTGAAAAGTGCCATGCTGGCTTAAATGCAAAATCAGTTTGGCTTAGAAATCTTGATTCTGGCAAGCAGAGGGTGATTCTTCTTTTAGCTGTACCCTCTCAGCTGCCAGCCAGCAGCAGTTTGTCGGCTTAGGCATCATTAGTGCGTTTTACTTGTGGCTGTGGAATTCAAGGATGAAAAGGAGCATGCCACTTTCAGTTCCTACAAAGACACTAGGCTGTAGCTACTGAGATTTCTTCCATTCCTGTCTCTGTCGTACTCTGATTTTTCATGCTAGTTGAATCATCCCTCATGAGCAGAGATTATTTTTTATCACTGGTTGTTATAATCCAACAGCAATTACTGTAAAAGAAGTTAATGACTGCTCTTCCACAGGGCAGAGTGTAGATATGGTTTATGTCTCTGGGCACCTAGTTTGTTTAGAACAGTGTACTTGTTCACACTTGTCACCTCAAAGACTCGGAAATCATTCACTTACCTGAGGCAGACATACATCTGCATGGGTGAGATGGTTCTTTTCAGAATACTTGATTGTTTCTGCTGCTCATCAGCAAGATAAGCAGGAGCCTGCATCAGTTTCTCAGAGTCAGGTGGCCAGGATGCACCCGGACAGCATGGCTGTGAAGCTGTCAGAAGCTCCTGCCTGCCCCACGGTACAGCGTGCTATTGTGAGGGCACAGGTCGTTCCTGTTTTTCCAGGCTAAAAGCTGCATCCAGTGCACCAAAAGGTTGAACTTGCCGTTTGTTCATCCAGCTTGAAGAATCTGTGCTTGTTATATGAATACCTTGCAGTTGCTCTGGTTTGGCCTCTATCTCCTTGTGCTACAGCATAGTGAAAAGAGCTAAATGCATTGGCTGCAGTGAGATTCTGGTCACTGGTGAATGTTTGCCCCTCTGCTTCTCTCCACCAGTGCTTTCCCGTTGCCATGTTCTCCTTATTTGTATTTTTTAACATACAGTTAAGCCAAGGGCCCCCAAAAATCTTGCCATTGAGAAAGTTGAAAATGGTAATTTCAATCTGACCTGGGAGGAGAGCTACTCTCCTCCATCCATGCTCTCTGGACAGCCGGTCATCTATGAAGTGAAATACTGGAGGAAGCAGCACCCAACAGAGGTAAGAGACAGCCAGTCTCTTCATTTTCTCTGGAGCTTTCAAGTTTAAAAAGTCCTCTGAAAAGTCTTGAAACCATTTCATGGCTATTGGTGTAAGGGCCAGCAAGGGCATATCCCACAATGTTCCTGATCACACACTTTCCGTAGGTCACGTTCCCCCAGGGAGGTTCAGGTGGGCTTTAAAGGACTGAAACTAATCTGACTGCCACCTCAGAGTGGTCTGATGCTCTCAGCAGGCAGGGCAGAGGTTGAAAATACAATGCTTCTCTTCCCTGAAATTAATTTGCTCCTTGGACCTCAGGAAGCCAGAGGCTGTTCATGGCTCTGTGGTGTACTTGAGGGGTTTCAGACATCCTCCTGAACAATCCACTTTAGCACTGGGCTGCTTCTGATAGGGCAAGAACATGCATGGTGGCATGTCACACATACCATGTGCTCATGACCACAGAACGCAGCATCACACGCAGCAGATCAGGTATACAGTCATTCATCTGCTCATTTGTGAAAGGTCGCTGAAACACGTAACACTTGCTATTTAATTGCTGTCACTAACACTTCAGCTCCTAAAGAAATCCAAGTGAACTTTCTTACTGTCTTTTCAGGTTTCTGTAAAAACCATTAAGTACCAGACAAAAAGCTTTGAAATTACTGCAAGCTCCTTGAGGAGAGGCTATGATTATGCTGCAAGTGTAAGGTGCAACTATACAGACTACCCAGCTTACTGGAGTGAATGGAGTGACAAAGTTGAATTTCACTATGGTAAGTATAGTAACAAATAGCAGCTTGATAAAAGGATGGTATAGTTTTATAAACCATATCATATATACCCCACCACTCTCCTCTCGGGGAGAGTTCCAGAATCATCATCTTCATCCTTTTGAATGTATCGTGGATACCTCTGTACAGGCTTCTGAAGAGACTAGATGTAAAAAGGCAACTCCTGGGGAAACTAAGGAAGAGAAGACCAAGAGAAGTAGGATTGCTTAGCCTTGTGAAAAAAAGGCTGAAAGGGGATGTGTGTGTTCTCTATAAATACTTCATGAAGTAGACACCAGGGAAGTAGGAGAGATACTTAAACTGAAGAACAACATTGACGTAAGAGCAAGTGGGTATAAATGAACCAAGAGATGCAGGCTGCAAATTAAGCAATACTTTAACCATCAGAGGGCTGAGGGTTTATAAAAATGTCTGAAGAGCAAAAGAGAGGACAAGAAGCATAGCTGTACTACAGTGGAGATTTTAGGGACCATGTGACAGGTTTGTCCCAGAGAGCTGGCACGTGGCCTCACAGTATGTGTTGGCTCTCCCAGCTCCTAACACTCACAGTAACTGACCACAATACCTGTACTGATCTTTCAGACATGCCACACACCATCAACACTGGTAGCTGTGTATGTTCTGTTGCTTACCTACTAGAAGCTTTATTTTCCCTTCTTTTGCACCTTAAAAAGTACTCCTTCAGAGAACAGCAATGAATTTAGTATTGCCAGTACTTGTATGTATATGCACATACACATGTAAATCTGTATGTTTAACAGATTACCAAGTAACAGCTGAAGATGTTCTGCAGATGGCTGTTCCAGTTTCCTGCATACTGATCATGGCAGTATCTGTAACTTGTTACTTCTGTTTTACCAAGTATGTATTGTACCGTTAACAGGTTTAATAGATGAGCAGTTTGCACAGACATCATTATTGCTATTGATTAGCTGAATGTTTAGTAGTACAGGAATCAAATGTTTTATTTTTCCTAGGCACCTTTATCTTGTTCTCTGAGCAAACATTTTATAAACAAGAATCAGTTGCACTCTGTCATGTTCTGTATAGGTAACTGAATATTCTCTATTAGTTGTACTAGAATGGGCTTGTTAACAGCGTCCAAAACAGGCTGCAGTTACGGGGTCTGTCAGTTTTCAACCCCAGTGTTTGCTGGAATTTTTAATTTTTTTTAGTGGTAATGTGAAAGTGAGGTCCTGTCTGTTCTGCACATCATTTCAAACATGATTAGAAGAATATGTGACTGTGGGTGTGCAGAGCAGTCATGCACCAAACATATAAACATATTTGCACTCGTTTAATGAAAAGCAGCACTTGGAGATGCACAGCGTTTCCTGTTGCTGCCATGCAAATGGCTAAGAGGGAAGTATACACTAATGAAGCCAAAATGCAGTCAAAGCAAACTATTTTAATTCTTCCTTTGCAGAGTGAAGAAAGAATGGTGGGATCAAATCCCAAATCCAGCTAAGAGCCATTTGGTTGTAAAAAATGTCAAGGTAATTGACAGACTTTGCAAAGAATACCTTTTCCTGATCACCAGAAGTAGAATATGTAACAAGTGCTATTGTCTAGCTAGTGCAGGGATACTAAATGCAATTCACATGTGTCCTGAATCTCATTTATATCTTCATTAGTTTTCAGTTTTGTGCTACATTGATGAAATTAAGTTCCCTTTCCATGACTTAAAGCAGAGTCATATGGAATACCAAATGTAAGTAAGATAAAGGAAAAAAAACAACACCTCTGCTTTACATTATAAAATAGTTTCCCATTACATAAACATTAACTGTCCTTTCCTTTTCGCTTCCGAAATCAGAAGCTGCAAGAAATGTCTGGTTCAAAGTTTGCCAAGCCAAAGCTTCAAGGGAAAAGATAACATCAGGAATGTTGAGAAATCTTGCAGTTGCCACAGCAAGTCTGGAGAGTGGTTTCCAAAAGGCAGCAGTGGAGTTTTAACCCCTGAGACAATTTTGATTGAAGAGTCTATAGAAATCTGTGAATGTTTAACAGACATTGAGGCTGAGAGCCAGGAAGAGACTAGTGACCCAATCACCGTGTTTGAGCCTGATGAGAACAGTGTCAGTGCTCTCAGAGAACACACTGAACACAATGATGCACTAGCTGACATGTTTCTTGAGCTCCTGGTAGATGAAAACGTGCAAGACAATAAAGACCCAGGCATCATCACAGGTAAGAATAAAACCTTTGAGAATCTCGAGTCAGAAAATCCATCACAGCAAAATCCAAAAGAAAGTGCAGCCCAGAGTTGGCAGCCATGTGATATTTCTCATACACTCTCCATTTTTACCAAAGCCTCGCAAGATGACTACAATTGCAGTACAGCTAGCAAGAAGTCAGAACAATCAGAACAATCCTTTGAATCTGGCTATCGGAGCTCCAGCACAAATTCTGCTTCTCTGGATGCAAGAGATGTTCAGCACATGGTTCATCAAAGCCTTTCTCCGTGCAGTTCTGACAATCAGCATGACTTGTGTGTCCTGATCCAGCAAGCTCCAAATAAACCATCCTCTCTGACCAGAAAAGACAGAATAAGCAACCCTGCACATGAGAGTTTTGATATCTTTGTGTCTCCATCCATGGGTTTGTGTAGCTCTGCATATAAGAGCTTTGACACCCTTATCTCTCCCTCCGTGGAGCCCTATGGTTCTGCCTACAAGAGCTTTGACACCCTTATCTCTCCCTCCGTGGAGCCCTATGGTTCTGCCTACAAGAGCTTTCACACCCTTATCTCTCCCTCCGTGGAGCCCTATGGTTCTGCCTACAAGAGCTTTCACACCCTTATCTCTCCGTCTGTGGAGCCCTATGGTTCTGCCTACAAGAGCTTTCACACCCTTATCTCTCCGTCTGTGGAGCCCAGTGGTTCTGCCTACAAGAGCTGTGACACCCTTATGTCTTCATCTGTGGAGCCCAGTGGTTCTGCCTACAAAAGCTTTGATATTCTTGTGTCTGCATTCAAGGAACCAAGTAGCTCTGTATATAAAAGCTTTGATACCCTTCTGTCTCCATCTATGGCTAACAGTAGCCTGACTGTGTGTTTTGAAAATATGTGCTCCTCACCACCTTTGACACAGTTTTCAGAGACGCTAGAACTTAGCTGTGGAGATGAAATTTATGGACCCCCTAGCAATCAGACATGTTATACCAACTACAGATCTCCCTGCACTGAGCTTGAGTTTCAAAACACCTGTTCAGAACATGCTGATTTTCCATCTTCCCCCACACATGTAAATGAGAGTGCTTCAGTTTTCCTACCAGAAAAAGAAATACATAAGCAAGTAACATATCAAAATCTTCAAAAGAAAGCAAATGGAATTTTTTGCCCCATTGGATTTCAACCACCTGGTTATCAACCTTTTGATAATGCACTTAAATGTAATGGTACATACAGTGACAATGACAGTGAGGTTATCTCTAGGTCACTGTATGAACCCTTCATTCATCTTTTGTACAACAACCTGAGAGAAACCCCTGCAGGTACCATAATCTGTGAACCTGACCAGAGGACAGATGACCAAGTATGTTTGATTGTACAGGCTTTTGACTGCAGCGTTGTCCCAGGTTTAGCCTCTAATGAAAATGTCATGCGGACCAGTGATGGCAGCCTATGGATCACCAACTCTACTGAGCTGTCTAGTAATAGCAAAGATGAAAATACCAGCAGAGGCGAACAGCTGTTGCATTTGTTGGAACAGAACTGTCAGTATTTTAACAACAGAGAAAGAACTATGAAGTGGACTAAAGCTAGCAGCTTTAACTGTGCTGGTAAAGGGATGCAAGAGAGCAACAGTAACAGACTAAATACTGACTTTAACTGCCATACGCATGACCACCTAAGAAATGCCGGGGAAAATAAAGAGATGATAAAGCATGCAGTAGGCAGGAGGTATGGCTCAGCAGCTAGCTTGCCAGAAGAATCACTGGACAGCACTGGGCTGAACTTAAAAAGCACAGAGCCCCTGGGCTCAGATAAGGTGTCACCTCCTCTTTTTGTGGGTGACTTCTGTCCTGATTCTTGCACCATTTGCAGTGAGGGTTGCAGATTGGCACCTGTAGTTAAAAAAAGCCCAGTAGAATTATTGAGGGAATACAACAGGAAGAATGAAAAAAAAATGAAACTTGTACAGGCTCTTGCTCAGGAAGACAACTGCTACATGAAGGTAGCCTAGTCACTGTTGCCAAGACTGAACCAAAGTCTTTGGAAATGAACTGTATGGCAAATTGAAATGTTGCTTTTTCTTCTGATCTTGCCTGAAACGAGGGCTACTACAATTCAGATGTGAGTTCAGTGGGTTGTAACATTCACACCTGCTGCAGGGCTGGCACCCGGTATGTGAGGCAGGCCCCTGCAGGACAGCAGAGGTTAGCACCTAATAATTTCAGCTACAACTCTTGTCGGGGCAGCAAAGCCAGAGCTTAAGGCTCTCTGGCCGTGATTGTTCTCTAAAAGCGAGCAGCAGCTGCACAAAGCAGGAGTTCTTAATGCAGCTCCTGTGGTTATTGCCCTGACTCTGTGTGTTGCTTGGGAAGCACACAGAGGTGATGTGGAAGGTGCTGACACCCCTGGAAGTGGGGCCTAAGTGCAGGTCAGAAGGGAATTTACTTGTACTGGCAGCCTCACGCAGCTTCCATAATTTATTTATTGGGTGGGGAATGGAGGAGGAAGGTCCCGTGTGCCTAGCCCCAGCATGGGTGTATGTTTGTATACTTGCTTAATCAAGACCTGAAATAAAGATCACTGTCACTAGGCTTAAGCAATGCTGTTACTGATTATTAGTTTCTTATTACGTAGAAGCAAGCAGAGTTACTCCATACTTCTACAACTGTAAATGGAACCAGGCATTTCTAAGTAGTGTTTTCCCAGGAAGTTTGTACAGTTTATGGTCAGCCTCCCTAAAGTGATGGAGCATTTTCTCAGGTTCTTGTGCAGTCAGAATGGGAATTATGCCTGTAGCTTTAAGGCAGCATATACTTCTTGTTGGATAATTGTTCCAAAAGTTTTACTCGTGAGTCTGAACTTTTCTAGGGCATTATCTTCTATTTTGGTACAGTAAATAACACCCTAGTATGCTGGCAGTGGCACAAAATAGTTACGAACTGTTAAGGAACTTTATGCATGTTCTCATTATTTCAAAAACCTTATTTGCAATGCCATTCATAAGGAAAGAAACAATGGTGCTAAGCGCAGAAACTGGTCTAAAGTGTTTTGTCAGTAAGAATTTTTGTACTGCAGATCTCATCAAAGTTCAGGTTGGCCAAGTGGTAGAGGTATCTATGCATCAATTTTGCATTGGTAAAAAGGTATATAAGCCCTGGAAGGAGACTTGCAGTGAAGTGTCTGTATTCAAAATGTGGTAGTTTACATTTGTATAGGCACTGGTTTGTAGCTTGCTCACTAAGGTGGTTAGATTCACTGTTTGTAGTAAGGTGCTGATGAACATGTTATTTATTTGTTTTTAATGAAAATATTAATTTGAATTTTATTTTCAGTCAGGTGAGGTTGAATTCTATCAGAAATACTCATTCTTTGCATGAGGACAGTCACTGCTGTAGTTAACATCAGCACAGATTCGGTGAAGTGGGAGGGCTGTGAGGCAGACAGGCGAAGAGGCTTTTCAAGACCCATCAACCAAACCCACACTGAAATGGTGGAACAGGAAGATGCACAGAGGCCATAGTCTGCCTTATGAGTAAGCTGACTCACTTCCCTAAATCCAAAGTGAAGTTTAAGCAAAATCACACACCTAGTTATTGCAGCTACCCGGAATGGGTTACTCGCTGTTTACTGTAGTAGTAATGGGGCTGTGAAGGGACGTGCAGGGGACATCAGTGATGCTTTCTTCCCCTTCTGCTTCTTGCACTTTCTCTTGTGCTCTGTGAAATCCTCCTGGAAGGCTTGCACTTGGCTGGAGCAGCCAGTCTGGAGAGGTCTGCTCAGGCCGGATTGGAAAGCTATTTGCTGCAGCACTTCTCTGCTGAGCCCCAGCTTCATTCTGCCTTCCTCTGGCTTTGTTTCTTCTATGCAGCTATGCCCTCCTGTCTGCTTGCTTCTGTTGGCCAGCTGGCTGTGCATGGGTATTCTTCCCCTTCTCTTCTTCCAGTATTTCTCTGGTGAAATCAAACTGCAACTCTTTGAGAAAGAGGACCCCTGTTCCTATGCCTTTGCATAACCAGAACTGGCGATACACACCAGGGCTGGCTGGGCGGCTGGCCAGCTCTCCCCCTGCCCTGTGACAGGCGTGATGTATGACTGCAGTGGGAGCTAGGGTCACGTTCCGTCCTCCACTTTTACTGTCCGTAGCTGTTGCCAGACTATAAAACACAGGTAGGTTTCACATGACAGGTTTCTGGCCTAAGATGATGATCTGCCCGGAGTGTGCGGGAGTTCTGATTGTGGGCTGGCTCCAGGACTGCCAGCCAGGTGTGCCGGCCCCAGCCTGGGCTTGCAAAGGTGCTTCCCCTCCTGAGAGGGGAACTTCATTCCTGAAGGCTGGGACCTGCCAAGTGTATCCTTTTAGCTAGCAGAGGGCTCCTACCAGGACAGAGAATTACTGATTGTAGTAAGTGTATTTTCAGTGTCTTTCAGTTTGTTTTGTAAGACTGCAGTGCAAGTGGAGGCTTGTGCCAGGTTTTAGCTTAGTTACAGTGCCACTTACTGCTTGTTCACTCTGCCTCCACATCTTTCTCACCTGGCTGCCTACCAGGTATTGGCAACCTGACTCACTGAGTGAAATGGGTTCCTGAGAAAAGCGGGTGTATTCCTAGTTCAGGAGAAGGTAGTTGTGATACACTGATTTTGCTTTGCAGAGAATGCCACAGCCTTGCTGGTTTTTTCTTTCTCTTCCTGAACAGTGTTGGCACCTTGGAAATATGCACGTGTGGAACAGCAAAAGCCTATCAGGTACGAGGCTTGTCATTACCTGTGGAAAACTAACAATAACCATGAGACGAGGGTGAGACTAGTATGGAACAGGAGCTTGAGGGATGTGGCGTCAAGTTCTTGTGGGTAGGGACAAGTTAATTTAGGGGGAAGGAGGAGTCGGCTTTTTAAATAACTTGTCTCTACATCTTTCTTTGCAGCCCTGCATTGTTGAGGCAGGGTGCTAGGATGTCCAAGTGCATATCAATCACGAGCTACAAACTTTATCTAAGAAAACAAGTTCTTTTAGGTGTTGCATTCTAACAGCAACATGGCCAAAGGAACAAAGGGTGAAGGAACCAAATGGAGGGGTTGTGACTTCCAAAACCCTGGTCCCTAGTGTTTACCTCTGACCATGGAATTATGTGACAAAACTCCATAGTGAACAGAGACTGTGAGGACAGCTGGCTTTCTCCTAGCCATGGCTTTTCTGTAGGTAACTCCTTAGGGAGCATGATTTGTGCAGTTTGTGTTCCAGCTCTGACAGAGGGGCTTCCAGTGTGTAATTTTGTATACAGTTGCTTTCACAAAGAACAGGTGGTTTTGACCAGTTCTCAGGGGGTTGTGCCCATGCAGTGTGCAGGCGTGTGCATGCACATATGCACACACATACGTATACCATTTCCACCTCTGCAGATTGCTGAGTATCAGGTCTGCCCCAGGCTCCCACATGGTGATGTATCACAATTGCACATTACCCGGAATTTTTATTTTTTTACCACGTTGTTATGACTAAGGCAGCCATGTCATGCCGTCAGCTTTTCATCGGATGCTGCAGCCATGGCACAGCCCTCGTGGCCCCTCTGACTAAACTGTGGTGACAAGGTCAGAAGCCAAGCAACAGCTCAGCATGAACTGGCTGACAGCCTGCAGGACTATGGTCTCTCAAAGCAGATTGCTCCCAAAGCAAAGGACAAAAATAGCCAAATGAGGAGGAGGGCACTTACTAGGTACCTTGCTAACACACTTAAAGCTAAACCTTACTAAATTGCGATGCCTCGGTGTGTTTTCCCAAAGCACCTAGTAACAGCCATCAGCAGCACCACTGGTTTGTTAAGTTGTGACTTCTCATTCCTTTGACAAGCTGAGAAAGCAATGTTGAGAGGAACTTTACACCTCTGCAGTACTCTGGCCAAAGGTGCTTGGTTCTGTTTGTCCCTTGTGCTGTCCTGCTTGCATCATGTCCCTTCTGTGGCTTTCTACAACATGGAAATTTCCACATAGCCACCTCTGTCCCTCCAGCAAGACTGCAAGATGAAAGAGAAGAAAAACTGGCTGCAGCCCTGGGTGAAGAGTGAGGAACTGACTTGTGGCATATTTAGCTGCCTAAAGGGGAGGAGCAGCTGTTTTCTTCTTTTACTCTTAGCCAAATACTTCCTATAAAACTCTGACCGTCTGTGTAGGAGACTTTTAAGTTCTGTATTCTGAATGCAGAGGGGGAACTAATGGCAGAGGTTGGTGCGGTACCAGCCTGTGACCTGCAGCCTGTCTTTGATAGAGCGATGACTGTGCTAGACCTGCCCCAGTCCATGGAGTGTGGCAGGTGCCTGAAGGAGCTCCTCTCCCAGTTCAGTGATGGACCAGCCGCTCCCATGGTCCTGGCTGTGCTCCATGGTGTAAGAGCAGGGCGCTCACGGCAGCATGGTGTTTGTCCTCTGCTTGAAGGTTACAGAGTCAGTGCCTTTATGCATCACTGGGACTTTCCTACTTGCTGCTGTTTACCCAGCTCTTAGACATGGGGAATTTGCCATAAGCTGAAGAGTCTGAGTTTGGCTGCTTTTCCCCAGCTCAGCCACTGCTGGTTTCACTTGCAGTGAGCCACCCACACAGCAGCAAGATATATAACAGGGTGAGAAAGCGTGGGACTGCCTTCTTGGGGTAGAATTTCCACAACTGGCTCGGGGTTGTAACCAGTCCCTGGCTCTTGATGCTCCAAAGAGTTGCTGTGAGAACCAGGTCTGCACTGGCTGTGGTTGGCCATGAAGTTCATGCTCTTGGCCCTGGGTGAGCAGCCAGCAGAGGCCTCGGGGAGCTGCTCAGGCAGGCTCATGCCATGCATTCACTGACCAGTGCATGTGTCTGGCAGGCTCTGGGCCTGAAGGTCATGTAGGGCAGTTCATTGCTGGGTGGTCTGCTCCCCCACTGCCTAGCTGAGGCACTCCACAGGCATGTAGGATGCTCTGGCACAACCCGAGGGAGGCCACGGAGCCATCAAGTGCCTTGTTTCCTCCACAAAGGCTCAACCCATAGTTGAGCATGTGCTACCTATTCCGTGGCCTCATTCTGTGCTGTGCTGGGCCCCTGTGACAGACACCATCTGTTTGCTAACCTGACAGAAGCATCAGGGGTTCCTCCCTCTTCTGGCTAGGCCCCCTTTGCTGTTCTTGTGACTTGTCTTAAAAACCTCCAGCTGCGCTCCCCAGTGTAAAGGACCAACACATTCAGCTGCTGTCCGTGTTGTCTCTATCTTGTGCATTACCTGCTGTTTTAACTTCTTGCTGCTTGGGCACATCACTTCCCAACTTCTGCACATGCACAGTGACAGGATAAGGAGTGTGGAAACCATGCTCTGTAGGGCTGGTCACAGAAGGCAACCAAAGATGCAGGCAGCTTCCTCATTTGAGCATGAGCCTCACACCACAACCAAAGCCACCGTGGAGCATGGAATCCCCCGGCCCCTACATTTTGTAGGAACGACCTTCAGACTCCTCCTCTTGTTGCTGAGTGCTGTAAATATTTACCAGTGCTGATTTGGATGCAGATACACTGATGTGACACAATTTCATTGCATTAGTCCCTGTGCTCTACTGGAGCTAATAACCCCATGTTTTGGCCTTTTTAGCCTCAAAAAAAAGTTCCTGCCTTCTGCCACCTTACAATGAACTCTTACCAGTATCAGGAAAGCCACAGCTTCACAAAACTTGGACTGTCCCAAGAAAGTCTTGTAAAACTTTTTCGTTTCTCTATGCAGAAATGTATTTTGAATTTTTGAAAACATTGGTTACTTTGGAGCAATCTGTTTCCATGAAAATCCTGTTTATCCCCAGCACTGTTAATAAGCCCCATGATATTGCAAGGTGCTTCTCATAACTTTTGCTTGTTTGTCCATCCTGCCTTTTCTCCTGAAGACACAGTACATCCCTGCTAGTGACATGAGAAGCCACTAACTGTGGTAGGACTTTGTGTCCTGTAGGTCTGGGATGGAGCCAGCAATGCTGCTGGGGTCTTCGGTCTGCCACGCAGTCATCTCCTGCAGCTCCCTGCTTGCCACGTGGAAGCAGCATGCGGTGCAAGCTGTTAGCTTTTGCTTTGAAACTGCATCCACAGTCAGAGACTGAAAACGGCTAGCATGTTTCTCACCCTACTAGAGATGCCAGAAGCTGTCCAAGGCCCACTCAGTTGCGGCACCCAGCACCAGGTGTGGAAGGCCTGCTGGAAAACTTGTGGCCTGGTAGCAGGGATGGGATGTGGTGATCATTGACAGCTGTGGTAAAACAAAAGATCTAGGAGACTCGGGTGAGGCTCTTGCCATAAATAGCTGTATGCCAGCAGCAGAGCTCTGGTGTCGGTGCATCCCTGCGAGCAGAGATCTGAGGACCAGCTGATGGATGTTGGCTCGAAGTGGGTGGGTTTCTGCCAACCTGCATGAAAGGAGCAGGGAGTTCTGTCAGCACTGCTGGCTGAGGTGAGCGCTGTGCTTGCTGACTGTGCACAGTCAGTGCTCTTTGGAAGTGTAAATGCAAAAGATGTGACCTGGGACCAGTTTGAGAATGGCTGTGGTAGGGGAGGATGAGGCGCATCAGCTGAAGAGACAAGAAAAGGCTGATGCTTAGTTTGTGAAGCTGCAGGAACCCAGCTGTGAGGCAGGGCTCTGACAGACATGGAGGGAGAGTACTGCCCACGGGCTATCCAAAGAGGTCTAGGCTCTCAGAGGAGGGCTATGTGGAGGCTGTCTTGGGGAGGAGTGTGCTTTCCTATGGGCTGGATGTATACAGTGCAGTGAGGCATGTGGGGAGATGCTCAGGGCATGTTTTGCATGGTGCAGATGAGGTTGGTGGGTTTGAGCCTGAGGAGAGCTGTAGGTTTCTGTTCCAGATTGGCAGGGTGAGTTCAGAAGCACAGTCATTCCTGTTTCTGTTTACCAGCGTGTGTCTGGTGATTTCCTAAGAGAAGATACGAGCCTCTGTGCGGTCCCCTCCATGTGAGCAAGACATACACAGTCACAGCTCTGTGAAGGTAAGCCCTTTTCCTCTGGTGGGAGCCAATGTGATGTCCTCCTGCTGCAGCATTCATTAAGAATGGGTTCAGACTTGAGGTGTATCAGGGAAAACAAGAGGCTGAGCCCATTGTTGCTTGCTACAAAGAGATAACTAGCAAAGGGGAAAGGGAGGCAGGAGGGCAGGGTGCTGGGGTCTCTGTGGCTGGCACTCAGTATTTCCCAGACCAAAAGCACTGAACTCCCTCCGCAGCACCCTGTGTCAGCTCACAGGCTGCCAGCCTGGTGGGCTTTGTTATTTTTCAGCCACCTGCTTTGCTGACTAACACCTTGGCTTTCTGCCTGGCTCATTCATATTTTACCCCATTTCCTGAGCTTTGAGGTGGTTTCTTCTATTGCTTTCCCTTCCAGCAGAACACTTACTTGTGTCTCAGCTGTTCCTTTGCCATTTTTTACTCATTACTTATTGTAATGTATGATTATCTTCTTCCTATATGTCACCAGCCAGTAAAGATGCCTTTGACCCTAGCATTATACCAGGTCTGTATCTTTAACGATGCTGAGAATATTGTTTTAATTCCATTGTGACAGGAAGAAAATACAGAGGTCGTACTG
This sequence comes from Falco cherrug, assembly GCF_023634085.1. NCBI lineage: Eukaryota > Metazoa > Chordata > Aves > Falconiformes > Falconidae > Falco > Falco cherrug. Next base: position 24,953,880 of record NC_073700.1, on the reverse strand, counting down.
TTTTTGTGGGGTTTTTTCCCCCACATCATGAACTTGATAACTGCAAATGTCACCAATTCTCTCTTCTAGAGAAATGAATTTTCAGCTCCAATTGTTATTTCCTCTGTGTGTCTTTATTCTTACTGATAAATAAATACAGATATAGCCCTTCTTCCAGTCATGGAAAAATGCATTTGGATCATCAGTAACCTTAGCAGAATGTACCAAGCCTTCCCTGGTGTGCTTGTTACACTTGCTGCTTGGTGAATGTTGCCACTGCAGACTGGGCTGAGATTATATCTGGATGAAAGTAGTTGCCTCTTACCTCTAATCAATGTAAATCCATGTCAGTGGAACTGCCTCGGGTCTCCAAGTGCTTTTCCTTGGGGGCTGAATTCAGCTGCCCTGAAGTGCCAGGGAATCTTGGGTGTGGAGGAGTCGGTGCCCCACACAGCACAGAGTAGCTGTAGAGCTCTGTGCTGTTGGGGGGGTCACTGCATGCTGAACCCACCTTGCTTGGCTCCATGCAGGTGTATCTACGTAGTGTGCTCCAGGTGGCAATGAGTGTCAGGGGTGCTAGAGATCCTGCATGTGTGTCCTACATCACGGCTCTTCCCAAACTATGTGTGGTGGGCACGGTCCCTCTCAGTCCCCAAGAGAGAACTGGTGGGTCACACTGCGCTGGCCTTCCCAGGACTGACGAGCTGGGAGTATGTTAAGCATTTGCTCTGCAGGGACAAGACTACTTGTGGCTCTTCCCATTGCAGCACTCGCACAGTTTTGCATACGCGCATGCGTAGGCACAGTGCTAGGTGACAGAAGAGAGTCAATTACTGAGTCTCCACACATCAATGCATAATGAGCTGTCCCAGCCTTCTGTCAGGCCCTGAATGCTTCCCTTGGATTCGCCAACAGCGAGCGTCACAGCAAGTGTACACACCTGAATTCTGTCAGTCAGCGCAGGATAAACTTTCTTCAATTAGAATTAAGTATCTTAGGAGCTCTGACTGCCACTGCTGCCCTCTCTTGGAGCTTGTTACCGACCTTCAGTCCTACCTCGCGTTCCTTGTCTCTGTACAGTAAACGCCTCCATGCCCCTGACTCACCCTCGAAAAACGGATGTTTTGGACCATCGAGGCCGGGGCAGGCAGCTCTGGACCACACTTGCCAGGTAGTGGCTGGTAACTGGGATGGCCCTGTGCTGGTTGTGCACTGCTGTAACGTGCATGGAGAAGATCCCGTTGGCCCAACAGCCATTCCTCACCGTGTTTGGAGCAGTCTCTGAGAGAGACTAGCTCTTCCTTCCGCACACTTTGTGGACAACTTACAGGCACGGTGCCAGGCCCAAGCTTCCTGAAAATACTTGTCTGAGCTGATGCTTCTTGTGGGTTGTGGAGGTTGTCACTGTTGGGTGCGGTGTGGGACAGCACAGGGTCTGTTAGGCTGAGCAGCTAAGCTAGACATTTCCCAGGGAGTTGTAATATCTTTTGTGAGGGTAGCAGGCCAGGCCAGCGGTGTAGCTTTTGCTCCATAGTTACTCAGGGCTCTGCAAGGTGTGCTAGCACCATTATTTGTGCAGAGGAAGGAGGGAAGGAGCAGCATGTGTGATCGGTCCAAAGAGTGGTAGTCTGGCAGGCATGAGCTACACTACTTTAAAAACGTGATAATACGCATTTGATATAACAGAGCTAATTTTTAAAGCAAGATTACTGGTGGTACTCTAAGACCAACTGCTTTATAAATTTAAACATATTGCGCCTAAATGCATGTTCTTCTCAAACTTAACTCATTAAAAATGAAAAATTGCTTGTTGCACTGTTTTCTGTATAGCTGCTTAGCCTGCAGTTGTTCTCTGTTACTATCCTTTTGTTGTATATTAACTGAATCCCACGTTAGCTTTTTTAATAGTTTTGATTTAGACCTGCTGGCCTGCTTTATGGCCCAGAATACGTACAGCCTTTTATAAAAAATCTGGCATGTTTTGTAAAAAATTTGGCAACCTCCTGGGAACATCCCCTGACATATCGACACCTCGCCTTGTTTCTGTCTGCATACCAGCACAGAAGTTGGAGCTGCTCCCTTTTCCCCATGGCTGCGTATTCATTGCTCTAGACTGGGATCAGCAGCCTTTTAAGTCTGGATTTCTCCTTTTCAAACAGATGTTATGTATACTGGAAGCAGTAAGCTCATGATTATTTTTTTTTAAATATCTTATCAGTACATGACAGACAGACAGCTGCTACTGCTGAATATGGAGCTGGGACCTTCTGTCCTGAGCATCTTCTGACAGTCTTATGCTCTCTGTGGCCTGTGATTGTCCTTGCCTACATGAAAGGCGAGATATATTTTGTTCTATAACTACGGTAAAAACGTATTGTACTTGGACTGACCAGCTGTGACTCTACCCTACCTGTAATTTCCCTTACAGCTGCCTGAGGAGCCCTGAGGTTGGGTCGGGGCTGGCTGCTGCAGGCTGTGCGGCCGCAGCTGGGTGATGCTGTGCTGTGCCGAGACCCTGCCCCTCCTCTTGCGGTGCAGGGGGTAGGGGCAGCGGGCTCTGCAGCTCAGCAGGTCTCGGGGCTGAACACAGCTCACCTTCCTGCACCCAGCTGCTTTGTGCCCGCTTCACTGCTGCCATCTCTGTGGGTTATTCCAGCTCCTTGTTCTTTTCCCTCCCACCACCACGCCATACTGGGTGTGCCAAGTCCCCTCCATCGTGCTGGTCCTTTCCCTCTTGCCCAGGAGCACAAGGAGCATGCTCTGGGCTCCTTGCAGCCCCTTGTAAGGTACATGGAGGTGAGATGACCTACCCTCCCTTGGCTCAGCCTTGCGATCTGCGGAGCCCCGGCACAGACACAAGCTGCAGGTGTGAGCTCAGGGTAGGGGTGAGTCCCTCTGCGGAGCCAGACCACCTCCCTGCCTGCAGGCCGAGGCTGGTGCTGTTGCCCTGGTCCCGAGGGCCATTCTGGGGGCCAGGGGAAGCAGAGCACAGTGGTACTTGACTGTCTCTGATGTGGTACACACTGAACTATATAGTTAGGCTTAACCATTTATTGCCTTGACACTGATGTCTCCCCACTGCAAGGCTCTAACTCCACCAGCCTCGCTATGACCTTTTAGAGCTGAGGCTTGTGAGTTTTTATTGTCTCTCCCACTTTTTTCTCGCATGAAAGTAAGAGAGCAGAGCAATACAGTAATAAATGTTGTGTGGGTGTTTGGACCCGAAGTCATTGCCTCCTCTGCTCACCACATCCTTCTATCAGCACAGTAATACCGATACAGTGGTGACGTCAACCCCCATTTATCACTGTGTATTCCAATACGCTACAGCCCTTCACTGTGCACAAGCAGGCTTTACTCTTACTCAGTGCTGATGAGACCCACCTGCTTTCCAGCTCCTGTTCATGCAGTGTCTGCAGTCACAGCAATGATTTAAACAGGCCAGCCATAGAAGTGTTGGAGGGCTGAAAAGCACAGCTGAAAGGACAGAGCAAGGTAATGCCAATGTTTCCACCAACTTTCCCTGCTGCCAGTTTGTTACTGCTTCATAGCTGTGACTAAATATTTCTTATAGCTGATGTGGCCCATGTGCCCCTGCTGTCATTGCTATTGGCCTCTACTGGGCAGCTAGAGAATCCCGTCTCCCTGTTGCTTTAGCTTTGTGATTAGATGGCAGTGTACATTGATGATGAATTTTTTTCAAGAAGGCGGCTTGGTTTTGCATGTAACTGGTGGAGTGAGGGACTTCCGCTCTTTTTTGCTTGGGTGTAGCTATGACATTTATTTTCTCATGCTTGGAAATACCAGAATTTTTTAAATTTAAACTGAGTTCTTAATTAGGGGGTGGGGGTGGGGGCATGTGTGTGTGAAAGTTTAGCTTAGACCACATCCATCTTTGGCAGCTTATAGCACCATATTTCCGGATCCTTAACAAAAATAATCTTCATAAACGTCTGTGTCTCTATTGGTCCTATTTCCTATTCTCTGGTGTATTAAAACCTTGTAGCATCATTTTCATGTGCATGTCTATGTGAATGGCTAATCCACTTCATTACTGTGCCATCATACGCTGTTCCCTAGGATACTACAGGGTTTGCAGCAGTGGTGCCTAGCAGCTGCACAATGCTTGGACTTTTATAAGAATTAAGTAACTGTGTTTCAAGTATGCCCGAAGCTGTCTCAGAGTCCCCGTTTCACAGACAGAAATTGAACGAGGTAGTAGAAAGGATTTTTCTAATGCCAGACAGGGAATAAGTTCCTGCCTCTGCTCATTGCCCACTGCCATTCTTCCCTCCAAGTGAGCAATCACAGGAGCAGGGTGCTGACAGGTGGAAGCCGATGAGAAGGGTGCAACAGATGGAGAGATGCAGGAAAGGTAGGGGGTCTTAATCATACACTGGGATTGAGGCTTGTGGAGGGCCTGATTGGAGGAAGTTTCAGAACAGGGGCTGCTATACATCTCTCTGAAGCTATGAGTTCTTCTAGTCATCAAAGACCATGGAGACACTGCTGCAGAGCTGTATCATTCCCAGTTCTTCTGCATGCACATCCATGTCTTGTTGTGATGTCCTGGAGCACAGCCCGGTCAGACACACATCATACTGACGCTTTCTCTGTGCTCGCAGAGGTAGCAGTCCTTCCCCACCACCTGAGGTAGGAGAACTGCATAAGAAGTGAAGGAGATAAGTGTTGGAGTGATCAGTGGGCACTGGCAGGGGTAAGAGGTGGGACAGTGGAGTCCCAAGTGAGGAAGTATTGTCGCCTTGCTTCACCTAAGTTAGCAGATCCTACTACTTTTCTATCTTATTTTTGCTACTGTGCTGTTATTCAGGAAACTTCCTTCTAGATCACAATCTTGTTATGTTAACCTTTCTCCAGTGTGTAATGGCAGCCTCTGAAATCTCCATGAGGCGTCTTCCCGATGAGCTACTACCCAAGCTTGACCTTTCCCTGTTCAATCTTTCTGTCCCTTTGAATTGATGGTACTATCCTCTGAGCAGAGGAAGGCGACTAGGGAAGGCACTTTAACGAAACCACAGTCCAGTAGCTAAAAGCAGCAAAGACTTTCCTTGCATTGCTCTGTCCATTTAGGCATGAATGGGGGTAAAAGTGAGGGAGCTACAGAAATACCGTGAACATGAAACGGTGGGGGCACTGCCAGTCGGTCTTCAGAGCTCTCTGAGGGCCCAGCCCTTCCTTTGCTGAAGAAGAGGCAGCGAGTCTCCTTTCTTGGCCTTACAGGGTGGCCGACAGTGGAGCGTGACCACAGTGCTTCTGCAGCAGAGCACGGTGCTGATGGCACCACCCGCCCCGCAGCCCGGAGCGTGTGCAGGGGCTACAGCTGGTGCCAGGGCAGGGGGGCCTGAGGAAGGACAGCAGCCACCCTGGGGACTGTGTGCTCTCTCAGGGTGGGAACAGGCAGCAACAGGGCAGGTCGCTGGCATCCTGAGCTGGGGGACCCCTGGATATTCTAAGCCCAGAGACAATACATTCTCAGTACTTCACAGGGAGAAGGACGATTTCAAAAAGCATGAATCATGTCCCCAGGACGAGTGACCTGTAGGACCCAGTGGCCAGTTCATTCAGCATAGCTCTTCTGTTAAATGTGCTGCAAGGAACAGGGCCCTTGATGCTAGGAAGTCATGAGCAAATGCAGCGTCAGGAGCCTGCCCGTCTCGAGGACATCTGTTTCCATGGCGCAGTCAGTCTTGGTGTGAAGTTGGGTGAGCAGAGTTCGGTTGGCAGGGTGTCAGGTCCCTTCCTCAAAGGAGTGAGAATTTGGAGAAGAGCCGTGGAAGGACAAGTGGGAGCACAAGGTGGGGTTGGACAGTGGACTGTGTCTTGGGAATCAGGAACTGCACCACCAGGAGTGGTAATGATGACGGTTAGCATACAGAGAAAACTTGGAGAACTGGGAGCAGAGGCGTCAAGAAAAGCTGCTTCCTCAAGGAAGCGTATGATGCAGAAAGAAGGGCTGGAGTGAGGGGAAAGAGAATTTCTGTCCTGCCACTCGCAGTAGTGTGAGGGAGAGTAGCAGAATGCCTGGGGCTCGTTGAGCTGCAGCATGCACTGCGTCTGCAGGGAAAGATTGGCAGGAAAGGAGGGGCAGCAGCAGCATGGCTGCTCCCACCGCAGGGCTGAGGTGCTGCAGCCATGAGGTGTTTGTAGCACCTCCTGAGCGAGCCTTGCTGATCTCATCTGGATACTGTGGTGCCTTGAGAGCAAGTCTCTGAGCTCACATGGAGCTGCAGGGGCTTTTTGGTGGCTGCTAAATTTATTTTGCTTTCATTATTTGAGTAAGCCTGGGAAATTTTCAAATAGCACAAATACTCCCCATGTGGGAGAGGCCTCACTGGCATTCTGTCTGCTGAGTGACTGGATGTTTGTTGCTGGTGGTGGCAGAGGAGGCACAGGCACCCCAGGACCTGGGTCCTGCACCCAGGTCGGGGCAACCACCAGTATCAAGATAGGCTGGGGGATGAAGGAATTGAGAGCAGCCCTGCAGGGAAGGACTTGGGATGCTGGTGGATGAAAAGCTGGACATGGACAATGTGCACTTGCAGCACAGAAAGCCAACCGTATCCTGGGCTGCATCACTAGAAGCGTGGCCAGCAGGTCAAGGGTGGTGATTCTGCCCCTCTGCTCCACTCTGGTGAGACTCCACCTGGAGTACTGCATCCAGCTCTGGGGCCCTCAGTACAGGAAAGACATGGACCTGTTGGAGTGAGTCCAAAGGAGGCCATGAAGATGACAGAGGGCTGGAGCATATCTCCTATGAGGAAAGGCTGAGAGAGTTGGGGTGGCTCAACCTGGAGCAGAGAAGTATCTGGGGAGACCTTGGAGGAGCTTCCAGTACCTAAAGGGGGCTTATAAGAAAGATGGGGACAGGCTTTTTAGTAGGGCCTGTTGTGATAGGACAAGGGGTAATGGTTTTAAACTAACAGAGGGTAGATTCAGACTAGGTATGAGGAAGAATTTTTTTATGAAGGTGGTGAAACACTGGAATAGGTTGCTCAGAGAGGTAGGTGTTCCATACCCCATCCCTGGAGGTTGGACAGGGCTCTGAGCAACCTGATCTGGCTGAAGATGCCCCTGCTCATTGCAGGGCAGTTGGACTAGATTAGTCCACTTAAAGGTGCCTTCCAACCCAAACAATTCAATATCTGCACCAGGTCCTGCCAGGAGTTCTGGGTATCTTTTGGTGGCTGCAGCATGCTGCCCAGTCTTCACCTATACAACTTTCAGAGATGCCTCTGTGCCATCTAGTGCAGGGGTTTTTGCAGAGCTCGGGCTCTGCAGAGACACTCTTGTGTGTCCAATCACTGGCAGTGTTGCTGCTCTGTGTGGCACGTGGGCCTTCCCTGCTGTCTGTGCATCCTTGCAACTTGCTGCCAACAGAAACAAGTCCCAAAACCAATGCAGGTTGCTTCTCCAAAGTCTTGTTCCCGGGCAGCCTAGCCCATTCCAGAGTAGCTTGAGAAAACAGTGCTGAAATCTGTACTGGGTATCAACAGCCAGTACTCTGCAGTGACCTCATTTTAAGTCTTTCTGTGGACATCTGTGTGTTTCTGTAAATGTTAAATACTGTGAAAACACAGCCTTACTGTGTTGTGTGGCTTGAGGATCTGGTCTTGGAGCAGATGCTGTGGGCTGAGCAATCATTTGTATGTGATTCTGTTTCCTCATATTGTTGTAAACATTCCGCTGTCCTCTTCTCTGAAGACTTTCCTGTAGGTTCTCTTCACCAAACTGCATCATGAGAGCCTTCCCCTGAAGTGAGTGCTGTACACTCTCTTCTCTGCCACATGGGAGGCTGTTATTTTTTCGTCTGGTGTGCCTTCCTGGAGTTGCTTAACTAGATGCTCCATGCTTGTTTGACCATGGGTAGGCCAAATCAATGAGTTCTCACAAGCCTTACTCATACAGACCCACAGTGACAGTCAGACTGTATTTGACTAATTCACTGTACAGATGTTCAAGCCGCAGCAATGTCACTTCTCCTAGTTGCAAGCCATTTCTAGTTGCAGGAAACCAATGAAGAAAAAATGGGTTTGTACTTAACCCAAGTGCCTTCCTGTTGCATGGATAGACTGAGGCTGCAGCCACTTTTCTGCTTTCTCTGTGCACATGCCACTGGAAAGGAGTAGAGATTTCACTGGCCTGGTTCATGGCCAGCTGGCAGGGCTGTTGGTCATCCCCTCCCTTAGCCCGTGGGAGTAGCTGAGATGACTTGCCTAAATTAGGCACTTTACTTTTAGATATTTAAATGAAAGCAAGATTGATTCCACCTCAGCCTTCAACACATGAGTAGGTGGCTGAGCTGAACTTTTAGTTGGTTTTTTGGGTTCCTTTTAAGGTGGGTTTTGTTGTTTGTTTGGCTTTTTTTTTTTTTTCCCCAGGGCATCCAGTCTGAACCAACATGAGGAACAAACTGTGGCTCCAGAGTATTTCCTTCTTCCTTTTATTCCAGTGCAGTAAGTTCCCATATATCCCTTCCTGCCGTACACCCACATGATTTGTCTTGGTGGCCATTGGCACAGGCTGAGATGTGCATGGCACGAGGCTGCCATGGGACAGCAAGCACGAGATGGGGTACCAGGGGAGAGGGTTCCATGGGATAATAAGTTATGGCAGAGGCTCCACGGGCAGGATGCAGATGCATCTGGCTCCGCAGATGCATCAGGCTCTGCAGATGCAAGAAGATAACGCAGGTGGGCAGAGCTCACCCAGACTGCATACCACTCCAGGGAGCAGCACCAGTGGGGAGGGTGCAGAGGCAGTGCCTGCCTTGCATTGAAATGTCTCTCATTGACATTATAGTAGGATTTCCTCCCCAACCCCTCACCCCCTAAAAAAGACCACCCCACCTTTGCCATAGGGAAGGTTGTGGTGGCCAAGACCAGGATATCCCCAGGTCTTATGGCCACTGTTGGCAGGACAGCCAGGGACAGTGGAGCCCTTTAGTGCAGCTCTGTGCTGTGCCATCACTCCCCCGTTCCTGCTGGTTCCAAGCCACTGTGCAAGCTGCAGCTGACTCAGAGCTGACTTTCTGAACAGGTCAGCTGGACAGAAAAAGACATTGACAACAGTGTCTACAAAGAACAGGTGCAAGTTTAGCGTTTTGCATGCTGCTTCTAGGCAGAGCATTGGACCTGCTCCAAACCTAAATAGCAGCAAAGAACAATTCAGAGTTGTGTCTTCCTGCTGTACAGGATCATTGTGATGTCTGGTGTGAATTTTGTGTAACACAAGCCAGGGAATTACCCTGTACTAATTTCAGTGTGGACCAAACTAAATCTTACTGTTAGTAGTATTTGATTTTTGTTTCTGAAGCTGCCAAGGATGGACAAATCATCCTAGATCTAACGGGGCTTAGGACAATTAATTATTCCCTTCCCAGTAAAAAACTGTCCTCTTCTTAACTTTGTTAACAGATTCTTGCCCAAAGCTGCCCACTTGCAGCTTACCAGCTAGCTAGGAAGAGCAGTCCATTTGACTGATCGACATAACAGTGTAGAAGAATGCTAATTAGGGATACTTCTTAGCTTATCGGTACTTGCTGCGCTCTCTAAAGGAAAGCAATTTTTTGTAGGAGAGGAAAGTTAGGCTAAGGGAGAAAAAGTATGTTGTTCAGGACACTGGAACAAACCATGCTTGTACCAGGGCTCCCAGAGGAGCCTACTGAGGGCTCCCAGAGGAGCCTACTGAGGGCTCAAAATGAAAAGTTAAAACTTCATGAAAACTGTAGAACAAAATTCTGAAGTCAGTGTGAAACAAAAAAGTCAAAATGAAACAAAGTGACAACGACATAATTTGAATCACTTACAGTTTAATAAAGCCTGTGTACACCCTTGGGGCCAGCCCATCGCAAGCATCCCCAAATTTCTTCTGTTGCCATCCTGACCCTGCGGGGGTCTGGTATGCAAACTTGAGTGTTGCCCAGCACTCACACAGGGAGGGCAGCCTGTGCTCTGGTGCAACAGGCCAAGGAAGAAACTTTTGTGATGAGTGAACTCAGTGGCAAAAGTTGGACTTCATTTTCCTTTGAACTTACTCTGGCCTGGAATAAGGTGGCACCCTCCATGGGACATGCCTGTTGTGCCCTGTAACTGTAAACAAAGAGGCAACTTGTTTGTGAGGACTGTCATTTGATCTGGACAGCAGAACAGGTGTTTCTGGTCCATCAGTACTTACACTGCCTGCATTCCATGGTGATGGTTGTTCTCTGCATCGACGTTTGGCTTTAACTGTAAATAATCAGGCACAGCGGTTGTTGAGCACATCACACAGGCCTGCTTTTATCTTATGCAAACAACTCTTCATAACACCAAGTACGTTCAGCAAAGGGAAGGTAGGAAGCAGGGAGTGCAGCTTCTCTAACCAGACAAGCGGCAGAATGACAAAGGGAGGTGAACTCACAACGTGGTGGTTAGCATCACAGGGTTTGGGTGCCTGATGGCTGTGAACTAGTGTGTGCCTGTCAGGCTGGGGGCAGTAGTAGGGGATGACCCATGCTTGATCTGAGCATGGATGTAACAACCCTGAGATCTTCCCCTCGACGATGACAATTGTATACGTACACGTAAAGAGATGAATAGTCACTGCAGTACGCATTGTTTGCAGCAGCATGGCACGCTGCATCTCCTACAGGCCTGCCTTTCCCCCTCAGTTTTTCCTGGTGCAGTAGCGGTGGCTCTGGTCAGCCCAAGATGCTGTCAGGAGAGGACTCGCCAATGCAGGCGTTTCTGGCTCCACTGCTGTCTTCCCTGCCTTGAAATCCAGGGGGATAACTTGTGTGTGTTATGCACAGAACAACAGTGCTTTTGTGCAGCACATACCAGATACTGATATGTGATCAGCGCTCCTGCAGGACCATTAGAAGAGCGTAAATGCTGCTTTGTGATCACTTTCAAATTAGCTGATTTTCAGACCCACAAATGTAAATTCTACAATTGCCTCTCAAGTTCTCCTTAGAAGTCTGTTTCAGTTTAAGCAATTAATAAATTGTGCCTGTCATTTTGGTATCAGGATGATTTATGGAAATTATAGTAACTACAATTTTTTTTTTTTTTTTTTTTTTTTGCCAAAATTCCATGAAAAGCATATTCTGAGCCTCTGGAGCTGGACATGAAAAGCGTTGATGCTGCAGATATCAGCTGTAGAAAATAATAAGCAGAGGGAATGGTAAAGAAATTACTAAAATACCACTTTTTTAAATGCACAAAGTGCCACATAGATGTCGTAAAGTGAAAACTAGACTCACAAAGAACAGTACTCAGCTTAGGAAATGGTATCATTGAAATGTATAAATATGCTACTGTTTCTGATGGGGTAATCATGCCTCTTTTATGTGCTACGTAAACTATGACTCTTGCAGAAATAATACATCACTCTGCTGTAGTGACTGTGTAAGAGGGGACAGAGATAAATTTGAAAATCCAGCCACAGTTTGGGCATTGCCTGGTATTTTGGCGCGCTGGAGATTGATACTGTGTTTTCTCTTTTCAAACCTACAGCTACGCGTTGTGAAAACCTCACTTGTTTTGTGGACTATGTACAGACCCTGTCCTGCATCCTGAGGAATGACTTGGGTGCCAGTTTGTTTAACCTCACTGCAACATGGTACGTCTCAGCAGGTTTCCCTCAGCAAAGGATCCCTGGTTCCCGTGTCCATGGCCCGCTACACACCCTGGCTCCCTCAGCATTGTTTTCTCACCCGCCCTGGGAATACCTTGTCCCTTGTTGCTATTAATGATGGAGTTTCACTCGTGCCTGCTGGCAGGGCTCATGCAGCTTGTCCAAGCCTCTCCTGGCTGCTGTTGTGCCCCAGCAAGGTAGTGGGTTCAGGTGGGCTGCACGGCCCTGGGGAGCACCTTTCCTTCCTACAGACACTTCAGCGTACCTTTCCTGCTTCTCTCAAAGATGCTAAGCTGAGCAAATAGCAGGAAAAAAACCCGTATGTCAAAGTTCAAAGATAATTTTTTATTTGAACATGTTGCCTCTCTTTCTTATTAATTTCTGTGCCTGGTGGTTCAGCCACAGATTAGTCCAACTACAGCATGTGATAGATGTGGACTTGTTTGTTTGTTTTGGTGGGTTTAGGGTTCCCGAGGAAGATCCAGAAAATACTGTGGCTGCCTGCAGTCTCCTGCAGTTGTCTAGGAACAGCAGTCACACCCAGTACATGTGCACTGTGGACATGACTGAACTCCCGGCAGATACAAAGGTGCAGGTGGATGCTACAGAGACAGCTGATAGGCAACGCATGATTTCCAAAGGCTTTTTTATGGCAGAGAACAGTAAGTACAAAACTGGTGGATTTGGTAAATACTGTCCAACCTTATGTCTGTCTGTTAGGATAGCCTGGGCAAGGAGTGAGCGTGGCAGCTGGTGGTGGGGTGCTGTGTTTGGTGTGCACCCCTCTGCACAGAGCACTGTGCTGTATTGTTGCCATTGTAAATGACAGAAACATTTCTGCTTGAGGCTGAGCTTAGAGCTCACTTGGCCCCAGCCTTTTTGTGGGGAAATTCCTTTTCCCCATGAAGCAGTAGGTGATAAATTTACACCTTAGGCCAGTCTCATGCCTCCCCTATGCAAGTGTTTGTTCTTGGCTAGAATCTAAAGGGCAGGAGGAATTGCTTTAATTGCAAATGCCACAAATGTACTCACAGCAGTCCCAGGAGGCTCTTGCAGTGATTGCCTAAACCAACATGACATTGTTGTGGGTGGTGCAAGGTGTTCCAGACACAATGGAGGTGGCAGTTCCCTGTTCTGGGGCAATTCCTAACCATTTCTCCTGCATGACAGGAAGGCTGAGTGCAATCATATAGCTGACTTGGTGGAACGCGGGTGCGTTCTGAGTTGTGCAGCAAACTGAAGAAAAGGGATGGTTAGCCCAGCACACAGGTACCATGTAGGTGTATGAAAAAGTATTTTTCTACTTCTGAAATTCTGCTTTCTGATTCTTCTGAAATTAGTGTCATCTTTTTGACAAATGCCATAATGTTTCAAGAAAGCCCCTTGCCCCCCTGACAGACTATACATTGGGTAGTGGTGCTTTGCATGTCTTCCAGATGTCCCCTTGCAGAGATGCAGAGGCATCATAGCTCACTGACGGACCCTGCAGACTAGCACTGGAGTTCGGGCATTACTGCTTCTTGATATAAGAAAACACCCTTCAGGGGACACAGCAGCCTGCCTTTTAGGCACTTACAACACAGGGTTTTGCACTGGATTTATGTAGCGTCCACTAGCCTCAGCTTTTTCTGATGTCTTTGTTAACACTGAGGGGTATTTCCCCAACTGTGGAAGTGACCGTGACTACACACGTCCTCCTATGCCATGAAAAGAACAAGGTGCTCTACTCTTCACATCTCCCAGGAGGTATTAGCCCCTTGTGCTATCTTCTCCTGCTTCTTAGGTGATGAGGAGGTTCAGAGACAGGCAGAAGGCACATTCAGAGAAATGTGGGCCTGACTTCGCTGTGCTGCTGAGGTGTGAGGTTCTGTGCACGGCTCAGGACTGCTCGGTCTGAGAGGCGGGAATGCTGTGGACATTCCTACACAGGAGGGCCCACCCCTGCCAGGGCAGCTTTGCTCTCTACTCACTCTGCATTGCTAGTACCGTGCTGGGCCACCTCTTGTGTGCAGTAACGTCATGAAGGGTAACACCATCCTGTCTTCCAGTCAAACCACAGCCCCCGTTCAATCTGACTGCTGTGTTCTCAGAAGGTTACAATATTTCTTGGGAAACAATCTACCAGAACTCTCCTTTCTACTTTTTGAATGAAGAGCTGGAATATCAGCTGCGTTACAAGAGAAGGACCGACACCTGGGAGGTGAGTGAGATGTCAGTTTATCATCAAGTAGGATGTGCTAGCAAAGAGGAGGCCAGCATAACCAGAACAGGAGCGCTGGGGAAAAGAAGGGGTTTTGTGGCTTAGAAAAGGTGTCTCTTTGCTTGCCTGGACTAAAAACAGGCAAAAGTGAAACAAGAATTGAGAAGCAGAAGCTGTTTGGAGAAATGCTAGATCCTGCAGGGAAGGCTGGTAGTTCCTTTGCTTCTCATACTGCCCTGCAGGGAAGGATCCCCAGGGCCCGGTGCAGTTACTGACCAGCCAGAGCATGGCCTCGCAGAAACAGCATGAAAGCAGAGGCGATTACTTTGCAGGGCTCCTCACTGTGCAGCAGTGAGGGTAGTCACTCCAGCCCTGAGTGTCTGGTGTTTAATCATTCACAGACTCAGAAGACTAAAGCTGTCCATGAAGACAAACGGACACTGGTGATCCTGCCTTGGGAATTCCAGGCGAACACTGAGTATGAGTTCCAAGTGAGAGCCAGACCCCGAGAAGACACTGGCTACCATGGGTTTTGGAGTGAATGGAGTCCTCCACTGACACTGAAAACCAGCCCTGCCGGTACTTGCTACCAGCTCTCCTTGCCCTTTCAGTTGGTCTGATGTCAGAGAATGCTTCTAGAACTCTATTCAAATCTAATTAATTAGCACAAATTCTAAATAGTCTAGTGAAGGCAGGCATGTTTGGCTTGCTTACGGAGTATGTAGTCCCAGGCCTGGGCTGACAGGTGCTGTCTGTATTGACCTTCTCACTGTGCTGCAAAGGCCACTGTACGGCACGGGTCACGGGAGGAGGATCTGGTGGGGTGGCTATAGGTTTGGGTGCCTCAGCAGGCGTGCAGCCTCTAGCTTCCTTCGCAGTGTCCAGGGTCCTGCTTGTAGCTTTCAGAAATGGGGAAGATGCAGTAAAGGTGCCTCCACTACTGGGGTTTAGTATTGCCTTCAGCTGAGGGGGTGGGGATGCTGCTCTGAGGGCTACATTCCGTGTCTGGGTTCTGATGGCTGGCCATGCTGGGCATGGGCATCAGGTTTGGTAGCCACCACTCCCACTCCACAGGGAGTGCACAGTACCTTGTGCACAAACATGCACCCGTGCTTGTCATGATGGAACAGAGGTCATGAAAATAGGGAGTCTTTTTTTCAAAGAGAGCAGGACGGGATGACTGTGGTCAATGTTAGCAGCATGTGCTGAACTTCCCTGCTCTCGCTGATCTGCAGCCCAAACTGAAGTATTATGTGGTGCTGTGGCCACAGGGTCAGGCTCCATTCGCTAATGGTTATCTGAGTTCCAGGTCTCGAAGGTGCTCCCTTCCACCACAGGCAGAGAGCAGCCAACAAGCGCTCATGTAATCAACACCTTTTCTTCACACATCTCTGGCCAGCTGCACTCTCTTTTCACTTCACGGCTCATCTGTGGAGGTGTCCCTAAACCAGGAGTCAGAAACACCAGGGGTCTGTGTCAGGGAGCTGTCTTGCCCCAAGCACGTTGGCTGTCAGTCTGTGGTACAGCCAGCCCATAAGGGCAGCTGATGTGCTGCTCCTTTCATTGATTCAGTCTTCTCCAAGCGTCCTCATTCAGACCTCATGTCTGCAGTGCTGGGCCCCAGGTGACAGTCTCAGTGTCCCCAGGAGAAAGTCTGGGGTAGAAATTGAGGGTACCTTCTCACCATTTCTTGCTTATTGACCCGGATAGAAATGCGAGGTGAGCCTGAATGACCTTGTCTCTTTCTCCAGCAGTGACACAGACAGCAAGCATGGGATGGATGCTGCTGTTTGGTGTTGTTGTGGCGATCACTGTCTCAATCACAACCTTTCTGGCCAAACAGCGGAGGTAAGAATGCTTCAGGAAGCTGGAGAAAATGCTTCTATTCTGTCTTGCTAAAGATGGGATGTTCGCATGCACCCTTCTTTGCAACTTGTATATCCATACACAGACCCAGCTGTGGGCCTGTGAGGGCCACCAAAGCATGGTCTCCAGCTGGGGCACTGCCAAGAGCACCTTGCTCTTCTCTGGGGTTCTGCTGCCGCTCAGCTGGCTCGGACAAGGCAATGGCATCTGGGGACTGAGCAGGGGCCACCCAGCCTCCTTGGGCTGTTCTCCTGGTCCTGGCTCTGCAGTTGCCACATGGGAGGAGTAGCCAGGGATGGCCTGCCCCTTTCCAAAGCTGGCACAGGCCCCTCTACACTGGCTGGGGGCTTGTCTCCTTTCACAGAGGAGCACGCCAGCCTGGTGCAGCAACGGGGCTGGTGCACCCCTCATCCACAGAAGTGCACAGGGCAGCATTCTGGCCCTTAGGGGAAAATGCACTTCCAGCACTTGGTGCTTTTCCAGGAAGGAAAAAATTAGAATCCCTTTCCTTAGTGTGAATATTGTGCACACAAGTCCTGAGGGCTGTGGCCCCACCTCCAGCGAGGCTCACAAGAAAGGCCATCAGACAGCTCTGACAGCACAAGGCATCCTTGGATCCTCAGCTCCTTGCTAATTTGAGAGGCCAGCGAGGCTGGGCAGGTGATTTCAGCTGCCTGAATTGGATCTGGAGATGCCTTGCTTTCCATCTGTAATGTGCGCTTAACCCCAAAGCCTTTCTCTTTTCTCCTCCAGCTTATGGAAGAAGATGACTTGCATCCCAGACCCTGCTCCCTTTTTCAAACCTCTTTACCTGGTACATAATGGAGATTTCAAGGTATAAATGGGCTACACGAGCAAGTGGAGCACATGACCAAGTTAAACTAAAGGGCCCGTCATGCTGTCCTGGACAAGGGATTCTCGTTAGTGCAGTGGGAGGGGGAATCTATCTCAAGGGAATTCCAGACAGCTCCAGATATAAGGACCAGAACTCCCCAGTGTCTATTCTGTGCCACAAAGGCCTTTATGTCACATCTGTGCTGCGTATTGCCTGTAGGTGCTGTCTCAGTGGGTGAGCTGAGCTCATATGTGATCTGTGAAGCCTGGGAACCTGAAGGCAGTGGACAAAGGGATACCAGAACAGTAACTGGGTATTTTTCCAAAGCTCCAGTCCCATGTTGCCATCAAGGCCGTGGAGTAGACTTCATTATAGAGCCAGATTTCCCACTCCAGCCTCTGCATTGACACAAGCTCAACATTAAGGCTTGTAGTCCTCTCTGAAGAGTCACTCATACAGATGATAGCTGTGCATATCGTCCTGGACAGATGGATGGAGCTTTGGGGGCAAATAAGTGCTGTGTGATAGTACTGTGCTTCCCTAGGAAGGAAGTGTCTTTGATTAACTGCCTAGCCCTCCCAAATTCTCTTCTCACTTAACACCAGCCAAGCTTGCTCATGTGGCAAAATGGTTTGCAAAGACTGCAGAGTGTGCTGGATTTCTCAGGATACAAAAGAACGTTGAGCATCCATAAATAATGGTTGTATTAAGCTGAAGAGCATCTCACAACACCGTTATCAAATTGTAAATGTGCTGGCATGTTGGTGCAGACATCACTGCCTCTTGCTGAACAAGTTCCTGGTGTTACAGCAGCACTGGTCAGAGACACTTCAGTGTCTGCTTTTTGTTTCTGCTTTTTCTTTGACCCTCTGGGAGAGGGACACCATCTGGGCCCTAATGATCTTCCTGTACTTTCCCACTGCTGCATGGCTGACATTTGCAGTGAGGTTAAGCAAGCAGTCTTGGATGGATGCCATTCAAGCTGACGCCTGCACTGAGCGTCTCTTCCTTCCTGTGTTCGTCTTTCAGCCCTATTATGGCTTGCCATATCTGCACCAGAGGGGTGCTTGAATCCCCTTGTGAGACAGGTGGCAGTGGTTGCTCTCAGGCAAAGGAACCAGGACCATGTGGACTCGGTGTGGGAATTCCTGAGAGTCACGGGCTAGTGCTGATAGTGGAAGTGAAAGCAGCCTGCGTGCCGAGAGCCATGCCGCTCTCAGGGTGAGGCCATGGGGTTCTCTGGTCTGTGGGAGTTACGTTCCTGCTCATTTCTAGTTAGGTTGTTCAGTGCTGCTGGGAAGGGAATGAGCCTCAGCTGCTAAAGCCAAGTTATTTCTTAAAAAAATTTGCAGATCAAAGCAGCAGTTGCCCACACAGCCACAGCACAAGATGCCGAGGCAAGGGGTGTCAAGAGGATGCAGTGACATCACTAGCATGTGAACAGGCTCGTCATTTTTGGCTAGCAAGAAAGTGATTGATGTAGGGCCCGTTCAACTGCATCAAAGCAAGTGGTTAGGTTATGTCTGTGACAAATGGTCAGCAAATTGCAATAGTAATGCTCTGCAGACAACAGTCCTGGACTGGGTAGGAAGCAGTGAAAATGTTAGAGGAAAAGTTAAGACATAAAAAGTGAAGGGAAAGCAGAGGAAAGTTGTTTACGCTTGTGTGTACATGTGTCTTTAGATTCATGTTGGGTGGGAGTTTGCAAAGAGCAGTCAAGAGGGAGTAGGAAATAGTCTGCCTGCTCAGTTCTAAGAAAGGGATTTCCTGCTGTTTCTTCAAATAGTCTTTTGCCCTTTAGGTGTCTTTCTGTCCATTAGGGCTTTAATAAGTTCTTTGTAGCTTAGTTTAAAAATAAATTAAAATATACTTGCTGCTTCCTGCTGTAATTAAGATTTTTCCATGCTCTGTGTCAGAGGGTAATAAGCTGTGTCAAGTTGTTCGTTTCCCAAATACTTTGCTCATGTCTAGTTATGGTGAGTGCATTTTGGGGCAGGAGGCTGATAAGATTAAGGCTGTGGCAACACCCAGCTCTCATGAAGCACTCTGTCAGAAGCCTTCACACTGTTTATGAAGCTCAGCATTGTTACCTATTTTATATGCAGGAGAAAGTGGTGCACTTAGAAGAGCCTTGGCACAGCCCAGCTGTTAGGCAAGTGTCAGACAGGGAGCAGAACCAAATCTTGAGCCTGTGCTGTGTCCAGCTGCTGGGCTATAGAATCCTCTGGTAGGACTTACTGGCATTCCTTAGTGGCACATGCCTAAAGTTTTCTGTGATCTGGGTGTCTGATTCAGTGACTTCTTCAAAAAGAACAGAAACTTTTACATTGCTCTTAGGTCAGAGATGCCTTTACTTGCAGATATGGCTGAATGCACAAGGCTTGTGATCTAGAGATAATGCATGGCACAGGGCAGAATGTAATACTACTGGTGACACAGAAAGGCAAGATTCAGTATGCGGCACTCCCTAATCACCTGAGCGAGTGTTATCTGCAGCAGGCAGTGGCTACAGCTTTTGGAGGTTCCCATCCCCTGCCTACCCCCCTGCTTCCTTCTTGTCACTGTGAGAGAAAAGGCTGGTATGGGGCAAGGCATACAGAATCCCAGGGAACTGAGGTATGTGATGGAGCAGGGCTATCTGTGTGTTGGCTGGAGATGCAGCACATAAGGAAGGACAATCAGCTTCTCCCCCGGAGAAGCAGTGTCCAAGACAAGAGAGCAGGGACCCTTGGTGGCTTGGGCTGGGACCTCAGACTGATGCACGAAGGAGTGCTGCTGTGGGCACTGGCATTCTTTGCAGCATAAAGAAACCTGCAAAGCCATGCAAACCCCTCAAAGCTAATTATTTTCAATTATTTTGAGTCAGTTCTGCTGCAGCTGCCTGTGTCTGGTAATAGCAGCATCTCATACCCTGCTGTTTTGGAGGAGTCAGAGTTTGACTTTGCCTCTAAAAGCATGAGAACTTTGGTCATTTCTGTGGAGCCTTAATGATAGCAATGATAGAACCTGATTGTACTAATCTCTCTCTCCCTCCGTCCTTTTATGCAGAAGTGGGTTGGTGCCTCACACACAAAAATGACCCTCAATTTCTTTGAATGGGGAATAGTCCTTCCAGAGGTCCTAGAAGTTTACACCGTGCATCCTTCCAACAGTACCTCACAGGAGGAGCTGCGCGAGCTGAAAAAAGATCTGCCTTGCAAGCCCTGTGTGTCTTGCCTAACTACCCCGGGTCAGGATAGCCAGTCCCTGCTGTCTAGCACGAACAGTAGCAGTGTGACTCAGGACCAGTCATACGGGCACTTGTCCATTGACACTGTGACTGTGGCTGATGAATTTACACCTTGTAACTGCCCGTGCAACTGTAACCGTGTGTACAGAGGACATGAGCATACCAGTGAGGAAGATAACAGTGCTGGAGAAACTGGTTACCCCAGGGTTAACGTTGACGATGAAGACAGAAGGACATCCAGTGGCTTGCACCTGGCTGACCTGAGCATGCAGGACAGAATACTTGCTTCAGGCTCTGTGTCCACAGACCACCCGGGGAGTGCAAGTGTCCCAGCCCACCAGCAAGTAGAAGGGGCTTTGGAAGGAGGGGTGGGGAGCATCCTAGAAGCACTTTGCTTGCAGCCTGATCAGTGGGATTTGGAAAACGCAGGTTCCCTACCTTCTCCTGATGGTGAGAGTGTTTCCTACAGTGAAGGCTCCTATGACTTCTTCCCTCACATTGCAAGGCCCGGTGATAGTTACCCGATGATCTGCGTAGATTTGGACACTATTGACAGTGGCTTTGTGGACTCGGACTGCGGGAGTCCAGTTGACTGTGAATTTGAGCAAAACAGTCCTCTTGAGCGGGAGGGGGAAGACTTTCCACGGAGCTACGTCAAGCAGTGGGTCTCCTGTCGCTCTGACAGCCCTGTCAGTGGGACACAGACAAACTAAGGACTTGATGTTGCCTTGCAGAGTGTAGGACCTTTTCCATACTGCGCCAGAAGTGGAGTGTTAGCAAAATTCAAGAGAGAAACAGTTTATTTTATGTAAGCCTTATTGCATACAACTGAAGACTGTTAGGTCCATAGAAATATATGCCTACTTCTATTGCCAGTTATCCTGTTAATGTTTCAAACTTGATGCATGACTGGCTTTTTTTTTTTAGAATTTAAGGTCAAACCCTTTATAATAGCAGAAAAAGCAACTGTACCTTGAAAATTACCCTTTGGCTTATGTAGATGTGCAAATTTTTTGACAGCAACCTTATAAAGAGTACAAAACTTTAAATTATTTTCCCTGGTATTCTCACATGACTTGAGATTTTGGGTGTACGTGGAGTCTTAGAAGCATAACCTGTGGCAAGCATGTTTGTTACATTAAAGTTCCCCTATGCTTTCCAAGCAACACAGGTGGTGTTACTTTTCCTACTAATGTCTTTGGCTCTTTAAGCCCAGCTGTAACAGTTTGTTAATTTTGTAGAGTCCTAGCCCTGTCCATGGGGTATGATCAAAACCAATTTCTCCTATAATCATCACAGGACTGTGCATCCAAGAGACCAAACAACTCGGGTTTCAGAAAGACTTTGCCTTTGCAGGTGGAGTCTGGAAGTGAAAAGTCTTCAAAACACATATAATTTCAGGCAAACTCTTGCTACTAGGGCTTTCTACTGAATTAGCATCTTTTCCAGCATTTTCCAAGCACTTTCACTGAAACATTGAGTGACTTTTAGAATATGCAGGAATTTCAAAAATGTTGTTGCTACCTGGATGTGCCTGCAACTCCATCTTCTGCCTTGGACCTGGTCTGCTGCAGTTAACAGGTCAGTAGCACAAATTTTGAGTGGTTTCTGCTAGCCAATAAAGCCAACCACGAAACTGCTATTTGCGCTGTAACTGTGAATATGTTTCCCTCTGACATCTCTGTTTAGGATAATTGTCTTTAAAAGTTACTGTAATGCTGATATTGAAGGTGAAGACCTACATCTTATGTAGGCACAGTGCTATTAACCCATGGGCTGCTTGGCTCCAGAAGATCTTATACTGAGAGAACCTTTTGGTGAATGATGTATGTTTCCAGTGCAGTAACAATCTGTTGTTGCTGTGATACCAAAAAACTCTCTTCCCTCTCCCCCATCTCTTGCCCAAGACTTTAGCCAACCCCACAGCTCCCTAAACGAGGGAGCACTGTAATGAAGAGAGGCTGCTTCTCTCACAGGTGAGTGCTGGGGAGGTTTTTTGTGCATCCACACCCCTGGTTTGATTGTTAGAACAGCCGTGGTCTCTGCTGCATTGGTTTTGAACCTACAGGGCTTAGCTTTGTCCATGTTGTTATTACTCCTTCAGTATACCCCTAGCTCAGAGGCTTCCTAGGCACTGCTCCAAGATACCAGCTTTTTGGTTCCTTCCTTTTTTTTAATTTTTCTTGCCATCTTCTGTGATAAGTCATGGAGGGTGTTGTCTTAGCGTGGTTATGCATCCTTCCTTCTGTGTCGCGAGTACCCTGCATGCCCTCCCCGAGGGAGCAGAGGATCGGGCCGGCTCCACTCCCTTCCCTATGAGCTGAGCCTGCCCCGCACTGTCTAACAAGGGCTGATTGCATCGTGCTCATGTCTACAAGTGTGCACTGGGCAAAAGCATCACTGGTAGTTTGTAGCAGAGTCTTCTGCAGCTTCAGCTTGCAGCTATTTGCGCTTCAGAAACAACATTGTGGTAACTGGCCCCAGGCTGCTTAAGGGAGGAGGGAAAACCTGCCTCTCTTTCTAGGGCCTTTGCATCTCGGTTCTGTGCACTCCTCGTTTCTGTTAGCATGGTTGGCCCCAGGACTGCTCCTCCCAGGAGGAGCTGTTCCTGTTACTGCAACACTACCTCGCTGCGCAGCTGGTAGGTGGTGGTTTGGTGCTACTCTGGGCTAGAAGCTGCCTCCGGTCACCATCGGAGGCAGACTTCACGGGCAGAGAAGAGCTCGCTTTGATATGTGCTGTAAGGATATTAAAATAAGGGCAACTGTTCCCTTTGAAGTAAGCCGTAACCATTAAGCTTCTGGCCAATGAGTTGTTGATACTGTGAATGTGGAGGGGTTTGAGGTGGGCTTTTTTTCTGTGGCTCCCAGGAGCAAACTGCAAATGTCCCTGACCTAGCAATATCTAATTTAGAAAAACTGTTTCCCCAGGAATGCTAGGGCTGTTGGTAGTATTGCAAGTCATATTTTGTCAGTTTTTGGGAGGCCTCCGCAGCTTTCAAACAAGCCGTCTCTAAAGGCCTTACTCACAGTAGCCCACCACGGCAGATTCCTGAATAGCCACGTGAAGCACAGGAAGGAGTTGTGATTGCGTTGTTTATGATCATGAGCGTGGTAAAGGCATTTGATGTTTAAGTGCTTGGCCAAGCAGCCTGCTTAAAAGAACAGAGTTTGCAATATGCTGCTTAAGCCCTTTACTGCGGAGGAGTCTGCTTAGATCGCCTGGTTACCTGAGCACACAGCAGGAGCGGTGGCTTTAGCCACCTTGCCAAGGTGAGGTTAGTCACGCACTGAGCAGTGGAATGAGGTAGTAAGAAGATGCCAGCAGCACCACCCATGTGGACAAAGGCTTTAGATGGCTGTGGTCTGCTGTGCATTGTGCAGTATTCACAACAGTCAGGGACATGATAGTGGACTTAAGGTGTTGCAGTGACCAGAACGGTGTCCTTTTACTGGGGGACTTGATGAGCAGAGGACAGGAGGGAGGTCAGATCTCACAGATTCTTGAGTGACAGCATGGTTGGAATACAGAAGTGGTCTTGGATTATAGCACAGATCATCCACTCTGATGGACTAACAATGTGTTCACTAGCCAAGCACTGAAGCAGGTAGACACAGAAATCCCAGTCTATATGAGTCTGAGTCTGTATAGGCTCAAAAATGTGCATCATTGTACAAGCCAAGGAATGCAGCACAAACACAGCAAGTGCTGCATGTCCCAGTAGCTTCTACTGTAATGGGATGCTTCTGTCCCTTACTGTGTTCGCCTCTGTAGTGAGCCATAGCCAGAGGAGATAGTAAAGCATATGCATTCAGTCCAGGGTTGACAGTAGACAAACAGCGGGTGTCTATCCAAATGGAGCACTTTGGGGGAAAAAACAAATCACCCCAACCAACCAACCAAAACCCAAAAAACAAAACAAGCAAACAAAAGCTTAAGGTAGATGCAACTTAAAGCAAATCATCTGTTGAGAAACAATGTTCACCTCATGGAAGCTAATTGCCGGACAGGTGTGAACGGGTTCTATGGTTCCTAGAAAACATGAAAGAAGGATCTGGTGGCCTTTGGAGAGCAGAAGTTCTGTTAATGGCCTTTGGGCTGAGTGGCACTTGGGGTAGGGGGGAAGCATGAAAAAAGGCAACTTGCAGACAGCTGTGATGTTCTTGTCTGGCATACTGCTCTGTATTTTGGAACAGTCATATGAAAGGAAACTGGGAAAAGAAGTTTGTGCTTTGCCATTTGAGCAAAACTGCTGCTGAACTCTTTTACTGAATTTTTTTTTTCCTGTCTGCCCTGTAGGCAGAACATGGTAAAAGCTGTGGGTCTTACATGGCCGTGGCATCTTTATGGTGGCCTGTGGCAGTAGGCTGGGAAGGTGCAGGGGTATAATTTGTCTCTACATGAGACTAGATGTTTGCTCCTGCAGCAGGCAGCTCAGGCATCTGGACAGCTCTGAGGCAGCAAGTATTACTTACATGATACTCTGAAGGCTGCCTGCATTTTAGGAGCTTTCTGTTTCTGCTCCTGTCCAGGATTGTGGTAACCATAAGTTATGTGTCATACCCATTTAGACAGGTAACTGAGGCCTCGTGGGAGTTGGGAGAAGTCTTACTGGATGGGGAAGGCCCAAAAGGAGGTGTTGGGAGAAGCAGCGTATCTCAGTCTGTAGTACCAGTTTGGAAATGTCTGTCTTCATTCCTGCATGGGCCCTGTCTTCCTGTCTTTTGGCCCTAAAGCTGATGCTGGTGGACTGTTGTTCAGCCTGTGCTTTGCCTGCCTCTCTCCCGTTCTCTGCCACTAGACCTGCGCGTGTGACTGACTTGATGGACCCTGATGGTAACACTACCCCTGCAGTGTTGGAGCTGGGTATGGAAAGATCTGTGCCTTACACACTCCAGGATTTGGGCATGGAAGCACTGTGGGGCTTGTTTGCCTCTGCTTCCAGAGCTCCCCTTTGAGCACGGTGCAGCAGCAGCCCGTGGAGGAAGTACAGGACAGGGCAGCTCAGGGATGCCTCGGGTGTCTGAGCACAGCTGGGAGAGGCCGTGGGTGGAATCAGTCTCTCCTCACATCCAGATAGGGCTAGGAGATGGCTTTAAGTCACTTAGGGAGCTCTTCTGTTTGCCTTTTTTATATAAATGTTGCAAGAAGGTACTTTCATATTCAGCAAATTACTTGGCTTTTAAAGTGTTAACTCTTTAACAGAAATTCCTCCGTTTCTCCATCACTCATGAGTAATTGCAGATGCAGCTACTTGAACTCAATCTGATGATCTGAACAGTTTTTCATTGGTTCTTGAGATTATCTTTAAAATCGGGCACAGTAAGCTCTGCTTTATTATGCTGCTGCTGCTACTGCCTGATCATCAAACCACACAACCTAACTATCAAGGGATAGAAGCAGTGCATAAAGTGAAGTTTCCTTTGAGCTGGTAAGACAGTTTAACATATTTCTGTGCTATGCGTCACAGTAAATAATGATAGGATAAATCTACCGAGCTAAGATATTGAAAAATAATTTCTTTACCTAGATGTGGAATTCTATATTGTTTCTTGTGCTAGGAACCTAGAGCAATAAAATCACCAGAAGGGTCTTTGCGCTTTTGTCCTGCTAGTCTGCTGAGCACAAACCCACACTGTTACGTTCATTCTGGTACAGATTGCG
Source organism: Falco cherrug (assembly GCF_023634085.1). Classification (NCBI taxonomy): domain Eukaryota; kingdom Metazoa; phylum Chordata; class Aves; order Falconiformes; family Falconidae; genus Falco; species Falco cherrug. The sequence continues at coordinate 24,928,470 of NC_073700.1, read as the reverse complement.
CTAGAAGGAAGCACCATCTTGAACAAATGATTTTCATGTGCTCCTCTTTGACTGAGAGAGATCAGTGTAAATGAATCTGACTGAAATAGATCCCAGTGTTTGGGACTGTGCAGACAAAAATATGCTTTTTTAACGCATGTAAATACATGTATATACATATATTTTATGTGTGTGTGTCTGTATGAATATCACTTTGTTGCTTTAGTCATCCTTTGTAGCAGTTTTTTTTCAGCCTCTGGGATCCCAAGTCTGTCAAATGCAAAAGTACGTAGCAGTTCATGAGCATCAGATTGTGGAAAAATGGCTACGCAAAGATGAACGGAGAAAAAGACTGGTTACATGGGCTTCTCTCTGATAATCTGTTCAGATAAGGGAATCTTGGTACTTTTTCCTTATTCTCCAGCCGTTCACATGCTGATCATGTGAGTCTACCATGTGCACTTGACATGCTTTGTCAGACGTGCTTAGGGGCCTAGGTATTCCAGAGGTAGATAGTCTTTTATTAATTGTTCTTAAAGAACCTACAAAATATTTTCTTGTAGGCAAGGATGGCTGAAGGAGTGTCCTTGACAAACAATCACACTTAGTGCACAATGGATCACTCTGGAGTACGTGCACTTGGGGCTAACCTTAACAGACGGAGGGATGTGCATGTTGGTACAGACACACTATTGTCCGTCATGCTGGACCTCACAGGTGTGAGTCAGTGTCCTGCCTTTCTTTAGAGCCTGTTGGTGCTGCCTCTGGGAGAGATTTAAGCAAAGGAAGGAATTATGGCCAAGGGAGAGCAGGTCACTTATGACTAATTGTTAAGATGTCGGGAATGGGAACAGAGTGTCTGAGGGTCTGTGTCTGCTGTGCCTGCTCCCACTGTGCACCACTAATTGCATCTTGCTGTGAGAGGGAGAGCAAGCAGAGCACGTTTTGGAACAGCTCAGAGACACTGCCAAATCAAAACCTGAAGCTTCTGACTTCCTCTGAGAATTTTAGGTGGGCATAGCAGACCTCACAAGCGAGCTGCAACAAGAAAAACTGCACTGATGAAACAATCTACTCTATATAAAAGCTGATGGCAGAGGTGGGATAGAACCTAGGAGTCCTGGCTGGCTGCTGTGGGCTGGCATTTAGTATCACTACATGTATCAAAGGGTACTCGGGCATGTTGAAGAATTTTCGCACACGTGAAAATCCCTGCTCATGCTCTAGTATGACACTTCAGTTTCATGTTTTATCAGGCCTTTGTAAAGCTGATCTTGTCTTACTTGTAGTCATCCAAATGTTGGAGATGCAAAGGTCCTTTTTTGTGTCTGTCACTTTGATCCCATTAAATTTCTCTGCATAATTCTTCTTTCTCTTCTTTGTCACATCAAATATAAGCTTCTTGTCCCCACTTTCAAAGTCACTGACAGCCTCTCCTTGTCCTCTTGTCATCTCTCACTTCCCTATCAAGACGTCAACTCTTTCTATGAAGCCAGCTTCCACCTCCCACTCACCAAATCAGCTCCTCCTAACCTTCCTCCATACTACTTACACACCGAAGGTGCTGCCTGCAATTCTCTTGAGCTACCTTAATCTCGCTCCAAGTCTCCACAAAGCTCTGCTTTGCTAAAACCCAGATGATATCTAGGCTACCCACATGCTGAGACTGTGCTGTCACCTTCTTGTATTACTTCCCCTTTCAGGGGGATATATATAAAATAATTCATTTTACCCTAGAAATTCTTAAAAGCAAAGGTCATCTGGGGTTAGCCAGAACTTTGAATGACTGCTATTGCTATACCCATTTGTATTACCAGAAATCTGCAATCACCTGTCTTTCTGTTGATCAGCAGTTGAGAGCATTTAGAAAATGTGTTGTATAAATTCTGGTTAAAATGACTTGAAATTACTCTTGGGAAATGGAGGGAGCTGATGGAACCACAGGAGGGGAGGGGAAAGGTGTGGCTGCAAGGCCCCATTTCCTCGAGCAGAAGAGCTCTGCGCTGGAAATGTACAGAGAGGATGGAAACACCATTGCAACCAGCTTGAGACAGCTTGGGAACCTGAGGTCACCGGTCAGCTTTCAGTGCTAAGCCAACGCCTGGACTGGCAGCAGCATGCCTGGTATAACTTTTCGGGGCTTTCGCTCCGACATTTGGTCCCTTTCTTTCCTGTAGAGTGAAGGTGGCTCTTCTCACTTCCTCTGACACCTCCCACATCTACAGTTTTCACAGGGCTTTTCTGCCTTCACCCACAACTCAGCACTGTTGCAGAAACTGGACATTAGTACAAAAAAAAAAAAAAAAAAAAAAAGCATCAAGCAGGCTGGCTAGGAAGTAGATTTGTCTTCCAGTCCCCCAGCTGCTGTGATAGTGCTGTTGCAGCTAGCACTGGAGTGCCATCAGAGCTAAGAATTGGGGGTTTTGGTTTTTTAGATACCTTACCAAGATTTATGTACTACATGTCTTGGATCATGTTTAGGCGAGAGGTTCCAGCAATAAAGGTAGTTCCCCTTTGTACAGATTCTGCACTTTGTTTCTGTCTAACTGCATCTACCTTCAGTGTCCAACTACTGGATTCTTTCTATCTTTTTCTGGTAGATTTAGAAAAGAAGAAGAAGAAGAAGAATAAAAAATAAAATATTTTTACCTGTAATCTTCTTCCCATGTAAGATACATCACAAGTGGTTTGAAATTACTACTTAGCCTTTCCTTTGGTTAATCAAAGATATTTAGTTGTCTTTAATTGTTCATTTCTGAGGAAAGTTATCCAGGATTAAATAATTCTTATAGCCCTTTTCAGAACCATTTTCATCTTTTCAGCAACTTTTTGTTTAAAGTGTGGAACGCAACAGAAGGAATGAACTAATAATGGTGTTACAAATGCTACATGTAGCTGCAATAACATTTATTTTAATTGATATGTATCCACAGTCCTGTGTTAGCTCCTTTAATTGCATTAATGTACTGCAGAATCTTGTTCAGCTGGTTATGCGCTATTTCCCCAAACCATTTTCTGGTAAGCCTTTTGGAATGTAGTGTTCTATGATCTACTTGTGACTAATGTTCAAGGCTTCTAACACAAAGATTTGCTTTTAAACATGCTGCATTTGTTTCCAGGTGAGCTGGAAAGCCAGGAAATGTCTGACACGTTTAAAACATTGCAGAACTGAACAAAGAACTTGGGGTGGGTGTGTTATCAAACTAGTAGCAATTACCTGGAAATGCTGTAGCGTGGTTTAGTTATCTTGACCTATGTTTGTTTGTGTGACTGAACAAGTTCTTGTGGGCACATGTATCATTCTACTTAAGGCAGCTCACTCTATTTCATATTTAGTCAGCCTTACTGTATCTGTCACAGGGATCATATGCAACCCTGATTAGAATGATAAGCAGAGGAGAGACTTCATGCCTCCCAGCCTCTCTCAGCTAAAATCAGCTAATGGTGACACTTCCTCTTGACAACCCCTGCTCTGAAGGTCTGCAGCAAAACAGGATATTTACCAAAACCCATAGATGAAGAGGTGGTGAAGTGGAAGCCAGAAAGATTCCTTTTCTCTTGATCAGTTTCTGAAATGCTGTAATTATTTTACTATTTAATTCAGAAAAGGGACACCACAAGCAGGCATAATTACAGGAAAGAGGTTGATACGTGGATGCTGCTGTCCACCTTTGTGAAATCTGGGACTGGAAGAATACTCTTGGTCATGGAGTCCAGCTCCTGCTGCTGTAGCCACCAGATTGCTTAAATCCCTTCAGGAAGACAATCCTAATGATTGAAATACCACAACCCTTGCTAAGTGTAGGCTCTTTCTCACTTGCTCTTATTCAAAACTGCTTCAGACCCTTTGTTGGGTAGAAACCACGACCTTATTCTATAGCCAGGCTGTACCCATTCGGCCCTGTGCTAATGCCATACTTGTTGGGTTTTCTATCCTGACGCTTCTCTCTCCCTTTTCCCCAGCTTCTGAAAGAGAGCTTGTAACAACCAAAATTTGCCAGGGTTTTTTTCTTTTTGCAATAACTAAGCCAAGCTCCTTCAAGACAGAACATTTCTCACAGCTTCTCGTTACCCCAGCCCTAGAGCTCAGTTCAGTGTCCATGCTGGGCAAGCAGCACAAACACTTTTGCTCCAATATTTTTTTAATTTGCAAGTGACTGTTTTAGTCTGTACTTATTAGCAGTCTCTGCCTACAAACTTATTCCGTGTTTTCTGGGTTCCAGGCTGAGTCGTGGGCTCCTTAAAGCAGCACACTACCTGCGGAGGTGCTGGGCTTGTTTGCTGCATTAAGGTAACAGTAAATATTGCAAACCGGAAGCATCTTAAAAAAACACCATCTATCCCTGAGTAGATCAGGTCAGGATTCTTCATATTAAACTTTGCTGGAAAATCATGAAATCAGAAACTTTGTCATAAAAAGTACCATCTTAAATGAAAACTTAATCAGGAAAGAATTCACAGAATGGAATTTCTGAATAAAAAGAGAGTCCAGCATAACCTTGTAGAGAGATAACATTCTGTATTGCAAAGGATACACTTCAAATATCCTTATACAACCCTTCAGTAAGTTGGGGTAATGAACCTAAGTGGCCCTAAGTATTCTACATACCTGGTGAGGGCTTTGACCAGGAGTATATCAGCTGTTCCTTCTGCTTCTGCCTTTGGGAGTTTTCTTTTATGGCAAGGAAGTACTTAGGGGAAGGAAAAATGATCCCAAGATTCCCACACTGCAGATAAGCAACTTGGTTATCTGCCTGGAATTGTAGCTTCTCGTGTGTGTGTGTGTGTGTGTTTGAGAGAGGGAAAAATATGACAGGTCTTAGTTTTGTTCAGATATGAAATGGGTGAATTTCTAAAACAAAAAATGTGTAGGGTAGAACACCCATTTCTATCCCAGCTTTTGCTCCTGAACTGGAACCTTTTCACACTAGTTCAGGACAACTCCAAGTGGCTTGAAGGAAAGGTTCCCTCGAAAGTTTTGTGACACCGGTGAGTCAAGCACGTGTTCCTCTAGTGAAGAGAAAGGGAAGGTGCAGCAGACCAGTTACTCAAAAAAAACCCCCCAAAAACCAAACAAAAAAACCCCACTTCGTTGAAGGCAGGCAGCAGTGTTTGTGGTGTAGGTGGCTTTCAGCAGATGACTACTGCTGATGGTCAAGCTCATGAGAGAAAAATCTATAGAAGCCTTCAATCTGCAGAAATTATGTCTGGTCCAGGAGGCCCCTGAGCTACAAACGTCTGGAGGCTGAAAGTGTTCTCAGGGAAAAACATCTATGCTTCCTCTGTTGCTATGGTTTTCTCTAAGCATCTGGTTTTGGTTACTGTCAGAAAGAGGATACAGGGAAACATGAACGTTCCAACCGACTGTGGCTCTCTGCTGCTCTTAAATTGACATAAACCATATGCCTAAAGGTGCAAGAAGGAAGGAAAGATGGAATGCTCCCACACCCCTGATCAAATGGCTGGAATGAAAGATTTCCTTTCAGGCAGCTGGTGCTTTGGGTTCCTATGCGAAGTACTACTTACTGCCATGAGAGCAGCTCCTATAGAAGAAACAGTATAGCGGAATTGGTGCCCCATCTGACAGTCAGGGTCAGCTTGTGTCAGAGCTGGCAGAAGCATGTAGCTAAAGCTTCAACCTGCTGGTACAAATACGAACAAAACTGCTTCTAACACTTGTTCTATTTTAGATACTGCCTGGGATGGGAGGAGATGTGTGGCAGCTGGGCCTCCAGCTGTGCGTTACTGCTGTGCTGCTCTTTGGTGGAGGAGGAGAGAGAGGTAAGAGGAGATCTGGAACAGGTCCACTGTGGGAAGAGGCACGTGCATGTGCTTGTTTTTCATCCACAGCCCCTGAAGTATGCAGCGCAAGATCTTGCGACTGCCCTTTCCCAGGTCCTGGGGACCAGTACAGCTGGCTGGCAATGCCAGGCCTGTGGAGCTGAGCACATACTGGTCAAGCTGGGCAGCAGAAACATGTAGCCACTGCCCAAGGCTCCTGCCCTCAGGTCTTAGACTCATCTCGTGCAGTGAAGTGTGGTACAAGAGAGGAAGAACATTTTGAGGAAGGACAGATGAGGTGTTGCTAGAGGAAGTACGGAGCAAGGCCTCCACAGGTGACACCCGACTGCAGCTCTGTCTCCTTCCTCTGCAGAGCTCCCTGGCAGCTTGAGCTGCCTGAATAACTATGTGACTACCGTGAGCTGCATGTGGGCAACGTCGGAACCTGCGGGCAATGGACCTTTCCACCTGCACTTCACCAAGTAAGAGCCGCACACCGAGCCGTCCGTGGCAGCCCCGGCGCTGGCACAGGCAGGACAGCACTGGAGCAGATGGGGCCCCGGCCGTGGGCTTCGCCCCCCCCCCAGCAGGGCACCTGTGGCACGGCTAGCTCTGCTGCCCCATCACCCCGTACCTGGGCTGCCCTGGAAGCTGCTCCCTCTCGCCTGCTGTGGGCCCACAGCCCGGCAGGTGCTGCCGGGGTCCGGTGTGGCAGGTCCCTGGCCCCGCATTGCCGAGTCCCAGCCTCCGCTCCCCACCACCTGCGCACTGCCAGAGCCCACCCTACATGAAGCTGCCTCATCAGTTTCTAATAGCTTCTTGTTGCCTAGAAATTTAACCCCTAGTGGTTTAATCTAAATGACTTAATATATATACACAAAAGGATTTTGAAAGTCCAGTGAGTTATAAGCTTTAATAACAGTCTTAGAATATTATGTGAATAATTTTTCCTCTAGCAGAAGGAACGAGGTGAATAGTTTGCTTATTATCCTATCACCAGGCATTGTGATGTGCTAATTTGGGGTGAATATGTTTAGATTATGTAATAACATTGCCGTGACTACCAATAACTAGTGAACTGTTACAGGAGGGAAAGCCACGCTGACATTAGATGCCTCATACATTCTGGTAAGGTAAAGTCAAAAATAGCCCAACTCTTAATGATACTGGATTTTATATCTATAAAAAAACGCCAAGCTGATAAACTGTGGTATCCCAGTTTATTGCAGGGTCACATGCACCAAGAAAAATTTGGTAACAACCAGCTACATTAGATAATTTAATATTAGAAGACTGTTCTTTGGAGCTATTTCCCCAAGATGAAGTTTTCTGTCATTCATCCTGTTACGCTGTGCTGAAGCTTGTGAATATTAAAAAAAAACAAAACAACAACAACAAGCAAGCAACAAACCGACCTCTGACATGTTTTGCCATCGGTACTGGTGTGTTCATAGCGAAAGAGGCTTTAACGTACAACTTGTTAGCTTTGTGCTGTGCACTTTAACTGTCCACCCACTCCTACCCCCCTATACCAGCTGCTTTCCTGGCAGCAACACGCAGGAGCCCCCTTTCAGAGGGCTCAGGGGCAGGTACTGGGCTCTGCGTGCAGCACCTGGGAGGCCTGGTGCTCTCAGAGTGAGGTTATGAAGGTGTCTCCTTCCTCCCTCTTCAGCCCGGCTGTCCAGCCAGCTTTAGCATTGCTTTCTCTGCGGTCTGCACTGAAGAGGTTCATGCACTTCCAGAATGTGGTGCTGCACTAAGCTCCCACCCATCTTTCATAAACTGAAAAGCACTTAATCATATGACTTAAAAGAAACTTTCAGCCCTTTTATTCTTCTAGCCTCTGGTCAAAGGGCCACAACGCCAGCTGCAAACTGACTGCCAGAGAGAACATGCAGAATCAGTACCACTGCACAATCCATTTAGCGAGCCAGATCTTGGAAACAGATGGTTATAGAGTCTCCCTCCAAGGCAACTTCTTTGGACATAATCACACATACATTACCTTTCCAGAGTACAATCCCCGCAAGCACAGTAAGTATGAACCAGGGCAGCTGTGAGCTGAGGCTCTGCCTAGCAGCTTTGTGGTAGGTCTGATAAGCTAACAAAGGGTGTCTCAAAGACAGCAAGTGAAAATAATGTAAACAAGCCAGACTAGTCATCCCTGGAGAGTGCACTATGTGGACTTAATCAGTCAGGATGTAGTCCCAGTGTTTCTTCGTTCTGAGTTTCCCAGGACTTCAGAGAGGGCTGACTCTGGAGCATCTTTCAATCTTATTTCTCATCTGCATCATGTTTTCTTGTGCCATGGATAATGTACAATTGGATTGCCTTTATAGTTGGGTGGGTTTTTTTTCTAAGAAATGAAGTAATGAGGAATCAAAGGTGTGGATCTAATTCAATGTCCCATGGCCTAGTACTTCAGAGAAATGCTCTAGTATGCAAAATCTCAGAGCCTGTCTACATCAGTAGTATGTTGGAAGAGGAGAATGTGACATCCAGAGTTGTTGTTTGCTTGCAGGACTATCCCCAGGGGCTATTGGAGTTACCAGTAATTTATCTCAGTTCTGTAGCTATTCTGACCTACCCTGTAAGCTAATTTGGTATATTGCTGGTCTTAGTATCACTCTTCAGACCCAGCTTTATCTTCCAAGACTTTGGTGAGTCTAGTATTATGCATCTCCTTCTGTGGTGTTCATGTCCCAAATATAATGAAAAAATCTACTTCTCTATTTGCAGTAAAACTTGATCCACCTTTGAACATCCAGAGGAATGTCACTGCCAGCAAGTGTCAGATATGGTGGAGTGTGCCGTGGTACCTCGTTGACATTCTTCAATATGAGTTGCAGTATAAGGAGTACAGCATGTCCTGGGAGGCAAGTGGATGAGGCGCACACTGATACTGCCTTGCTTTTTGGGCGCAATGGCCTTGCCACTCAGCTCGGGGCCTTCTGGCAGCTGACTGTTTAAGCTGGCCTGGTTTCCCACATCAAGGCGGAAAGATTTTATATAAAACATCCATACTGAAGATCAATATATCTTCTTCTCCTGAACCCTGCGTTCAGGAATCATCCACCATCATGCATGCCCCCTTCTTGCATCCAAGAAAAGAGCATTTGGTAAAGGGGGAAAACAAAACCAGAATATTTAAAAGAGCATCCCTTTGCCCAGCCTTGTTAACAGAAATTCTTTGTAATACTTTGTAGGTCGCATTGAACAAGACACTACCCAGTTCACTGCCACAGATAGAAATTGAAGCCACAGAGCTTCGCAGTGGCATTGTTTATGTTGCACGAGTTCGCTGCAAAGTTTCTGAAAATGAGGATTCATACCATAGTCAGTGGAGCGAGTGGAGCCAGACAACAGAGTTTCAGAAACCAGGTACAAAGAATGTTGTTTTACCTTGATTCATGTCTTTTCATGTCCATGTTCCAAAAAAAGGAAGACACCTGGTAAAATGAAGCTTTTCAAATCAGAACCAGCTTCATTCAAGCTTTCATAGCCAAATTACTTTCCTTGAGGTCTTTTGCAGCCTGTTTCATTTGCATTGCTTGGTTATTTGGTATTCTATCCTGACTTCCAGACTTTCTATCTGTTATTTTTGTACTGATTCTTTTCCTAGGTGTACTAGAACTGTCTGAAAAGAATGTAAATACCAAAACTATGCAGTTCTTGTTCATTCCTCTGAGTTTTGGCACTGTACTCTATTTATTTTGGAACTGCAAGTTTTCTTCAAGGTATGTTTCAGTTGTTCAGTAAGTTTGCCTTGATCTTCACACCCTGAAGACGGTAAATCAAATGTCCTTAGATCCCTTTTGCTTCCTATTTCTGCTGCACAGACTCAATCATTTTCAAAAGCTCTTTTGACATCTTGGGACGTGACATGTTTCCTTGGCTGATGATAGTTAATGATCTACTACACAATTCTTAAGGAAACCAAAGTGTCTTTGTGGCACCCAAGCTTAGCTAAAGCTCAAGGTTGAGGGTCTTTTGCAGTTAAAGAAATTTAAACCCATGGATTTTTTTTTAAGTTTCATGTAGATAAATTAAAATTGCATGCACCAGCAATCTGCAAACATGGTTAAACTGATGTCGGTGTTAAGCCACTTGTGACATACAGGGGAAAAAAGTGTCTCTAGAATCTTGGTTCACCCATCTCAGCAATTTTTTATGCTGGCAGAGCAAAGGTAAAACCTCTTACTCTCTTCTGCCTTGACATACATTATTATGCCCCATATACATGTCGCTCTTGGAGAAACAGAATACATGATGTCCATATGATTAAATATTTTTACAGGATAGACCCTAGTAAAGGGACTAGGATGTCTGGCAGAATTTCTCTGTCTAAATGTAATGAAACTAGAACTCTCTAAAACACCTCCAGAAACAATGGTTTAGATCAAATAAGTTGCTAAAGAAGCGCATAAATAGCTCAGTGCATATAATGAGTAATAGACTAGTACTGAGTTTGTGGCACATACCATTCCTCAGAAACTTTGAAGACTCTGCTTCAGGCTAGAAACATTAAATGCATGCACAGGAGGCAGACAAACAATTGCATAAGATGTCAGAAACCATATGAAATGGGCTTCTGCAATCTTTCTAACATAAGTGTGGGGCTTTCATCTAATCAGTGTGCTATATCATCAAGACAGAATACGGAAAAATTGTCAGGTTTTGTTTTTAATTTATTTTAAGTGTTGTTTTCTCACTTCAGGGCAAAAAGCCTGTCCTGCTTTAACATTCCCACACCAGCTGCTTTCTTTCAGCCGCTCTATAATTTGCACAATGGGAATTTTAAGGTAAGAAATAAGTTTCATTTCTTTCTTATGACCCTCAGTTCTTGAGGGGAGGATTTTTTTTTTTTCCTGGGATTAATCATTCTAGCTCCTGAGCAAAGTTACTGACACATGGTTCTGGTCTTCCTGGGAATTTAGTTTGTCAGTTTCCTGCCTCCACATACTAGCTGCACCACCAGAGCTTCTGTCCAGCTTCTCTTTCCTTAAAACAAAACCCCTCCAGTGACTCACTCCCAATCCATGCTGAACTTGGAAGGTGCACCCTGTCTTTGCAAAGCCAAAGCTATACAAGCAGCTTGCAGTATATTCCGTGAAATTAGCCACTAGATTCTCTATCCTATTACTTTGCCCAGTAGATTTGCATGAAACCTCTGGATTATCATGCCAAAGCCATAGGGAAAGAACAGTTATTTAAAAAATTCCAACTCTAAGCAAAATGTCCTGAACTTACTGATACTTTCACTAGGACTGGGTTGGACCTAATGAGGCTTGTAGCCAGCTTGGAAAAGAAGAGGCCAGCAACTCAAACAAAGTGACTGCAGATGGAGTTTCTGATCTCAACATCCAAGAACAGATTTCCCAGATATCCTTGAAACCTATGGAAAGCACAAATCTGGTTGCTGCAGAAGAAAACTCTGCATTTGCTTCAGGTCCAAGCCAGCAGTATGTCCCCAGCAGGTATGTAAAAGCAGAAGAGATAGAAATGAGGCTAGGACTGTTGTTTGCACAAACCCATGCTGATGATACAGTTGGCCCGAAAATCTCTGAAATAATTAAAACCAACCTTGAGAACCCTAGCATGGGAAGGAATTACCCCTCTCACCCAGCGCATGGCAAGGGTGACTTCCTTATGCTTCAGGAGCCTTCAGAGATAGCAAGTGTGTCCTTCAGCAGCAGTGACTATTGTACCTTGTGTGACGATGACACCACAGGAGGTCTGATTCCTGCTGAACTACTGAAGCTCTCCAATGGCAATAATCTTGTCAAACATCAGAACGATCAGAGTAACCTTCCCTGAGGAATACTGCCTACAAAGATCCTTCTGCTGTCCTCTCACCTCCCAACACTGTCTTCGCAAGTGGCTTAAATGGTAACTATGCAGACAATTACACACATATATGATTTTTAGGTAAATCCTCAATTTCTGTACTTCAAAAGAAGGTTGTGATCAACTCCTCTAGCTTGCAAATTCTACCCCTATAAGCATGGCAAGGCCCAACTCCAGCAACATCTGCAGCCTCAGGAGACACGTGACCATTCCCTTCCCTAAATCAACTTCCTGGCAGCAGCAGAAACCCAGCAACCCCCTAGCTGCAGCAGCAGACCTGCTGTTTTTCTTCAGGAAGCGCTACTGGAATTGTCTGCCTCTCAGAAGCCACAATGTTTGCAATGTACTGAGCAACAGTTTAAACGCCATCTTTATTTTAAAATTTGGTGGCTTGCTACAACAGGGTTACAGCATTAGTGGATAAAGGAAGAGCAACTGATGTCATCTGCCTGGACTTGTGCAAAATATTTGACACCATCTCACACAACATTCTTGTCTCTAAATTGGAAAGACATGGATTTGACAGATGGACCGCTCAGTGGACAAGGGGACTGGCTGGCTGGTCAAACTCAAAGGGCTGTGGTCAATGGCTCAATGTCTAAGTGGAGATCAGTGACAAGTGGCATCACCCAGGGGTTGGTCTCAGGACTGGTGCTGTTTGATATCTTGGTTGACAACACAGGCAGTGGGACTGAGCAGGTTTGCTGACAGCACTGAGCTGTGTGGTGCAGTCAACATGCTGGAGGGAAGGGATGCTGTCCAGAGGGACCTTGACAGGCTTGAGAGGTGGGCCTGTGCAAACCTCATGAAGATCAACAAGGCCAAGTGCAAGGTCCTGCATGTGAGTCAGGGCAATCTCAAGCACAGATACAGGCTGGGCTGAGAATGGATTGAGAGCAGCCCTGAGGAGAAGGACTTGGGGGTGTTGGTGGATGAGAAGCTCAACGTGACCCAGCAGTATGTACTTGCAGCCCAGAAAGCCAGCCGTATCCAGGACTGCATCAAAAGCAGTGTGACCAGCAGGTCGAGAGAGGTGATCCTCCCCTTCTACTCTGCTCTGGTGAAACCCTACCTGCAGCTCTGGGCCCCCAGCATAAGAATAACACGGACCTGTTGGAGCAAGTCAAGAGGAGACCATGAAGATGATCAGAGGGCTGGAGCACCTCTCCTATGAAGACAGGCTGAGAGAGTTGCAGTTGTTCAGCCTGGAGAGGAGAAGGCTCTGCGGAGACCTTATAGCAGCCTTCCACTACCTAAAGGGGTCTTAGAAGAAAGCTGGAGAGGGACTTTTTACAAGGACATGTAGGGACAGGACAAGGGGGAATGGCTTTAAACTGGAAGAGGGTAAATTTAGATTAGATGGAAGAAACTCTTCACTGTGAGGGTGGCGAGGCACTGGCACAGTTGCCCATCCACAGGATGCCCCATCCCTGGCAGTGTTCAAGGCCAGGCTGGATGGGGCTTGGAGCAACCTGGTCTGGTGGAAGGTGTCCCTGCCCGTGGCAGGGGCTTGGAACGAGATGGTCTTTAAGGTCCCTTCCAACTCAAACCATTCTAGGATGGATCCTTCCAGTGGAAGACAGAGAACTACTATCTAGGAAGGAGGCATAACGTGGGCTCTGGTCAAGCATTTGAAGCCTTTCGTTTCCTGGGACTACTAAGTTCATGCTCTGTGTACCATCTGCAACCAGAACAAAGTAGTCAGTATTTTCCCCTTTCTTTTATTTCTGTTCAGTTTTGCCAGAGGAAACAATTTCAAAAGATATTTAAGTAATACTTGTAAGCCACTAAGGAGTTGAAAATGTTCTGTGACAAAGATTTTGGTTTAGTTTTGGTCTTGGATTTTGGTGGTGTATTTTTGTTTTTTTTTTTCCTTGAAGTGACTAAAGTAAAAGAACTAACACACTATGATTATTCAGAAATAAATAAAACAGAGGAATAATGTAAACTTCCATTTTTCAGAAGTTAGTGTCTGAGAGGTTTGGAAAGAACTTTAGAAAACATTAACTATATTAATCATTAGTAAAAGTTGGTTTGAAAACATCACAGAAGTAAGAGACGGAAGAACTAAATGCTCTCCCTAGTTTGCAGACTAAAGCACTAAGCCAGTACTGCTGCTACCACCATCAACAGAAAAAGGGATAAGAAGGCTCCTGAGTGAAGACATATTTTACAGCTCATAAAGCCAAGGGGGATCAGCGTGGTGAGCTTATCCCATGGTGTCTAGCATGTGAGCACCAGTATAGTTCTGTTAGTGCCCACCCAATAGCTATATCTCTGGTGAAATATTTGTGTTACCAGTAATGAGTGATAGAAGCTGTATCTCTGTTCCATCTTCTGCTGTTTAGTCATCTGCATGCTCATTTCAAGAGGGGTAAGAAGATCAGACTGCATGTTTCTTAACAGTATAAGTACTGCAGCACTGATGCAAACTCATTTTGAAAGAGCAGCAAACAAGTCACATTAAGACACAGCACTCAGCCTGTTGTGCCCTCTCAGTTAGGGTGACTTGTCTTCACAGTATGGCTTCTAATGCCTCACAGTGAAACGCAGGTGTCAAATAGTGGTGCTTGGCATGCTGAACCACTCCCTGCAGCCCTGAGCTTCAGGGCCTTAAGATCATTGATCTGCAAACTCCCGCTCAAAGGTGCAGGAGCCTAGCCTGTGAAAGCAATCTTTTTTCCTGAGACTGCCATTAGTCAATGGCCAAATAAAGCCGTAAATCTTTTCCTGGTTAAGTATGCAGATAGGAGGAGAGTCATTCCACAGACAAGAGAAACAAGCTTGCTCTTTTTAGTTTACTTTTTGTTAAATTTGATCATTGTGTAAACAAAGGACAGAGAATGTTGGTTAGAGCAGCACCATCTTATGAAGTACCCAATGTGAGCTGTTGTTGATAGCTCCACAGCCCTATCACTCCATCTTTCCTGTATCGATGTGCTCCTGTGAGTCATGAAATCCTGTGCTGCAGAAGTCTATCACCACAGGCCTTTCCAGACATACATAGTCCCTTGAGTCTCCCAGCACCCCTCAGCAGAGCATATGCTCTTTCACAGACCTATCCACATGTTCGCTCATCTAACCAGTAAAGACACCAAAAATGATAAATAATCTGTTTAATGTTCGCTAATTTAATCTAATCTGCAGATCTGCTCCTGTTAGAGGCACAGTGATTCTGTAGACAGAGGTGCTTATCAATTGCAGAGATTTAAACTATCAGTTCTAGAGCAAGAACTATAATATTTGACAACATAGATATTTATGTACTGGTGATCATAATTGGAAAAGAGGAGGGGATGTTCTTTTTATGGTAGGAAAGGAAATGAATGCACAGGGGATTTTGTTTCTTTGCTTTTAATAACATGTAAACCAAGGATTAAATTGCAACACGGGACTACAGCACTTGGATTGCTTCTTCTTTGATGCTCAAGGACCCTAGTTAATTGAGAAAACCCCAAATCTCAGTGTCAAATCTTACCATTTTAGGGCTGATGAACAGATTGATTTGATCAACATTCTTCCCATTTTCAGTGCATATTGGAGCACAGCGCAGAAACTGCTGTGATAGCATCAGCTCTACATTATCATGTGCATGCACAACAGCCCAGTATTATGCGATATTTGCCTCTGTCTAGAAGCAGTATATTTATATTGATATGGTACTGCAGGCCCAACACAATGTGGTTTTTTTGAGCTAAGCTGATTCACATGAAGCCTAGTATAGGCAGTGCCAGAGCATAGCAGTAACAGTGATTGCTGTCTCAATGCAAGTAATGAGTTAGTTGTCTTTTGTATTATCTCTGTCTAACACGGTCTGCCAAATGCTGAAAAAAATTGTAAGCCATAGGCAAGTCTAAATAAAGCATTAGTTGAAGAAAGGAATTAGGGCATTGATGTGGACAGCCTAGTGAAGACTTTTTCATAACATACTTTTACATCCAAAACCAGACAACAGATAAATTGAGAATGAGATTCACAGTACTAGAGAAAAAAAAATTAGGAACGCTTTCACATAAATCAATAGCATGCCTCACCTCGTGTCAGTGTGCACAAGTGGATACCCATCTTTATAACGAGATTACGGTTTTCAATAGCTTGCACAGTGGTTCCCACAGCTCAATATACCACAGGAGTAGGTGCACCAGTGCCAACACGTAAGTAATACAGCTTTTTGATTCCTAATACCGGTTATCTTCTTTAAACAGCTGAAGATCATATATGCCATTGGAAGATTACTGACCTTGCCTTCATGTCCTAAAACTCTGCGCTGCTGCTACCACCAAACTGAAGTTTTTTGTCTGCTGGAGATAAGGATGAAGTTAGTTATTTAATCGGCGTTCTGTGGGAGGGATAAGACAGGATGCATTCTTTCCTGGCTGGGAAATCTCAGACCAGCTCTGAGGAAACAAATGCAGCCAGCCTAGCAGGATTTCTGGGGCCAGGTAGTCCAGTGACATGGAAGCCGCCTGCCAATCTGATGGAACTTGTGTAGGGAGCCGAGGAGACGCCCAGGCTTTGTCCATAGCGTGCCCGTCTCGGGTATTCTGATGTTTGCGACAGTCAGTTTTCCCACTGCTGCGATACAGCTGCTTGCAGGTGCAAACTGGCTGTTAAAAATGCACCTGCCTCTCCGCCTGAGGCCCGGCGGCTACGTGACTGCGCCCCTTTGCGGCGGGCACCGAAGCGCCTCTCCCCGCTGTCACCGGTCAGGGGCTCCGCGCGGCCCGCTCGGCCTCAGGGCCTGGGGGCGCCGCGCCGCCTCCGCTTAGGCCCGAGCGACGCGGTTTGCCCTCGGCGGTGGCCCCGGGGGGCTCCACGGCTCCGGGCTGTAGGTAGGTTGCGCTGCGGGTAGCCCCCCCCCCCGGCGGATGCTGCAGCTCCAGCCCTCTGGCCGCGCCTAGCCCTGCGCCCAGCCCTACCGCCCCGTCCCGCCGGCACCCCCACCGCTCCGGGACCCCCGGCCGGGCCGGGGCACTGGGGTCTGCAGCGCCCGCGAGCCCTGTCAGCAGCGCCGCGCCCTGCGGGGCCGAGCCGTGCTCCCGCGGCGCGCCACCGCCCCCTGCCGGCCCGCCCGCGCCATCGCCCTCAGCTTGGAAAGGGAACATCTGCCCCCAGGCGGACAGCGAAGGTACGGACAAGTCAAAAATATCGCCATTGCAGCCGCTCGGCGGGGCCGCGGAGAGCAGCAGCCCGCCGCCGCCGCTGGGAACGGGCGCCCCCTTCCGGCTGCCTTCGTGCGCTGCGGCCAGCCGGGCCCCGGCGGGCAGCGGGCCCCGGTGGGCAACGAGCCCTGGCAGGCAGCGGGCCCCGGTGGGCAACAGGCCCCGGCGGACAGCGGGCCCCGGTGGGTAACAGGCCCCGGCGGACAGCGGGCCCCGGTGGGCAACGAGCCCCGGCGGGCAGCGGGCCCCGGTGGGCAACGAGCCCCGGCGGGCAGTGGGCCCTGGTGGGCAACAGGCCCCGGCGGACAGCGGGCTCCGGCAGAAAGGCAAAGGTGCAGGGCTGTGGGCTGGAGGGTTTTGCAGTTTAAACGCAGTCACTGTGTAAACCTCGGCTTGAGCCGCTGTACACCAAATAGGTAGGTCAGGAAGATTCACAAAACGTGTCTTCTGTGAAGTAAGATCAGACTGAGTGTAGAGGAATGCTCCCGATCAGACACAGAAATGAGGTTCTCAAAACGTTTTGTACTAAAAGTAGCTGAGTAGCTGGAGCAAAATGTCTACACGGCTTTAAAATGCGCGTTGACCTATGAAGGTAATTATATCTCCACATTCACGTCTGGGGACTACCAAAATGGGATTTAAATGATGCTTAAAATAGGATCTCCACAGACAGAGCAAAAAAGGGAAAGGCCTTTCAGACACCTGATTTAATTGTCTAGATTTTAAAGTGCCCAAGAGTTCCCTCTCCCATTTCTGTTCTTGGTGAAAGGCTGCATCAGTCACACCTCCACTGGGAATTAACGTTCACATTGCTGTTACTTCTGTTGATTTCATTTTTCCTCTGCATTTTGTGTAGAAATACCCTCATATTCTAACTTTCTTTATATGGATTGCTGCTCACTTCTTTTTACTTTCCAAAGATAGTATTTTTTCGTAAAATAAAATTATGTTCCAAAAGTAGTAGAGATTCTCTGTTAACGTGGCCTCCACAGCTTCTACTGCTCGTACTGTGCAATGCAAACCCATGCCCCATATAGAAAAAATGCTGCACTTTTAACTGCAAAATTAACTGCAACTGTAAAACACCAGTTTACTTTTTTGACAAGAGTAATGGTTTGGGCATACTTAAAATTAAAAGTAGGCTTTTTCCAAGCTGTCTCATTTTAGAGATCACGTGACTGGAGAAGATCAGTACCCAGGACTGCAGAGGAATATATTTGCACTTGGATTTGGTTCTTGGGGAATTACAAAGATGTTTTCTGAGCGCTGCTGGAAGAAACTTGTAATGTTAGTAGGCAGAAGTATAAGATCCCCTTATCAATAAAGGGTAGGCAGAAATTTGTTGCATATATATTTTTTAAATTTTGTAAATAAACTGGGATTGCAGGAAATAGACTTCTGGGAAAACATCGATGCTGAATTATTGTAAGGAAAGTAGGAGAAACTCTGCCAAATAGCAAAAAGCTTTTGCATCTCTTAGGGCATTAATGCTGTAACGCTGTTTATGGCTACTGAATATTTCGTCACTTTGCTGTTTTTCATATAGGTGAATTCAAACAGAACCTCCTGGCCAAAAGACAGATTCTTTTCAGTTCGATCTGGCAAAACTTCTCTCTCATCTGTTCACAGTTTTGGCTCTGTAACTAGACAGTATCTTAACAGTCCACACAGCTGACTGAACAGTCAGATTTATGTTTGTTTATGTCCTTGCATATTTTTATAAGGCTCAGAAAGTATCAGGCTTGCCACAGAACTAATAACATTTATGGACTGCAAAGAGGAAAGTTTATTTCCTATTAAATTTGTTTTTCAATTTCAAACATATTTCAAATGTTACACAGCTAAGAGTTGTGAACACAAAAAAAAGGAAGGTATGAAAAAGGGCAGACATAATAATACTACATGACTACTCAACTAAGCTGTATACGTCAAAACAGTTTGGTTCAGACTTACTTCTTTTTCCAGCAGGGCTAACTTAGGCAGGCATGATATTCTGATTCATTTGCATCTCTGCTTATCTGGGCTGTGGATCAGCCATACAGACTATACGTGTGTATCACCATGCTTGAACTAAGGCAAACGCACACCAGGCAATCACTATATGCAATTTGCTAGGTTCTGCTGCTTAACATCAGACAGACCATAGCATTTTCCTTTAAGCAAAACAAAGAATGGTGCCTTCAGAAGAGAGGTAGTAAAGCACACAGTACCAACTAAAGCTGTTCCACGAAATACCACATATATCAATTAAAGCCTTTCAGCATGGAAAACCTTCATTGATGCTGTAAAGAGCAGCTTTGCTGTGTCATCCTTTTGAGATGAAGACAATGCTGCAGAGTGCAATGGCTTCACCTAGCCGAGTTCAGGAGTCCAGAGACCTCCTGGAAAACTTGTACAGTAGATTTTTATCTCTTGTTCAGTTGAACACAAACTGAGCAACTAAAATTAAGTAGAAAAGGGGGCAACAATAAAATCTATGAGCTTGTCAGCAGTGAGAGGAAAGGGAAAGCAGGGGCCCATTACTGAATGGGAAAGGGAGCGAATAACAGATGATGTGTAATCGATTGAAGGATACAGCACCCTCTTTTTGTTTCAGTAGAACAATAAAGTTTAGCAACGAAGATAATTAATATGATTCTTTTTAACAAGATGATAGTAGCACACAGAATTTGAGTTAAAACCCTTAGCAGTGTTAAATTCTGCAGGGCCAGGCAGCATTTGCCCTAAAATATTTTTTGCAAAAAAAAGAACAACAAAAAAACCTCAAGTGAACCGCAAAAACTACCTGAAGCAGTCTCTGCCATGTTGAAAGTCATTTCTGAGAAGCTGTGCTGAACAAGAAACCTAGAGGACTTCTGAAAGATTAACAGTCTCCTCTTCAAATGTAGGAAAAATACAGCC
Organism: Falco cherrug; assembly: GCF_023634085.1. Lineage (NCBI taxonomy): Eukaryota > Metazoa > Chordata > Aves > Falconiformes > Falconidae > Falco > Falco cherrug. The sequence goes on along the minus strand of NC_073700.1, from coordinate 24,908,800 downwards.
CAAAATAATGATAAACCAATTAGCATGACTTCATTCTTTAAAAGGATTCTGGCATAAAAATACATATTTTTAAAATATCTAAAGGATTAAAAAGTGAGAAACAATATAAATTGATGAATCAACTTCTGTCTTTGACTACAGAATTTACTTGATGATAATGGGGAAGAAGCAGATAATAATTTGACTTTGGTTAGTATTTTTGACAGAGTTCGATTTTAAAGGAATACTAAGGAAGCTAGTTAGCTTAAATGATACCAGCTAGACTTACGAATGAACAATTAGACTTTTTGAAAATGCACTGGATTAATCATTATTAGTTCCTCATTAAATGGCATTTCAGGTGGTGTTCCAGGAGCCTATCCTGGCTCAGTCTTGGCCCTATTCAGTATTTTCATTAATTTTGGTGATGAAATAGGAACTATGCATACAAGATTTGTGACATTGTTCTGGGAAGGATTTTAGTCATGTTGGGAGATGAAAAAGAGGAGAAAAATTTTTTTGACAAATTCTGAGTGCAGTCTAAATAACGTGAATTTTCATAAAGTGCAAAGGATTGCACTTCAAAAGAGAAAGGAAAAGCATCACTGTAAACTGGGAAATAATAGTTTATTATTTAATAATATATTATTAAATAATATATTATTATTTAATAGATTGAAATAGGATTTGAGAGTTGCAGAGTACTGCAATGTAAATAATGAATTAACAGTGAGATGATACTGTAAATGGACAAATACTACTATAGCACATAAAGAGAGACATGTAATTTGAGAATGGTAGGAAGTACTTATTTGGTTCTACTTTTAATAAATGAGTTCGCAGTTGAATAGTGTATCAAAGTCTAGGTATGATACCTTCAGGAAGACACGTATCAGTTGGAAAGAATCTGGGGAAGGAGACGCTATGAGGGAGGCCACCAATTTTGATACAGTCTGAAAAAAAAACAAACGGTATACCTAAAAACCCACACCCCCACGTACACATTCACCCAACAACTGGTTATGATCAATTGATCTACTCGCCTGCTGAGGAAAAGGAAGTGAAAATCATCATGCAGGAAAGCCGATTTACTTACTTGGCTATTGCAAAAATCTTTCCAGAGAAAGCAGTTCAAGAGCAGGACCCTGCGGCTGCCCTGGCCCTGCGCCCCATCCCCCGCTCGGCGCCGAGTGCCGGTGTTGCGGGTTCCGATGCAGTTCAGTGATATAGATGATCCTTTCCTGCATCGTCTTTTTGAGTAATCCCTCACAATTCAAAAATCCTTTGAGAAATTCGTTTGCTTCAAAGCGCGGCGGCCCCAGCCCGGCAGCGCCCGCGGCGGCCGGTGGGCAGGGCCGCGCCCCCCCGCGTACCTGGAGAACGCTCGTGACCGCGGCCGACGGCGATTCAGCTCCCGGCCTGCAAAGCGCGGCCGTGCGCCGAGAGCAGCGCTCGGACCCGGTGAGTCCCGACGCAGGGGACAGGGGCACGGGCGCTTCTCCCCGAGCAGGCGGGACTCCGCTGCGAACGCCCGCGCCGACGCGGCGTTTCCGACGCACCTGAGCCCGCGGCCGTGGCGGGGGCCGGGAGCTCCCAATGGCCCTTCCCCAGCTGGGTTCGGTTGCCGCGGCCACCAGGCCAGTGCTCAGGCCCGGCCGGCCCCCAACCCCGCCCGGCCGCCCTGACGTCACCGCGCCGCCGCGCTCGCGGCGCTCTTGCGTCGTGGCACGAGCCCGGGCACGGGCGCGGGGCGGAGGCCGCGCCGCCCTGCCCGCCCCCTCCGGACGGGAGCGCAAAGCCGACCGCGCACGCGCGACCCGGCCGCGGCCGCTGGGGCTGACGAGCGACGCTCCGCCGGGGCCCTCGCGTGAGTAGCGGGTGGCGCCTCCAATGACCGGGTGGGCTGCGCGGAAGTCCCGCCCACTGCTGGGGGGGTATTGTTGTGGGTGACGTCACGGACGGAGGATGCGGGCGCCCCATTGGCTCGGGCTCGGCGGCCGTGCGCTGGGATCTTAAAGGGCGACCGGAGCGCGGGCCGCGCCGGCCGGGCGGGGCCCATGGCCAGCACCAGCAGCCACCTGGTGAGTCCGGACAGCGGGGCCGGGGCTGCCCACCGGCCGCCCCGCGCTGCGGCAAGAAGTAGGCCCGGGGGTGGCCACCCGCTCCCCTCATGCTGCCGGGCGGCGGCGCGGTTTCGCGGGTGGCCCCGTCGCTTGCCGCCCGCTTGGGCGGGGAGGGCGGCCGGGCGAGCGCCTCTCTCTGCGGGGTCGGCCTTGGCGCTGCAGCTCTCGGTGCGCTTTCCATCCCCGTCGTCGTCGTCCCCCCGCCTCCTGGGTCGTCGCGGGCCTGGCGGGAGGGCCCTGCGCCTGCCCTGGCTCCGGCGGGACCCTAAGCTGAAGGTGGGCGGCGGCCCGGGCTGGGCGCGGCGGCGCGGAGAAGCCAGGCTGGGGCCGAGCCGAGGCGGCCGCCCCATAGCCTCTCGCTCTCGGTTCCGGGTGCGGGGCGTTGGCGCGGCGCTGGCGGGCCGCTTGCCCCCGGAGAGCCGGCGCCGCTGCCGGCGGCCCTGCTGCTCTGCCGTGGGAACGGACGCGTGAGGAGGGTCGGGGGGGTCGCGGAAGGGCGCCGTCCCGGTTGTTTACGTTCGTCTGGCAGAGAGAAACTAGCGTTTTGCGAGCAGGGACTAACGTCAGGTGAAGTTGTAGGCGATACGGAGAAGTGGCAATGGTGGAACTTGCCTGGCGCTGTAGATTCCCCGGTTTAGTTGGTGTAGAAATTCCCCTACGGAGCGAGCGTTTCTCACGGAGCCGCCTGCCAGCTCTGCCTGGTGTCGGTGCGGCTGGCTGGAGGCGCGGTGCCTGCTGCCGTGCCCTGGCGTCTCGCGTGCCTCCCGTCAGCCGCGAGCTGCCGAGCCCTTGAAACTTTTTCATCGGTTGGAATTGGCTAAGGAGGGTCTTCCTCGTAGAGACCGGCATGGCTGCGTTGATTCCTGGAGCCCTGTTTTGGTGTGCTCTCCTCCTCGTGCTCTGCTTTTTTTCATCAGGGTGTTAACACATGATCGTGTTTGTTGTCTTGAGGATGAGAATCATTATATGGAGTAGCCCTACGGGTGGGGACAACGGGGACACACATGAAATACTGCACTGAGGATTATGAAATAAAGCAATGTTTGATTATTAAAGGAATTAGTTTTGCTTTCCTGCTGCTCATTGGCATCAGAGATGACTTCTGTTCACTTGGACTCTCTTAAAGAGGGAGTATGCTTCTCTTTGTGCTTCTGTCCTTTCTTGTTGCCTCTCTTTTCAGATTTTTCTTTCCAAAATACTTCAGATTCTGTTCCTTTTCTATATATAGTTTAAGTGCCCGTCTGTAAGAGAAACAGAGAATGAATGAAGAACAAAGTTGACAACCATTTTTGTTAAAACCAACATATTTTTTCAGGGTAGCTTATTTTTAATTCCTTCTCTTCCATCCTGTTTAGTAATTCTTGGTTGGTTGAGTGCACTGACTGGCAGTAGTGTATAGACGTGGCTTGATTGAGCAAACCTTTTTGTAATTCAGAAGATATCAAATATTGGAAATTCAGTATTTCTAAGGCTCTGACCAAGTTACTGTTAACATTTGTGTAATGGAGATAATTACATTAATGAGTTCTGTGATTATTTTACTATAAATGCAAAAGAATGGGGGAGGGGGGGCAGAGCACAGCTTTGAAAAGAGTATTCTAGCATTCCTTTGTCAAAACAGTTAATTTTTATATTCTTGTGTGTGGGAACAATTCCTAAAACATTCTGCTATTTTCTGAACACATGGTACCGAAGAGGGAATTGTGCTTTCAAGAAGGAAACCGCTTTAGTGTTGCTTTAGTTGCAGGTGTTAGTGTAGTCTTAGTATTTGCTGTTAATGCCTTCATTATAAGCATATTTGGTCTCATATCAAGAAGTGATCTTCCTCTCAAAGAGTTTGGAAGAATGGTTGTTTACAGCTTCATTTTCAGCAACATCTTCACTGAAAGGTGTAGGTACTCGAGTGATTATTAGATTGTCAGTGTTTCTGACCTGACAAGAGCTATAGTACAGTCACATCTGTCTGAACAAAACTGCCAGCTTTCCCCTCCACCCCCTACCATGGAACTAATATAAACTATGCTTCTTAAATAATTGGATACTTAATAGAGTAAGTTCTGCATCTGTGCTAGGAATTAGACTAACCTATGGTAAGAGTTCTATTTGTAGTCATTTGTAGTTATAAAACTTCCAGACAGGCTTGAGGAGTTTTCCCTGCATGCCTATCTACTTAATATTCTCTTCTGTTGGGTTTCCAGCATAAAGCAATGACTAATCTCTGTCACTTGTGCATAGGCTTTTAACTGCGATATGTTTTCTGTAAATCTCTTCCTAAAGCAGGCTGCAGGAATAGTAAATAGTTAAAGACACGAGTATTGAGAAGGTGCTTAAAGGTGAAAAAATGGAAGAAGATTAAGAGGAGTAATTTTGTATGCATTCATATTTCTAATGTGGGAAGTGCTGGTAGCTAGTGGAAAGGAGAAGATCCAGAGAATAATCTGGGTATAATAGCGATGTTCAACTAAACAATTAATCCACTGTGTGGATAGGCTTTTCTTTTTTTAAAGCAAATTATTCTTTGGGTTGTTGGTCTGTTGCTTAGAGTGCTAGAAGTAATGTTTGTTTCATATAGCTCTTGAAACTCTTCAAGTAGATTACTGTAGCTGGACACTGAAAGACAACCTGCAAACTCAGGCTCATCTCACTTCCCTAAAGCAAATCAGTTGGAGGGCAGCATTGCAGGGAAAACTCAGAAAGGGATGCTGACTACTGAAGTACTTGCAGGAGTTTTGGTACAGAAGGCATGAAACAAGGAGCACAGTCACGTTGATAGGCTGAAAAAGGTAATAAACTTGCAAAGTAATAAAAATAGGTTTGGTAGATGAGGATGTGAAATGTTTTAGTAATACCTGTGTTTTAATATCTATTTTATCTAATATTTTTTTCCTAGAAAAGCTGTATGGATTTCTGTAGAACTAGTACATTTTTGCCATCATAAAATATACAAGTGAGAAATTCCTTTTTAATGTGGAAAGCTAAAAACTTAGTTCAGAAAACACTATATTTGAAAGATAAAAATCTTTCTCCAAGTTTCTCATATTGGAGCTTCCTGAAAAATTTGTATGAAGCCAAGGAATTACTGGTATTTCAAATGGGAAAACTTTTTTTGCAGGTGGCTAAGTTAGATTATGTGTTAGATTAATTAAGAAGCAAAAAAGGGGAAGGAGGTGATTTTTCTCCCTCCTAACTTCCCTTTCTGACATCTTACAGGTAAGCTTGTGGAAGGTTGCTAAGGTCTAACTAAATTGCGTGAAAGGACTGAACACAGCGTGCACAAAGTTAGCTGTTTGTTTGGTCTAGAACCTTATTTTTTGCACCTTATGGATTCTGCTCAGCAGCGCTGTAGGAAATAACTGGTTTGTTGTGTGACTGAATATTGAAGCTGCTTCCTGCTTTAAAAGACAAGCTGTGAATACTTCAACTGGCAAATATTCTTTAATTCATTATGGTGAAAAATTGCAAGGTATAACTTGCTTAGCACATTCTTCTGGAAGGAAAGTATAAATTTGATGTTCATATTTTTTTTAGTGATCCTGCAGGAATTTAATTTACAGCTCTTGACTGTGCTGTCCAGCCTTTGTACACTCCATCTACGTACAGCCACTTTTGTGTAGCTGTTTCTCTGCTCTTCACCCGAAACTGTTCTTTTTGCCTCCTAGAACTGCTGGCATAGGAAGTCCTTTAGTGTTTGTTAGTGTGAGCTCTCATCCATGGTGCACAGAAACCTCTTAATATTGGTGTGCTTCATGTGATGACTGACAGTGTAGAATGTGATCTAGACTCTTGCCATTACAGATGGCTTTTGTTTTCTTGTGAGCTGGCCTAGATCTGTTTGTGTGAAATGAATTCTCAATGGCTTGTTTACATATATAGCTATTTGGGCCATAGGCTGACTTTAGGTTCTTAGAGATTTTTTTTTTTGTGGTTTCCTGTTTCTGATCTGTTTTGAGGCTCGGGGTGGCAGCAGGTGGGGAGGAGTAGGAGTGGAAGGAGGCCTTAAATAGTCTCTGGTCCTGAAGGTGCTTACAAGTTAAGTGCTTTGCTTAGTGGTAAAGGAGGTTAGAGGGTAACTGGCTGATATGCAGGTTCTTACAAATCCTTTCATTAGCTTTAATCCCTACCTGAATTTGGAATTAGAGTCCTGGAAACTATTGGCAGGAAATAACACTGTATGGGTAAGGTTGTCAAATTTAGAAAAGAGCATTTGCATTAACTGAAATGTTTGGGTCAACACTGCTCTGTATGTGAGAAATTAATTTCTGTAGAAACAAAATCAGTCTTGTGGATAAAATACCTTTATTCTCTAATGAAGAGTCAAAACTTTCTAACGATGTAGAGTTGTTCTCTGTGCTTCTATTTCCTTGAGACTATTGGTTATATTTTTGCTAATATAACACAGATCTAATTTCCTCATTACTCATGGATTAACTGTTACAGGTTTACTGCAGAAAAGTAAGGAACTGGTGGTAGTGATCAGATATGAAGGAGGTAAAGTCTCAGAGCTGAGCTTTGTTTCTGGTGTTTTGAGATTATTTTATGTGAACTGTACATATGTCTCCCCAAACTTTAAAACACTTCTTTGTATACCATGAACTTAATGACTATGTACGTCCAGAAAGCTGAAGAAAAAAAATCAATTAATTTTGATTCTTCTTCAGAGTTAATCTTCTTGATTATATTTTGAAGATAGGACATGTATCTTCCAAAACTGGTCTCAAACATAAGGCAAACAACTGCCAACTAGATAGCAGAGTCTTTTTTAACAGCCTACTTGTGCCTTACAGTAATATAAGGAAAAGTCCCTGGAAAAAAAAAAGTCAAATTCTCATAGGCTATTAGAGCATGGCATTGTCAGGCTTAGCCAGGGCTTTTTGTGTGTGTGTGTATATATATATTTGGGGTTTTCCCCCCCCCTCTGAAATAATAACTGTGTCTTATGGTGATTTATTGTATTTTCAACATTACCTTCCTATTACGGTAACTCTCCTTTAAAATTTGTTAGGGCTATTAATATATTAAGCAGACTACATCAACCTAAATTCTTTTCATACTTCTGTTTCCCACTATTGCAGAGGTCCCAGCCAGATTAGGTAGAATAGTGTCTCTGAAGAATTATCTGCTCCAAACTTTTCCCTTCCATTAACACTTACAGTCTTTATTCTTGAAATGTATTACCAGGACATTATTTTAAAATGTCGTCTTCTCTTTTAAATAGTGGTCATTTCTATCAAGATGCTTTGCTAAGAGATTTTTTGGGGAACAGTTTTATGCAGTGCTCAATGAATGCTTACCTTCCAGTGTTTGAGAGGTTTCAAATGACACTGTGTGCGAAGGTGAGCATAGTTGTTTTGGTGGGTCAGAGCCTAGACTTCTTTAATCAGCATGGCAGTCTGTTGAAACAACAAAGTAGCCCTTTTATATGACCAAATGCTTTTGAAATTGGCATGGCTTATTCATAAAAATGGTCTGTTAAGCAACAGTATTTTCATGTGGCAGCTTCCAAGATCAAAAAATTGCACTCCAGATAGGTGTATGACTTCAGATTCTTTTGCAAAACAAATTTATATTTAAATAGCTTTTGTAATTGAAATATGATATTTCAGTCTGTTCTTCTAAATGTAGTAATCAGTAACCATTTATGAATCTTTATCAGAGTATAGATTGTGACAAGTTTTTTGGCTTCAGACTGTTTTGCTGGCTGTAATGGTTGGCTTCTTCAAGACATGGAGTTGATGGGCAGTTTGTTGGGTTATGAGCTAGATCTTAAGTTCTCTACTGTAATCTTTGCATACCATTTGATGATGAGGTTTGAAAGAGTGCTGATGCAGCTCTACACAACGTAAACACAAACTACTGCTACAGAAGATTAGAGTTTCATGTTAATGCTTTTATTAATATCTACAAATAACTAATACTTGGAGTAGGGTTTGTTTACTGCAGTGTGAAGAAAATGGCTTACTATGATCTTCAAAGAAGTTCTCTGTAGAAAAAAACCATCCTGTTATCCCAGGAAAGTAACTTTGGCATCTTTGTAACCTAGTACGTTTTTTACTAAGTGCCTCATTTGTTTTTTTGGAAAGGAGTGTTTGTGCTTGGAAATGCCTGTTGATTTTATGTGTTTGGATTTTCTCTTAGCCATTTGAATTATCTGCCTTAAAGGTTGAACGAGATCTGTCATTTCAATATAAACTTTACTTCTTGTGATAGGTTGAAGATTAATCAGCTTGTTTAATTAACTTAAAAACAGGAGATGAAAAAAAAAGCCTTAATATCACCCCCTTTGATCAGTTTTTTTTTACTAGGTTTTTTTAACTCTACGTTTTGCACTCTGCTGCACAGGTAAGTCGTTGAAGTATGACTTACCTAGTCTTCTCTCAGATGGAAACATTATTTGCCAATGTCATATTCAGTTAGAATTATTACTATTTTTAATATATTCCTTCTTTTCAATGGATGAATGTTGAGTGTGATTCTTTAAAGCCTTTGGCAATGTTTTCCTCCCTCAGATTTCATAATCTGAAAGCATACTTCTAAGTCAGTTTCCTTACTGTTTTGGTCTAGTGGTATTCCTTCCTGATTAGGGAGATATGTAATCTTCTGTAAAGCTAAAAGTGTGACCAGAGAACATGGTTTTTAAATACCTCCCAATTACTATGGTGCTGTAAGTTAGGGTTTCTTTAATATGGCTGTATGTATTTGAGTGTCAAAGTTAACCTGTTAGGTGGGCAAACATTTTACTGTACTGCTGAGGCTTAATCTGAGTTTTGTCCTGCTCATTACATGCTTGATTGTTATAAGACAGTCTGACAGCATCTAGTGGCACTTCAAGGCATATGAATGGTTTTTCTTTTGTTCTTCAGGCAAATATTTCAATTCCTTAAAGGTAATAATAGTGTTGGAAAGTAGATGTTTTATTAAATTATTTAAATTATCTGACAAACTTCTAAGCGTATATTAGTGGAAACTGGCATACAGTGGAGTTTCATAAATTGAGTATATTGTTTCTATATCCACACATATGTACAATTAGTTAATAGAGACAGGATGCTGTTGGTCACTTTAGTCTGACAGTCCGTTTTTAGACAGAAGTCCAGGTCTTAAATAGGTATGAGCATATAAGGTATGAGAATTTGTTTACTGCAGTTTACGAAGACACACCATCTGTTATTGTTCTGGGTTGCCGTTATTTGTGGCAGTCACCCTGATGTAGCAGTGTACAGAGTTTATGAACTGTTGTTGAATATTGATTGGAATCACATGATAATAATTAAACTTCCTGCAAGCCACTCCTGGATGGGGTTAGTGCATAATGGGAAGTGCCACCTGTACTGGAAGGTGAGGCTGAGGCTTCTAGGTTTATTTTTGTTGTTCTGAATCAGTGTTTCTTTGTATCTTAAATTTTTTGTAGCTGAGCTACCCTGCTTTTGCCTACATTCTCTTTTTAGGTACTCTCTGAGGAATAGTTTGAGGACATATATTCAGGCCCATCTTAGTATATGACCTGATGAGTTGCTTTTTTCTTTTGGAATATGCTGGGACTTCCAGGGTGTGTTGCACTCTAGCCTTTGAAGCAGAGGCTGTCACAAGTAGGTGTTGGAGAACCTGGAGAAGGTAAACATTTTCAGTGTTGGATATTAAGTGGGAGGAGGCCAATGGAAAAGCTGTGCAAATACCTGTTAATTGCCCCTTATTATGTTCTCTTTCAGATACAAGATGTCAGGTGCAGTTGCTCCATCTTTGTCAACCCTCTGAAACACCAGTGTGCCATGGAAAGTATATACTAAATACAACTGCCTAGCTGTTCATTTTCTTCCCTTTGCATTTTGCAGATAAATCCTTAGGAGACCCCAGGTTGTCAATGTTTAAATTGTAAGCAATAAAAAATACATTTCAGTTTCAGATTTTTTGGCTTGTGTGACTATCATAATGATTTACAAAACCTTTCAGGCCAAGCCTATCTTAACTTAAACTGTCTAGCAAAATCTCAGTGTTGAGAAGTAGCAGCAAGTTAGCTTTATCTCTAAAACTACAAAACACCTGTCTGATGAAAGCAATGACCTTCTCTCAATGTGAAATAAAGGACTTTATTCCTCCTTAATTGCACAGATAAATAGATGGATGTAGAGGAATTATAGGGTAATGAAGCTGGGTTAATTAACATTAATATACAGCTGTGGACTGGCTTCAGGGGGATGGGTTGGCTGATGTGGATCAGGTGCAGCTGTGGCTGGTTCCTGCTAAGCAGTTAAATAGCTCTAAGGGGTGTATGGAAGAGGAGCAGGTAATGAAGAGAGACCTGGAAGAAGCAGAGGGAGGAGAGAGAGCGTCCCAGACACAGCAGAGACGAGAAGCAGGGTGGACTGGCTTGAAAAGGATGAAGAAACAGCACGGACAGTAGATGAACTTTTGAAACCTTGTGGGGGGTTGGTAGCTGTGCCAGGGCAAGGCGCAGGAACTGCTTACTGAAGTTAACTTGGTATAGGGTGGTAAAGCCTTGTTGCAGCCAGCTAGTTTTGGTAGTGCTGTGACAGATGGACTCTATACTTTCACTTGAAGACAAGTGTATTAAATTTGGACAGTGAATCTTAGATTCATAGATTTTGGAAGATCTTCCTGTTTCTGTACTAAAAGGGCTATGTTTGGCAGAGAGGTAAAAGCTGAGACTGAATACTTGGACAGCTGGGGAGGGTATCTTATACTATATCATGTGGTATCTGCTTGGAAAGCCTCTCAGATTCCATTTGTATATGAAAAGATTAATTCATAGATACCCTAGAGTGCTATGTTGCTTTCTGAATCCTGTAATTTCTTAAGCGGACTTTGTTGATGTAGGGCATAGATGTTTGTGTTGGTTTTCTCCATGATAGCCTGTGACCTTATTATAATTTAGCCGAACACATGACATACACCACTCAGTAATTCTTAAATCCAGTAAGACTTGTGCTGAATTGCAGGTGACCCTAATTTTTCGAGTTCTGTATTCTCTGATACCACAAAGCTAAATCAGTCAGATTCTTTAATAAACAGATTTCAGGAGCTTAATCTAGCCAGATGATTAGATGTTTTCACAGGAGTTCAGTGTCTTAATTTTCACCTGAAACTGTTTTGGTTTTGTTCTTAAAGGTTGCACAGTACTAGTGGCAGTAAGACTTTACTTATTCTAGCTGATACTTTCTGGTTTTGTATATTCAGGTGTAGAATAGCTTCAGTTCTTTGTCCACTTGTTTCCCACCATTATGCATAATTTCTTGAACCATATTTTAATTTGTAGTAATGTTTTGGTAGAAACAAAAGTAAAGTCTCACTGTTTGTCTAATTTACCAAAAGCTGTAGATTGCTTTAAGTTACACACTTTTGTTGCCAATTGGTGTGTGGTTTTTGTTTTGGGGTTTTTTTGCTCCCTCAGTCTTAGATTTGTGTAATTACTCTTCTTCTTTCAGGCTTTTTGGTCAATCCTGGTGTGAACTGCAATAGATCCTTGTTTGGGCGTGACTATTTAAAGTTGTTTAGAATTTAACCAGTGTCACTTAGAATATGTTGTCCTACATTAATTTTTCTCAACAGTATTCTGTATTTCAGACATTATGTGATGTCAGGTCAAATCTTTTGTGGATGTCTGTCTGCATTATTTCATTTAGTAGACCTGTAATACATTTTATCATAAAAAACGTTTATAAGAGGATTGTGGCAATGTCCTAGCTTATACAGTCTCATCATCAGTGTTTATAACCAAAACAAATATACCAGTTGAGGTGTAGAGCTCATGTTGCTTTGTGTAAATAGTACTTCCTGTTAGCAAGGAAAAAAATTCCCCTATAGGTAAGTGGATGGAAGAGCTTTTCTGATCATGTCTCCCCTGTATCTTCATGCAGCTAAAGACTCAGTAATGAAGTCAGCAGTTAGACTCAGTGTTACCAGACAAGTGGCAGGTTAGGACCCTATTCACACTGACTTGCTTTGTAACAGGAATGAGATCATGCTAGTAGAGTTTCAGTGGTAGCACAGATATTCTGTCATCTTCAGGGTTCAGTATCATGTCAGTTAGGACAGAAGTAAAAGATACTAGAAGCTTTGGAACACAGAGTCTCTACAAGTATTTTTTGCTGCTGTTGATAAAACAGTATCTGGAAGCTGTGTTGCATATTTTGCTGTGAGAAAAAAACTAGTAGAGCTGCAGTTTTTGTGGTTGTACTTGCTTTAAAGCAGTGTGTGGTATTTGTGTGATGCATACTATGTGCTTAGATATATTAAAAATTGTATTAGTAGTGCTTTTGTCAAAATGCTGAATTGCATTTTTGCAAAAAGGTATTGCAAGAGGTATAAGTCCTTCTAGGCAGCAGGGAGCTTTGCCTGTGACTGGCTTTTCATGCAGAGGGGAGCGAGGAGAGTATAAAAGGAAGAATGTAGTGATATGTAGTGGGCTTTTTGCAGTGGTTCAAGTTTCCTTAAAATTTATTTCAGCTGTTTGCAGGCAAGTGGGTAAAAGAACAATGTAAGGACTTCATGTCATGTAAATAAAAAGAAGCCTGATTCTAGTGACAGTGAAAATGAGTTAATGAAGATTTTGATGCATCTGATCTACAATTCCACTTACCTTCCACAGATTTGTTACTTTCATACTTACTAGGTTTTCAACTTCACAGTATGTTGCACTAAGAAGGAAAAAATTTCTATAAATTGGAAACAGCACCCTTGGGAAAGTGCTTGGGAAAGTAGGTAGCATTAGAGATTAGTTTTTAAAAGCGGATGTAGAATTATTAGATTAGTGGTGACCAGTGTGGTCCACAGTGATCCATGACGTGCAATAGGTAAGTCTGTTTTCACTGTGTGAGGGTCTCTGCTTTCACTGGCTTGCCAACTGAGAAACGTTGATAATTGCTGCAAGTAGAGCATCCTCAAGCTTCTGAGAACTGCAGGTGCAGTTCAGAAGGTTTTTAAAATCTTCAGTGATTGACTTCGTATTTCACTAAAAATGTCTGTATCTAACAGAAGCAGAATTTTAAATCTGATTTTTGCAAAAGAGTGCTTATATGAGATCAGACTGGACGAGCTAGCCTGTGCTCTCTGGCATATGTGAAAACATATGCAGAAATATGTATAGTCTCTGCAGACATGTTTTTTTGGAGTCTTTCAAAGTAAAACTGACAAGGTAAATAATACAGGATACAAAATACTAAACAAGATTGTGAAGTGTGGAAAGAAAAGTGTAGTGGTGATCTTTTCTATAAATGTCTGGATTCAACATACCTAATGGTGCATAGTTCTGGCACTTCTTGGGTAACTGATTCTTGAAATCTATTGCATATTCCTCTGTCCTTCTTGTTCTTAATCTTGACTTTCCTTTGCAAAAGTCAGGGGACTAATTGACGTTATACCTTGGCTGGAAATAACCTTCTCTTCCTACAGAGTCCTGTCTGTTCTTCCCTTAGGACTTCTCTATACTTGATATTCATTGTGATTTAGTTTCAGATACTGTGCAAGGAAATATACTGCATTCAACACCTTTTTCACCCTTTCTCTCAGTGCTCTCTGATGCTTTTGTGGTGGGTTTTTTGCTTGATTGTTTGTTTTTCAAGGTGATCTTGCTAGCTGCAGAATCTAATCAGATCTGCCACAATGCTGCTGCTTTATTTACCTGTAAACCCTCAGTTGCTGTAGAATAGCCTGACTGGAAGCCAGTTTGTCATTGAAATGCTAATATTTTGTCTGTGTGCATGTGTGTTATTTACTGTATTTCAATTAATAGGATGTTTCTCACATTGTCATCACCTCAGCTGTTGAGCAGTCATGCTTGTGTTGGCCTTGCTGCACTCTTAAGAGGAAAGAGTACAATGTTTTTAGTTCTAGTTACTGTTTATACAGGTTTATACAGGTTGCTGTTTGAGTAGCTGTTTGAAGGAAAGATTCAGTTGAGCTATGAGGATGCTGGTGACAGCAACTAGTTTGGGGAAAGTGTCAGCTACAATATCTGCATAAAAGGAACTGTGACCTACAGCACACATGCTGTAACATGCAATTTTCACAATAGCAGCATCAATATACTTTCTTTTCTTCAAAGGGAAGAGTGCTACATAACTGATTCTGAGTAGGGGATGTGCTACTGTCTGGGGGAGTTAATGAACTTTTCAAAAAGCAAAATTCTGCCATCTGTCTCCAAGTCTGCCCTCAGCCTGTCCTCCCTTCTGTCCTCACAAAAGCTGTACAAAATATAGCAAATAGCTATCATTAGAGGCAGATTCCTCTAAGTCTCCCTTGTATCACAAAGCTTGGACACAGGTCTAATAAAAGCTGTTACCTGTTCTTGATCAGCTTGCCCTATTGGTGTAGTCAGTTCTTGGAAAAAGCCCTAAGGAGCAATAGAGATCCTGAAGCAGGTAGGCTGCACTCAGGTTGGAAAGGTGATACTCCCTTAGGCTTCTTGAAAGCTATTGTTTAGAGTAGTTGCTTAATAATAGTTGATTTTCTATCTTGTGGGAATGGGTATTTGCATATAATTTATGGTGAGTGGAGAAAATGAAGAGTTTTAACAGTATCCCTTTTGACCTTGTTATCTTTGTCTTAATTTAGAAGGTATACGTTTGCATGTTTAGAAATATGTTCATATCTCATTGTTCTGTGGTGTCACTAAATGTGTAAGTGAAGTGTATTTCTGAATTGTATCTTACTTGTGAAAGATGTTTAGCAGTAAATGAAAGCTATTTTCTCCTACTGCATAGAGCACAGCCAAATGAGTAATTGCTAATGTGGGACCTAGGTGCTTTAAGCCCATGTGCATGATTGAATGCAAGTCCAATTCCCTTCTAAAGCGGTTTCTGATAGAAATGCAGAAATTCTTCTGAATCAGATTGAAATTCATGAGATAAAAATTTGTGTCAGAAGCAGTGTTTATTTGAATATCAACATGAACTATGTTACAGACTAGGTCAGGGCTGTATAATACATCTGTTTTGAGGTTACGATATTTTCATTGTCATATAGTTTCATTCTGCTGGACATACTTTAGAATACTGAGATTAAAAAATAATATTCAGATAGAGTGTTAACTTTCTTAAATATTCCCACTGTTTGTGTACCAGGTTTTATTGTCAGAAGTAGTTCAGCAGAGCTCTCCTACTGTCTGTGTTTTCTGGCCAATTTCAGGTAAAACATTTGAAGTAGAATAGAGTAATGGAGGGTGTTACCAACAGGGAGGGAAACAGCTTGACCTGTTTCCTTGGTCTTACTTGGGAAAAATTGATAAAAGTGTACCAAATGATGGTTTGATTTGTATATTATAAGAATCGGTATTTGGAGTCTTACCTTCATGTACTTGCTGTTTTCTGGGCAATATCTGGTTCTTTTTTTTTGGAATCGGGATGTCTTTATGTGATCATATGTACAATATAAATAGTGTAATCTTCCTTGTTTTGAAAGGTCATGAACCAGAGCATTCTTCAAAAAAAGAACTGAATATTGCTGATTAGTAAACCCTCCAACTGACCTGCCTTTTCTATGTTGTTCCTGCTTTTCTTCATGTCCTTTCCCGATGTGTATTAAAGAGAAATACTACTGGAGAAAGTGGGATTCCAAGTAAAAATGTAGGAATATATCCTTGGTCTCTATTAAAGTTTTCATGCTTTACTTGCTCATTTGCAGTTCATCATAACTTGGATCTCTAAACTAATGTCACTTGTGAATACAGGTGTTGATTGCATAACTAGATAATTCTTTTAATTTCAGGAAGACTGTTACTTGTTAAGATTGGACGGATGGCTTTGTCTCTGAGCATGAAATAAAGTTTAATAGATCATGTTACTCACAGGAGAATGTACTGTGAAATTTGATACCTTGGTGTCAGGGAGCATTTGAGTGTGGGGAAAAAAAAAAAAGCATTCTTAAAGTGTTCAGACTTTTGACTTATGGCTATTTGTATGTGCACAGCATGACCTAAACAGAGTTGTTTATTTTGGAAATGGCAGCTCTTAATTTGTGAAATAGTAACACTCCCTCCTAAAGACATTTTAGTGATAACCCTTTCAAATAGAAGTTTGTGCTGATTGTATGGAAACAAGGTGCAGATGTGTGTGGTAATTATTTGAAGGTATGGGAATAAAGTTTCATTTCTCTTTTGCAGTATGATGCTGTTCCACTCCAGTCTAGTGTGGTGTTATGCTCCTGTTCATCGCCATCAATGGTGAGGAACCAAGCAGATTCCAGCACTCCATCTGTCATTTCCACCTGTGGCAGCAGACAGGGATCTAACATGGAGGGCACTGCAGCTGAATCAAGATCTAGTTCAAACTCCTTGCAGCAGCATACAGGACAGCAGCCTCCACAGCCTCGAAAGAAACGACCTGATGACTTCAAATTTGGGAAAATTCTGGGTGAAGGATCTTTTTCAACGGTAACTTTACTTTCTATAAAAAGTGCTGAATTTCTTGGATAAACTTCAAAACTTGCTGTGAAAGTAATATTGCTGAGATTTAAATCTGGAGGGAACAGCTTGAAGAGTAGATGGGTGGGACATAGTGATTTTAACTGTTAAAATTAAGTGTTGCAGTAAATATGGGTGCTGATTTTTCAAGTACCTTTTAAACTCCTCAGAAGTTCCATTGTGTCCTGCTGACTTGATGCTTGGATTTTTAGGAGGCATTGCTTTCTAATGTAAGTTTGATGTTATATTGGGTCATGTTAAAATTTTATGATAGAAAGGATTGGAGCTGGGCTAGGATTTTGTCATGGTAAGAACTTCTACAGCATGTCTTATCTGTGGCAGGAGCTACTGCCAGATGCTTAGGGAAGAAGTAAGAACAGTGATAGTTCTCCAATACTTTCTCAACCTCTAGTGTCATGGCCCTCAAGGACTTAATGAGCCACAGTTAATATCTTTGTATTCAGGAGCCTAAAATGATTGTTTCTAAGTAGCCTTAAATGGATTGTTTCTAACTTGTCACATCCATGGCGTTGCACAAGAATTAATTACTTGTTATCCTAAAGAACCCATGAAACAATTAATACTTTCATTTGATGCTTTTGTAGTTGCCACATTGTAAGGCAAGTAGTATAATATTTCTGTATCTTTTTCACATGTTGTTTCTTGTATATATTTTTTGGTTGTTATCTCTAAATACTGGGCTTTTCTGGTTCTTCCTGTACAGTCTACTGTGGTGTTCAGGAATCAGGCCTCTAGCAGTCATCAAGAGTAATCTGCACTTAAGTACATAGTTTGTAATTTGCAGGTTTCCCTAAAGAATCCAACAGAGTTGCTACCTCTTGGGTATATCAGAACACTTTTGCTTCAGTGAGACACTTTGTTTCTGTTTGTGGTCTCTGAAAATTGGTACCATGTTCCTTGTAAACAGGCATCCATAGCGCCTAGCCAGACTCCAAATAAACTTCTGGTCCAGCATTCTGCTACCTGTTCACTGGTAGATGGCTTTTTTGGACC
Organism: Falco cherrug; assembly: GCF_023634085.1. Lineage (NCBI taxonomy): Eukaryota > Metazoa > Chordata > Aves > Falconiformes > Falconidae > Falco > Falco cherrug. The sequence continues at coordinate 24,891,271 of NC_073700.1, read as the reverse complement.
CAGGTCTAGGTAGCACAAATGCATTTAGATGGGCAGCAGGAGAGAGACAGAATACTGTGAAAATGTTAATCCCTATGTAGCTTTATTCTTTTGAGTTTTACAAGTAGACTTTCAGTTACCGTAATCATCTGAGCCTCAGTGCTAGAGAGAGCATGTTCAGGAGTTAGTTCTTCCTGCTTGTCACCATCTCTGTCAGCTTAGCAGTTCTGGTCTGTTACTGTGGAGCTATGACTTTAGAAACTGACCAGTAGTTTTAGGGATACCTTTTGTAGTGATTAGACTTCACTGGAAATGCATGCTTGTCTGCTTTCCATGGCCACTGAACAGGTCACAAACTGTTGCTGAGGGGGGCCTTAACAGTACCTGCTAATTTTTTTTAAAAAAAGTAATGCAGTCTTCAGCAATATCTTTTTTTATTATTATTTGAAACCCTTAAGCTCAGGATAAAGACTGTAGCCTTCACCCTATAGACTGCATCCTTAAAGAAGGAAACTTGCTTGCTGTTCTTACAGAATCACAAAAGGACTGAGGTTGCAAAGGGCCTCTAGAGGTGATCTCATCCAATTCCTATGCTCAAGCCGGATCACCTAGAGCCAGTTGCCCAGGACCATGTGTGGCTGGCTTTTGAGTATCTCCAAGGATGGAGATTCCACAGCCTCTCTGGGCAACCTGTGCCAGTCACCCTCACAGTAAAAAAGCATTTCCTGATGCTCAGATAGAACCTCCTGTGTTTCAGTTTGTCCCACTGCTGAAAAGAACCTGACTCCATGTTTACACTTCCCCTTCAGATATTTATGTGCATGGGTGAGATTTTCCCAGAGTCTTTTATCTAGGCTGAATAATCCCATCTTTCTCAGCCTTTCCTCAAATGAGAGATTATCTGTTAATAATCTTTGAGGTCCTCCTATGGACAGTCTCCAGTAGCTCCATGTCTCTGTTTTACTGAGGAGCTCGGAACTGGACACAGTACTCCAGGTGTGATTTTACCAGTGTTGAATAGAGGGGAAAGGATCACCTCCATCAGCATACTGGCAGCACTCCTCCTAATGGAGCCCAGAATACCATTTGCTGCCTTTGCAGTAAGGGCACATTGCCGGCTCATGTTCAAATTGGTCTCCAACAGGTCCTCTGAGTCCTCTTCTGCAACGCTGCTTTCCAGCCTGTCAGCCCCCAGCATATACAGTTTCATGGGATTATTCCTCCCTAGGAGGAGGAGTTTGCAGTTCAAAAAAGGGAACTGCATGAGAATCCTGCCTGCTCATTTCTCCAGTCTGTTGAGGTCCCTCTGGATGGCAGCAAAACCCTCTGATGTATCAGCTCAGCACTAGAGCTCTTGTTCTGTGGGGCATGTATCCTTTGAGTTGTTATCAAAACATCTTTTTAAAATGCGTATACTTTGTTTTTGTTAAACGTGGTTGTAGATTCAGAGATCTGGTTGTACTCCCCAAGATCTTCACTAATATCCTGACTGAAAAGCGTTCATCTCAAAAAAGCAGGGGCCTTTGTGCCTCCCATGACAGCATCTGTTATGTGGTGGCAGAATAATTCTGATATTTGGGTGGCAGGCATGTTGTCCTGCTCACCGCCTTTTATATGACTGGTATGTATTCCTCACCATCATTCCTTGGTTTTGTCTCCACCTGTAAGTAAAGCTCCTCTTTTTAAGAAGAGGAGTTCTAAGAAGTGTGAGGGTCTGGGCAAAATCAGTTTTTAAATGCAGATTTAATCTCTGGCAACCTGAAGTATTTGTTGACCATGTCAGCCAATTATGTTGGCAATTATTTCTGCTTTGTAGTCTTCTGTTGAGGATTGTCTGCTCTTGCCATCTTACCTTCCTCCAGTTTGAGACATTTAACTACACTTCTTGCCTTGCTGTTGTGTGAATTAGCAAGTTAACACATTTATATGTTCTGTGAATGTTTTTGTGTTTGTTTTGGTTTTGGGTGTTTTTTTAAGCTGTTGAGGTCTAATTCCTTTCTATAGAATCTACATTCCTTATTGATATTACTGCTTCTCTAGGGTGCATAGGATTCAGGCCCCTGATAGCAGAGATGTGGTATTAACATGTACCTCTGTGGGATTTTTTCTTTTTTTGTGCGATTCTGCTGGGTTTTTTTGTGGATTATTAGTTAGGAAGAAATTAGGATATATGGTATACTTGTATTTGTTCAGTGAGGAAGGGACTTGAGCATACCCAAGTACTGATGCTAGGAGGTAAATACTCAATCCTGTGTACTTAGAACACTGCTGTTCAATATCAGTGTGACTGTGTGGGTAATACATCTGAAATCTAATGGTAAAAAAATTTGATACTGCGCAAGGCTGGAGGAGAGTCAGTCTTGGGAGTTGTACAGCTTAATTCAAGTTTCAGAATTATTAGCCAAGGTATATTTTCACCTGTATCAATTGATCCCTTCTGCCATCTGTGGACTCTATGTGTGTATAAACGGGCAAGATTGCCTCTTGGATTTTTTTGTTTACTGATGGCACTAAATTGTTTTATGAAAATGTATAAGGATCAATTTCCAAAATGCAGAAAGTTAGCACTATATATCTGGATATTTATTTCACTGACTTTCTGTGACCTGCTGCTGGACCATCTGGTGGTTACCCAGTCAGATGTACATGTCTTTTAACAAAACAGCTGGTGTTAGGCTGAACCAAATTTCTGCAGAAGTTTTGCTGAAGCCAGCATAATATGAACACATGATGAAATATTTTGTTGATTGGAGTTGTGATAGCTTATTTTGTACTGTCAGTATTCTAAATACCTACTGGAAGATCAAAATCAATGTTAGTGTATGCCTTTAATGAATGGTTAACAATTTTTTTTTTCTCTTCTCTGGCAACAGGTTGTCTTGGCTCGAGAATTGGCAAGTTCTAGAGAATATGCCAGTAAGTATTGACTCCTTCAACATGAACTTTTAAAAAATACAGTATCAGCATAGTTATGTTACCAAACGCTTGTTCAAAAGACAGAATCAGTGGTTTTATGATGATTTTCTTACCTAAACAAAAAAAGACCCAAAATTACTTAGATGGACTTCATTTGGTTGTACCCTCCGCATTTTTTTCACTCTGTGTCTCTTTTTCATTAAGTTAAAATTCTAGAAAAACGTCATATCATAAAAGAAAACAAGGTGCCATATGTGACACGAGAGAGAGATGTAATGTCCCGTCTGGATCACCCTTTTTTTGTGAAACTCTACTTCACCTTTCAGGATGATGAAAAGCTATGTATCCTTTGTGTTTTAAAACTTGCTGTAACACTTCCTTAAAAGTAACAATTCCCAGTTTTGCTTCCTTTGAAATATTGTCTAACAGGAATGATGAAAATAGCTTGGGGTATTTAAGATATCTTAGTGTTTCTGATGCAGTTTTTGCACTGATGTTTTTAATAGGAATTAAGCAAAGAGAATGAGCGTGCCCTCTCAAAGAGAAGAGTGGGTGGCTTGCAGGATAGGGGAGACTAAAAACAATAACTTATATTGGCCATGTGGTAGATACTGAAGGGCAGCTTGCAACCAATCTAAACTTAAAATAATTTAGAAAAAATAATAATTGGGCGGTGTATGGAGAAACATTTTATAAATGTTTTATTTCTGATATATACAGTAAAACACTGCAGTTCCTGTGTTTAAAATACGGGCAACCAGCTGTATTTACTACCGTTCCTTATTTGAACAATTAGATCTATTCATTTTTTTTCTTATGGAAAAAAGTACTTGCAGAATAATCTGAGATGGGAAGCTGAAACTCTTCTGTTTAGGCTATTGTTCCCCAAATTCACTGCGTAGCAGTAATTGCCAAGTGCAGTTTCATCTTGGAAGCTCATTGGTTTGCAGTTAGCTTTTTTTTCTTGTGAAGAAAATGTTAATCATGTGCATTTCCTAAACTTTGATTTGGCAGTGTCAAGGGTAAAAGAATAGATCAGTCTGCTTCTGGGGTCAGTAAGAAGTTGTGTTTTTCACAGAGTCTGCTGGCAGTGCTAACAGGCACTATATATGTGTCTGTGTACACCCATGTGCAGGCCTGCATTAAATAGAACTTACAGGGGCTCTCCTTTATAATGTAAACATTTGCTCATTGAACACTGGGCTGACTTTGGAACTTTGCAGATGATGGGGCAGTTTTAAACTTAGGTTGAATGCTTATAATGACTGTTTATAGTTTTCTTTGAGGGCAGTTATGTATACAGTTCAAATGAATTATTCAGGTGACTGTCTGGAAGAAGTACAAATTTAACCCTTTATGATGTTGTTGCTATGCTGAGAGATCGGACCAGAGCCTGTGTCCTGGATTGTTAACATATTTAAGAAATTGTTTTGGATTGCTACCATGTGGAGTTTCAAATTAACCAACTTCACTTCTTTCGCCATTGCTCATGTATTTTTAGTAGTATTCTTGTCTTTGGAATGAGGTGTGGGGATTTTAGTTGTAGAATGGTTTAGTCATAGACCTTAACTAACATTCAGATTTTGGGCTTAGCTATGCCAAAAACGGAGAGCTGCTAAAGTATATACGCAAAATTGGCTCATTTGATGAGACCTGTACAAGGTTTTATACTGCTGAAATTGTATCAGCCCTGGAGTATTTGCATGGGAAAGGAATAATTCACAGGTAATACAAAGTTGAAACCAACATGTATTTGACTATGTACAAGGTGTTTTTTCTAGAAATATTCTTTGTGAAGTCTAAAGCAAGTGTGGATTTTGTAGAAAGCTAATGAGAGCATAATAGCATTTGTTAGCATTAGTGCTGCTGTTAACATAGGGAGCTAAACAAAGAAAACTTTAGGAGGATAGTCAATCTCTGTTACTAGACCAACTGTTCTAGCAGGAAAAAGTAAGAAAACTTTTTGGCCTAGAATTAATATTACCAAAAGCTCATTTTTTTTCAAGCTTGATCAGTTGGTGTAAGAACAGAAACTGACTTTTTGTTTAACTAATTTTTTTCTGTTGTCATGTACCAAAAGTAACTAGAATTCTGTTGGTGTATGAATTCATGTGCAGCATGTCATCAAGGAAAGTAAAATTAATGTATGTCAGTTTTCACTGATGAACAGTTGCCACAGAGCCGAACAATAACTAGGGAAACAGTGAAATTTAGCAAAGTTTTTAATAGGACCTTCACATTTGTTCTTGATGTAATTATATTGTCTGGATAAGCATGTTTTGTCATACATGTTTGTTAAAAACCTAAAGCTCTAAGTGTGAGAAAGCTGAGCTGCAGAGTTTTTTGGGTAAGAAATCTGTTTTGTCTATTGGTTCCCAAGCAGTTGTTACAGAACGGTAGATGCTAGTTGGCAGAAGGCTGGCTGGTTGTAATTCTGGTAGCATTATTTCTTCTTTCAGTTATATTTAAAAGGAAAGTATTTTCCTAATACTTTTCTGTGAGGTAATTTGGAAAATAATGTAAGGGGGCTGGACGTGGGGAGTACTAAAAGTATAAAATTTTCTACAGTGGGGAAGGAAGTTCAAGAAGTCCCAGTTTCACGTTGATTATATAGGCCATGTGTTAGGCTGGGAGAATACTTATGAAATGAGTATAGCATCATTGTCACTATTACTAAGCCTGTATTGGAAATCTTGGTTTGTAAAAGAGCAGCTTTGTATTATGTCTTCGTATGCTCACTAAGAGAACAGTGAAATTGTGCAGTTAGAGAACTTATTATAAAGTTTTTTTAATTATAGACCTATAGCTTTAGCAGTGCCTGAAAGTTCTTGGGATTTTCTGCTACCTTTAAAGAAATATGACATGAGATAGAATCACTTTAAGATGCCAGGCTACTCTGGAAAAGTTACTGCAGATACATCTTGATACATAGAGAGATATATAGCTATATCCCAGATCCATCATGCAATATTAATATATTAACTGTACGTATATGTGTGCATGGAATACAGTATATATGCGTACAGATGTATATGTAAAAAAGAAAAACAACCCTGCACAGAACTGTTAAAAAAGTTCCATTCCATTCATGAACTTTCTACTTCTCTCCAAGAATAGTTACAGAAAAACGAACGGGATTTTTATGGCTTGTGTATCATAATTAGTTAATTGCAATTGCTTTCTGTGGTACTGCACAGACTTTAAATTGTGCCACTTTTCAATGATGGTTTTCAACAATAGGAGGCGGTATTCTGAGGGATATAATGCTGCACAGTGGTTGATGGAAACAGCTTTGAATTTGCACTGATTTTTCTTAACAGTTAATCAAAACAATTCCCATGCTTCCAGATTGCTTTATGAGCATCCAAAGATACTTCTTAGGAGGGAAGTATGTAGTCTTTTCTTGTCAGTTGAGGAAACTTGGTGCAAAGGAAACTATACCATAGCAGTGTAACTCAATGCTATTTTTTATTTGTTGCTAATGAACCTCTTGACATCTAATTATGTATTGCTGTATATTGTGTATATGTTACCTTGAGGTCTGGTTTTGTTCAGAATGGGAGGCAGTTTGAAATACAGATTATACATGGATTTGTGTGTGACAAATGTAAACATGCCATTTACAGTTCTTATCTGTTGTGGATGTTTGGGGCGGGGGTGGGGGGGGTGGGGGTGGGATGGAAGGTGGTTGCCATTGTTTGACTGAAATTTTGCACTGAGTAAACAGGCCTAGAAGATCTTACTGCTGTATCAATTTGTCAAATGTTATTTAAGGCTTGTGAGTGAAGGGTGGGGTGTTTTGGTTTTTTATGGAGGTGGTTGTTGTAGTTGTTGAACAAGTGAGATGCACAGTAGCTTAGGTTTAAGATTATTCTTCATGCCTTTTTATAAAAATGTTAATAGTCTTTCCAAAATCTTAGCAGTGTGCATGATGACAGGTACAAGTCAGAGCAAAGTGGACACAACAACGTTTATAGAATGTCTGCATAATTTATGATAGCATGGTGTGCATAAGTCACTAGGCAGTTTTGCAACTTTTAATTTGTGTGCTGTTTAAATATAAAAATCTGCCTTTTCCAGGGATCTTAAGCCAGAGAACATCTTGCTAAATGAAGACATGCACATTCAAATAACAGACTTTGGAACAGCAAAAGTATTACCTGCAGACAGCAGACAAGGTATGCCATTACATACTATATGTGATACAGGTAACTGTAGCAACTGGTCCTTTGAAAATGTATGTATGTTGTATTTACCAAATTGTAACCTTCAAATATCATTACCTTTTCTCTAACAAATTCACAGAGATCTTGAAATTGTTTTGACTGTCACTGCTTAGATTATGTCAGAAGAGATAATACTTGGTGTAGTGGTATAACCAGCTAGATCACCAAATATAGTGGGTAGTTAAACTACTTCAAATTATTTTAATTTGCAAGACAAGAACACAAACAAATAGTCACTGTGGTTAAATACATAAGCAGTGTGAAAACTTACTGTTTCAGCAGAGCCACAGTAACTATCAGAGTTGCTCAAATGTGGAGGTATAGAATTCTTGTGTCATTAGTTGCTTTGTATTAACCTGTGAACCCATGGTGCAGCAAAGAATGCCTAAATAAAAGCACTAGGCTGAACTGATTCTGATAAACTTAATTTTTAACTTGAATCTAGTAAGCTTGTGTTGGTAGATTTTATACCTAAAAGTGCCTAGATGCCTAGCTTCTTGAACCAAATAGATATCACTAAGATTGTTTTGTCTTTTCTGAGCGGGTTTTGCATATGGGTAGAGAAATGAAATTCCCATAGGTTCTTTGTAGTGTTACATAACTTGCAATAGTTCGCCTTTGAAATTTTTTTTAATTGGGTATGGGTGCAGGGGTGGAAGGGGAAGGCTGGTTTCTGCATGAGTATGTATTTGCTTATTTCTTTTAATTTTCTTATCAGCACGGGCAAACTCATTTGTGGGGACAGCACAGTATGTTTCTCCAGAACTGCTAACAGAGAAATCTGCCTGCAAAAGGTGAGGACTCAGCTGTGTTTCAGGACTTTACTAACTCTGTCAGGATACTGTCAAATGGTGGGGAGTGGATAAATAAAGCAAGCAAGCTTAGTATTTCAAAGAAACAAGACACTTGAGTATAAATGTTTTTTTAAGGGTTTGAAATACTTTTTTCTTAAACAAGTGCTGCTTCTTGTCTGAGTGCTGGCTTCCTCAGTTCATCTACCTTAAGTTCTACAGGCAGGATTAGATGTTGTCAGGAGAAGGCGGTGTGTAATGTGAAGTTGGATTTCTCCTACCCTTAAATAAATCAGAAAAGTTTTTTCTGTTGTTGAAGTGATATAATTATTTTAATTCTGGTTTATGTAATCTTGCTCTAATATGGTAACTCCTGCTGTAAAAGCAACAAAATATTGCATTCTGTCAGGGGAAAAGCTACAGCTTTCTTTAACTTGTATTTGGATCAACTTGCAGTTATCTTTGCTAAGCTTTGCTTGGGATTTGCAATGGTTTAAAGCTTATCTCCGTTCCAGGTATGGATGATAACCCTTAAGGGATTTTTTTATTGTTTTAATTGGTTCTTAATGGTAACCTACAGACTATATTGTATATCTATTACATTACAATGATGGAAAAATAATCGTTGACAGATCATCGGGAAAAAAGATCACTTATATGAATAACTGGTAATTTGTGCTAGCATTTCACGAAATGATAGGAATGCCATTAGGCTTTCCACTTTTGTTTCTAGTAAAGAGGTTTTGACTGGTTTGACTAACGGAAAGACTTCATCAGGCTGTCATCTCTTTTTAGAAGTTTCATAATTCTTCAGCTTTATAGAAAACTCTTGTGTAGTTTGATAGTATTTTAGCCTTCCATTAGAATTTCTAAGCATTAATCAAATCTATGTATACTTTACCTCCAGGTGAAATGTTAAAAATACTCTTTCAGGCCAACACGTTAAAACTTAATTTTTCTTACCTACATACAACATAGCCTACCTTTTAGTTTGTGTCTTAAGAAAAGCTTTAACTGAAAAAGCTGTATTGTGGCTTATTATGCATAAAACATTTAGAGGAAAGGATTTTAATTATGAAGAGCATATGTTACCTTAAGTTGGATACATCTTTGAATTGCTGTAGTGGATAATTCTTTTTAGTCTCTTTACATACCCATTAATTATTTTGACTGAGAATTCAGCTGTCTTGCACATGCGCTTGTAGTCAGTTATTGTGGGCTGATTACTATACACTTTTTCTATTCCCTGAAAGTTGTGTTATTAGCCTACTCTTCTGTCAAGGAATGAAGTGAAAATAATGTGGAAATTATGCTAGCAGGTTTGTCCAATGTGTTCATGGTATGTTCTAACTAGCAGAAGCTTAAGAACTCTTTTTAAAATTACAGCTTAAAGACTTCTTATAGGGAAACATGCTATATGTTTTTTCCTCTTTCTCTTGAAGCTCTGACCTCTGGGCTCTGGGATGTATAATATATCAGCTTGTAGCTGGATTGCCGCCATTTAGAGCTGGGTAAGAAATTTAAACTAATTCTTTATATGTAGATCATAAATATACTGACTTGGTTTTGACTTTTACCTTACTACTGGTTCTGAAGTACAACTTCTTATGGTGTAGTGTTGGTGTTAATGTCATGCCTGCTTTTATTTGTCCTTTCTGATGTCATGAAGATGCTTAGACAGCTATAACTAGAGTTCCTGAGATTCCTTAATTTATCCTAGGATTTCACATGTAATATATACTGTAAAGGTTTATGAGGGTATGAGGCACCTCTGTATTGAGCCATTTGAACTTTTCTTGTTATTATTCAAGTATCTGATGCTTACAGGATACTTGGAAAGCTCTGTCCCTTTACCTAGAAAGATTTATGGGAATGTGACTTAACTTGTAGATCTCCTGTTGAATGTTTGTCCACGTTATGCACTGTTAAGGTGAAAGAATGATGGAGAACTAATAATAAAAGCTAATATTATTCTCTTTTGCAGAAATGAATATCTTATATTCCAGAAGATAATAAAGTTGGAATATGACTTCCCAGAAAAATTTTTTCCCAAGGCAAAAGACCTTGTTGAAAAGCTCTTGGTAAATATTTGCTGCTGTTAAATGAGTTGATGACATTGGAAACATTCAGCTTATCCTGAAGTTCCTATGCACTCTATTGCAAACCTTATAACAAGAACGACTGTGAGCATTATTGACTGTATAGGGGAGTGTCTTGAAAATGAACATCCATTATTAAACAGGAATAAATTGGCATTCTAAAGTGTGGGCAAGGAATGTCTCTCAGTGAAATGGAAGCAAATGGTTCAGAGTACTGTGTGTTACAGGCAGAAATTAAGATTCAAGTGTTTAGTATTACATAGTACTCAGATTAATTCTTGTTAAATTGTATAATGCATAGTTTAGGTCAGGGGTCCTTGAACTACAGCCCATGGGCCGTATCCAGCCCCCCAGGGTCCTCAGTTTGGCCCCCGGTATTTACAGAACCCCCCTGCCCCCCCCTGCCGGGGGTTGGGGGGGGAAGCCAAGCAGCCGCAGATGACCTCCTGCCACTTCATCCGTGTGCCGGCCCCCTGTTTAAAAAGTTTGAGGACCCCTGGTTTAGCTGTGCATCATGGGGAGATATATTCATTACAATGTACATGAACTTTGCTTGCATTTTAGCATGCATTTATCTTGAACTTCATGCATGTCTCGGTATCAGCCAAAAAATTACTTGCATGTGATGTTTGACAGATAAGAAGAAAAAATAGTTCTGTCTCATCAGTGAGAGCAGAGAACATTTTGGGTGGTATAAGCTTTTTGAAGTCAGTAGTCTAGCATATTAGCATGGGGCAGGAGGAAACTGTTTTATGTTTGTGAGTGCGTGTAACCGTTGTAAAAGACCTAGCAGCATGTTCCTGTGTCAAGGCTAGCCAGTGCCTGTCGAATAGTAAGGTCCAGGTTATGTCAACATTCTGATACTGGTGTAGTTCTATGGTGCTTGAGAGGCTGATGTTTGACACCAACTATAGCTTCTGCAGCTTCTTGCATCAATATAATGTTATGCTGGGCTCTACTTAAATCAGCTATGCTCAATCAAACTTTTCTGTATATTTACTTGGTTTTGTTTCTGTCTTTAGGAAGAAACAAAGCCAAAAAATTGTGGGGACATAAAGAAGTGCTCCTTTCTCTAGATCTGTGAGCTCTAATACAAAATGTTACTGGCAAGACATAATGACAAATAACATCTCGTAGTCTCCTTATATTCTAGATATGTATGCTTAGGGCAGTGAGACCAACTGGTTTTAAGTTTTTGTGTGCTGTTGTGCAAATGTGAGTGGTGTCTTGCACTTGTCATTATTTTATGTGTGTTAATTTAATTGTAATCTACTTAGGTTCTAGATGCTACCAACAGATTAGGTTGTGAAGAAATGGGAGGATATGGACCTCTTAAGGCTCATCCCTTCTTTGAATCCATTGTGTGGGAGAACCTACATCTTCAGACACCCCCAAAACTTACAGCGTATTTACCTGCCATGTCGGAGGATGATGAAGACTGTTATGGAAATGTATGTCTATGGATATATTTAGCTCTGCTGCCTGAGGCTTTGATTAAAGCATAATTGCATATTAAATATTTTTATTGAAACTACTGATTAGTTATATTTTATGGAGACTCAATTATTAAAAGTCTCATGTAAAATTGCTGGTTAAAATTTGAACTATTCAGCATTCATTTTCTGATACCATTAGTTTTTGGAAAAAATACTGGTTGGCTTGCTTTTGGCCAAGCATACTTTTTTGGATAAGTGCCTGTTAATCTATAGAAAGTAGGCTGTCTTTTTGCTCAAAAGCATGCTTAAATTTAATTTTGGATTTTAGTGCAAATTAAGATTTTTAATCAAAGAAATTTCACTGCTTCATTTTGTTTCCTCCTTTAGTATGACAATCTCCTGAGTCAGTTTGGTTGCATGCAAGTTTCTGGTTCTGCCTCTTCCCATTCACTGTCTGCTCCAGAGACAAGTACACCACAGACATCAGGAGGAAATATTGAACAGTATATTCATGATCTTGACAACAATTCCTTTGAGCTGGACCTACAGTTTTCTGAAGATGAAAAGAGGTTACTTCTGGCAAAACAAGCTGGTGGAAATCCTTGGTAAGGTCTTTGAATATAGCTCATCTGTTACTTGCACAGCAATAAGGAATCTAGAAGAATAAGTTGATACAAATTAATATTTGTCAATATCTTCAAGCAAACAATTAGCAACCAGATTTTTCTTCTATTTTTAAAGCAATAGCAGGGGAAAACCTAATACTATGTTTCTAAAATTTACAAGGTCTAGAAGATAGGCAGAAATGATGCTATACCAGTGCTGAGATGTCTTTCCTCTGGAGCCCTAGAACTAGAAAAGGTTCCTTCTTTGTTACAGTTGCTGTTAGGTGGGTTTTTTTGAATGATAATATTCTGTTGATATCTACCCAAAGTGCCTATAGACCATTTACTTACTAGTGTTTCTCTTCACTCTTTAGAGGAGTTTCTCATCTGTCACTTTCCCCACCCCTGTCAGATTTCAGAAAAAAGTCTGGCTTGGAATGAGGAGGATGAGTCCCAAACTCATCTAGTTAAAGCTGTTCAGGACGCTTTGGAAAAAGGAGATACTAGGGAGAGACGTAGAAAATTGCTTGATGAAGATAAAAACTGTTTCTGTGGAAGAATTACTTCTGAAGTAATAGTGTGGGTTTTTTGTTGTTTGTTTTTTTTAAGGCACCAGTTTGTAGAAAATAACTTAATTCTAAAAATGGGTCCAGTGGACAAAAGAAAGGTAAGAACTTTTCTGAATTCTCTGTAACAAGATTTGGCTGTCACATTTTTGCATAGTTGCAGCATGGATAAGGGATCTGTTTTAGAGCTTCCTTGCTTAACTTATTTGGAAGTGTCAAATTCTTTTGTTTATTTTTTAACAGGTAGTGTTTTCTTGTGAATGGATTGGCTTTTATTAATTTAGTGGTGTGCTCTTGATTTTTGAAAAAGGCTAAATGTGCTATTGATGCTTTTATTTTGAGACTGTAGTAAATGAGGTTTTGTTCCCCCTTCTCCTCCCAACCTGATATAGCCCACTAAATGCTTTGTCTTGATGCATGTCTTCATGTGGATCAAGCCACAAATACTGGAAAATAAAATACAAGCCCATATTGTCCTTAACTGTGGTGTTTTTCCTGGATCCAATAAATGCCTGTATCCTGAGAGAGGCAGTGGTGATATTAGAACAGCTTTAATTATTAATTTTAATGTGGTACAGATGAGCAACGATAGTGTGTCAGCTTTGTAGGAATGTAGGTTCTCTTTCATTTAAGTTACTACCTGCTTGTTCCTAGTTTTCTCCACAAAATCAGGAGTATTGAATTCTGTGCTGGAATCTTTGACAAATAGATTTTGCTTTTTTCTAGAGCTAGTTGTTTTATGTTTTGTTAGAACTTGGAGATGCTTTCTTAAATTACTACATGGCAGAACACAACTAGTAGGGGTGCACTGCAAACCCCTAAAAAAGGAGTGAAGCAAAGGAAAACAAACAGCAACAGTCCCCCAGACTCAAACATCCTATCCTATCACTGAGCTGTTTTACTTCTACCTCTGTTGTTAAATTCAGATATACACATTCAATTTTTCTTCATTTTTTTTTGTATTGTTGCTTCTACTTTTCTTGTTAGGGTTTGTTTGCACGTCGGCGCCAGTTGCTGCTCACAGAAGGACCCCACCTGTATTATGTGGATCCTGTCAACAAGGTTCTAAAAGGAGAAATTCCATGGTCTCTAGAGTTGCGACCAGAAGCAAAGAATTTTAAGACATTTTTTGTTCACACAGTAAGCAACTTTCATTTCTTTGTAAGTTGTGCTAAGGTCCTTGGACAATTATTGTAAACTCTTAACAAATAATGTTTCCTGGAGAAGATATAATTCCTTAAATACAAGTGTTGATAGCCTTAATTAAAAAAAAAAGACAAAAATCCTCAAAGAAACAAACCAATGACAAAACCCAAACCTCCAAAAACCAAACCAAAAAATTTATGAAACCCCCAGTATACACATTTCCCACAAAAATACAAGTGTATTTTTTAATATTTGCATGTCAATAAACTATAGGTGGGTTTGGGGATTTAAAAGAAGTTCTTAAGAAGGACTCTTAAAATTTAGCCCTCTTTGTATATAGTGGATCACAAGGATCAACAATATATTATCAGTTGACTGCTTAACAGTATTGAGATGCCAGACGTATGGCTATTCAGCAATACATAATGTTATATAACTGTAATTTAACTTTTGGAAAGTTTAGGAATAGAATTTGAATAATTATTTTATTGGTGGATGTAGAGTAATTACTGCTTTTTTTTGTTAAACTGTTTGGGGTACTCATTAAAATGTTGTTCACTTACAGCCAAACAGGACATATTACCTGATGGACCCGAGTGGGAATGCTCATAAATGGTGCAAAAAGATACATGAAGTTTGGCGGCACAGATACCACCAGAATGCTGCTAAATAGTAAAGCTCATCCAAACTTTCCCAGTTTCCCTACTTGCTGCTAGAACTCCGTGTGCAGCCGATCAGAGGAATCTTTTCAACCCACCTATTACCATCTCAAGGGGAAGCATATGTCTGAAATGTTCTGGGTTTTTTTGTTTTTGTTTTTTTACTAAGAAAGAAAAAAAGAAAAGCAAAAACCTAATGGAATTCAGGGTCGCTTTGCTCGCTCTTTGTGCTTCTGTTGAGGCTTCCACATGCATATCACTGCAGTGAAGATCTTGCTTTTGTGCACTTCAGCTCAATTTCTGCTGCAGACTAGAGGATAGACCTTGCATTACCAGCTTCACTTAAGATGAGTTAAAACCAATCCACACGCACACATGCTGAATCATGTACCAGCCTTGCATTTTATGGGGCTGGAGTTTTCTGTGACTTTCAGATTATCATTAAACTGTATTTCATCAGGGAGCTTTTATATGCCTCTCCTAAGCACCACCTCTTTTTCTCTTCCTTTCCTCACAGTCCCCCAGCTTATTGGTATATGGCATTTGTAGCCTGGTCAGTTGCACCCATGTGTAATTCCTAATATAGTTCTGGTTGCAGGATTTATGTGGTACTTTAGTAATTATGTGAATGAATCAGATGTATGTGTCTGGCAGACAGGCTCCAGTGATACAGGTTTTGAGAGAGTGAAATGCTGAGCATGGCACTGAAAGTTCTCTAAAATTGTAATGTTGGCTTCTGAAGCATATAAGATCTTAAACATTCAATTTTAATTTTAATATGAATCATGTGTGTTTAATCAAGGGACAAGAAACTTAACTAGCATGCTTTTAACTAATGCTAACTAAAGACTTAGCTAGTTAGTATTGGGGGGAAAAAGGTTACTATTGAAGTAGTAAATAGTTTTTCACCTTTTCAGGAGGTGAGGGCTAGAAGCTTTCTTTCCAGGTTGTGCATGTATTGTGCATTTTAGTGGGGCCAGCCTGTTTACCTGGGTAGAGAAGGAAGTGTGAAAGCTTTGTAGAATTGATTACTTGACTTTTTTTTGTCTCATTGAATAATGAGATGTACAAAATCCTGTTTTTGGTCCATGGCCAAATATTTAGTAACTCTGAAAAAAATTTAAGCAATTGAAAAATCAGATCCATAAAGCAATCTAGTTAAAATTTCAAAGGAAAGATATTGATAAAAGGAGAAAATATATGATACTTAAGGCATATCTAGAAAATGAAAATATTTTTCATATCGATATCCTTTATCCTCTTCAAATTAAGGCTTTTTTTGTGGTCAAACATTTCTTGTAATGCTGCAAAGACAAAACTTTATGTGCTAAAAACAACTTACCTAATGTTTTTTTCAACATGCTTGTGTTCCTGAACCTTGCAGAGAGGAATGACCTAGGTCTGTACAAAGGCATTCCTTGTTTTAAAAGTGGTATAAACATCACACCTATTTATTTGCCTTCTATGTATACCATCTCTTGGCATTTTGAAGTATCATATTATGATGTGCTTTTCCTTCCACCAAAGAAAGAAATGTTCTCCTGCAATGCTGAAAAACTCATGGGCTACTGTTCTAGAAGCAGTATTTCTAAAAGCAATGGCTTATCAGGATTTTACGTGAATGTTGGGTATTTTGTTGTCGTACAGGATGAAGGCAAGGTATTATTGATCTCTTAAAAACTGTTGTGTGGTTGGACTTGATGCCAGTTCAGCTTTTCCAGTATCTTTCAGTCTTTAAAGGAGAGAGAGTGCAGTTGCCTTTTCTTTTGGAGGATCTACATTCTTGTAATCTTCTATTATCCCACCACGTACACAGACTTGACAGAAGTAAATCACTGGCTTACAGTGCCTGGTGTTAAGGAAGCTAAGGTGCCCTGTAAATGGCTGAGACAAGACAGACGGAACACCATCCCTTTTGTGTCACGAAAAACTTCATCACATACAAGTTGCACTCCTTTTCACTAAAATTTTAATAGCACAGTACACCACCTCTCTGTGCCTGTGTTAATCCTGTATTTACCATTCCAAACAAGATGACGTGTACTCTAAGTTTGTTGCAGTGCTATCCATTTGTTCTCTGGTTGTCAAATTCCAGCTGTACATTGGGTTCCCTGGAGGCAACCCTACTGCTTTTGGACTTAGTCTTTGGTATGGAGATGTCAGTGTACCAATTTCCAACTTTATACAGGAGAGTTTTGCGGTGTCATGGTGCCACTGCTGTTCAATGTGACAAAACTTGGCCATATGTAAAAAGTCTGGCAAAGTTGTTCTGCTAATACTGAACACCTCAGCTTCATTAGGAGGTGGAGTGACCTCCATTGGCTTGGTCACTAGGTGGAAATCTAGGAATGCGTAAGCATGTTTTCTGTGATATTTAGGCTTGTGATCATTTTGCCATTACAAAGGAATTTTTGCTCTTTCACACCCTGAAAATTCTCTCTCAGAGCACTTCTGTCCTGCCCACCAAAAGTGTTCAGCCAAAGGAATCTTGGTAGTGGTAAGCTCTCAAGAAGTTGTCTGGAAGGCTGATGTCTACATTCTGGTATTACATCTTTATTTTGATAATGCTGTCATTAGGAAACCGCGATCATCTCTTGCAGGCATCCCTCTCCTTAGAACTTCAGTGTTCCAAATCAAGCTTTCTTTAGCTGCTGCGTTTTTGGGAAGGGACCAGAACTTTTCTGGAAGAGGTATTTGTCGGTCTTGGACTGTAAGTTGAATCCATGGTTTTGAAAGATGGCAGAATAGAGTGAGGCAAGACAAAACAATCATGTGCATTTAAGTATGTTTCACTGGTTTTTCTACTTAAATGTGCATTGCCAGGTGTGATATGCTATGAAGGGCTGGTTCCTGTTCTAAATGCTTATATCCAGAAGCAGGGTAGCTTCAGACCTTTGTCCTGAAGATTACTCATGTGGTTCATGGGAATTCACGGAATTAAATGTACAAGGGAGGTTCTTCAGAGCTGCAGATAAGTCAGTTAATTTCTCTGCTTTTTATTCAAGGTCTTTCAAAGCACAAAAAGGGTTGTTAGGCACTTGAAGACTCTTCTTCAGACTCCTCACTGCAAACCTACTGAAAATCCAATCTGTTGTTTCATTCCATCTTTTGTATTTTGAACAATTGCCAGTCATTTATAAAGAATCTGGTCAGTAATTGATTTTGTTTTGCTTGGGATTTGAACTTCGGGAAGGTGTTTATTGCTTCTGTATTCTGTGGGGTGGAGCTCACAAAAGGATGAAGTACTACTGCTAGAAAGGGCTTTTGAATCACACTGTTCTATTCAGTGTCCAGCCCGGTTACAGGAAGTTTAAAACCGCTTTGATAAACTGGAGACATGAGTTATTGCCATTGCCCTTAAAGACTGGTTTTGAGAAGGATTTATATTAAGGCAGGCTTGCTTCAGATGTGATGTGGAGGCATTGTGAGCAGACTGACATTACCTATTAAGATCTCATGTGCTAAGCATTTAGATACTGAAGACATCAAGCCATTGGATAGTAGTACTGTGCTCTGCTTGTCTCCTTCTGGCATGATTTATTTGTGAGGTATCTGCCATATATAAGCCCAGAAAAAACACAGCTCTGTAGGTCAAAACAAAAATTTGGTAATTGTAATCCCTTTTCATAGTTCAAGATGCTTAATGTGCTTGGTATTACTATGTTTTGTGCTGGGAACTTTGAAGAATCCTGAGGGATTCCCACATGTACACTTAACAGTTTCCTTTGAATGATGTAGTAAAGCAGAGACAGCTGCTTCGTTTGGCCAGTGGACAAAAATCTGATTTCAACACCTTGCTGAGGAGAGAACTTTATATTAATAGTTGCCTAAAGATGTGGTCTGTGGATTCTGATCATCCTTTCTACTAGTGAATTACATGAATAGGTGTGGTATTTATATCTGAAATTTTGCTGAATGCCTGTAATATTTTATGCAGATATTTTATTAATCAAATGGAAGTGCTCCTGCAAAGCTTCATGACACGGATTGTCCATCAGCTGATCAAGCAAGCTTACAGACAAGTAATTCTCTGACCCAAAATGGCATGCTTTCAGTTAAGACTGGTGATTTAAGAATGTTTCCTCTTTCTTAAAAGAAATGTGACTTCTACACAGCAAACAATCGGAGAGGTCCTTAAGCGCCCCATGACCTGGTCTGTCTGTTGGCATGGCAGTGAATGTAGATGGTTGCCATTTGACAAAGCTTCCTATGACCATGTACTGACTCTGACTGGATGTGGCAAATGTTCTAAATTGTAGCAGAACTTACAATTACTGTATCTGACAAAAGAGAAGAAATAGGAACCAGGAACTATAATCAGTTTTGATAGTTGTATGCTAGCTGTTTTCAGGTTGGTGGCAGTCAGTTACGTGTGTATATTCTCTACCTGGTTTGTAGCTGTAACTGTGATGTACAGATAAAAAAAAAAAAAGAAAGAAAACCCCCACCCCCTTCAACAAACACCGAAAAACAATCTCCCCTCCTCCAAGAACTTACGAAAACAGAAGCAAATAATGCAATGATATAAGATACACACTTTTGTATTTTTATTCTTATAAGATTATTTGCTGGCTCTTGTTGGCCTCTAGTTCAGTCTGTGTTATTTAAATTCTAATATATGAATTATTTGGATTGAATTCATGTTCGGGGCCATGGTGTTGTATGTATTGATGTACAGCCTTGAATGTGAATAATTATTGTAAACTATATTTTACACCTTTTTTCTGGCTTTATTATATAAATTTTCTATTGGTCGATGATTTAATCATATCTCATAATTTAATGACTGTTTATTCTCCTCTCGACAGATTTCTGTGCTGTAGATGTGTAGTTAGTGACTGGATGACGGATTTCACTTATGCTTGGTAGTCTGTAATAAAGGCATGTAGGGTCCTGGCCCGGCCTCCGCCTCGTCCTTCCGCGGGGGGGGAACCTCCGGGCCAGGGGCGGCGCTGTGGGCGCCATCGGGGGCGGGGCGGGGCAGGGGGGGCAGTCTAGGCTGGGCGTTTCCGGTGGGAGGCGCGCCCGGGGACCTGTAGCTGGGGCGGACCCTTCCGGCGGCGGCGAGGATGGCGGCGGAGAGCCACTGCGATTTCCCGGTGCCCCCGAGCGGCGGCCTGGGCCCGGGCGGGCCCTGCCGCCGCTGCAGCTCGGCGCCGCCGCCGGGCACCGTGCCCGGCAAGTGGGTGCGGCTGAACGTGGGGGGCACCTGCTTCCTGACCACTCGGCAGACGCTCTGCAGGGACCCCAAGTCCTTCCTCTTCCGCCTCTGCCAGGCCGACCCCGACCTGGACTCGGACAAGGTGAGCGCGGGCCCCGCCGCGCCGCTCCCTGGGCTGGGCCGCCTCCCCGCCGCGCCAGGGAGCGTTGCGGGCGGTGCCGCGGTCCCGCGTGGGAGCCGGGGCTCGGCGTGCCGTGTCCCCTCCCTGCGGGGTGCGACCGCGGGGCCGGGGCCGCTCGCCGGGGCACGGGCGGCCGCGCTGCCTCAGGGGCGCGTGTGCGGGGCGGCGGGGGCGGGCTGGCCCCCCCGGCCGGCGGAGCCGTCGCCTTCCGAGTAACGCAGCTGCTCGTAAACACAGCGGAGGGCGTGCAGGGTCGCTCGATTGTCTGCTTGCGTCTTCACGTTGTCTGACCGGATTGAGTTTTAACGTTTTAATGGAGTGTCTGCCCGCGCTGTATGTTATTTCTGCACTGTCATCATCCTCTTGTTTAATTTCAAGAAGCAGATCAAAGTACTTCGGGTAATAACCGCTCTCACTTAACCGTAGAGTTCTGTGTTCCACCAGTTCTTTGAGAAAAGTATCATTTATTCGGCATGGACCGCAAATGCGGGGTGATGCTGAGTATTCCGGTATTCATTCTGACTCATTTTTTAGTAGGGAAAGAAAAATTACTGATTAAAATTTTATTTATGGAGTGGTATGCGGCAATGGATGTAAAGTATTTGTATCTAATGCTGACTCTGAAAGAGATTTTGGAGCAAAACTGCCAAAAATGGTCTCCCGGTACAATACACTTAAGGAAAAGAAGGGAACAGCTTATAACTCTTGAACATATAACCAACAGGTGGAAAATAAAAGAGCTGATTTTTCTATGTCAACTAATTATTTTTTTTCAGTGAGACTGGTAGTAAATTTTCTCATGCATAACTTCCAGAAAGGATGTTTAAACGCCTAAGAAGATAGAGAACAGAACCTGAATAAAAAAAGTGTTCTAGAATTAGAGAAAATACCTTAAAGCGTGGTGGTGGTGGTGTGGGGATTGGCTTTTGTTGTCTTTGCTTTGGTTTGGATTCTTTTGAAGAGGATTAGCTCAAACTGACCTATAAAAGTCATTTTTAAAATGTAGGTAGCTTGCTGATGTGTCAGAAGCTGGTTTTACTTGGGCAGGAGTAGGAAAGCTTTCTTCTAAGGTTTCTTAAATAAAAGGCACATGTTTCAGGTGTTCCACTGAAAAAAAGGGCTTGTTTGCTTGCTCTCTCAATATCATCAGAGACAGCGAGAAGGCATATTTTTAGAAGCAATGCTTTAGTTCTAATTAAGGCATTTGGCTGCCTTTTTTCACCAGTTGATGAAATCATCTTTCACAAGCGCAGTCAGTGAGGTGTTGCTATCTTGCAAAAATTTCATGAGGCTACTAATCTAAACATTTTCTTTTTTACTGTACTTACCTTTTTGGGAATCATAAATTTATGCTCAGATTATTTAGCTATTTGGTAGAATATGGAGAGACGATGAATTCTTTTTCCACATTGGTAGACCTAACGTAGTTATAGTCTTTAATAGCATACATGACAACTTAAAGCTAGCTGCAGTCACAGCTATAGAAATATATCCTTTGCTTACAAGGAACATGCCTGTATTTTATTTGAGCTGCTTAGATATGACTGTCATCTTCTTTTGCCATTGTAGAAGTCTATTGAAACCCCTTTAGTAAGCCCAAACAAATTGCATTGCCCTTTCGTTCCAAGTAGCCTTTTTAAGAAAATTGTAGCTGGTATAGTTATCTTTAATAGATTATTGTGCAGATCAGTAGCATGAGACAAGTAGATTTAGAGAAATTCCTGTTATTTAAAGAAGTATTCTCTAGGCTTACAAACCTGGATGTCTTCAATTTGATGTACAAAAAGCAAAGTCTTTCGTGGTTAAATATGGGCTATGGTCTTCTTTTCAGTACACTGTTTGTCAGAGTTTCATGTTCCATTGTCTTGACCGTCTGTGGTCATTGATTTTTCACTTCATTCAGAGCCTGGTTCCTGCAGTCACTTGTCATCTTGGATTTTGTAGAAGTGACCTACCTCTTAGAGTACTGTACCCAAGATCACTTAAACACATAGAGCCTTTCTTCCAGGGATTTGATTCAGAATCTTTAGAATCTTCATCTCCGTAATCTGAGCAATGCCTTTTTTTCCCCTCTGAATGATAACAAATATCATTCCTTTCAAGAGGAAAAAAAGACTTCCCTGACGTCTCACGAGTTTGTGAATGTACCATGTGGTTATGATAGCATATCAATAGATTGTATGGTTTAGTTTTGAAATATCAGATGCCTTTAACTGATGAGCACAGATACGACAAGGGAATAATTGATGGTATTTGTGTTATCATCCTGGACTCTGGTTCTTCTCCTTTGCTACGTGCATGTAAATCAAAATCTGATAGTAACAGATTTGTTTTTTCCCTCATGGTGTTGCTTCTGGGAGTGCCATTATGAGCTGTAACCTGATAGTAAGTTGATAGATCTTTCTCGGTCATATGCTAAAGATTACTTACAATGACTACCACATAGCGCAATTTTGTGCGCATAAATCAGTCGTTCTTACAAGGTGCAGCTAACAGATAAAGATACTGCCCTCTTAAAGCCTGGAGCATTAGATCTGGTCTTTGACCTGTAATTCCCTGGGTTTGATTCCAAATTGTGTTTTCTTCCTAAAAATCCCATGGGTTTTAGACACCTAGTTTTAAACTTTAAAGTGAGAATGTGTATTTGAGCTCGTATGTAGGCTGATGCCTGTTAACACCCACCCCAGACATACTTGCCTCTGCCTCCAGATGAGGATGTCGAGTAGGTGGGGCAGGGAGAATCCTGAGGGATGGGCCAGCAGATGACGTTATCGAAACCAATAGCCGCAGCCCTCTGTTTGGAAGAACTAGCCTTAACAATGTATATCATGTTTCCTGTGTGGGGAATTTGTCTGGGATGCACTTCAGTAACTCACTTTGGGAAGTTTTAGCTGTATTTTCAAGAGGTTAATACTGAATCGTGCTCATAATACAAAACACGTTTTATAGTTCATAGGCACGTTTCATAGTCCCCTGATCATGCTCCATGTGATATGTAGCTCAGGAAAAATGAAAGAGGAGGTATAATTTTTTAAGTTAAACCAGCTTGTGGAGACCTCTAATGTCCCAGCTGACAAAAGGGTGTGGGCAGACTGCATATCTAGAAGCAAGACCAAGCAGAAGAGCCAGTAATTAAACTAACTCGTACACCAGTAAATATATGTCTGTGAAGATAAAAGTTTGGTTCACACTCTTGTTTTGCAAGATTGCCAAATCAGAATCTTTAGAAAACGAAGCCATGAGAAATGCTTATCTCAGATAAGAACAGACCTGTAAGCAAACCCAAAAATTAATAATAGAGCTGTTTCTGCCTAAAGTCAACCAGTGAAGCATACCAAAATTAATCATGTTGATATATTAAGAAGTTCCGAAAGAGGTTGAATGGGTGAGTTTATTAGAAATGAGAACAAGAAACTGAAATAGTTCATGGGTTGCACTTCACAAGTGTCAGTTGCATACATAGTGATTTTCCTCTACTGGAATTTCTACACCAACATGGGAGTTTTTGTTGTTTGCATAAATCATAGGATTTCCTTAATGCTTGCTGTTAAAAAGAATTGAAAGGCTTCAAGAAAGGTGGCACGTTTGCCTTTACATTATTTCACGTGCTAATGTTGAACAAAGCTGTGCAGCCTGTCTTGCAATCAGGTATGTTTTCAGTTGCAACAGAAGAAAGATAAACCTTGGCACACCCTATGGCAAAACTGGTGTTGAATGGAATGAGGTAGTGATGTTGATTCTCTGAATTCGGTACGTTTCACAATGTCGTACGTATCTTTCTGTTTAAGATTTCTTTGTATTTAAGACTATTTGAGAATTATTTGAGCAAATGAATGAGTGGTAGTGGTCATCCTGCTGTTCACAATAGGTTTTGTTTTCTGGAGTATTTAAATCTTGCTTTAGAGATGAGTACGTAAAAATAAGACAAGCAGAGTCTTGCTCACTTGTTCATCCTTGTTTAACTTACTTGATGCTTGTACTGTAAGTTTTACTGCCAGGTATTTCCTGGTGTCAGCATCTGCCTATTTTATCTATATACCAGTTTTTCTTTTATAAACTGTTCTATCATTCTTTAAACTTTCCCCTAAGTGAGAAGACTGTCAGCCTTTCTTAATAAGGTTTTTGGCAACAGTATTCACACTTGATTTTTGATGCATTTTTAAAGTTAAGTATAATTCTACTGAGGTGGAATCTGTTAAAGAAGGAAGGAAGCAAGCACTGAGTGTTTTAGAAGAATCTTACTGGCAGCACTAAAAAGTAACTTAATTGTAGTCATTATTCTGAGGTAAACTTATTTGTGCACGAGACTTCTGACTAGTTAGGTGGGTTTTGTTATTAGTGTAGTTTTGATTAGTACTGGCCGTCTGCTGATGCTCAAAGTTTTTAGGTGATGTAGTTTGAGAAAAATGTGTTCTGGGCATCTAGCTCAAGATCTAAAAAGCACAGGGGGTAGGGGAGATAATTATCTCTAAACCTAGATTTAGTGCCAGATACTGTTGTATTTCTGTGCATGTTGCTGCCTTTAGTAGAACTTCGGCTTGCTCAGTATGTGTAAGTCATGTCAGTTTTTTAGATACC
This sequence comes from Falco cherrug, assembly GCF_023634085.1. NCBI lineage: Eukaryota > Metazoa > Chordata > Aves > Falconiformes > Falconidae > Falco > Falco cherrug. The sequence continues at coordinate 24,866,928 of NC_073700.1, read as the reverse complement.
CACATATCTAAAAGCACACGGCTTTGAGCCAAGAGTTGGCAGTGTGGTTTCGGAGTGTGTCCATTCTGGAAAAGTATTTGAGAAGTCTTTGGACCAGTTTTGACCTCAACGAAGATAATTAACTAGAAATACACTTTTGACATTTCGGCTAGTGTATTAATGCAGTTCTCAGGAAGAAGGTTAAATGGGATTAGGGAGATGTATGTATTTGGTCCTCCTTCTGAGTCCTACTGGGATCCTGTACCTGATTCTAGTATTCACAATTCAAGTTCACTGCAGAAATTGGAGAACTTGGAGGGTAGTCACAAGATGTAATACAATTTGGTGGAAGGTTGTAAAGAGCAAAACTGGGGATTTTTTTGGCAAGAAGTTTAAGGAGTGACTTCTCAGTCCAGAAGTACATACATGGAGACTAGAAATCTTAAAAGTGAAGGCTGTGCAGTCTAGCAAAGGTATTGTAAGATCCAGCTAGTGAAGCGTGAAGCTATAGGTGTGCAGGCTAGAAAGTACATATTTTTAACAGTGACAGTAATTAGTTACCGGAATGGCTTGCACAAAATGGCTAGGTTTCATCATTGCTTTCTAAAGGTTAAATTTCACTGTAAATAAATTGAGTGCTGTGTATGTTTTAAATGAAGATCAGACTAAGTATTCATTATGGTTTTTTTGAGCCTCAGTCTCTATAAAGACTGAAGTAGAAATGTTTGAGACTGGAATACATGATCATTTACATGTTTTGGCAATATTTTTCAAATTCTTTGAAAATACATGTGCATTTTGAGTCTCCTGTCTCCATGAATGCTGGACTGTAGATACACAATAGGGTTAATTCTTAAGGGAGAAAGAATACGATTCTGAGCTACGCTGACTTTTCATTGGTATGCTGAACCAGGTGATTGAAAATTTAAGAGCAAGTTATTAGGCTTCCTCTAAAATTCCATGGTATTTGTAACTTGGACTAAACATTGGTGTTGGAGAGTGACAATAAACAAATACGGTCTTCACTGTAGCTCAGCAATGTTGTCTTTTAAATGATGTCCTTGTAAAAAGGAGCAGGTATGGGAAAGGTTTAGTACTTATGGACAAGGAAGGAAAAACTCTTGGTAGAGGGAAGAATTTAGTACAAAAATAGAGCTGGGTAAAGATACAAACACCCATGTGGTTAATTACTGCTTTTGTGTTGGATGCAGAAAGATGACTGGAGCATTTGCTTTGAGCATCCTTACGAAGAGTAGCACAATTTGTATGGAACACCTATGAGGTTGAAACGTGAGGTGATGTGACTATACTGAAGAGAGAGGAAACTTGAGTTTCAGCTGCTGTTCTGGTAAACATTAACGCCTGTTTGTATAGAATACATCTACAAGAGGGAAAACCGAGATGTTATTAGAATATGGATTTATCTGGTGTTTGTAGTATTCACCTGAAACCTGGGAAATGGCTTCAAAATACCTACACTGGTTGTGTCAGTCAAGATTCAAACTTGCTCAAAGCTTGTAAAAACCTAATTAACTAGTTAGCAGAGGAAGTAGCATAGCTGGGGCAACACAGTCTATTAACATTCAAGCTAGTTTAGGGCTAGTTCAGTTACACTGGCACAAACTGTAGCTACACATTTAAACTGTCTAAATCACATTTGAAGTGCAATTTATTATTCATACCGTACAATAAAACAAAAATGTTTCCTTAGAAAGAGTGTCCAAAAAGCGAATTACAATGAGAATACAGTGTGTTTTCATGAATGTGTGGATGAAGCCAATCCTGACAATATCCCAAAATTGTGCAAAGATTTATAACCCATATTTTGAGTTCTAAGTGGAGCAGATGACTACATTACTATGTCAGCTTTTATTGGATTTATGTTTACATAAACATCTTTAAAGATCTAGCATAATCGGCTTTTCTTGGTGATTTCAGATTGAAGGATAATCAAGCAGCTTACTGTAAAGGAGGAGTGAGAAGGTATTTTCTATAGGAAGATACCTAGGCAGTCAGTTTTGTGGCTCTTTTGCTTGTGCATTCTTTGCATATTTTTAAAATGTTCTTTACATTTTGGGGCTTGACTCTCAGGCTTTAGTCTACAGGATACCTGAGTTGTAAGGTCCAAAGTCCAAAACACATAATTCTCTTTGGAAGAATGTTAATTAGTGCATGTTTTCCATATCTGTAATATGGGTATGCAAGTGCCCAGTTACTCTGAATTGTTCAGTCTACTCGTAATTCTGCGTGGAATTTACACACTGAAGCGAATGCTGTTGACAGAATTTGGATTGCTCACTGTAAGAACTTAGCCAGAGCTCTTAAACTTTAACTATTGATAATTACTAATGTAAAAAAGAAGTTACTATTACACCATAAATTGTAAGACTTTTGGGTTCCTTTTTTCTTCTTTTTTAATATTTTTTGAAGACATGTAGTTGCTGGAGGGGCTTCACAGAGTAAACTATGACACTAGTGAGATGGCACTTGATTTGTGTGGTGTAGTACACGTGTTTGGTATAGCATTTGTGTTTATCGATGTGAAGATTAAACATTTTTATAGATTCTAGATGGTAATTTGGTGAGGAAGAAAATTTGAGTGGTCAGGAAAGGAACAGTGTAACAGAAAAAAAAAGGTGAGGAACAATAGCATGGAAAAAAAGAAAGTTTGTGGATGATGAGGAAAATGATTAAAGATAGGTAGAAAACATGCAATTCTTATATTTCATAGAGTGGATGTCGTCAGTATGTGTAAAGCATTTTTGGTACAAGTGCTAATAATAAACTCTGATGTGCATGCTAGGCTAAGGAGTTCAGGTAATGCAGTCTGCTGATGACCTCATTAGGCAGAATTTGAAAGAGAAGACCTGACATAGCTTGTTCCCTTTGTGGTTTTGTTGGGAGCTTGTGTAATATACAGAAATCTACTCAGTTAAGAGTAATTTCAGGCACTGTAGTCTGTAAACAGACAAAAAAAAAATATCTGCTTTTTTTTATTTGGCCCTTTCGTGTAAGGAGTGAAGTAACCATTGTTACTTGAGATTTCCTGTAGAGCTTTTTAGTTATTTTGCTTCTGTGACCTACCTGTCTGTCTCTGTAATGGCGTAGGGCTGGTGGCCGGCATGACTTTAGAGAGTGATGTGAGAAAACACTGTAGTGTAAAAGATTACAATAATCTTATTGAAGAAGCTTGTTTCTAGAGACTTTTTTTCCCTTAACTGAGAGGAATTCCAGTTTTGTAAGCCTGTATGCTTCTTAATTCAGTTCAACTGATGACCAAAGACTGTGCTGTTTTCTTTAAAACAGTGTTTCATTTCATCAGGTTTAGATCTTCCTTTCCAACTGCACTGGTTTCTGTTCCTGTATTAAATAATACTTTTCAGCTTATAATTCATACACTTGTCAGCTAATTTAATTTCTTTGGGTTGTATCTGTAGGTTGTTCATTCTTGAAGTGTTTTGGTACTGTAAATATATTTAAATGTCAACCCTTAAAAGTACACCATTTTCTGTACTTCATCTGTCTACTGGGTTTGGTGCATAGTCTTGCTTCTGTGAGACTATGAGTTTAGGTCAGAAGAAATTGTGATTAGACTTCATGAAGCACTGTATGCTCTGAGTGTAGGTTAACTGACAGCATGTTTTAATATATTACCATTTTCTTGAACAGTTAATTTTATATAAACTATGACACCCCTTCATTTCTAAAATGGCAGTGTGTCTGAGTGTGTAAAGCATTTAGCTTTTAACTACAGAAGGATGTTTATGTTGTTTGTAGTTCAGGCTGTGGCCTTTCTACGTTCTACCAACTCTGGTTAGACAAGCACAGTTATTCAGAAACTAAATCCATGTGCCTGAAAAGACATCTACCATCCTTTTTCCAATAAAACATTTTAGGAACTTTAGATACTGTTAAGTAGAGAGAGTCTTCAGGTATCATGGTTCAAATCGTACCTATCCACATTAATGCCCAGATGCAAAGGATTGGGTCAGTAGAATGTTTTTTCATGTGGAAGAGCAGGTATTACTATCACATGTAGTTTTGGGGGAGAATGATTCAAATTTAACTAGGATTTGTTGTTAGTACTGATGCTTTTTTAGTATCTTCTGTAAACTACTATATTAGAAATAAGAATAAATAAAAAAAATATTTGGGGTGCTGCCACATCTCTCCAGCGTATATCTGTAGGATATCTACTGCACCAAAACTTTAGGTACTAAAGGATTAATGCTGGCAGTGATCCACTGGACAGTAGAAAGGAGGAGCAGCGGATCTATGAGATATCTGTCTTACCAGTCTTCCTTAGACCTCTGGCTAGCACAAAGTATGTCAGTACTGCACTGATCACAAGTGTTCACACACAGACTCTAAATTATGTAGGAAATAATCAATTTTGCTTCTTTATCTCTTTGTCAAGAATATCATCTATGCAGGTGAATTTCTTGAACTGTATTTTGTGTTCCACAAAATGCTGTGCAGTGTTCAGTAAACTGAGCATCAGTTAGTTTGATCTATCTCTCTTTGTCTGCGTGAGGTAGGTAGGAACTGCATCTTCAGTATACTTTTGGGTTTTTTAGAAGATGCACATACAACCCTTGCTTGGTACACAGCCATTCTCAGTAGCCTGTGAGTATTTGTACATCTGAGCTAAGACAAAACCAAATGTTTTTAGAACAACCTGTTGAGGTTAAAGAGAAGATAGGTTTGTTTGCCTTTAATGGAGTTGGACTTGATGATCCTTATGGGTCCCTTCCAAGTTGAGATATTCTGTGATTCTATGAAATTTAAAAAAAAAAAAAAAAAAAAAAAAAGAAGAAAGAAAAGCTGGTATTTGAACCTCACTGGAATACAGCCTTTGTTCTGATTCTTCAGGTTTCCAAACAAAACGATAGTTTCCTGTTTTTAAGTGTTACTTTTAACTTTAATTTTCAGTGTTCTCACTTACTACTTAGATCTTTCATGCTAACAATGTTATTAATCTTTTTATGAGGGCTTGGGGGGAATTGATCAGGTAAGAGAAGTTGTGTAGTACATGATTGAATCAAGTGATCAGTCTGATACAATTACAACTTTGTTGTTAAATTCCTTATAATGCGTTTAATAAATTTGGCTTTAAGGAATGTGACTGTGTCTGAATACCTAATTGCTATTCAGATGCAAAGCTGAATATTAGCTTGAATTCCTGCTTGGATGTTCAAATCATTGTGGGGTTTTTGGCTTTGTTTGTTTGTTTGCTTGGGGGTTTTTTTTGTGTGTTTTGGGTTTTGTTTGGTTTGTTTTTGTTTGGTTGGTGTTTTTTTTTCTCTAATCTAGGATGAAACGGGTGCCTATTTAATAGACAGAGACCCAACCTACTTTGGGCCAGTGCTGAACTATCTCAGACATGGGAAGCTGGTTATTAACAAGGACCTGGCTGAGGAAGGTAAGATGTTACTAAATCTCCTGCTTTCTTGTCACTTGCTTATTATTTTCATTGCTTTTGAGTCACCAAAATTAACTTACAAGTAAATGGTAAATTTTAATCAGTGTAGCATTTCGATCTGTTTCAAGTGAAGCTGGTGGGTATCATGCAGTTATAGTATATGCTGTAATTTGAGTGTTTTGAGTATGATTCCTGACTTCACAACCCCCATCCCCAGTTAGAAAGAGAGCATAAATATTCAAATATGAGGAGAGATGCCCATTATTGTATAATCTTGTATCTTTTCTGCATGACTGTGTGAAATATTTGGATTCAAGCAAAAGAATACTGGCTGCAAAACAAGATTTAGAAAACGTAAAGCGAAGTAAGAATGCAGTTCTGGGTTGTTCAGATGTGTGGAATATGCTTTTGAAGAGTAAATTCTGACCCCAGCTTCTCCCTCCCTGTCCCAAACTGATGATCTACTTTACACTAATGGAGGATGACTGTTTTAAACCATGTAGTACTAAAACTGTATTAATAAGGTTTTGAAGAAATTGGACAAAGAGAAACACAGTCTAACAATACTAGCAGGAAATAGTGTGAAACATAATTTCCATGTGCATTGTTAAACACATAGTATGTGTGGAGAACAGGTAAGGCTTGAACATGTGAGTGGGAGCAGTCTGCAGTATACATCTTTAAGCTTTTGTTTCAGGGTCTGATATCTCAAACGACAGGAAGAAAAATTTTCTGCACGCTTGGAGCTGCAGAGCTTTCCAGAGGGATTGTTTTAATTTCTGTTTCGTATTCCAGCCTGAGGCAGGGGCTGAGCTGTGGTGATCAGTCGGTCTGCTATGGAATGGCATTTGTGCTCCCTTTTTTTTGTGTCCAGCCTCTCATTCTGTATGTGAAATGGCATCAGTTTTCTTCGGGGGTTTTTTAGGACAGTTTGTCAGAATGAGCTAAACTTTGAACTACATGTGCCTGAACAAAGCCAGAATTGTTAGGCTGGTAAACAAACTTTTACTAGGGCAAGAGAAATCATTTTCCATAGCCGTAGAGAAGATAATCTTAGGAATTGGTTGGGGTTTTGGCCTGGAATCATTGGTTACACTGTCTTTCCAAAAAATGTTCTCATACTAGGTGTACTGGAAGAGGCTGAATTCTACAATATCACATCACTAATAAAATTGGTAAAGGACAAAATAAGAGAAAGAGACAGCAAGATCTCACAGGTGAGGCTGTTTTCTAGTGTGGTTTTGATTATTTGTTCTATGGCAAGTAGTGGGTGGGTTCCATTTTTGTTTTCCTTAACTGCTCCTTTCCCCAGTAAGGTACTGCATGGCTTCCATCACTGGCTGAGCTGGAACTATTAGGATGCAAAGACTAATATTCTAAATCGCCAGTACCTGCTAGTCCGCTTACAAAGGACACAGACGTATGGTTCTAGTTCTTGTTCAAAAACAGAAAACATTCTAAAGAATTGATCAAAAATGTCTGGTAGTAGCAGAATTTGTCATAATATAATTTCTGGAAATAGTTATTTTAGAAAACAGCTTTTGCAGAATATATTTTTCTCATGTTTAAATACTCTGAATATGATGAGATTGCCTACCTACAGTACAACTGTTACTTATACTGTATGTTTATACAGTGTGTTTATACAGCATATGTACTGATGCTGTTCAGCTCCTGTGACACGCTTTTGTAGCAAAGTTAGTTTCTTTATTTGTAGTGCTATGTAGCTAAGAAGAATCTGCCTCTTCTCATAGCAGCTCATGATTATTTCTTCATGGAAGTGAATATGATAGGGGAATTGTTAAGTAAAGAAAGTATTCAAGTTTGTTCTTTAGCTCTGCCACTCTGGCCTTCCCTGATAACTGAGCGCTCATGGAGACATTACAAAATCATGTTGCAGATTTCTCTTGAAGTCGGGTTGTGGGATAGCAGAGTTGCTCTCATAGCATTTTCTAAAGGGTTTCAGCTGAAATGGTCCTACTTATTTGTTGCTCTGCATGGGAAACTTTGATAGGGAAATAAAAGACTTTTGAATATGGTCAGACATTCCATAAAGTTAGCCTCTGCAGAACCTCAGCCTTGATTTTGAATGATGTGGTTTGCTACCACATGGAATGATAGGTAAGTCTTAAGAATATTTTGTTGTAACTGTTAAGTAGCACTTTTAGTCCCTGAAACATTTGTTAAGCATTGAGTCTTCTGCAAGGTGATTCTGAACAGATGAGATTTCTTTTGAAAGGCGGAGTGTTCAAGGTGTTGTTGTTTACTGTTTCTAAAGAGGAAGGGCAACTTTAGACAAGTCACAAACACAGTGAAGTCCATGTTGTATTGAGCATCTTATGTTTCTTCTTGAAGGTGCCAGTCAAACATGTGTACAGGGTGCTGCAGTGCCAGGAAGAGGAACTCACTCAAATGGTTTCCACAATGTCCGATGGCTGGAAATTTGAACAGGTAAAAAAACCATACAGGATATAGTTACAAAGTCTTCTAAAAATTCCATTATGTGAAAGAGGAGTATAAAGTCAATTCTATGCATCTTTTTTAAGTCCAGTCATTTTCAGAAATTGGATAGATAAAGATACATAGTTAAGTTAAAATTTTATATTTGTATTATTGTCAGAGAACAACAAAATTGTAGCTTCCCAGGAGGTACATTGTGCTAACTTTCTATAAAAACATCTACATCATGTTTGAAGCTTAATTCTTCAGTGGTTACACACGAGCATTTGAAAGGTGAATAAATTAAAATTAACTACTACAAGTTTGTACAAATGGTAGGTCAGATATAAAGAGCTCTGAGTAAAAGAGATTAGCTTGGGAGATGAATGTTTGTCAGGCCCAAACAAGGGTTCTTCAGATAAAGGACGGATACACGTAGGAGGGTGAATGTAACCAGCATGAATGTGAAGCTGGATAGGTGTGAGCTACGTGAATGTTTTCATTCTTTGCCCTGCATAAAAGTCAGTTTGTGTGTACATTCAAGAATGTATTGTAAAATTGCAAGATCTCTGTTACCTTTGCTAGTCTCTGTAGGTAAGAAACTAAGTGGCCGCTTCATCCTTCACATTTCTAACCTACCAGAATATTTAAACTGCATTGGAGCAAGGAATCTGTTAACTCTTGAGCGAGACACAAGTGCTCAGCTACCAGCACTTTTTGCAGCGTCTGGTGCCAGCTGTAGGAGAGGCTGGAGTAAGCACAAAGCTCTTGTCATGTGCAGTCTCACTCTAATAACACAACAAAACAACGTTTTAAAAAAGTATGGCACACAAAGGTAAAAGAGAATGTTCTGTTTATATTTGATGAAATGTGTAAGCTGCTGGTGTCATGGAGATGGCCGTGATCAAATAAACTAAACCAGCACAGAAAAAGCTCCTTACGCTTCAGTCCTCTGGCTCAGGTGTTAGCAGGTCTGTTTAGCATGCCAGAAGCTGAATGTAAGTCCCTAGGAAAAGCTGTCATGTAATACACATGACTATTTCTTGACCAGTACATTGACAAAAATTTTTTTTACGCTCTTCATTGTCATGAGAAACTCGCTTTCATTACAAATACAGATTCTTTACTTTTTAACAGATTAAATGATACTATGGCTTTTACCTGTCCTAAAGCCTTGTATTCCTTGGGGATATTGTATTTGGGAGCGGTACTGCTGTGACAGTACAACTGCTGAAAAAAATATTACAATCTCTTTTAGAATTTAGAATCTTTTAGAACTGGAAAATTTCAAGTGGTTTTCTTAAACATTATGTCCTTGTTTCATCAGCTTTCTTTTTACATCTTCCGTCCCCCATGTTGCTTTCTCTTGGACGCCCAGTTTGAGGTACATAAACACAACAGCTGTATGGTCTCATAATACTCAGCTTCTCGTTACCTCAGACTAGTCCATCCTCTCTTTTGGTTGTATTGCAGACCTGCTTTTAGCAGACACCATTCATGTGAAACATGATTAGAATATTCTGTATAATCTAAACAGTTTTATTGTTAGGATCTGACAACACTGTAGCATTTTGGTAACTTTTTATCTTTTCTAAACCTGTGTTGCTCAGCAGCATGCTTCCTTCAGAAGCAGACTTTGGGGTGGCACCTACCACACTTCGTACATATTATCATTGGTGGGGTAGAAATCATCAGCTTTTTCAGAGGCGTAATATTACTATGGGTTGAGAGTCCTTGTGCTCTGTGCCACATATAGTATCTTTTAGTGGTTGGTTTTGGTCAGAAATATGTCTTTCCCCTTAACATTTCAAAATTTTCTTGTAAAATACAATTGGATGTGGTGATTAAATAGGACTGGAGGATGTTAATCTTCTGGTGCACTTAGGTGGATGTAATGATGCACTTTTACAAAGAGTAGGAGTGAAAGTGCTGCTAGGATACTGCAGTCATGTATCAGTCCAAGTTCAAAAATTACTGGCAATAGTTGTGCTGCCCCACTTTTGTGATTTCAGTGGGTTATTTTGTAGATGATCTTTTACTTCAATTGTTACCTTTTCAGGCAATCAGAAAAAAACAATGTTTTGGCAATACTGCACAAAGAGAAACTTTGGGCTTTACAAAGTTGCTTCATACAAAGGCTTTAGATGCCAGTCATGTAAATTTTAATGCTGAGTGTAACCTGAGTGTTGCACCATAGTGCTGTCTTAAATACATTTACTGTATAGAAGGATGGTATTTAGCTGCTGCCTTCAAAATGATTCACATAACAACAACAGGATAAAAAAAGTAATAATTCATTCTTCATGAGCCTTCTCATCAATAGTAATCTCCAGTTTACTCAAATAGGCAATTTTTTTCTGGTTGTTCACACTTAATTTAAAGTTCTGATCTTTCTTAAGTGCACTGACAGGCTATGCTTTAAATTAAATGAGCTAGGAATTACCATGCATTATTAAGTTAAAATAATTTTTGTAATAAGAAGTTGAGAAATTCAGCTGTGGTTTTGAACTTCTGAGTTATTAGAAATTTGGCAAGTGTGAACAGAGTTCTTGGTACTGATTTTTATGGGAACAAGACAGACAGCTTTTTCCACTCCAGGTATTTTCTTGGATCTTCTGTAAATTACATCTTCTAAAACCAATTTAGAGCACCAAACTTTTTTCCTCCAGTTGACTTCATATGTTTCCTGAGCTGTATTTTATCAATATCTGGAACAAGATTAAGCTCTTTCATACCCAGCCTTGATATATATATATATCAGCTTTATATAACACCTTCCAGTCTTATATCCACGTTACCTTCTGCAACATGGCAACTATGACAGGAAAATAATGCTCACTTTCATAATGCACCAAACTGTTTATGTTTTACAGAGTAGTTGGCTACACCACAGTGATGTGGGGAGTTTTCTGACTTATCAGTAGTTCTTAACTTCCCTTGAAATTGCAAAGGGCTTTGCAACTGCCTCCATAAATTTGAAGTATGTTGAAATTAAAGTTGTACCTTGATAGCAACCTGTTCTAGTGGCAAGTAAATGTTACCTGAACGTTTCAGCTCATCTGTTATTTGTATGATTTGGACAACAGTATGTGCTTCAGCTTTACAAAGGTTTCTTTTTGTGTTTTGCTTTGATTGGTTATTTCAGCTTGTCAGTATAGGTTCCCAGTACAGCTGTGGCCGGGCCCAGCAGTCAGAGTATCTGCTCATAGTGTCACGGGAAGTGAAAGGGGAAGAGAGATGCTTCCAGAAATGCTGCAGTGAGGTGTGTCACACCTTTCTTTTTGCCCTCACACTGATATGCTTGGCCTCCTTGCGTTTCTGCTGCTTTCAAATCATTCCACTTTATTCCTGGATGTACAGCACATAGTAATTTGTGTGTATTTGTGACTAGCTTTTATTCACAGTATTTCATTATACATTATGAATGTTTATATTGTAAAAATAATAAAACAGCAATCAACAAACCCACCCACCCCCAGTTACTTAGTTAAGGGTTTTCCTTAAGAAAAGTTCTTACTTTCTCAATAGGTGACTTTTCCTTAAATCTTCCTCCAAAGTTAGCAGCCTTTGATCCAAACATTAGGAGCCCTGTAAACAAAGCTTCGAGTTCACTGGGTTCAGAAAGGGACATTTCTTTGTTAATCATTGCCCCAGTTCGAGTGTATTTCATCCACCTAATAGCCAGTTTTATTCTGAGTTCAAACCCTTTATTTCTGCTAACTCAGAAGTTAACCGCTCTTTTAGGCAGATGAAATATTTTTAAACTGGAACATCAAATAACAGAATTTTTCAGAAATAAAATGTGGAAGAATGAGGGGAGAACAAAACCAGCAGTTTTAAATCTTGTCTCAAGTGGGAAGAAAGTCCGGGGGGGGGGGGGGGGTTGGCTTTATTTTTTGTTGTTTTGGGTTTTTCCCCCCTTGGGAAATTTCCTCAAAACCCAAATGAAGGATCATAGCTTCACTTACTGGCTTTTTGGGTTGTCTCATCTTTCCCCTCACCCTCAGGTCACGGCTTTTTAAATTGCTGTGTTACTTCCCAGTGTTGAAGAGTCTGGGAGGGATTTTTTGCTAACAAGTAACATTGGAGGCAGTTTCCAGTTCTTTAAGTAGCTGTGCTCTGTTTTGAAGTGTCATATATGAATTGATTTGGGAACCTGGTGTTCTGTGGTATTTTTCATTAGTAAAATACTCTGAGTACTTGTTCTTTTCCTTGCTATATGTATGCTCACTCAGTCTGAAAGATCTGTATAACGTCATGAAGGTAACATGACAGTAAAGTGGCTTGATATGAGCCGAATCTTGCCTATGAGTTCACATGGGCACTTAGCCATGCAATTCCAGATTTTAAACCTGGAATGTTGCCTAGTTGTATTCCAGAATCTGCTTTCAATGTACCAACAATGTAACTGTTTCTTAAAGTTGTATAGGTAACATTCAAAATGTGGAATTAATGCACTGGGTTTGCAGACTTTCTGGAACCGAGTAGGAAATGTGACCTGTTGTTAAGGATGTGTAGGGTGCAGGCAGCATGATGTTATTCATGCGCTGATGTCCTAGGTAGTTGAAAGTAAAATTCAGCATAATTAAATGGGAGATGAGGAAAGGCGGGTATAAAATTTAAAAAAAAAAAAAAACACAAAAAAAACCCACAAAAAAAAACAACTGGAAGGGAATTATTTTCCTTCCTCCTCAATTTGATGTCTGACAATTGCACTAAGAGACCTGAAATAAATATGCTAAATATGCTTGTGATCCTGGTTTCACTCTTCAGTGCTCAGCTTAACAACTGATGTGTATGTATCTCTATAGCCTTTTGCAAATCCTTTGAGAAGGCAGCAGAATGAACTCTAAAAGCCATAGCGGCATTCTTACATGCATATAACCTGTGTAAAAAAAAATGAGGAGAGGACTTTCTTTTTTTCTATCTAAAACCAAGAAAAAGACAAACTTTCTAGTGTACAAGGAATTCACCATGTCTGAAAAAGAACTAATATTCAAATATAAGAATATTTGAATAGAATTTGAGAATAATTGTTATGAACTTTACTTGATTTTGAGAATCAGACCATCACACAAAGAGAAGGAAGTTGGTAGTCATGAAGTAGAAGAGTTAGTTAATATGAGTAACTCCAGTGAGAAGCCAAGAAAGACAGGGATGCAGTTTGTGCAAGTTGGAGTGGTTATCTGTGATGGTAATACTATTGCTAATTTGTCCTGCAAATGTACTGTATAGATTCTGAATCAATATTGTTAAACTAGTATAGCAAATCTGCATAGGCAGGTTATGGAAATAGCAGCCAATTTTGAGATCTCTCTCAATTCAGTTAGGCGTGAAATTTGTTCACTTCAAAACCAACATTCCTAGAAGTGATGCACCAACCATTTTGCCTATTCATAGGGATATTTTTAGGTGTACAGTCATTGATTCAAGACAGGCAGCGATTTTGCTGCCATTGAGTAACTTGATGCAGGAATCATTTGACCTGTTCTCTCAGCTATACTACTTTTATCATCTGTTTTTCTTAAATAGTCTATTTTGAAATTTTTGAAATTGAAAGTTATACTCTCACAGAGCTGCAGACTTAGGAAAAGTTTCTCAGAAAGTTACCTCATTATTGTCCCTGAAATCATTCTTAAATCTTTCCTCTTTGAAAAAAACGCCTAACCATAGCTAGGCATCAGGTAGTCACCATCCACTTTATGTATGCCAGACTGTTTGTGGTTTTTAACTTTGCTCTATTTGATTGTCAGCTTTTATCTTACTTAGAAGTTCAATCTTTATGAGACAGGAACTTCCCTGTTATTTCTTAAGTCTTTTCAGGAAAATCCTGACCTGTACTGGCACATAAAGTAATATAATGCAAATAAATATATTTCTGTTGATCTAATTATGATGATAATGATTGTAATAATAATTAATATTAGTAATAATTAATTATGATAATAATAATACTTCTTTCCATTCCTGTCTTTTTTTAGTTACAGCTGACAGCCTACTAGTGTCAGCACCCTTATTCAGTGCAGTGAATGGATCATGATCTAATAAATTTTCTGTGATAAGTAACATTGTCATTTTCCTGTGCTTGGTTATGACACTGTTGGTGCTCCTGGACGCTCAAGCAGGATCACACTGCTTTAATAAGGAGTGTAATGAAACAGGTCATGGAAGGAAAAAAAACATGAGGAGAAATACATACACACATGTATATAAATGTATATAGAATCAGAAAAATCTACAAAATTCAGAGTTTCAAAATGTTCTTTTTTTCCTCCTTAAGTTCTTGGTCACTAAAACTCCCTACTGGTTAAGCCCCATGAGCCAAAAAGAGTTTGTCCTTTCCAGAAGTCTGAGAAACAGTAGGCTGGATAATCTGATATCCTTTTCCTGTGCATTGTAATGCATGTTTTGCAGACCTCAGATTACTCTGATTTGTTGTAGGTTCTTTTTTTGGGGGGATGGGGAGGCATGGCAGGGACAGACAGACATGGGGTCAGGGAGTTTAGCAATTCCTTCCAGTTTATCAGCATCCTTCTTAAAGTGTTGCCACCAACACTGGGAACAGTGGGGTGACTTTTGGAATACAAGTGCTAAAATATTACTTTATTTCTGATCAGACTTTCAGACACAACAGTTCAGTTCTAATCTGCAATAATTTTCCATGGTTTCTTTTTCTTCCATCACCCTTATTACTGCTGATTCTTCGCAAAAAGCTACAATGAAGTTTCTAGCATGCTATTGATACTATGCCAATAATACATTCTTAGTTGCACATATGTGGAACTGCTTACAAGAGTTATCACATGTTGGAGTTTCAAAGAACTTGTGTTTAATGTTGCAAGAGTGACTATCTTGAAATGCGCCAGCTGAGTAGTAATGGCAAAAAGTCATCCAGATGTTTTGCAGTCAGCTAAATTGATAGTGCTATCCAACTGGCTAATAAGTAATTGGTCTGCCACATCTCCTAGAAAGACATAGGTGCAAAAGGTCAGCTTTTTTAGATTATGAAGCATTAGTGAGGGATGTGAGCAGCTATCAGCTGAGGACCTATCAGCCTTCTTGGACTAGGATTGATGGTTTGGGTCTTGTAGCATATCAACTTTCAGAGAGGTAATTTATTTATTTTGACTGTCAATGAGTAAAGAATTCTATTTCCTTCTGGTAGTTGTTATCATAGCTTATCTGATATCAGATTCTTGCCATTTTGCAAGAAGAAAAGTTGGCTGTATACTAAATCAAAATTATTCTTCAAACTTCTCTTCAGAGAAGGTAGATTGTGTGGCTTTATTTAAACATGTATCCAGCTTTTTGAATGTTTTCTAGCCTTTAAGTAGGTTAAAATTACTGTTTAAAGTAGTCCTACATTTTATCTCAGTAATTGAAGCAGTTACTGTATTTGAATTATATGGTTTGTAATTGCTATATAATATATAGGATAAACTTTACACCACTTCAGCAGACTTAGAGGCAGCTTAACTGCTTTTCTTCTGAAAATTTGTGCATGATGTTTTTTGCTGATAGGGAAGAGAATCAACAAATCTCTCTATATGAAGTAAGTCTGGGTTGATTTTCCAGCTTTTCAGTGGACTTTCTTAGCCCATTTTGTGCAATTAAGCAACTAGTTACTTTTTGGGGTTTATGATTCTGTTATACAAACATGCTATGGTGCAGACTACAGAGTATCCCTTGTGAAAGATTAATAGACTTAATGTCTCAAGATAAACGGTGTCTTTGTATTCCAGTGAGGATGTATTGGTGCTTCTAAAAAAACTGGGAGTTTGTATCTTCGTTACATGGTTTTTGTGGAAAAAACATCTTTATCGCATTCATTTTTGATCTGCCTGTGTTCATTACTGACTATGTATGCATTTTGCAAAATTAGAGTGATGTTAGGAGTGGAGGAGGGAGGGAAATGCTTCTGGTGATCACACCCAGACAGTGTAGTTAAAGTAGGCAGGTTGAGAGCACTGAATTCTGATTGCCAGTACTGTTCATTGGACGCTGAGCCTTGTATGCTGTAATACCATCAGGGTCCAAAAACTTTGACATTGCCTAGGCCTGGCATCAGGTTGGTTCATTGTGCAGACATACTGCCTGCTGCTCTTTGTCTGTGGAGGTGCTTGCTTGGCTGTCTTACCACAGTGCTGGAACATCTGCACATCTCTCCTCTCTCCTTAAAAGTACTATGAGGCTTTATTTTCTCCCGACAGTGCTATATGGAAGCTGTGTTTAACTTTGGTGTATTTCCACTTTTGTTGGGGGAATAATCTTATCACTGAAGTACGGGTTCTGAACCAAGATTTCATCTTGGCTGCATCTTCCCTGCTTTAAAAAGGCTTTTACTCTGTTTGGTGCTCTGCTAGACTAATGACAGTACAGAGTTTGGATTTAGACAGGTAACTATGGTGTTGCAAATGCTGTTGCCCTAAAAAACAAGTGAATCCATTTCTATGGGGCCATTACCAGGATATTTTAATGATATAAGTAAGAGAGATTGGGGAATAGGACAGCCTGATAATGTGTGGTGACTTGGTAGGTAGATTTACTATAGTTTTGGTAATAACATGTAGATAGAGTGTACCTGTGCAATAGGTTGATTTTTAGGGCTTTGATCTGTGTCAATAGTAATAGCCCCATACATTATCTTGTCAGACTTTTGAAGTAAACCTTTAAAATATGTGAACCAGCTACATCTGAATTGATTCAGACTTGGAAAGACAGGCTATGTAAAGCTTCTAGCATTAGTAAGTGTGTAAGGTAAGACAAGTTACATGAAATTTCTGCCATTTGATAAATGTACTGATGATCGTACTGATGTTGAGTGTATCCTTCTTTCTCAGTAAATTGTCATTTATGATTCAATACTGAGACTTGTAGAAGCTTGTAAATACATCATGTCTCATTATACATGGCTTCTGCTTGTAGTGCTTCCTTAACTTCCCTGTAGCAGTAGGTATGAGCTTCAGATGTTAAGCTTGGTGTCCCACCATGCTGTGTCTTGCTCTTTTCCAATCAAATGAAAATTTTGTCTTTGTCTACTCAAACTGTGCTTTAATAGAAGTACCATTGCTCTAGGTAAGGTGGTGGGTATCCCTTCAGGCTAAAGTGTTTCCTGCATGCATCCATTTACATGTTAAATCATGCCACATTTAAGATACCACATACAAACTTTTTAAAAATTAACTTTGGAGGATGGGAAAGTTTCCAGTAAATAACAGAAACAGGGAACAGGCTACTTCTCTACTGGCCTGCCTCTGTAGCCTTTTCTTTCACGGTATAATCATAACCGTAAATCATTAATTATGTAAATGTTTAAAAAGAAAAACTATGTTTATCTCATCATCAGAGTGTCAGTGTATTTGTCAACATCAAAATGTGTTTGCATTGAAGTGGAGAATCATGCTTCAGGCACAACCAACAGTCTGAAGGTTGAGGAGTGTTTGTACTAATGACAAGTATTTATGGAATTTTTTTAATGTGGAAATGCGATTGACTTTTTTTTGTTTTTTCTCCCCCCATCTTTCAGCTGGTCAGTATTGGTTCATCCTATAACTATGGCAATGAAGATCAGGCTGAGTTTCTGTGTGTTGTCTCAAAGGAATTGCATAACACTCCCTATGGCACAACCAGTGAACCCAGTGAAAAAGCAAAGGTAATTTACTAAACGTTGGACTGAAGAAATGGTGTCAAATTGGGTGGGCTTCACTAAGTTGTGCTAGGCCTACCTTTGTTCTGGACCATTATTTAATTGCCTTTTTTCCCTTTCACTTATGATTAATAATGGTTCCCTGTCCATTGTATGAGAGACTGTAAATGGTACAGCCACCTTGCATTTCTTATACCAAATGGGTTCTCTACATGCAATACTCTGTACTGTTCCTGATACCTGTCCTATTTTTTTGAGTATTGGCAAATGTTTGGTGTTACAGCTGAGAATCTAGGTTTTGTTTCTGATGCATTTGAATGGTTCCTTATTCTGCCACTGTTCAGTCAAAACCTGTTTTTCTTGCTTGAGTTCAGCTGAAGAAGTCTTACCGTCAGGAATGGAGGTTGTAATATGCTGTCTCTGAAAAACATACCCATGCAATATGTTATAAAATGAAGGTATTTGTTAGGTTAATATTTTCAGGTTTCTACCTGGTTCTCTACTTTTCTGTAACTGGCTTTATAAAAAGATTGTAATGGGCACAATATCTTAGCATTTTACTTGGTTGTCTTTCAGAGTTTGTACAAGGGAAAATGTAAATACACAACTGAATAGTAGTAAGGCAGACTGCTTATGTACTTAAGTGTAGTCTTATCTTCAGCGCATATTGAACAGTTTTTATCATTGTATCTACTTTGTATGAGGAGGCGACTACAGACGACTGGATACTTCTGTAGTTGGCTTAAAAGCTTTTGATTTAGTATATGTAGATGGAAAGCAATTGGTAAAACATCAAAGATTCCATTTTCAAGAATCTCCTTCAATGAAATTTTTTTAATAGTGCTAAGAATTGATCTGGGTCTTGGCACTGAGGCCTCAAATAGGTAAAACTTCACTGCTTTCTGTGCCTTGTCACTTGGTTATCCAGCTACACATATGGAGACATTTTTGTAAATTGCGCTATAAAAACGCTCCAAACTTTCTTTTGGATTCTTATTGAAATGATTAATTTATGCTAATGGTTGAGATAAAACTTCCAAAGAGCTGTAAGGCATTAATGTAGTCAAGGGTAAACAGTAAACCTGGGAAAGCCACACTCACTCTTTCCAAAACCCTAGTCAAGGTCTGCTTTTGCCAGAGTGCTTCAGAAAAACTTTAGCAGTAGACAAGTTAAAGAAGTGTGTGGTAATAATTTAGGGCTGAGATATGTACCTGAAATAAAACATGGAATTCTAGAACCTAATAAACATTTTCATAAGGAATGGTAGTACATCTTCAGGCAACTTCATAAGTTGCCAGAGTTACACTGCATCCTTAATGTAAAAGAAAATATGGACCAAATGAAACTATTAAATCCTAAATACAAAAGTTCACTGTGCAGTACAGCTCTGTAGATTCAGTCACTCTGAGAGAAGCAGAATCATTGAAGTGCTTCTTTGTCGTTGTTTCAGAGAAGAGAGCACAGCGTAATTTGACCAGGGTGATGAATAATAATTACTTTATTTTTGGTTGGAGTTTTAAACAGTCAGTCTTTCTGCCCTGGAAGAATTGAGCTGTTGCTAGTAATTAATGACAATACTTGAAGAATTATTTTTTATATATTGTGTTTCTAATATGTAAAAAAAAAATTGATCTATATTGTGCCTGGAAAAAAAAAAAAAGAAAAAAAAAACTTTTTGCTGAGAAGTTTCTGACAGCTGTGTTCAGGAATCTTGACTGGATAGACCTTGGGAGCTCTTGTCTCAATATTTCCCTCTTAGCCAATGTTAATCCTCTAGTCTGCAATCTGTTCATTAGTGTCAGAGTTGGTCTTTGTGAAGTTCATATGATTGAAAATCTGGTATCCAGTGATATATACAGAACGTATTCATGTACTGGCACTGACTTCTAGAAGCCATGAGAAAGTCTTCCTATCACTTTTACAGGAAGTTAGGTTAGAGAAAACAAAAATCTACCAGTATGTAATTTTTATTGACAAGCACTTCAATTTTAATTTATAATACTGGACTTTCAGAACAGGAAAAAACACTTTCTGATAGCCCATTTAATCAAGCTTCACCTTCATTCCTTCTTAAGAGATTTTTTTTCTTGTGTTTTCTTTTTTTGGAAAACAATGTGCATAGTAAGTTAGTAGTTGACTTCCACATAACCTTCTAATACAGCTAAGCAAAAGAGGTTAACGGCATTGGGGACATTGACTTAAATGGTTCCAGTGGCTTTAACTGGTAAGCATGGCACTACTGAAAGATAACCTGTATTCACATGAGCATTCTTCCCTTTTATACCACTTTATTGATCTGTCACTCTTGGGACAAATGACCAAAGCTTATTCATAACATCTGCATCCAGAGTTAGATTCTCAAGTGCTATCCTTTCCCATCCATGGTGAAGAGTTACATGGATTTAAAGTACCAGCTTTGCAGTTTTATTTAAATTTTCTCTATACTTCTGGTCCCTATTGTTTTGTTGCATGGCACTGTTGACTTCTATCTGCTGATTTTAGGACATTTGAAAAAGGAAATTTTAATGAAATCTATAATGTTCCTCATTGAAATTCCTTGCTGTCATACTTTCTTACAAAGAGAGGGAGTCCCAGATAAAAGTAAATAAATGTCGTTCCCAGATGCTTCAAGTATAAATGGACTGTACTTTGTTGCAGCTCTGACTCACTTGCAATCTCTTCTTTTCCCTTCCTTTCTCTATACTTGCTGCATGCTGCATGCCACTCAGAGTGAGGATGAAGAAACGGATTACGATATGAATGACTCAGATTAAGTGTAAATGTCATGGTGAGCACTAGCTGCCCTAGGATTTTACCCAGATGCTTTTCTGCCCCATCCAATTCCTACCCCCAGTAGTGGTGCCCTTTGGCTAGCCCTGGTGGTGTGTGTGTTTGTGGTTATAGTTGTGGCACGGTTAGCAAAGGTAGTTTTCCTGTTCTGGATATTATTTCTTCAACAGAATAATTAGTGTTACTGTTACAAGCTGTATTGTGATTGGTTCCTTTGAACCAATCTCTTTGCTGAGAAGGAGAGCTCTTCATGTAGATTCCAGGGTCAGAATTGCTTTTCATTTTTATTTTCCATGCACCAGCTTTTCTGTTCAAATGTTGGGTTTTTTTACATGTTGGGTCATCTGATACAAACTTACAGTATACATTTCTGGTAAATGTCTGATTTGGCAAAAAGTTAGTGAACTTGACTGAAGTGCAACATAGTCAAAAGATGGTCTTCTGATAATTTTGGAACTGACAACTTTTGAATCAAGACTTGGCAAATATAAGTAAATATTGTGATCTTGGTGCTACAGTTATATTTGTCATAGGAAACAACTCTCTCTGAGGAGGGATCAGGTCCTTTCCACTCTAGTATGACATCTTATTGAAGTCACAAGTGGGAGAACACAAAGTTGCATCACAAAGAACAACTGTTCCAACCTTTTCCTGATGTGTCTGCAAGCACTGCTCATATTTATTCTACTATCCAATTTCTAGAAGGTAACTTATCATTGAATATTCGGTGATACAGTGTGCGGGTAGTCATTTGAGCCTGTATAAATTGAAGATACTTACCATTGCATGAGATGGAACTCCAGCTTCTCATGTATACACCTGAACTTTTTAGTTGTAAAACAACCTTACACTTCTTCTTTCTCAAGTGTTGCTTCCACATGGCTGAAGAAGAACCTATTTTATTTTCTTAACTGATGCTAACAGAAACTACTGCTCAGGTAGAATAAGGTATTTTGCCAAGTCTTCAGGAATGGCTGTAAGGAATGGATCAGATCTGAAGCTTTTTTGAAAAAAATAAACTGGCACTGTGCTGGTATTGAAAGCAAGCTTCTTAAGCTGCCTGAGAGACAAACAGTCCTTAAAACGCTATTCTATATGCACCAGATTTATTTTGAGTGGGAGGAAATAGTTATTCTGTTCTGCTTCCCTAAGAAGCAATCACACTCGGGGCCCCTACGATATGAGAGTTCATTCAACATGGTTTAGAGTTTGTCAACTTTGGATGTGGTGCACCTGGAGCAAAAATGGAACTGAAACATGAAAATAAAGAATCTTTTTGTCAGATCTGCACTAGGGTCAGGTCAGTCCCCAGTATCAGTACAGACCAGGTGATGAATGGACTGAGAGCAGCACTGCAGAGAAGGACTTCAGGATATTGGTGGGTAAAAAAACTGGATATGAGCCAGCAACATAAACTTGTAGCCCAGAAAGCCAATTATCTGGGACTGCATCACCAGCAGCATGGCCAGCAGGTCAAGGGAGGTGATTCTTCCCCTCTACTCTGCTCTGGTGAGACCCCCACCTGCAGCACGGTGTCCAGCTCTGGGGTCCCCAGCACAAGAAAGACATGTTAAAGTGGGTCCAGAGGAGGGACACAAAAATGGTCTGAGGACTGGAGCACCTCTGCAATGAAAACAGGCTGAGAGAGTTAGAATTGTTTGGCCTGGAGAAGATAAGGCTCCAGGGAGACCTTATTGCGGCCTTCCAATGCTTAAAAGGGGCTTATAAGAAAGATGGAGAAAGACATTTTACCAGGGCCTGTAGTGACAAGACAAAGGGCAATGTTTTTAAACCGAAAGAGGGTAGATTCAGATTGGGTATAATGACAGAATCTTTACTGTGAGGGTGGTGAGGCACAGGAACAGGTTGCCCAGGGAAGGTGTGGATGCCCCATCCCTGGAAGTGTTCAAGGTTGGGTTGGGGCGGGGGGAGCTTTGAGCATCATTTCAAGCATTTCACCTTGTGAAAGATGTCCCTGCCCATGGATGAAGGGGTTGAACTAGATGATCTTTAAAGGTTCCTTCCAACCCAAACCATTTGGTGATTCTGTATTCTAAAGTGTGCAGACAGAGGAGCATTATCAGTGAAGTCACCTGTTTAGCTAGTAAAGCACGTTCTCAAATGAAAACTTCGTCTGTGCCTGGTTCTGCTCCAGACATACTCCTCAATCCTAGCTATTAACAGTTTGTGAGAAGACCTGACATAACTGTTTCAAATTTTATTGACCTCTATTAGTGTTGAGCTGTCTTCTTTTGACAGTTTTGCTCAGTAAGCCACCAAAGTTTTTAGGAATAGTCTTATTACAGGGCTTTTCAGGAAAAAAAAGGAGGAATTTTGAATTGTAGAACAGAGTCAAGTCACCATTTCAATATTTAGTAAGTACGTACAATTTTGATACAATTCCTGATAATTGGAATTCATTTTCTTCTTTTGACAAAGTCACTGTCCGTGACTAGTACTCTTTCACACAGTTTCTGAGCAGAGGTGGATGGAACACCTCTCATGGGAGCTTGCTGATTGGAAATCATTTCCCCTTTAGTAAAGGTAGGGGTTACAGAAGAATTACCAAGAAAACTGTGTTAAAATATTGCCTGATCTGATAGAATTTTCTGCTTTACATTGGGTTTACTGGCTCAGTGAAGTGTGCAAAGTTCAGCATCCAGATCTGGCTTAGCTTTATCTTATTGTATGTATTCTTGAAGCTACAGAAAATAGTTCTAACTCTTAATCTTAGAAGTACTTTTTGTCTTCTATGAGAGAATAAACTCAGATGTTTCATTTTAAATTGAAAAGATTCACGGAATTAATAGATCCAGTATTATCTTCTCACTGCAGAGGTGCTTGTTTCAGCCATATTTTTCTCTGTTGGAGATTGTTTCACTTTACGTGTTGGCTGTGTCAGACCATTACCCACTGTGGGGACATCTACTCCAGCACTTTGTTCTCAGCTGTGAGCAACAGCAGCTACTTGAGGAAAGTATTTTAAGTATGAAGCATATTTATAAAATTAACTCTTGATATATTTCCCCACCTTCCAGTAAGTCTCAGTTTAGGAATTTTGCCTTCAAGCCTGCATCCAGATCATTGTATGAAAGCTACAGTGACACTATGATGCCGTGAGCAGGTATCAGTGACCCTGTGTTCTGTAAGTTTGTCTGATGCCTTTTGGATGTATTATACCAGCAGCTGCTGAGCAATTTTCAGGGCCTGGCGTTTCCTCACAGAATTCACTTACATCTTTCCTACAGTTTCATATGAAATGCTTTTTGCTTAGTACACATAGTAAATTATCTTAATGGAATACACAATGTTTGCATATAAAATATACCCTAAAGCATGTCATGGCCGGCAGGAAACATCTTTCTTTATTTTGGAAATTTGTCAAAGTAGCTACAGTGACAACTGGCTTCCTAACTTCAAAATAATAATACAGAATTTGAAATTAAAAATAACTTTGTATGTACAGAGTGAGATCCAGGTACTGCAGGAAGTGCAGTGAGCAAGTGATAAAATGGATTTTTTAATTTTTTTTTTTTAAGCTAACACTGAACTGTCTCTGAACTGTCCCTGAGGCACACAAATGGTGACAGGTTCTTTATGAACTCCAGTCCTTAAAAAAAAATCCTATGGAGTTGTGGAAAGCAGGTGAGACCCTACTTGACTACAGTCACTGAGAGAGGCGTATTAGGCTTGATGACTGCTAGAGGCTACAATGTTATCAACATTTTAACAATATTTAAAAGAAACCAAATATCTATACTTGGAATAAAAAAGCATACATGAAACTACTGTGCTGTGTTAAGCGGTTGCCAATGTTTAACTGACAAGCACAAAGACTGAAGGGTTGGTGTGTGCTGTCAGATTTTGTGGGTCCTCTGGGATGGAATATGCTACTGAGTACTAGCATCAGGTGTTTGCCTTAGTATCAGACTACAGTGAAATCACTGTAGAAGGGAGTTCTTTTTTGAAGACAGCTATGCCATTATCCAGGGATTGTGCCTTTGCTTGCTTCCAGCTTTGGAAATCAAGAGCCCTTGCCAGTACTAGAAAAACTGTCAAGAAGCGAAAGAAAATGAAGTATCATTAGAGATACTTTTACTTTAGAAATTAACATGGTTAAGTACTTGTGCTGGGTGTATTTGAAGCTTTGCTTAATGCTTTATTTGGCTGCTGTCACAATTGGTTCTAGAGTTTGCTTAGGCAGTTAGCTCTACTGTGCAGCCTGAGAGCCGACCTCGTTATTCCTGATTGCCATTCCATTTAGAGTAGCAACATGAGAAACCTTGTTGCTTGGACAGTCAATCCTAAGACTTGGATCCTTTCCTCACGGGAGGAGCCAAAGAGAATTGAAACAGAAAAGAGAAAAAGGTGTCAAATTGGAAGTAGAATAGGCAGTCTTCATGTTGTAAGATGCTATAGACTAGGGTGCCTAGGTTTTTCAGGGGCAGATGTTTTGTTTCCATTAGACTGAAGTCCCTGTATTTAATATATGCCTTTTGAAGTGAATATTAAACAAACCAACTGCTTTTAGGGAAAAAAATCCTTTTACTCACTGTAATGGGGATCTCGGTTCCTTGGTAACAGTGGGAGAATCAAATTTCTTAGACAGAGTAAGAAATACATTCCTCATGAAGTCAGAGCCTGTGTTGCCCCTCAGCTGCCTGACTTGGTGTTTCAAGGGATAATGATGAACAATGTAATGCATGAAAAGTTCAATGCACTGTGTCCTGTGTCCACATAAATAATTTTCATGGGGGCAAGGATGCCTAAAAAACTTGTGAGATCTTGCATGAACCAATATTATTACTGTAAAAATATTTTTAAACTGCTGTCAGAGTAATACTTGTTTTCATATAGCAGGTCAGTCCAACTGGTAAGCTTTGTGTGTCTAAACAGCATAGTAAAAGGCTGTGAAGGAATGTAGTTGGTTGACTTTAATTCATGCAAAAGACCAAGCCTGGGCATCTATTTCACATTTTGAATCAGTCTGTTGATGCAAATCTTGCCAGCTCGTAGTCTTGGCCTTTGAAAACTTCCTGTGTCCTCTCATCCAGTGCCTCATTTGTGCACATTTTGAGTTGATAGTTCATGTTTTCAGCACTAATTTATGGGACACAATTTGCAGCTGAAACTTCAGAGAGCTGAAGACATTTTACTGGAACAAGAAAAATGAAGATTAAAACTGATTTCTAATCAAGTACCCATGTTCATTTACCATACAGGACCTAAGCATCTTCAGAACTAGGATGAGGTGCAATGGCTTAATTTTTACGTCTACCAACCCTTAAGCTTTGGTTGTATTAATCGTACTCAATTCCTAGCAGTAATTTACATCTGTTTTAATGATGATCGATAGTAGATATTGTATGTATCAATCTGTCTTTTTCTAGCCTTGAAGCACAGACTTCAGGAATGTCCTTGAACCAGCTCCCTGACGCTTCATCAGTTATTTGAAATAGTCATTATGTTGCTCTTTGACCTCCGTCTGTAGGAATGGCATTGAGCGAATTTTCATTTATAGAATTTTTATTGGTCTGTTTCAGATTTTGCAAGAACGAGGTTCCAGGATGTGAAGACAGTATTGAATGGTGACAATTTTTTCTCTTTTATTCCAAGACACAGTGAATTGTCACACTGAAGAGGCTCAGCTGCAAAAGAAAATACCTGATTTTAGACAATTTTCTGTTGATCTGGGTTCAACCATTTTTGCCTATAAGCTGGTGTCAACTGGCTGAAAGCATTGCAAGATTATGCAATGGGAATAGATGGTGTGGGAGTGTGTGTTAAGTTTTGGTTGTAGTGCATGGTTGTACTCTCTTGTGGGCTGACTGACACTGGTCATTTGAAAAGAAATGACCATGCACGCATATTTTCCTCCGAGACATGTAGCACTTAATGCCTGGTGCTGGATGACCCAATGTTGATCAGTTTGGAGACATTTTCCTACTAATCATTGTAAACGTTTAAAGGACAATGTAATTGGTGCTACACACACACACACTCTACAGCCCACAAATGCAAATAATTGGGCCTACTTTGTTTCAGAATCAGCGGCAGCCCCAGTTGACTGTGTTATACTGCACATTCCTTATGGCTCTGTGACATGCTCTTACATAAGAACAGCCTAGGAGATCAACTGAAATTAGCACGTAAAAAGTTACACAACAGACAAAAGGTTTCTCAAATGGAAGGTTGTATATATTGACTGGATTTATAGCATATTTTAATACCCAAAGGGAAGACTAAACTCAGAGAAAATGGCTTTCATCTGAGTTATTCTTGATGTTCCTTCTGTTAAAACAGTCTCTTCCTGAGAAAGTTATGCTCCAGTCTTAGCCAGATGTTTGGAAGGGGAATCAAAATTCACTTAAACATTCTGTTTCTTTTGAGATATTTGTACTCATATGT
This sequence comes from Falco cherrug, assembly GCF_023634085.1. Classification (NCBI taxonomy): domain Eukaryota; kingdom Metazoa; phylum Chordata; class Aves; order Falconiformes; family Falconidae; genus Falco; species Falco cherrug. Next base: position 24,840,243 of record NC_073700.1, on the reverse strand, counting down.
GTGTTTGTGCTTTTATAACATGCCTATAAGCATTGAACTCTGTGGATTACAGCAGAGATTTTTCAAGAGCTGAAGGCTGTACAGAAATACGGCTGGCTAGTCCTAGATGCCTATATCTGTGACTGGGATTAAAATCAACCGTGAGCGTGAACACAAGCTCATCCAATTGAAAAACTTAATTACTCAGACATTCAGGATACCTGTAATCAACCTTTCTCTTTCTGTACTATTTCATCTATGCAGTTAAAGAACACTGACTGAAAACATCTGGTGCAGCTTTATTAGTTTGTCGCTGATGAAGGCTAATACATAAGACTGGAGCTTTTTAATACACTATGTTTTGAGCAAAATCTTTAGCACATCTTTAAAACACTTAATGAAATTGACAGTATAAAACTCAGCTTCGTTGACTTATGAAAACAGTGGAAGGGAATTTCAAAAGGCTACAAGATTGTTTTGAATTCTAAAGACGTGACCGTTTTCATTCTCAGTAACTTCAGAATTTATGCATATACTCTAGGTAATCCTTGACACAAAAGCCTGATATTCAAACACCCAGGGTCTACTTTTTTTTTTTTTTTAAAGGACTTATTATACATTGGTAAAAGTTTGGCAGAAACAATTTGTAAAAAACCATTTCTACTAAGCAAGTTAAGTAATGGGCTAAATGTTTTGTCCATGCATCTAATGCTTGAAAGGGTTTGTAATGCATTTTGTGACTTGGATGTGGTCTGCACAGGAAGCTGCTGGCCCCTGCGCAACAACACATAAAAAGTTTGTCTTTTTTTAAGATGTTAAAACTGAATTGAATTTACTAAAAATGTAATTGTGTAGGGGAAAATGTTTATACTTTTATACTTTTTTAGACACCCCTATTTTATCAGCTTAAATTTAGCACCCAAATTTCCCCTAAATAGTAACAGATTATCTTGTGTATCTGAAAATAACTTTAACAGTTGTCTGTGTTAACTGCATATTAAAACATTTCCTCTGCTGCAGTAGTTACTGTGTTTTTAAACAGTATGACTCCACGGAATTCTCTGAGCTCCCTAGCTCATGGAATTGCAGCTAACGATGTTTCTTGTTGTTTTCTTTGTGTCCTACAGAAGAATTTGGCATTGGTCTAAGTGGATTTTAATGCCTAAAATACCTGTTTTACAATGATCCTTATGAATCGGCATTTCTGTTGTCTTTCTTATTTAACCCAAAAAAGTATTTCATAAAGTGAAAATTTCAAGAATGACAGCAGCAAAGCATGAGTAACAAACTGAGCAAACTGAACAAATTTAGAATATGTAAAAGGGCATGTTTCTCCAAGTATGTTTTTTCACTGGAGTATTTTCAGTTTAAAAACATGCTTTTATGGTGAGATTTCCTACAATCTAATTTACATTGTATCCTTGTTGTAGCAAATTTTGGGGAAATGAGTGGTTAATCATTTTGCACTTTGTTTCCAGTACCTCACAAAGATTTTAAGGGGGGGGGGGGGGGGGGGGGGGAAGGCAAGCTTTAATAGGCAGGTACCTTGTAAATTATTTTAAATATGATGTTGTTTGAGACCACCTGAAATAACTACTTTCCTGTTCTTGCTAACGTCATTATTGCTTTAATTTTTGTGAACATGTGAGGCTTTCAGATAGATGGAAGTGCTACTGTATGCCTTTTTCAAGGCATTAAGAATGGATCCCTATGTTAAGTTTGGTTTCTTTTTATTTGACTCTTGTAATTTCAAATAAAATTAGCTACGGTAACAAGGTAATTGCATTAGAGTCCAATCTACATCACCAGGTTTTGCAAGCATTGCTTCGTCTGTTACGATCTTGCAGGATGAGGTAATGTACTGGTAGTTTAAGCGGGAGTCCTTTGGTTCTTCTCTGTCATTTGGGGAGTATTTACCTCAGGAGAACTGCCTGTGACTGTGTAAAGCCGGGGGGTTCACTGGGGGGCTGTAGTTGGATAGCCATGCTGCAAAAACCTTTGACGTTAACTCTGGATTTACACAGCTTCTCTGTTCTTAAATCAGAACAGTATTCCAGGTTAGAGTTTAAGATCCTGAGCACAGAGAGATGATAGCAGAAAGAAGTGAAGCAGGAAAGCAGAGATACCAAAACATAAGAGTTAATCAAGGTGACCTCTCATGAAAATGTAAATTCTATGAAATATTTAACTTTCAACCCTTCTGCTATACAAATAGTCAGTGAAGTTGTTTGGTGTGTTGTCCATGGAACAGGAGGTTACTTCAGCAGATGATTAGTGGATTTTCAGTGAAATTGTTTAAAGGCTTTTACACAACAAACTCCTTGCAGAACTTGTTTAATCACTGAGAAGTTCAGTTTTACCATAGCAATTTTGTGCTTTGAGTTAGGAAACAGAGAGCATACTGTTGGCCTTAAGTTTTGTCAGCGGCTAATTTTCTGTATTGAAGGTAACATTTTTATATTAAAGGTTTTTGACTTCTTCAAGTGGCAATTATATCAGAGCTTATCTGCAATGAATAAGTCATTCCGAGGCCTCTTAAGATGTGAATGTCACCTGGTCCATAATAACAGTCCAAAAGTGTAGTCTGACTCAGCAGCTCCCACAGTAAATGTGAAATGGATTATTTTTATTTTTTTTCAAATTAACAAAAGACACAAGTTTACTGGGAATTCTCTCCCACTTACTGTGGGGTTCCCATGGATTATGGCTAATTGCAGTTTGTTACCCCACAGTAACTGAATTGTGTGTCAAAGGCCTGATAGTATTTAGAAGCTTGTATTGATTACCTACTAAAGTTTCTGCCCTCAGAATCATATACTCATAAAATTTGGGAAATGTACTGTCTTGTTTTTCAAATTCAGCTATGTTTCTTGTAATGATAAAAGTTCCTTTGTAAAATCTTTGATTTGATAAATGTGATAAATCTTCCATTGTAGCATTAGTAAAAGAGATTTCTTAAGAAATTGAACTTGGTGTATCCATCCAACTCTTTTGTCTACAGATTTTCTTTAGACAATAGCTGTGTACCTCCATTTCTAGCAGTGTGATTGCACAGTTATGTTTGATTAGAAACAGGAGTATTTCCTGAAGATACCAAAACTGAATCTCTTCTTTCTCTGAGAGGGGGGCTTTTTTCAGGAGAAGTATGAAAACTAGCAGATTAGCTAAAAGAAAACTTGATTGCAAGCATGCTTAGGGAACAGGTTTGGTGAGTAGGATGATGGTGTTTTCAGAAGACTGCTTCTCAGAGCAGAACACTGTATTCTGTGAACGTCTGTTGAGGTTGTTGAGTGTTGTCCGTCTCTTTTTGAGCTGTAGAGAGCTACCACCAGCAAATTAACACACTAATTACAAATTACAGTTACAAAAATGAACTTGGAGTGTAAAAATACAATAGTATCTGATTGAACAAAATGACCTAGAAAATGGATTATAAAGCGTATTGTCCAGTCATTCAGGTATACTGGAATACATTGCTTGAGAAGTGAAGTACTGGGCTTTTAATGAAGATCAAAGTCAAGTGAAAGAGAGTCTGGAGATGAAGCTTGGGATTTTGTTCACCTGAGGTGCGATAAAATCATAAATTATCATTCTCCTATTTTATTCTCTCTGTCACCACATCAAAAGTATCTTTGAAGTTTTTTAAATGAACTTCTTCAATCAGCCCTGAAAGGTTGGGGCTTTTGAAAAGGGGATGAGATTTTGTTATGCTGTTAACGGTACCTGTTAGCTCAGGGCAGTTGGATTAGAACTTCCAGTGGTCATTGGAGAGGTATCTTTTCTAAGACAACAATTTTGAAATACATGCAGTCTGAGGATGCTACCTGTTACTTTGTTATAGTTTAGACTCCAGCTTTAAGGGCAATCTCAGGACGTTACCTGGGTTTGTATGTAGAATTATTCTTAAAATTGTTTTTAAAATGAAAATTTATACTATGTGGAAGGCTCTCTAGGGAATTCATTGTCATATAGCCTTTCTTTTGGCTCACAACAGTTCAGGAGCTGTAAAGGCTTCTTGCAGAACTGAGGCTTTAAAGGGCTAAATAGATCTTACTGTTCAGTTTGCCTATAAATGACTGTCAGAGAGAAGGAACTCTCCATTTTCAGTGCAGAAATGCTAAGGGCTAAAATCCTTTCCAGGGCTAATTTGAGGTTTTGAAAGACACATAATGTTTAAGAAGCAGCTTATCTGTTTTTCTTTCAGCTCATGGACTCTAAAAAAATTTTTTACAAATTGCTGAACCAATTGCAGATTGAAGCATTCATATATGGCTGGAATTTCAGTATCCAGCTTGCAAGGAGTACACTAGAGAAGACAGTACACTTGTCCACCACTTTGTTATTGCCTATGCTGAAATGTAACAACTTCTGAACGGCACTGGCAATAGAGAGATTTTGAGGAAGATTCTGCCCCAGGCAAGTGTTGAATATTGCAACTTTGCTGTCCTTTACTTCAGCAAGGTCTGCCAAGGCATAAACTTCTCAAAAGTTTAGTGAACAGATACTGCTGCAAATGCAGCTTTCTAGGCCCATCAAATGGTTCTCTTTAGGATGTTGTGTGTTAATAACTACTATAATGAGAGAAAATTCTAGGAAGTTATTTTGCTACTTTGGGGATGGGTGGAAAGGGAGGAGGTTCTGTAACAGCGGTCTTCTTGCCTTGGAAAGCTGAGCCTAAGTTTTGACCTGACTTAACACCTGTTGAGATTTCCAGGCCTGGTCATCTGAAATGTAAGAGTTAATGTATTAATGTACATGATCATTGCTCCTTTTGAAGATTTTCCAAAAGCTTATGCACAATTTTACTCAAACTTACCTTGGCTCACATGTGCTTGCTAGGATGAAGCAAGTGCCAAGGCACTGTAAGAGAAACATTGCCAACCTGTCTACCTGGACCTGAAGCAAGATCACCAAACTGAAGGAGTATCAAATGGCACCTATTTCTACCTGCTTCTGCCCTGAGCCTCATCTGAGGCTAGCTATGAAAGATCTGTTTCCTATGGACTCTCTTGACCCTCCTACCCAACTCAACAGGTGTTCTTCCCTTCCCCCCCTCCCCCCAAATCACTGATCTCAAAATCAGTTGTGCATGAGCTGTTTGTGTTGCTATCCGAGTGGCCATACTTGCGACATCTTATTTACTGGATAGTGGATTAGCAATAACACTTTATTTTGTGCCAGTTCATTATCTCTGAAGTGTTCTTACTGCAGCAAAGTTTGAGTTTTGATCTGGTTTTAATGCTATTGCATTAGCCAAATCTCTTAGCACAGACATAGACAAGAAACTGAATCCATGGAATTTCCCTGGACAAAAATCTGCTAGGGCTTCCCAAGTCATTTGAGGATGGTTACAGCTAACCATCATTTTTAAAACAAACATACAATTAAAATGTGTGTGGGTATTTTTTTAACCTTCTTTTCATAACACTAGCATATTGTAAACTGCATGAAATAAACCTGTTTTTTTCCTTTTAAAGTCTGATGTCTTACATCTTTTCTAAATCCATTAATGTTGACACTAACAGTGTAGTATCACTGATATTGCTAGTTCAGCACTTCAGATAGAAAATGTAGTTGCATTTTTGTGCAGTGATTCAAAGCAGGAATACTTTCTCCTTTGTAAAGGAGACTTAGCCTTTTCTACAGCCCCAAAGACTTTGTCACAAAAGAAAAAAAAAAGGTCATGTTTCTTCACATATATATCCACTGGGACATTAAGGTATTTTTCTTTGCATTTACTATGACTACTGCTCAACATTACAGTAGGAAAATAGTATTATATGGATATATAATCACACAAAAAAACACATACCAAGTTTAAACTAATCACTTTGTGTACATTTTCTTTCACACAACTCACAAATCACCCTAACATCACAGATTTTAGAAGCCAGTACTGTGCATTTTATTGGAAATGCTTCTTTTGTTTGAAAAATTAAGCTAACTTAAGTTGATACTTTGTAATAAGGCCAACAAACAGTATAAGAAATGTTAAGAAGAAGCCACATAGTACGTGTTTGCTGCAAAAATTTTAAAGCTAGAAATGGCAGAGGGAAGTAAATAAGTACCAAGTGCAAGTTGCTGAAATTACTTGGGCAGTTTGACAGCTGTGCCCTCTAAAAGTATAGAAAAGTTTGTAATTCAGTATTAATATTGAGAAGAGCACTGGACTGCTCCTCTTTTCCAAACTGCTAGTAAAAATTAAGTATGAGAAGCTAAGACCTGTGAGTTCTAAAATCTTAGAGGCTGTACAGTTACATATGAGGTGAACTTAATCTTAACAGTTTAATCAGTTTTAAATGCAAGGTGCATTCTAATTTTCCTTACTTATGCAGCAACTTCAGCAAAATGGGGTCATTTTACTAAAGTGATTTTGGCATTTTAATTGCATTTGGATTTTACTAAAGTGAATTTGACTCCTTTTTGTAGGTATCAAAACCAAAATAAATTTAAACAAGAATATGAATTGTTCGGGGGGGAGGGGGGTTGCGGAGCCAACGCAACCTTAAAAGAGCTCTAAGGCCACTCGGCACATCCCCTTGGCTGAATTCAGAGCAGCTGCAATGAAAAGATGTGTTGTCTCCTCTGTAAAGCCCCAAGTGATGAAGACTCCATACCTATGCTCTCCCCAGTAGGCACTCCTCTAGTGTTGTAGTATCTTTTGCAGTAGAAGGATATTTTTAATACATCTGCTCCTTTTTTTCTTGCTGCAGTTTAAGCTGATGACCCCTTGTTCCCTCCGTTATGGCCCATGAATCGTTGATAGTTGCTTTACCGTTTGCAACAGCCTTTCACTTTCTCAGAGACTGTTTAAAGCTCCGTGGTGAAGTGATACAAAAAGAAAAACAAAAGTTTAGGTGGGAATTTTAAAAGCCAAGTAGAACAAAGCATAAACAGAACGGTGCCGCAGTGCCTGGAGCCGCTGGGGGGGCGCCGGGGGCCTGGGCTGCACGGCCCTCGACTTGGGCACCGAGCTGGGTTAAGGCCGATTGGGATTGCGGCGGTTATTTATTAAAATAGTCAATTCTAGAGTTCCTAAGAAGGGAAACAATGTTGAACTTTAATGCTGGATAGAACGCAGTTCAAGAAACACAAACGCAACCGGTGCGAGGCGGGGCTGAGTGGAGGATCCAGGCCTAAAACGTCTTTAAAATCAGGAAAAAAAAAAAAAAAAAAGTCAGAGGCGAGAACAGAACGCGGTCTGTACCCTGCCGCTGAAGGTGCGTTGTCGGACACCAGCTGCCCGCCCCCCGCAACCCGAGCAAACAACGGGGACACGCCACCCGCGGAGGCCGCGGCGCTGCCCCTCACCGGGCGGATGAAACTGCCGGTGCAGCCCAGGGGCGCAGCTGGGGAGCTGGCCCGCGCCTCGGCTGCTGCCGCCCCCCTGCCCCGCGCCGCCTGCCCGCCGCCCCCTGCCCTGCCCGCTGTCCCTTTCCCGCCGCCCCCTGAACGCCGCTCCCTGCCCGCCGCTGCCCCGCCGCCGCGGCGCGCCCCGCCCCGCCCCCTTTGACAGGCTCTCGCGCCTGCCAATCACCCCCGAAGCCCCGCCAGGGGCCGAGTCCCCACCCTCCAATCAGAGGCCCGGCCGGGCACAGTGGGCGGGATCTGGGCAGGCTCCAGAGCGTCCTGGGGCAGGCGCCTCCTGCTAGACCCGCGCCAGCGCCCTGCGAGGGACCAGGCCTGTGGGGCCGCGGGTGACGCTCTCAGCGCCCGGGGTGAGACCTCGCTCGGCTTCTCGGCGGCGGTCCGTGGGGGCGCTGGGTCCGACCCACCGCGCCGCCTTCCCTGCGTCCTGTGCGCAGGCGCTGGCCGGGCGCCGCGGGTCCTGTGGCGCGAGGGAGCGCGCAGCGCGGCGGGCGGCTCGCGGGGGCTCAGGGCGCGCGGCGCGGCGGTACGGACGGGTCGGGACGAGGGACACGCGGCGGCGCCGCGCTCCGCGCCCAGGGGAAAGGGAGGGAGCGGGAAGTGGGGGGTGGACGGGGAGGGGGGGGGGGGGGGAAGGGGAGGGGGAGGGAAACTCCGAAACAGAGACAAAGGGGGGGAGCCGAGCCGGGAACATCCGGGTCACTCGCCGCCGCTTCAATCCGGGACACGCGCGGGTGCTGCGGCCGATCACGGTGAGGCCTGGCCGGGCGCGGGCCCTGAGACGGCGGGGCCTAGTGCGGCGCGCAGGCGGCCCCAGGCCCTGCCGGCGCGGGGGGGCCTGGCCTGGCGCTCGCCGTCTGCGGCGCGAGGGGACGGGCGGCCGCGGGGCGGGCGGGCATATAGTGGCTGTGGCCTCGCGGCTGGGCCCGCCGGCGCGTCGTTGCCTGCCCGAGGTGGCTCCGCAGCCCGCCCCCTAAAGGCCTCGGTTGCCGTGGGCCGAGCTCGCCGCGGGGACCTGGGCACCGCCGGGCCTGCGCGGAGCAGTGCCCGCCCCGCCAGGGACTCGCCCGGGAGCCGGCGGGCGGGCGCCTGGGTGTCCTGTTGAAGGCCGCGGCCGCCAGCCCCGCGCGCAGCGGTCTCGGCGGGGCAGGGCCGCCCGGGCCCGGTGACGGGGCCGCTCGGGCATCGGGGCCCGTCGCCGCGCGGCTCCTTTTGTTGTTCTCCCCGCGGCTGCGGCCGCCGTTCGGGCCGCGCCGCCTCTGCAGCCTCTCGCATGTCGCAGGCAGGAGGAGGCTTTCTGCTCCAGCCGGGAGCTGGCGTGCTGTGACTAGACCTCAGCCCTTGGCCTTCTCCGCCCATTCTGAAAAGTAAAGTTTCTCTAGTTCTGGGGCAGGCTGCTCCAGCTGGTAGTTTCTTCTCTCAGCGTTTAACCTGCAAAGTGAAAATGTGAGGCTAGCAATAAACTATTATTATTTTTTTACTGTTAGGAATTTAAGAACTGCTGACAGTTCTTGAGACTGAAGTAGCATGTTGTTGATGTGTTTGGAGTCTTGTCAGGGGTCAGAATTGTGGATGTGACTGCTGTTCCTGTGGCAGCAGAACACTTCTTTGCAAGGCTGGCTTTTACAGGTTCCCTCCTCCCACCACTCAGAGGTTGCAGATGGGTAAAGTGATCTGTAGTGCAACACAGTCTGCATTTGTGATGGGTGTGTCAGTTTTGCTTTGTCCTTTTTTTCCAAAATAGGTGGTAGTGACAGCAGCAGAGGCAGCAGCTACTGAGTAAACTTGGAAGTTTCTGTTAATTTTCTAATGAGCTGATAGCAGTAGAAGGAGCATTACTACCTCTTAATGCCGGGGTGTGTTTGGGGGGACTAAACCCAAACAAAATAGGAAGACTGGTTTCTTAAGCTTGTGTTGCCCCTGCAAGGTAGGGTTGATAAAACTTTCCCTGGTGCAGAATTTTGTGTTCTTTTCAATGATGTCATGTGTGAATATGTTGAGTCTTCTCATTCTGTTCATTAGCAGTAAATTTCTCAGGTGAAGAAAACAAATTGGATGTGGGACTAGAAAAAATAAAATCAAAACTCTTAAGAACTGGGGTGTTTGGGGTTTTTTCATTTGTGTGGTGTTGGGTGTTTGGGAGTGTCTTTTTAAAAAAAAATTAACAATTTCAGGTTAATAGTTGTCTTGCATTTGTGAGGGGTTTCAAAAGCTTGCAAGAGCTAAACTTTAACATACATATATTTGGGCAAACAGCTATTCGGGGAGGGGGGGGAAGCCAAGCAAACAAACTATGCACATAAATTATTGAAGATAAAAGTAGCAGTGAGAATATCATACCTTCAGGTTTAATACCCACTTAGTATTTCACTTCCTCCTGCTACTCCATAATTTCTGATACCAAAATATATACAGGGATGATTGGTCTCCATTTATCCTCTCTCAGGCTCCAGCAGAACTAAAGTTAAATTATTTTACCAAAGAGCTGCTATAGAGTATGTATCAGCAGTTTGTTGATAGATTGATTTGCCTTTGGGCAGATGTTTACCTAATGGGATCTTCATTTTTTAAGTGGGCTTCCAGTCTTATTTGTCTCTAATCTGTAGTTGGTAGTAGTTTGTGATGAGGTTTTAGATGCCTGTCTGCTGTTGTCAGGCCTGTGGAGACTATACATGTGAAGCCTGTGCTCTTGTGTACAGTGACGTTTTGGATGTAGTCTTATCAGTGCTTAACCAAGTCAAATGTCTCGAGATTTGAAAAAGTATTTATAGAACATAAGAAAACCTTTAATTTACTAGGGCACAGTATAGTGTATAACTAGTTGCAAAAGCAGGTGGGATACAGGGCCTGAAAACCTGCAGGTTTTTTTCTGTTGAAAAGTTACTTGGTTGGTGATGTTTTGTAGGATGCATGTTGTTTATATGCCCTCTGAGAAGCTGGCATTTCTCTTGAGGTACATGTAATTAATTGGCTGTTAGCCACAGGAAATATAATTCATGTGTCTGGAAGCATCCTGCAATGTTTCTTGGCAGAAGAGGTAGTTGAGTTAGTAAACTATTGAAGTATATTTGAATGGTTAATAAGCACAAATAATTTTCTCAGCTTATTTTGGAAGGCTATTATTATTACAGTGGACCACCAGGTACCAACAGCACAACCAAAAGCCGTATATTCAGTAGTTCATTTACAGCTGTTGCATGGGCATGGGCTCACAAAATACTTAAAATTACTCTTTGTATAATGTAGTTAAGGGAGAGGTTTTTCTTGTTCAGGTGGTATCTTTTCAGTGGCTCTGCATCTTCTGCATATGAACAGACTAAAATCTGAAGTGGTATGTACAGTTTGTGTTGACCAAGTCCTGCAAATCTTCTGACATAACCAAGATACAGATACCTGTGTTGGGAATACTAGGGGAATATTAGGCTGAATGTAGGATTTCTTTGTGTGCGTGTTTACTGAGCATGAATGGTCCCTTTTTCAAAAACATCTATCTGATGTGAATTTAATTGCTAGTTTGAAGTTGAAATTACGGATTATGGGTGTCCATGCAAAACTGACTTTGGGGGGCAGGGGGAAAGCTAGAAGGAGGAATTTGAAATACCAGTTTTCCTAGGAACTACATAGAACTCTTAATCTGTTGCTTTTAAAGACTTTAAGGTGTTTGCACTGCTAGCCACTTTTGACGATGTGTAAATACTTAAATTGGAAGCGTGCTGTCTTTTAATCTTTAAAGGGTATAGCAGATGAACAGATCTACATATCTTACGTGGAGTAGGTCAGTGCCTGGTAAGTCTTTACAGCATTAACATCATGCTAAAGGGCATAGCATGAACATGTGAGACTTTCAAATATCTTTCTGAGCTACAATTCATATGGTTATAGTAGTAGACTGCAATACTCTTACAAGTAATCTGTGCACTAACAACATTAATTTTGCATTAATTCTTAACCAGTGTTTAAACGTTTGTTTTAATAGAGTGGTAACACTCCTTTCATTAGTTCTGTGAGCTTGTTTAGTGGAAGAATTCTACTCTCCTGGCTGTTGTAAGGGCTTGTTAGCTAGGTGTGGAGTTGAGAACAAATTGATATGACTTAACCAACTGCCAGGTTATCAGCTCTTATTTAAAATGTGTAGAAGTGCAGTAGGGAGAAGGATTAAAACCTTCATTGGAGGTTTTTTTGGGTCATGAAACTCTGAGTTTAGGTACAGTTTGACAAGGAAAAATACACTCTTGCTCTGACTGCTCTCCTAGGTGAATGGAGGACCCTTCCTTGAATTTGAAAACATCCCTCTGTTGCAACCATCATGTCTGGAGCTGTTCATACATCATATGCAATAGTGACCTGTGCTCTGAGTGTTTCTTCTGCAGCCTCAGTCACCATGCTTGGGTGGTACTAAGGCAGTGAAGGTGCAGGAAGATCATTCAGTTTATACTGGAACTGGAAACCTGCCTCGTCGGATGAGTGGCCCAGTGGCTTTTCCTCAGCTCAGTTTTCTATAGCTGTCTGTTTCTGCTGCTGTCAAGAAGTTGTGTAGTGGCATCACTGCAAAACTGAGAAGATTTTGTTAAATTCTGTGCCTGTGTTGCTCTTTTGTAGAATACTGGCTTTCAATGGGAATTTACAGTCAAAAAATTACATTCCTTATTGCTGTTCGGCAGAAACAGGAGCAGTACAGGTGTTTGCCTACAGAAGAAAGCCATACCTTTTGTGGTGTAGTAAGGAGATAGGTATGTGTTCATCAGTCACACAAGTAGGAAGCACTTTTCCCAATACTGCTAGTGTTTCTGTTGTCAAGCTACTGTCAAAGTTTCTGAGATGTGGTTCAAATATAAAACACAAGGTGGGGATACTATTTAGTAGGTCAAGTCCAGTAACAAAGATGATGTTGATGTGAGAAAATTTAGTATTATTCCTGATGTTAACTTCTACAAGGTGCGCAAAAGCCTGTGTCTTGGCTGTAGTAGTGAAATTCAGAGGCCAGGATATTTCCTGAGTAGGGCTTATAAATAGATGATATAATGTGTTGTTTACACTACAAGTAAAAGATTATACTAAAAGCAATTATTTTTGTTTTAGAGGGACTCTGAATATGTCTGGCATAGCTCTTAGCAGACTTGCACAGGAGAGAAAAGCCTGGAGAAAAGATCATCCATTTGTAAGTATGAGAGTTGTCAAACTTCTGACTGCAGTTATTATGGTGTTCTAATGATGATTTTTTTTTTTACCCTGATGTGATTCTTTTTAAATAAAAAAGCTGCTTAAAACTATGTAGCGCAAAAGGAAATAACTATGTAAAGTTTGAATGTATGTCATGAAGTATTCTAAGTACACCTACTGAAATGCTCACCCTTTGGCTTTTTGCCTTAATTCAGGGATTTGTAGCAGTACCTACAAAAAATCCAGATGGCACAATGAATCTAATGAACTGGGAGTGTGCTATTCCAGGAAAGAAAGGGGTAAGACTTACTGTTGTCCTGACATCTCACTTATGGTGAAAAGTAACATAATCCTGCTTATGTGGTGCACTGACAATTTGGAGTATAACTTACACGTAGTTTAATAGAAATGCTTGGGTCCTGCTGCTACTTTAGAATCCAGGTGGAGTAGCCTAAGAATGATACGGGACAATATACACAATGAACCTGTTCAGCTGTTGGCACTGACCACCTTAAGAATAAAAGTTTTCAGAGGAGTGTGTAAGAATCCTGCATTGAGCAAACTTGAGATTGTCTTATGCTTCATGCCAGGGTTTGACTTCAGTTCTTACTAAATGCTGGTGTAAGCCTTAAAGCTTGAAAATTAATACTACCAGAATGTTTCCTCTGCTGGTTTACTGCCAGTACCTTTTTTTGTCCACAGAACAGTGAGGCCCTTCAGTCCTAGAGAAGTGCTGTAGCCCTGTTTTTAACTTTTTTTTATTCCATGGAAAATAATTCTGCATTATCAACGTGGAATGTCATCACCTTCCATTTTATGGAATTCTCTCTTTTTGTATTGGGGAAAGAAAAATAGAACTCCCCAATGTTGTTTCTTTTTATCTGATTTCACATGTGCTTCTGTGTCCCTTTCCTTAAAATAAAGAGGGAAAGGGAAAAGTCTGTAGAGACCAAAATTGTGGTTTTTATCAACTTGATCTAGGGGATAGGACAAATGCAAACTTTCAAGTGGATAAAATCATTAATGCATGAAGGTTCTTTGATTTTGTACACTGCCATTACAACATCTCATTCTGAGCAGGATCTTCTTTCTGTTTTTCAAGATGTTAGTATGTAGACATTATTCTTCAATTCATTGGATGCAGTTGTTTCTTCTGAGATAATAGTATTAATTACTCCATCATTTTCATTCTTCGGATTTTTGGTGTTTTTGCATTGGATATGAGACTTTTGTTGCTTTGCCTGTATTACTGCCTCTTGCTTAAGTCCCCTTCATATCTTGTTTCCTAGATTCTGAGAAGACAGCATGTGTAGGCAAAACCTGCAGATTCTGTACTACTAAGTTTAACACTGAACATGGCATTGCTGTTACAGTTCTAACTTAGCTCAGTATTTGGTAGTTGTTAGCACAGCTCAAGTTAGTTCTTAAAGAAGCATCTAAAAGTCAGTGTAAGGATCCCCTTGTGTTCTGCCAAAGCAAGGTTAGCCATCATAATAGCAAGTTAAGATGTCACCTTTAAATACATGCTATACAAAATCTTTATGCTACTGCTTTAAAGTTTTGTAAACCACAAAATGGAGTGGATAAGACTCTTAAAGCCAACTTCTTGCCTCCTAGAAAATGTGTTGCACCAGGAAAAGATCAGTTATGCTCATGTGATCGGTGATACTTTTAAAAATCAGGGGGTTTAATCAGTAATAATGCCATCTCTTTAACAACCAGCAGCACGCCTCACTCATCTCTACCAGACCAACCAGTTGCTCTCTGTTGCCTCTGTGTTTGAAGGCATGCTGTACTGCAGTTGCTTCCCCTGAGACAGATGAGTAGTTGAAACCACCAAAATGCTTTCTTGTCAACCAGATCAAAAATGGAAGTGTTGTTAATCCTGGGTTGGATACCTCCTTTCACCTTTTTGACAGCAAATCACTTGTTAACTACCTAGAACTCAACTGGAAGAATATCTGCAACCTGTCTGGTAATGCAATATGATCTTGATGGTGCTGCTGTCATACTGTTACCATAGTAAGCCTTTTGAGTGTCGGCTGTCTTTCATATGTAGCTATGTTGCTCTATCAGAAAGATAGAGTAAAAGTAAGTAAAGTAAGTATGTTAAAACTTTTTGTTGACTGTTCTGGCGTTTTACTTGAAGAAACTATTAAAAGCTATTTGTCTTTCCCTATGACTGAAGGCAAACAAAATGGGAAGAGTTTATTCTTCAAAAGGCTCTTTTCTAAAAATGGACAAGTTGTGTCTTCTGAGAAGGTATGGGGAATAGTTATTGCTAGTTGTTGACAGCTGGCTACTGCTGTTCAGAACATTTTCTTTAGATACACTGTAGCAAATATAATCAAACTCACTTCTTAAAACACAGTTATCTTTGTATTCTGTAGCAGGTTTTTCTCCTGTTCTAGCTTGAGACTCTGCACAGAAAGTCCCAGCAACAATGGAGTGCTTTTGCTCTTCTCGAGTGGGGGGTTTTTTCCCTTGTGCTAAAAATTACACAATTCAGGTAGGAAAGAATAGAGGATTTCCTTCTAAGGTGGTCTTCAAACATACCTGAGGATAAGATTTGATCATTTATGCTGATGTGAGACCATCGTTATTCCAGTTTGTTTTAAAAAATTAACCCAGCACTTACTTCCGTTGCAGTATTTCCATAGCAAGGGCAAGTTAGAGAAGTGGTCTGAATTTTACATACGTAATAAGCTTTTCTGTATTTCTGTACTTCTTACCTGAAGTCAGTTTGTCAGAAGGTGGGCTTTTTTCCTTATTTCCAACTAAGATGACCATGAAGTATATATTTGAGACAGGCTTTTCTCTTTTGCTAGACATTTTTCCATATTTATATGACCCTTTTGAGTCATGCTGCCCTATTTGGTCTGCTCTGCAGCATGGGACTTGCTCTTGTTAGTGCTTTTCCCAGTTTCTGATGGGGATAAAAAGCTTCTTGGAATTTCTTTTACACAAAAAGATGAAATCTGTCAGACTCTTTGCTACCAACTACAGAGTTAGTTTTAGATTAGTAAACCTTACATTAACTGTAGCAGTACTACAGTGGTGTCCAGATTTTTTGTTGATTTATGGCTTGCTTAGACACATTCTTGTGAGGCAAAATGGGAGCCATTTACATCCACGTGCTTAAGGGGTGTATCCACATTCTATCTTCTCAGACTTCTTTTCAGCGGGGTATAATGGCCCCTTCCTCATTGCATGTGTGTCATATAAAACTAGATGGTTTTGTCAGCTATGATCCCAACTCTATCAATGACTCAGCAATGCTTGCTAGCTGTAATGAAGTGGAAAAGCAGGGTTTTTTTCCTTCAGCTCCTTATATAGGTAGGATAACTTGTCTCAGTCTAGACAGCATGCTGCAGCGTAGAACAGCTATTTTTTGCTATGTAGCAGAAGGATGCCTTGTACTTTGCCTGAGAAACTGTCACCTTGATAAGCTTTTTTCCACGAGTTTTGACTTTTCTTTAATCTAAACTGTACCCTAACTTTTTATAGACACCATGGGAAGGAGGCTTATTTAAACTACGGATGCTTTTCAAGGATGATTACCCTTCTTCACCCCCAAAATGTAAGTAAAATGTTCTAATAAGCCCATGGTTTTTAGTCAGTGTTAAACTAGTCCATGATGTTCTACTAATGGTTATTAGTTTCCTAACATTTTTTTTTTTTTAAGAAAGGTTGCTTTTTTTTCTTTTCCCACCCACCACTTTGCATTTAGAAAGTTGTGATGAAATGAGTGAAGTGCTCAGTATAACAAAACTGGGAGGCGAGGGGGATTGCTGTGTGGGTTTCCTCAGAGTCTGACAGAAGAACAACTGGAAGTGTTTGCTGCTTGATCAGCACTCTTTGGAAACTAATAGGTAGACATGGCTAAACCAAATCCCTTTGCTTGTGAAGTTGGCCTTACTCAGAAGCCAAGAACTTAGGGGGAAAAAAATGTTCCATCAACTTCAACTTTTTCATCCACTTGCTCTAAAACATCAATCTGTTCCTTTTCTGATACTATGTACAACAAGTATCTTCAGATACCTAGTTTCCTTGTTGAGTTTTTGAATTTTCCTTATCCCATCTCAAACTTGCCTACTTTAGAAATCTGAAAACACCTGTTGCTTTGCCTAGTTTCTTGGTTCTTGAAT
Source organism: Falco cherrug (assembly GCF_023634085.1). Taxonomy (NCBI): domain Eukaryota; kingdom Metazoa; phylum Chordata; class Aves; order Falconiformes; family Falconidae; genus Falco; species Falco cherrug. Next base: position 24,823,588 of record NC_073700.1, on the reverse strand, counting down.
TGGCTACCGTATCAAGTCAATGACAGTGATTACAAACTGCTCTTTTGATAGGAATTCTTGTTTCATTTTAGTGTTTCAGCTGTAACAGTTGTCTTGGCTACTCCTTTTGTTTATTACTACCTAAATACATTGTGACACAAGGGGAAACATTTTAACTAGAAAATATTTAACATCAGTATCTGGAGAAATACCAACAGGCACATCCTGCAAGTGTTAAATGAACTGTGGTGCCTTAAAGTAAGCTGTGTATGTGACTCCTAAGATTTCTTACCAATGCAGGTTCTGAATTTCTACCGAACTTCATTCAGCAGCTCATGAGCAAGACTTTACTTGTGATGCCAGATGGATTAGAAAACTGCATTAATATGTAGATATCTTACATATTGCTAAACAGGTGTTCATTACATTACTCAAGATAGTGGCTGTTGCATCTAAGTCCTGATTAAAGAAATGCCAGAATATAGATGGAGTAGCAGAAGGAGAGCTGCACAAGCCTACTACTTCATTCAGTCTTGCAGCTTAAACTTGGTTCTTGTTCAGGGCATCTTGATTATAGACAAAGGAAGTATAACTGAAAAATTGCTAGGAACTCTGTCATCTTTTTATGGAACGTTTTAAAGTGAGGAGAGAAGAGATGAGTGAAGGGCAGTATCTTTCTTTTATGTAACAGTATGTGAGTCTAGAAAGATAGGAATGTTTTAAAAAGGTCTTTATTATAGAGCTGCTACAATCTGTCAGTTCTGATCCCTAAACCAAAAGATCACTGGTTACAATGATAGTGTTATGTTGCCTGGACTGATACCACAGATGTGATGGAGTACTGCTTGAAGTGCAAGATAGGTCCAGCAGTTTGCAAGGCTTTTTTTTTTTTTTTTTTTTTTGGGGGGGGGGGCGGGGGGGAGGAGGGCGGTGCTGTGGCGAAGGAGTGCCGCAGGGATGCTGGGGGTGGACAGGGGACAGGGGCAGGAGGCTTGTCTTTGGCCAGTTTTGGGTTTGTTTTTCTGTCCTAACTGATACAAACCAACTCTCTGATCTTAGTCTTAGCACTGCATGCAAGTAATTCTCTCTTCTTCGTCAGGTAAATTTGAACCACCATTATTCCATCCAAACGTGTATCCTTCAGGCACAGTGTGTCTCTCCATCTTAGAGGAGGATAAGGACTGGAGGCCAGCAATCACAATTAAACAGGTCATTAATTGTACTTGGATGTATTCTTAGCCCTTTTTATTTGCTTTGCTTGCTTATCTGATGTGAATGAAAAATGTTTGCTGTGTGTTTCTACAGCTGGTTTTAGAAGGCTTTTTTTTAATTGAATGTCTCTTTAGTAATGCCTGTGTTACTTCTACTCCTTTGTCCACAGATCTTGTTAGGAATACAAGAACTTCTAAATGAACCAAATATTCAAGACCCAGCTCAAGCAGAGGCTTACACAATTTACTGGCAAGTATCTTTGTGTATCAATTTGAAAGCTGTTATATTGGTTGCAGCTGTCTGTTACTTATAACATGCAAATGAAGGAATGATCAGGGTAATTTTCTTGACCTTCATGGCTGTGTCCTGTGGTGATGTCTAGCTTGTGCCAAACCAGTAACCTCATGGTGAATAGACTAGTAGAGCTCTTAATAGCATCACAACAGCAATAAAGTGTGTGAAGACTGTTTCGTTAGACCATGATTCTCATCACGATTCTAGCCCGGCACAGAATCCTTTTCCCTAAAGGCTGAGTAGTAGTAATGAGACATAATGATTTCATGAGACCCAGTGATAGAGGAGACCAAATTAGGTGACAAGTCCCATTCATCAGTACAGGAGTAACTTCTGTCCAGTAGTGAGTACCTATAAGCACTTGTGCCTGAAGGAGGGAGAGCTGCTGTGATTGCTGGAGGAAATACGTAGCACTTTGTGAAAACTAGATCTTCCAAAAGAATAGGTTAAAAAGTACAGAAAGCTTGTCTTGTGGCTTTAGCAGAATGCAGCTTGCATCAGTTGGGAAAGATGATCCTTTGTGAGCTAGAAAGTACTTTTTCTTATAGGCTTAATCTTAAAATTTTCCCACCATTAAAAATGGATGGCTGATCAGTAAACTTTAGGGGAGAAGAGCACTTTAAACAAATGCTTTTGGCACTGACAACTACTGAAATAATGTACAAGATGGAAATGTGGAATTATTATTCTGGACAGATGAACAATTCCAGGATAGTACCATGTTTGAAAAATGGCATTTTGTGAGACTTCACATGCAAGCTGTATCAGAAATGTCTGTTACAGGATCCTAGAGAAAAGGAAACATAGGAATGGGTAGTGTGTCTTTGATTTATTTAAAGGCTTCACTCAATGTTGTTTTTTAAGTATCTGCTGAAGACTTGATGGGACTAAGTGCATATGGAGGACAGTTAGGTGGCCACAGTTGCAGGTAGCACCTTTAGGAGCCAGTGATGATGAGGCAGGCCCCCCCCTCCATTTTTAAAAAAAGTACTGAGGGAATATAGGGCAGGAATAATATACTTGTGTAAGTAGTCTGTGTGTTTTATTTTTCCATTTCATCCCACATGCTTGTATGTACAAGGATCAGTCTTTGCTAGTCTTGTTCCTGTTTTATTGTGCTTCTAGAAAAAAAACCCAAACTATTGAGAATAAACTATTACACACTGGTTTTGTTACTTCAGACATATATAGTCTTCCATTTATTCTCTTATGTCTTGGATGTGTAGTATTTCAGATGGGTTGCTATATTTTCTGTAGTCTGAGAGTGTGACTCATAATGAGCAACAGGTAGAAGCACCTCAACAGAGCAGGATTGTGTATGCATCTGTAATTTGGCATAGTTGATAAAATACTGAAGATGCAGTATTGTTTACATAGATGTCTTTTATTCTTGAAGTTTAACTTGACTAAACTTTGTATTCAAAATAAGAATACTTGTTCTCATTCTCAGGATTGCTTTGGTACTGTCATTCTAACTTTAGCACTCCTGATGTGCTAACCTACTTCCTCCTCTACTGTAGGCATGCAGAGTCTACTATGGCAGGCATTCTTCGTGCAGATTTTGAGGATGTAAGACTTAACAGCTAGGTTGTGTTCTCATGTGACAGTGCAATATAACTTTAAAGGAAAAATTCCAGAATACAGTTTGTAAGTTTGTTTATGAGAAGAAGCTCTAGTATTTTCAGTCTGTGTGCTGGTAATTGTTAACTGGTTGTGATCAGAATTGGCATCACTACTTCTTCCCCTCAAACCGTCAAATTCTGAGGATATAATTTGCTGCCTTTTTTTTTTTTTTTCACTGCAGCAAGCCTTCATAGCTGAAAGTAAGTTAAGTTTACTGCAAAGCTGTCTGCAAAATCTAGTCACTGTAAACTACCTTTGGCACAAGAGTAATGGTAACAAATTTTTGTCTAGCTCTTGACTGACACTTCTGACAGCCAATACAAAATATGGTGGTGAATGTAAATGGATGTTCTACTAAGCTACTACCATTCCTTGTTGGCCCAAGAATAGAGAACAAAGAATTTGTCCTTGTATGTGTTGAGTCGGTGGCTTAATGACTGGTGTTAGTTCTCTGAAGGTAGTACTTGCTTGTTTAATCAATCCGTAGCAAGTATGCTAGACTTAAGTGAACTATAGTGCTTTTTCAAAATGTTGAGCTAGTTGTTTGGGGTTTTTTTTTCAACTGAAGGTTTGGATAAACCTAATGCAGTGTGTCAGGATCTGCAGAGATAAAAGGCTGAAACTACCATACCATTATCATTTTCCTGTTTCTTAAAAGTGCTTCTCCTCTCTCCCCAAAGCAGTAAAGATGATGCTTTAAAATCACATAAAGTCTGCCAACTGTTAGCGAACTGTTCTCATCAACCACTTTGTGCTGTTAGGATGCTGGAATTTATTTTTTATGACCTCAGGTCTTAAGGGGTAGTGGAAAGCTTACGTTCAGAGGAGTAAGAATGCTTGCACGTAAGGTACAGCAGGCCTTCAGAAAGAGCAAGCGCAAACCTGTTTACAGACCATATCATATGGTATGAAGTCAGATAGTACAATCATTTAATGACAGATAAGGTTTGGGAAGTAACTAGTTAAACAGAACAGTGCTTCCCTCCAAAGGAAGTTACCAGACTAATGGTCCAGAAAGGCCGTTAAAGTAGTTCGGTGAATTCCTTTGTTTTGCCTTCAGCAATGATGTAGTTTCATATTGAAGAGAAACAGAACAGTAACTGTAATATGACCTCTGAATTCTCAAGCTGCAATTACCCTTTCTCTCTCTTCTATACAGCCAAAACAGAGTGGAATATGAAAAGAGGGTTCGAGCACAAGCCAAGAAGTTTGCACCATCATAAGCATCTGTCATGCAGCATCTTAAAAAGGAAGGGATGGCAAGAACTTGTTTACAAAACTTTTGCAAAATCTAATGTTGCTATGTACAATTAATATCCACTTAGGGGAGGGGGTTGTATGTGTGCCATTTTCCATATTCGCCACTTGTATACAGTTCTAAATTTGCTGAATTGCCCCCCGTTTTTTCATACAGGGTCTCTTCCTTCAGTCTTTTGTATTTTTGATTGTTATGTAAAACTTGCTTTTATTTTAATATTGATGTCAGTATTTCAACTGCTGTAAAATTATAAACTTTTATACTTCTATAAATTCACTAGTATCTCTAGTTACTTTGCTATCTGATGCAGGCATGCTTTAAAATGTTAGAACTATATTTAGCCTCTAGCTGGCTGTATGAAAAAAAACATGCCCTCTACCCCCTTCCCTCCCTGAGTTTGTTTTTCTATCTTTCAGAAACTAGGTTGTTATTGCTTAAGAGCCTCTGAGATCCAAAGTCAGCCAGCATCCTTATTCTGCATCACTTCCTTTGTGTTTATATGGCATTCTGTCTGTGTTGCTGTTTAGAGTAAATAAACTGTTTATATAAAGGGCTTTGTTTCATTTATCTTCATTAAAATACTGCCATTTAAATGGCTTTGAACACAATTCAGTGCAAGTCCTGTGATGCTGCACTTATCTTTTTGTTTAGATGTTGCCTTCCATTTCTTTTCCCTGCCCTGCCCCCAACAGTGGCCCTTCTTTGGGCCTCCAGTGGTAACTGCGGCTATTCAACTGTTACCTGTTCCTTAAACAGCCTACGGATTTCTCACTAGCTAGAGACCAACTGCTTACTGTGCGTAACTGGATCAACATACTGCTGTGACAGTGTTAACATAAAATAACAATGTTAGATCAGTATGAACAATAATAGAAGCTGTCCAAGGAATGCAAGGTGACCTACAGCAACTGGGGATTTTCAATGGTACTTACCAGAAATTCTTTTGTGCCTTCTTCCTTATGTCAATGTATATAGATTTTTAGGGAAAGGACGTGCTCTATGCAATTACAGTTTCCTTCTGTAAAGGAAATCTGTTAAATTATGTAAGTTATTTTCATGTATGTCAAGCTGATATGCCCTCTATTAAACTTTCACTGCTTTTTTTTTAATTGTATTTTTTAGTCAAAATCATTCTGCAAACCAAATGAAGTGTGAAAAGCTTTGTGCCATACAAGCTGTAGCTTCTTCATTGCTTTTGTGATTAAAAAATGGCAACTGCTAGAGACTTCAGTTATTCTAAGTGTGATACAGCTCTGTTCTCAGATCTGTTCTGCTTGTCTGCATTTGATTACAATAGCTTTGTAACATAAAGGCATTTGCCCAAATCAGAATAGCTAACACACATTATTCTTAGACCTGTAAAAATTGTTTGTGTAGGATTTCTTCCTTACCTTTCTCTTGAAGTCCATGTTAAAACAGCTGATTTAGGAAAGTCTGTGTGTGCTTGGGGTGGGAAAGTGACTAATTGAGTGAAACTTGAGTTAAAGGAAAGATTCCCTGACAAATTCATTTACTTGGGGTGGTTTGGTTTTTTTTTTAAAGGGAGATGGAATACTTGTACCACTGAAACTGCTGCTGTGACTCCCAATTCTAGCTCCAGTAGGGCTGGCATTTAATATCTCTAGTAGAAGAGGGTTGAGGTAAAAATCTTGCTGTGACTCAAAGGACTTGGTATACATGAAGGTAACACAAAGATTTGTCCTGAATATCTCCAGTTCTGCTGAAGGGTTGCTGAAGTTTAGGCTTAAATAAGTTCCAGCTGGGTGCTGGAAACTCAAAAAAGAGCATTCAATTTAAAAGTACAGAAAATAACTGCTAACAGCTGCACTTTCACTATACACAAACTGGCAGTATATGGGAAAGTGAACTAAGATGCAAGTGCTGATGAGAGTCTGACTCACATGTTGTCTGGCCCTTAAATATTTATCTCCCACTTGCCAGAGTGCCACTACAAGTAAGGAGCATTGCTGAACCTGTTACCTTGAAATTTTATGGTACAGTTCTGAATATACAGTGCTAAAACAGTGTATATTGCTTAGGGCTATCTATCAGAGTAAATAAAAAATAGCAAGTGAAGTTACTGAAAAGACATACTGAGATGATACAACAATTCCAGGAATAATTTTTTTACTTTTCAGCTTAGATAGTTTACCCTAAACCAGATGAAGTAGTTGAAATACACATGGCAGGTTCAAGGCTGCAAAAAGTCAGAGGCACCTTCTGTGGCAGGGGCACTGAACAGGGCAGTAACTTGGTCAGGTTTCTCATCTGAAATATAACCCAGAAGTTAGAAGGGTTAGTTAATATAGTATTAGGTAAAAATAATCCCTGTAAAACACTTTCCAGACATTGAATAGAATACAGGGCTTTTTTTTTTTTTTTTTTACCTTGTAACTAAGCTTCAGGCTCTTTACATAGTAATTAGCATTTCATGAACTAAAAATTAAATAACCTAAAGCCTTCATGTGTATAAACAGGCCCATAAATCCACATACAGCCCAAGGTTCACCCAAAGGAAGGCATTTGCTAAGTTACAGGTGAACAAGCCACTTAACCATTTATAAACAAAGTTTTTATACAAGATGTTGCAACTTTTGGGGATTTTTTTTTTTGGGGGGGGGAGGTGTTTATTTATGTGGTTTGGTTTGGTTTTAGATTTTGTTGTTGGGATTTTTTCCACTTTCAAGTTCATTTATTAGTGGTTGTTGCAGCAATGTTACAGTACCATGATCTTCTGGACTGCTCTCATCACTGCTTTCAGTGGCATCATCTGAAGTGCTCACGCTGTCTTCCTCAGATTCTTCATTACCTTGTGCTAGTCTGGAAACATTTTTCAGCATTATAAAAGCAAAGCAACTTACAATAAAAAAAACGGTATTCAGATTAAATTCCATTACCCTGGGGAACTGATTGGTCTGTTCAGATTAGAAAATTCTTTTCCTGAGTCAACATCAAATGGATCTAGAAAAAGGAGGAAAAACACACACGTTGATGAAGAAGGCATATTTTGACGGCCTGTCTTCATTTTCATTGTAAGAGAAGATTATTGACAGGGAGGGGAAGGCATAGGAAGTCTGGTTCAGCTTTCTGATAAGTTTATCATAGCTGTTTTGTTCAAAAGCAAGCGAGGTGAGAAACAACTGCCAAGTCCTGCCCTCATTCTAGTCTTTTCACTCTTTCCCATGCTTTTTGCGTCCTGTTTCTGCTGCCCGACCCTCCCTGGGGTTCAGTAGCTCTTTGCGGGTAGTGAGAGTGTACATGGAGGTTCTGGAATCTTTCGGTAAGAAAACATGGGTTTTCTCAGAATGGCTTATTTCTAAAAGGGCTATGTAGTTAGTTTGCATCTATGGAGAAGTGAAGTATAGCTGTCCAGGTTTAGCTCTTGCTGAGTAAGGGCAGGGCTAGATTTACCTTGGCTTATAGAGCTGGGGAGAACTGTTGCCTCGGAAAAGTCAAATAAGGCATGATAGCTTTGGTATTACTGTCCATCCTGAAAATACAGGGTCATGGGTGGAAGCGTGCTTTACTTGGTATAATAGCGTTGCCCCTTAAGAACTGTCTTCAGATTAGTGTAACACTAGTTGTGCTTCCACCACACAACAGGGTGATTCCATTCAGCCTAGCACGTCATGGCAAAGAGATCAAAGTTCAGAGAAACTAAAAGCTGTCTACCATCTCCTTGCAGTGTGATCCCCTGGCCTATTTTTGTGGGACTTAACCACTGTGAAAGGAAAACATTAATTAGGAGCATCTCTCTTCATATATTTTGATAATCCCATTTGGCTTGTTTTGTACTGTTTTGAATGAGACCAAGCACTCACCTGTGAATACAACCTGAAATAATGGGGTATCAAGAAGTTACTAGAAGAATTTGGGAATAAACTGTGGTACTTATTAAAGGCCATTAATTATCTTTACAGGTCTGACTTTAAACATCTTGATTAGGTACTATATAAACATGTCCATTAAAGGTCTTACTTAGGTTTACGTATAACTAACTTGCTCTCAGATGTATCCCTGTATTTCTCTTATAGTCCACCTAAATTACTAGTCTTTTTACTTGTATCTGCTTTTAACATCTGTAGATAAAATGAAGAAGAATCATGTTTTCTTTTTACTCCGATATCCTTAATTTAATCAGGGTAGCTGCTCCACAGCTCAGCTGTGAATACACAACTATATGCATTAAATTGCTTTAGTTGTTTTCATCTTTCTAAGTTGAAAAAAATAGGCAAATTTGCTTATAAAAAGAATACGCAGTATAAAGACAGAATAACACATATCAACAAAACTCTTATCTCTACCTTGCCAATAGTTTCATGAGATTAACAGAAAAGATTGTAAGGAAACTAGTTAGGAAGAGGATGTATGTGGTGTGTCTCTGGGTTTTCTTACCTATTTCTTCGTCTTTTGTTTCTTGGACACTGGCTAAAAAATCCTGTTCAACTCTCAGCACTTCTTCCTCACAATGACAGGCTGCATATTTTTCCAAGAGATTTTTGTTTAAGTCAATAAATGCCATACCCCATTTAAATTTCCTTAGAAGAATGGTGGCTAGGTCTGGGAATCCTAAAACAGAAAATAAATCATCAGGTGTTTTTTTCAGTACGAGATTTCACTCAGTTTAAAGATTTCTAAGTTCAGTACATATCTACGTATTGCTACAATAGAGAGATGTTTGCCAGTATTTTTCAGTGTTCGGGGATTCAGATTCTTCAAAAATCTTTTCAAATTTCAGTTTAATGTGAAATACCTACCTGAATCTAAGAAAAGGTCTTTTAGTGAGCGTTATATAAAAATGTTTTGTACAGGTAATGAATGATTCAAGCTCTAGCTCCCACAGTCCTTCAGTAAGAGAGCAGCTGTACATATGGTATTTTCAGAAGACAAGATTTGTCTGCGGTACATTACAGCATGTCTCCAGTTGTCAAGAAAGTTCTGTGATGAGCCTGAAACACACCGCAAGGTTCTGTTCTTAACCAGAACCCACCCCATTAACAGGCAGCTGTTACCTCCCATTAAGACAAAGGGGCCCAGGGATTCATGCTCTGTCTTCTCTAGGTTTTTTAAACAGTTTTTCTAACATTAAGTGCCATCCTGACTAAACCAGAATCATCAGTTTATGTGTCCTGTTTAGTAGCTGACATGAACACCCCACAGATACCTTGATGCTGCCAGACAGAAGTGCTTGGAAGGAAGCTAGACAACGTGATTCCCAACTCAACAAAGTGATGGCCAGTGGGACAGCATTACAGTTCGTTTTATCGCAGATCATCTCATCTGATCTATTAAGGATGTAAGAATTGCTGGCAACACATTTCACACCAGACACATTACAGCCTACCAACAATATAAAAAGCTGCAGCAAAAGCTTCCACGCAGGACAGCTTGCATGGCCGGCCATAGTTCACAGGATTTGCAGCCAACAAGTAAGGCAGCAGCCGTAGGTAACTTCCTCTCATTTTATTAAAGGGAGTTTCTTCTAATTTGGCCCATGAGCAATCTATGACTGCAATTCCACTCTGAGCCACGACATGCCTGGAAAAAGAAACATTGCTTTATTTGAAAAAAATCTTATCATTGTATTGGTAAAGTGAGAATTACAACTGGCACTTTATACTGGCAACAAATTCACATATAACCCCCCTCCCCTTTGTCAATCAAAAAATCTTTCATAAAATAGAGGTGCAACGTGAAAGAATAACATCCTTTTCCTGTGGACATGCATATGGCAAAAAAAGTTTATCCATACATTTCAAACTGAAAGTGAAAAAATCTAGGTATAAAAATGTGACAACAGTGTGGTTAATAGAAACATTCACATTCTTAAAAGTACACCAAAATCTGGATTTACATTCTCTGCTAGCTTCTGAAGACGAATCTTTTCTCTGAGTAAATACACCTTTATAAAAATTCTGCTGGCACGTTTGAAGGAAATTCTCAGCATTTCGCACAAGTAAGTTTTCTAGGTCATGCACTGTGTTGCCTAGACTCAGAACTTGCACATGGAATCATAAAAGATGCAGTAGCTGTTGGGCCGTGACCCTGATTAACCTACAAACCACACAGATTTCGCATCGGCAGCTACAGGCACTTTTTCCACCTGGTACCAGTTTGTGTACAAACGATAACCTGGTTTAATAGGAGGGCTGTGCTTCTCATGTTCATGCATCGGTGTAATGTAACAGGAAGGTCAAGTTTATGCCGTAGCGCTGTTCTGGCCCTGAATCGCAGCACAAAACATTCTCCCTAAGGCACCGTGGCGGCAGCGAGCGAGCCCTGCGCCCCGCCGGCGGCTTACCTGTCAGCCGGGGAGACGCACTGGGCGGCCAGGGGGCTGAGGACGAGGCCCGGGAACCGCTGGCGGAGCCGCAGGGTGCGGAGCAGCCCTTTCCGCGCCAGCCTCCTCCCGGTGCATTTCCTGGGGTCGCAGTGCCCGAGCTCCCACATGGCAAGAGGGCACGGGAGCTCCGCCGCCGCGGCCTGGCCCTCCACGCAGGCTGCAAACGGCAGGCGCGGGTTAGCGCCCCGCGGCCGCCCGCCCGCCCCTGGCCCCCCGCCCGTCCCGCAGCGCGCTCCCACCTCTCAGCGCGGCCTCCGCTTCCGCCGCGAAGGTGCGGAGGCCGCCGCCGCCGCTCCGCCTGCCCCGCCGGGGGACCCCGCGCCGGCCGCGCTCCATAGCTCAGTGTCGGGGCGGAGCGGCCGCTCCGTGGCCCCGCGCCCTTCCGCTACCGGCGGAAGAGGCGATGGCGGCCGCCCGGCTGCTGCTGGCGGCGCTGGGCGCGGCGCTGGGTGAGCGCGGGGGCGGGCGGGGGGCAGCGGTGGGGCCGGACCGGCCGCCCGCCGCCGCCAACGGCTCTCTGCCCGGCAGGTCCCTTCGCCTCGGCGGGGAAGATGAAGATCGTGGAGGAGCCGAACACGTTCGGGTACGTGGCCACCTGCCGGCCTTGTCCCGCCAACCCCGGGTCCCTGTGCTGCTCCCGGCCCCGCAGCCGCTCCCGGTCCTGGCCCGAGCCCCGCTGCCGGCCCCCGCACCCCGTCCCGGCTCGGCCCCCGCTGCCGGCCCGCGCTCCCCGCTGCCGGCCCGCGCCCCCGCTCCCCGCTGCCGGACCCCGCTCCCCGCTCCCCGCTGCCGGACCCCGCTCCCCGCTGCCGGACCCCGCTGCCGGCCCCCGCTCCCCGCTCCCCGCTGCCGGACCCCGCTCCCCGCTCCCGCTCCCCGCTGCCGGACCCCGCTCCCCGCTGCCGGACCCCGCTTCTGCTCCCTGTTCCCCGTTTGCGCGGGGCGCTCCGGAGCGGGGGCGCACGCGTGACTCGGCCCTGGCCGTGCCCCTCCCCCCTCGCAAGGCTGAACAACCCGTTCCTGCCCCAGCCCAGCCGGCTGCAGCCGAAGGTGGCCCCGTCCGCCCTGTCAGGTACGTGCCAGCGTCACCCGCTGCCCCCGATTCCGGCCTTTAGTGAAGGCCCCTTGCAGAGCAGCCTGCCTGCACTTCATGCAGGCAAAGACGAATGTCACCTGTCATTTTATGAGCGTCATGGAAAATAAGCATGGGCAAATATGTTTTATTGTGCTTCTGAAATGTTAAAACCTAGATTAACCTCTGCGGAGTTCATGCCCCAGTGCTGTTCAGATTGCTGCTGCGCTGGTACCCACACCTCCTGCGCTGCACATGCTGAGCCAGCCGCAGATCCTTCTGATCCTTAGTAAAAACTTCTTTCTTCTTGAAACAATCCTGACATCCTTGCAATTGTCATATAAAAGCCATCCCGTCATCTGATAGTACTTGGTACTCACAAACTGCTTTTAAAAAAAGTCCTGAGTGGTCTTGGAACAGGTCGTGGGAGCTCAGTTTGACACTCAAAGCCTGGGTGCTGCAATGTCAGTCCAGCCCTTTACCAAAATAAACAGGAATCTAAAATATTTTAGACCATGTATAGAGAGAGTAGATAAAATAATGAAAGCAAACTAAAAGAAAAATAAATGACAGCAAAGAGTAAGCAAAAGGAAATAACTCTTGTCTCTCAGCAAACCTTAGGCACAGACTTAAACCCTGTTCAGGTTCAGCAAATGCATTTTGGTGTGGTGACATTGAATGTGGTCATGCTTAATGTGTTCTGTCATGTTTTGTAAATATTTTTATTTATTTAGATGTATGTATGTGCATATATACATATGTATTTATAAATTCAAATCAAGTGTGGAAATTCTGCATGTGAAAAGTGAGATAGTTAGAAATGTGGTTAGTAAGAGTTATAATGCTGAATGGAAAGATGCCAAAAATAGCAGGAAAAAAGTTAGGACAGTATGCTGGAAAGCCTTCTTTCCTGCATGTGGGAGCTTATGTGTAGCCAAAAATTGTGTCTATGGAACTGGAATCTAGGAGGTGGAATGCTGTCTTGCACAATTATTTCTTTAGCGCAGAAACCTGACTTGTTCTTCTCTTCTACAAGACAGTTGGGGTAATAGTTCCTATAATGTCTCTTCCAGATCACGTGCCCAAATGATGGAGGCAAGAGTTCAATGCATTCCTCAGGGACATCCCGATTTGCTTTTCTTCCTCTGCGGGGAGAGCATCCTAATCTCTAAGGCACAGACTGCAAGCAGTAGAAGGGGCAAACCCTTTGGCCCAGCCTATGATAATCTCTAGACTGAAATGCAAGATCATACAGTCATACAAATGACATGGGAAGGAACCTGCTGGTGTCCCAGCGATTAGGGCATTCCAGAGGGCATGACTCTGGTGGTCTGATCTTCTACTTTGTAGGATTCCTTGTCTAGATCTTTGGAAGAAGTACATAGGCAGTCCTAATAGTGGGGAATTAGAATCCAGGGTGGGGTTTTATTTTAGTTGCTTTGTAGTCTCTTTTCTTCTTTCCTTACAAGTACTGCACTCCATGCAAAGTTACCTTAAGCAAGGGACACTGAAATACCCCTGTAGCACATGGCTCAGAACTTCTGGCCCTTTTTTGAATGACAAGTCACCTGTCTTAGATTCCTTCTACAGCAAGGTTGGAGTGGTTCATTCTACAAAAGTAGAATTGTAACTGCTGACCCGTCTGATGGTACAAGGTTTATCTTGTTGAATACTAACTGGATGAGACTGTGAAGTCTAACTGTGAAAAGGAGTATCTATTTCAGGAATCTCAGTGGAACTTAAATACACAGCACTGTTGACATTCTGAGCTTTACTAGTATAAACTTGAGGAGTTTGGATGACTTTGGGGACAGACAGCTTCCAAACAAGAGTCCTAGTGATTTCAATGTTAGATTTTGGCGAGATTTGCACTGTTGATTCCTCTTATGCATCTGGCCTCCTCCTATTTGTTTGTATACAGGTTTCTTATTTATGTTGTAGAAAGAGGCTTATCTATTTCACTGAGTATTGAAGATGAAAAATGTTAAAGATGCAGAGTCGCTTAAATTTAATTTAAAAATTATTTTTCCTTGATGTCATTTTGTGGTGTTTTTAGGCCCTGCACATCTCTTTAGGCTTGCTGGCAAGTGTTTCAGTTTTGTGGAATCTACGTGAGTAATGGATTTGAAAATTTGATTCTATATATTTATTAGCAATTAACTATTTTTTTGTTTCAGTCTGAAACACTTCTTTTTTTCTTTTTATTTCAAGGTACAAGTATGAGTTTTGTCCTTTCCATAATGTCACTCAGCATGAGCAGACTTTTCGATGGAATGCCTATAGTGGGATTTTGGGGTGAGGCTTTTAGACCTTTTAAATTTTACCTGTGTTGTTAGCAGACTTTTATAGATTGTCAAAAAGGAAGCAGTTTTAAAATTATTTTTCTTTTATCTGTCAGCTTAGTTCATTGTATTTCCCAAGTCATTATGCGTAAAAATACCACGTCTTGAAAAATTCAAATTTTTTTGTTGATAAATACTAAACTCCTGTTTTAGCTGGAGGCTGATACATAACCAGCGCCAACTGCAGTTGTGATATGCCCATGTGAGAAATTCAGTAATGTTTAACTACAGCTTATACTAACCAAAATTTCATGTCTGTTCACTATTTTCACTTTGAGTTGAATATAACCTTACAAAATGAAATGAGTGCTTTACGCCTAGTGGTTGTGTTAAACTTATTAAATAAAAGGTAATAAAAGACTCGGTGTAGACCCTAAGAAGTATCCCAAAGTATTCAAAGACACCAGAGTATCCAAATCATAAGACCTAAAGTAAATGTAATTATATTATAAACCAGAGAACTGCTTTAAAATTACTGCCTTTCCAACTGTTTTGTATATAGATGTCTCTTTTTCCCCCCCTGCCTATGCACAATAATTCGTTAATAATCTCATTAATGAGATAATTAATGAGAGGAAAAGGTACACCAAGACGCTGAGATTATCGTTGGCTTTAGGACTAGCAGAAGTAGAGACTAGTTTTTGTGGGTGCTCTCACCAGCACTAAAAATCCTGCAGAGTTCCACAGGGTACTTGGCATCATGGAATTAATGGTGGGATTGATCTATAAACTGTTACCTTACTGGATTTAAACATGGATTTGTAAGTGCAGAAGGTTTGCAAACTGAAAGCTGATCCAAAACTGTGCTCTCAAAGTAATGTTGATGCGCCTGCCCTATACAGCAGCCTGGATTCCATACTACGCTGTTTATAAGGTCTTGGCTGTAAGAAATGGGAATACTAAGACAATGAAAGTGAAGTATATACAATTAAATTGAACATGATATAAGGGTATTCCTGTTTTTCTTCCTGAGTGTTCACCTTTTTCTTTCCACTTACTTAAAATAAAATGGTGTCCTATTTTTTCAGAATCTGGCATGAATGGGAAATTGAGAACAACACATTTGTTGGAATGTGGATGAGGGAAGGAGACTCATGTGAAACTAAGAGCAGACAGACAAAGGTACAATAACCTAGATGATGCTAATTCAGACAGCATGACTCTCTACACACACTCGTGACACTTTACAGACTGAAACATTCCTACCTTGAAGAAGTCATAATTCAAGATATGATATAAAGATGAATTTCTGTAGGAGCTAGGTGAATGAATAGAAGAGGGAAGCTAAAATCAGGATAACGTTTTGAAGGTGTTTACTTATGTGTATTCTCACTAGTTACTTTTAACTTTTTTTTTTTCTTTGATAGAGTATTCTTTTCTGGTATTGTCACTACTGTGGAAACATAGAGTGCTTTGTAGTTTGTGTCAGGAAAAATAAAGAAACAGAGCTATTTGTTGAATTCAAGATGCCAGCCTATTGTGCTAGGAACATCCAGGGAGAAGAATTAGCCAGTTAACAGCAGCATGCTGAGGAGTTAGGTAAGGTGTTAAAACAAGAGCAGAGGGCATGCAAAGAGAATCGGGAAGGAATTGAATATATGGGAGTGACAGAGGAACCAACTCAAAGAGAAGCAGATTCTGGTGTGAGTACATTTTAAAGCAGAAGTAAAAATTCTTGCTTTGTGGAGTGGTTAAAATGTTTCTTTTCACATTCTAACAGTCTCTGTGCCAAGTTACTATTTATCTATAAGGGTAAGGAAGGCTGGCTGAGACTTGCCCAATGTGTGGCACATGATTTGCACACATCCTTTATCCTTCTATTCATTAATGTTTTTCCATCTCCCATTTCAGTGTGTGATACAGTTTTACAAGTATAATGTATTAAACTTCACATTCGCTGGTGACATAGATTGCTATAGAGAAGAAGTTAAAGATACCGTATAGTTCACAACAGGCCTCTTTTCGTGTAGAAGATGCTTAGCTATTACTATGATGAGTGACAATACAATACTTTAGAGAGAGGGATATATATAGTTGGAGTAATAACTAATATGAAGATGGGATAAGGGACAGAATTTCTTGGCCAAGGTGAAAATACTGTAATGGAGGTGCCTTGTTAACGTCTTTATCTCCCATAGGGGCTGCAGAAAGAATTAATAGTCTTGTATGACCTTTGATACTGTGATCCATATCTTTCACTGGCATTTAGTTTTGAACAGACAGAAAATACTGGTGCTCGAAGTTGAGAGATGAAAGCAAATTTCTGCAGGCTAGATGTTTATTGTTCTCTTTATTTAGCACAATGGTCAGAACTAAAACTTAAGTGAATTGTGCTTGTGTCAGATGAGGTTCTAAATAAAGGGTGTCCTATTCACCCTCCTTTTTACTTTTATTCTTGCTGGAAATACAGTGCTTTGGACTCCAAGGAGCAATGGTGGGTGAGGGGATCATTTCCCATTAAGGGAAGCAGTTTTCACATTTGACAAAATAATTTGCAGATGTGCTTGCTATGATTCTTTTTCTGTGGATAGCAGCACTGGAAACTTTGACATGACAGTATGTACAGAGGTGCATCTGCTAGCATTGAAAGATGGCAAACTGATCTGTCAATGCTGGTCCTGTTTCACATGGAGATGCTTTGCTCATCTTTGTTTTTACTCATGTTTAGGTTCACCTTGTTTGCGGAAAGAGCAATAAATTGGCTTATGTGTCTGAGCCGAGTACTTGTGTTTACTCTCTGACATTTGAGACTCCTCTTGTGTGCCATCCTCACTCTCTTTTAGGTAAGATTAAGAAAATTATTTGTGTGGAGCAGCTGGCATGTTATGCCAACCTAAGAGTTATTTTTTAGGTTCTTTGAGGCTGTAACTTCATATAAATGAGTATTAAATGTAGCATAATATGAAGTGTATTTTAAATCCCAATTATATGATTGGGATATATGAGATAACATATAGGTATTTCTCAAATAAATTGTCATTGCTAGTATAGATCCTGTGACTGATTTGGTGGTTGGTTGTTTTTTTTTTTAACTTGGACTGGTCATAGGAATCAGCCCTGTACTATCTGCTCAATTACTTACATTACGAAAAGGGCAAGCTCAGTTAGAATGACATTCAACAAAGAAATACGAGGCCTTCTAGCTGGAAATAAGAGAAAAAATTTTGGTCAGTGGCATTATCCAGAGACTTTAAATATGTGAAGCAGAATTTAAGCTTAGCCCCAACTCTTGGCAGCAGTAGAGACAATGTACTGTACAGAAAATACGGAGTTCTTAAGACAAACATGCTTGCATGCTACTAAAGGAACACGTAACTAATGCAGGACAGCTGCTGATTTTTACACGGTTTGAGTTCCATTTTTTAGTTTATCCAACTCTGACTGAAGCACTGCAAAGGAAGTGGGATGAAGCAGAGCAGCTTCTGTATGATGAACTAGTAACTGACCAGGTTTGTTACTTTTTTCCCACCTCTTTTTGGTAAAGAACAATTACTGTCAAATAGCCAAACCTGGCTTCTGCAGTTTCTCTTTTTGGAGTGGATGTGTTTATTCTGCAGCTGGCAAATAGTATTTTTTATGCTTTGTAACTGCTATATCAACTGGTAATTGTAATGTTTTCTACAGTGAAGCTTGAGAAGTTGGAATGGCCAGTGCAAAGTACAGGTGGAGATGAGGGTCAGGTGCACTGACTATTATTGTCTTCTGGAAATTTTCTTTTTTAGGGATACAAAAAAATACTGAAAGAGATTTTTGAGGAAGCAGGACTTCTAAAAGCAACAGAAGAAAAGGAAGTTGAGAAACACAGTAAGAAAACAAGTCTGGAATTTGAAACAGTGGAGAAGTGCAGTAAGGTATAGAGCCTAGTTTTTACAATATGGAATTAAATTGCCATCTTTTTACTGTATGACAGTATCAGTGTGACAGCATTATATAAATACTCTTTGGATTCAGCTGAAATCTGTTCATGGGATTATGTTTTCTGATTTCAATATGTAACAGTCTGCATACAGAGCGATTCGATATCTTTAACTCTTAAGTCAAAACCAAACCAGCACAACTGATTGCCCCCAGTAATGGGGGTTGTGTAGGAATTAGTTTAGGTGCTTGGGTTATGAACACCCTGTAAGTACTCTTGCTAGGGAATATCAGTCTGGCAGTATGAAAGAATTACTAATGAAGATAAATGTGTAACCAGCCTTGGGAATGTTGACACTCCTCTCTGTGGGTAATTACCCAGACTTGTGTCAGAAAGCACCAGCTGTTCCATGAGCAAAGGCAGAATGATCTATGCTGTGTCCATTTCTGAATGACTTTCATGTGTGTGAACAGTACTTCTGTTTCAACAGAATTGAAATGAGGAAGATAGAGGTAGAAGGTGTGCTCAGCCTGAAAGACAGCAAGCTGAACATCAAAAAAAGAGCATGGAAGGGAATTAATTCATCGTAATGCAGAAAAGAAACTGCTGTCATTTTATTTGAAAACATAGCAAATGCAAAACATCATGTAGTAATTCCTGAATATAACCAGATAAACTGTGGTTAACCTGAGTATAGTTATATAAAGATCACCATTTTGATGTTCTAATAGGAGCTGGAATATTCACCTATTTCTTTTACAGTATAGTTAACAATACAGTATTTATTATCTTTTTTCTGGCTTCATCATAGCTTAATTGACATGAAGTTGGCCATTGTGGTAACCACAGAATCTTAAGTTAATCTTTAGCTCTTTCTTGATTCGTGTGAAAACCAAAACACAATAAAAAATCAGGGCTTCTTCAAGATTTCGTGTGTGGTTTGGGTCTCTTAGTAGGTCAAGAGCTGAAGAGGGGACGAGTTTCCAGACTGTAGCATTACGATACAAAATAAAATAAGGCTGGTCCTGTAGCAAACTAATGAAAACAATTTTGTGCTACGATAAAATGCTAGTTAGAGGATAGATCAAAAATTATTACAGAAAGCACCTGAAGGCTTGGGAAAAGCTGGCTCCTGTTTTGGCAACATAGAAATCTATCTTTTTATACAATTTGCACCTTGTTCTTGGAATAAGCAGTTTCTTTTTAAGATTTTTTTAAGTCAAAAGCTATAACAGCAGTGGTCAGTCCCATTGTTTTTTATAAACCCCCATTTTATGGTTGCATTTGGAGACTGGGAGACCATTTTAAAATTATTTTCTTTCTTAGGAATACAAGCTACTTTCTAAAGAAATAAAAAAACTTAAAGATTTATTAAATCAGCACGGTATTGCATACAAAGGAAATTCTGGTGAGTTTTTTTGGTATCGTTCTTTTTCTTTATTGCCTATTCAGAATGTGAATACCCAAATACTGTTTTCAGTTACAGCAAGGATTAAATGACCTGTCATATATGGAGGTAAAATTCAGTAGACATATTTTTTAATAAGTACTTAAGGTCTTGATTCCAGCTCAAGAGGACTTGTTTTGTCCCCAGGAAATCTGTTTCAGCTTTATTGGGAAGTTTTGTCTGCTGTTTTAAGTGAAGTTCATCTGCGGTATTTACGGTGCCAAAGGAAGTTGGTGTTACAGCATTTGTAGCACATCAGCATGTTTTAAGTAACTCCACTTTCTGCATAGTCAACCACAAGCCCTGACTTCCTCAAGAACACTTGAAATGGTCTCTGTGTTTGTTTGGATTGGTTTTATCTTTCTTAGTCACTGTTTTTTTTCTCTCTGATTCTGTTAGGTAAGCACCATATCATATGCAGTTTTTAGAAGGAAAGACTGTTTGGTGCTGTATCTGGATTGATTCCAGACAAATTGTTCTTGCTTTTGTTGTTGGGTTGGGCTTTTTTGTCCCATCCATCCCTACCCCCCTTCCAGCCCATCATGCCCGTTATTACATGAGCTGTTTGTCTAAGGGGGATTTAATTTCCCTGAATATATATATTTACACTTTTCATGTTCAGAATTGGCACCTCAAGAGAACAGTGAAACTTAGAACTAATTAAATTAACTTAAAATTAGTGACATATTTATTTTTATCTTTTTGTTTTGAGAAACTAACTTTGTTTTTTAAAATTGGTGACTTTCTTCTCTAGGGAAAACTCATCATATTAGCATTTTTGTAAAACATTTTATCTGCATGTTTAAACTATTAACTATGTAATTTGCACAGTATTTCTGCCTGTTTGGTAGTTCATTTTAATTATTGCAGATTAGAACTGTATAATCAAAACCAGAATTCACAGCTTACCATAGATGACCTATTTCAAAACTATTTAGTGAATTCTGTGACAAAGATGTTATGGTGTTTAAAAGCGGAAATAACTGATGTCTTTAAATATTACAGCTGAAAATACCAGTGTTGAACATGGAAGTCACAAGCTGGCAACTGCAGTGACAACTGTTCTTAATGGCTCAAAGGATGACGAGCACCTGCACGGTGATACAGGAGTTTGGAATGACACAGTATGAAGAAAGTTGAGCAGTAAACAGCAAGTTCATACGGAATGTCAAGCAAGTTGAGTGTGTTTATCGTGTCACCAAGATGATTTACCTTCTGCAAATATGCTTGAGTTTCTGCCCCAAAGCCAAGGGAAGGTGACAGTGTTGAGGGTGTTATAAACGATAACAATTAAAACTATTTTATTTTGGATTCGATCAATTTAGGTTGAGAAACAATAAGCAAAAAAGCGCTGGGTGCGCGGAGAACTCAATTAGTTCCACCACACGCACACCTGAGTCCTAAAAGCAGCATCTTTTATGCCCGGATCTTGACCAATCCCTTCTCGCCGATGTTCGTCCTGCCCTCTCCCCACCGGGCCGTTAGGGTACGCCTTCTCCTCCTACTGGCTCTCCTTTGGCGCGCTTTTCCAAATCTCAAGGTCTTGGCCTCCTTCGGCGGGCCTTCCCTGCCATGGTTTCGGGCCTTCCCTGCCATGGTTTCGCTTTCCTTATCTCCCTCGGCGGGCTTTTCCAGCAGCGATTGCCTCAGGGGAAGGGGGAGCCATCACATTGTCTTAAAGGAGAACCACACGCGCCCACTCACCACGACTGCGATACAGGTCCCAGATTTACACAGGGTAGAACAATTACACTTACCACAATACATTCTATTTTTGACATGAATTACGACTGCGTTTATCACAAGGGCTCGCCATTACTGAGAACAGCTGGCTGGTTTCTGACGACATATGTAAACCTTCTTTGCCAAGGCTGGCGTTGGGCACTGGTTTACAGATCCTGTGTCTCCGGTCCCAGATGTGTTACTTACTTTGATCGAGCATGGTAGCAGGTGATAAAAATACAAAATAGTTCAGGACCAACGCTGTAGGAAGTTGTATGAAACGTGGTAAGTACGATATTCAGAACATAATGCTTTGCCTGTAGGCTAAAATGTTTTCTGTGCAGACCTGAGCAGAAAAAGGAATGTTTTCAGCCACCACGGTGCATAACACAGGGCTCCACCTGTGTCAGAGGCTGCTGTCATCTCTGGGGAGCAGAAGTTGTGCTGGGCCTGTTGAAAGGTGCTGTGGAAACACCGGACTGAACAGACGCGGTACGGGAATGCACAGCAATGCCTGTGTGTAGTACGGAATAAAATGGACCCTGTCAGCACAGGCTGCGGAGAGGTGACTGCCGGGGTTGGCGGAGGCCGAGCGCCGCTCCCGTCGTTCTGCCTCCTCCCGTGGCAGGCTCGTGCGGCCCCCGAGCGCCTCGGCTGCCCACCCCCCCTCCCGGGCAGGCGCCCCCGTCCCCACCACCCACACCGGCCCGGGACTTTCCTCACCCACCCACCCCCCGCGCCGGCCCAGGGAGGCCGCACCCCCCCCCTCCCCCCCCCCGGCCCAGGCCGCGCACACACACGCACACACACACCCCACACCACCCCCGCCGGCCCAGGCAGGCCTCCCCGCGCCGGTCCAGGCATGCCGCCCGCCGTGTGACCCCGCTGCTGCCGTCACCTCCGGTTCCGGCTGCGGTGGCGGCCGGCGGCCGCCATGAGCTGGGCGCTTGGCCGCTGGCGGTGAGGTGGGGGCGTGGGGCCGGGGTGGCGGCCGCCGCTCCGCGCTCTGACCCGTGTGTCTTTGCAGGGTGCGGCGGCCCCTGCGCCTGCCGGACCCCCGGCGGTGGCTGGCGCGGCGGCGGGACCCGGAGGGCGCGGAGGCGGAGGGCGCGGAGGCGGAGGGCGGGGGGGCCATCCCCTTCTCTGCCAGCAAGGCCAGCCCGCGGGTGTGGAGCGTCAGCCGGTCCATGGGGAGCGACCACGAGCGGCCGTGGGTGAAGGTGCTGCCGCTCAGCCTGCTGGGCTCCGCGCTGCTGCTCTGGTGCGCGCTCAGGGAGGAAACCGAGATCGACCAGCGGCTGGAAGCGATTTTCTCCGGTCAGAGCGCGGAGCCGCTGGACGTGGCCCGAGAGAGCGACGCAGCCCCGCAGCCGCGGGGGGGGCAGTGAGGGCGGGAGCGCGGCCGCGGTGCCGGTGCTGCCGGGCGGTGGCTGCCGTTGCCCTCCGCGCTGCCAGCCCGCCCGCCGCCTTGGCTCGCAGGCGCCAGCCCTGCCGGTACCGCGTTCGGTGCTGGCCCTAACGCAGCGATTCACACTGGCAGCGCCAGGAGTAGCTTCCTCGTGCGTTGCACGGTGGGGATGAGCGGGATGTACTGCTGCACATCAACGTGCCTTTGAAGATACGTTTCATACAACCCATCTCTTTTCCATGGATCGTGTCTCTTAGATGCACGGTGTATTAAACTATGAAAGCTGTAAGCCTGTAAAATTGCCACTGAGGGTGACCTTCATTTGACATGTTGCGAGGCACAGAGTCTGTTCAGCTTATATTGAAGACAACTGTAAATGTATGATTCATTAATACAGGATTCTTTTGTGTCCTGATTATTATTATTTTTTAATTCTACTAAATAACGTAGAAATTGCCACCTTCAACCCCTTCTTGTTCATGAGTGATTGCTTTCTGGACTGAAGTTTTTAGGCATGGCTGATTGAGGTGGTCATTGTTGGCAGAGGTTCTTGAAGGGAATCAAAGCAATTGGCTTGCACCGCACTGGGGAAGAACCCCCTGGTTTTGCTGAACAATCTAGTATGGAATTGTTTGTACAGATTCATATATATTCAGACTTGGACACTTGAGACTTCTTGGAGAGGAAGACTCAAAGCTACTAATACGATTTCGTCCCCTTCAAAGGTACAGGCATTTTTTTTCTTACTCTGAATTTTCAAGTGTAAAAATGCAAAACTCTGTGCCATTAAAATTCCCAAATTTGGCCGAAAGACAAAACGCCCCACAAAAACGAAGAAACCATGCACGGCAGCTCTATCGCTGCAGGCTGGAGCTGCAGGAGCTGACCTAGCGCACACCTCTGTGGCTCCCCACCTTGCCGCAGGGCACCTGCGGCTGTGACGTGTGGAATTAAACCCTATAACTCAGGATAGGTTATAAAGCAGGCATGTGTAATTCACCGGCGGGCATCAGGGTGGATAATTCCAAAAGTACCTGCTGCCCCGACTTCTTTGTGCAGGTGTTATTTAAAGTATACACTCATACATATTCAATAGATGCCCGAGAATAGGTTGGATTAGGATAATTAGTCTACCGAGAAGTCATTAACATAAGTTTCCTCCCATTTGCGTTTGCGCACTGTCTCCTGGTGGTGCTCGCGGAGGTCGTTGTGGATGAAGGCTTAGGAGTCCGCCTCGCTCGGAACTTTTCACCTTCGCTCTTCGCGCAGACTCAGTCGTGTCTTGAGGTTTTTTTCAAACCATAAAACAGGACAGGTCCAGTTTTCCTATCTCAAGGTACTGATGTTCGCATACCGGTGTCGTCTTACCGGCACACAGAGCATCCCAGGTTCACCTTATCAGTACAGAGGGCCCCAGGACCGGGCCTAATTTGCAAAGTCATACTGTGAAGCTCCTCGCCTCATTTGCCAAGTCACACTATGAAACTCCTTTTTGTACACACAATGAGAGTTTTAATTATTCTAAGTTTTCCATATCCTGTTAATCTAGTTATTTCTAAGCATTCTATCCGCTGCCCCGGATGGTGGCCGGCGAGTGGTCGCCGCTGGGCGGGCGCTGCCGCACGGTGCGTGATTCCCTGGGATTCGGCGCTTGCAGCGCGCTGCGAGCGGGGGGCGGCCGGCGGGCGGCGGAGCGGCCCCGGGATGCGGTGACGGCCCGGCAGAGCCGCCGCCCGGAGCCGCTGTTCCCGCCTTGCCGGAGGGGCTGGAGCTGCCCTTGCGAGGCCGTGACAGGCGGTTAATGAAGAGCCCCCGCCTGCGGAACTGCTCTCGTCGTCCCTTGCTTGTAAGGTGCTGGAAACTCGCAAACGGTTTGTCTGCGGCGTCTCGTTACAGGGCAGGGGGCAGCTCCGCGCGCTGACCCCCCAGACACACTGACACCTCACCACCACCACCCTCAGGCCTTGGAGGGGCCACGCCGTGCGGTCCCGCTTCTGGCCGGGACAGGGGGTACGGAGGAGCCCCGCGGGTAGGGGCGGCCGTGCCGGAGCCCCGGAGCGGGGGGGCCCGGGGCCTGTGTCGTGCGGCTCGCGCGCTGCTGCCGGGGCGGGCCGGGTCCGCGCCTGCGCCGTGCTGACCGACGGGGAAGATGCCGTCGGTTTCGAAAGCAGTGTCGCGGGGCGGCTGGGCCGGCGGGTCCCCGCAGACCGAGCAGCCGACACATTATACGTAGGTACCGCGTCTCGGCGACGCCCTGCACCCCGAGAACCGGCGCCATGCGGGGGGTGGGGTGCCGCAGGGCCCGGTCTGAGGGCCCGTCCGTGTGCCAGGCCTGCTCCGCGCGGCCTCCTGCGCCAGCGGCTCCGTGCGGGGGCTCCGGGCCGCCCCCGCCGCGGGAAGGAAGGCGCGCTCCGGCCCGGCCAGGCGGAGGGCCCGGGCTCGGCTGGCTGCAGCGCGCCTGCGGCCGGTTCCGCGCCTGCGGCCCGCGCTGTCCCCCGCGGCGTCCCGGGACCGCCTTCCCCGCGCCGTGACAGGGGTCGTTCCGCCTCCGCCGGGTGCTGCACGGCCCGTCTCGGCGCCAGCCTCACCCCCAGGCCGCGGGACGCTGCCGCGGTAATTTTTGCGGCGCCCCCCGTGCGGAAAGACAGCCCTGTGCGCTCGCCATCCCCTGCCGCCCCTCCGCCTTCTGACACGCTCTGTAGGGTCCCTGCCGCCCCCCAGCACTGGTGACAGCCCCTCTCCTGCAGGACCGTGTGCTCCCCGCAAATGCAGAATAATTTATCACGGAACTGTGGCATCCATTCGCTCGCACCGCCTTGTCGTCACTTCTGTAGTGCCAGGTTTCCCGCACTAGAACGCAGCCACTTACCCAGACACTGCTACAGCCCCTCCTGCAGCCCTTAACGGCCAAAAATTTTATACTGTATTATTGATACTTTTTTCCCCTCCCTACTGTCCTGGATAATTCAGAAATTCTTCTCCAAACTCAGATGTGCTCCACAACTCTGTGTAATTACATCCCCTGTGTGCCACTTTCAGCACCTGAGAACAAAAATGTGCACTTTATTCTTTAAAGTCCTTCCCTTTGCCTGCACCCTTAGCTCCCCTGCAGCCTGTCACACGTTCCGTGTCCTATTAGAAACCTCTGTGAGCTCTAAAGTTCTGCAGAGCTCCAGTATTGCCCTTCTTTTGCAAATACTCCATGAATTTAGCAATGTAATGAACTTGCTAATTGGCTAATATATAAACTGAGGCAGGGGAGATGCTGGTTTATGTCCTTTGACACATGCTGCAGCAGTGTCCACCTGGTATGATGTCCATAGCCTGTGGAAAGAAGTACCAGCCTTCCTCAGCAGCCTCTGCGCCCTGCATGCTGCTGGCGAGGGGTGGTCTCACTAGTCAAAGACCACAGACTGTCCCAGCACAAATGTCACAGTTGCTAAAGCAAGTTTGCTGAAGTTCTCTCTTGGCCCTTGGTCATAACCTTCATAAAGCTCTTTTGACCATCTAGCCTTTTATATAGCTTGTCCACATTCTGGGAATGTTGTGATTAAGGACTAATGTTTAAATTAGATGTGGTGTTTAGCTAAAATAGCCTTTGTAGGACTATTTGGTGTGGTAGCAAGCAATAGGAATGGTCATTCACGTAACTTGTTGGATTTATAATCTCTGTTGGGTGGTTACTAGGACAATATTCTCAATACTGTGCTTTTTAAATTAATGTATATATTTGACTTTAGTTACAAAACATAGTATAATTTCCCAGGCGTTCCACTGTATTTTATTAGTAATGCATCTGTCATAAAAAATAAAGTCACTTGTATTCAACAGCTAAATAGTAAATTGTGCATAGGAGCTAAAACTGTATGCAGGTACAGTCGTACAATTTTTCATGGGCTGTGTGCGCTGAATTGTCAAGTGCCCTGTTAATACTGTAAAAATGTGCCTCCAATAAGATAAACTTGTAACACAGTTTAATTTTTTTAGGTATCTAAAGGAATTTAGGACAGAGCAGTGCCCCCTATTTTTGCAGCACAAGTGTACCCAGCACAGACCATTTACCTGTTTTCATTGGCATTTCCTAAATCAGCGTCGTCGTAGACCTATACGAAGGCGTGATGGGACTTTTAACTACAGTCCAGATGTTTATTGTACAAAATATGATGAGACTACAGGAATCTGCCCAGATGGAGATGAGTAAGTGATTTCTTTCAGTCCTAGGTGTTTATAGTATTATCAATGACATTAAGGAAAAATGCTAATTTCTCCTTAGTGAAAATGATCAATAGAATCCTGCTGCAGTTTATTGGAAAACACATTTCTATAAGTGATTTCTCAATTTTTGGCACATACATTTTTATATAAGCATGTATTCTTTAGGCTATCATAGAGTTAGAAGTATGATTTTGTGTTTTGATGATCTTTAAAGCATAACACAAGAAAGTAGTGTTCTGCTAGTATTGTTCCTGCACTTTTGTGCTAGTATTGTTGCTTTTTTTTCTTTTTTTCAGTTGTGCTTCCTTTTTCTCTTGACAGCTAGGTGCAAATTGTACTGTATAGAGGTGGTTTCAAGATTTTAAACTTATGTAAGTTTTCTGAAGAATGATGGGTAGTGGAGGAGAATGACTGTTTCATGATACTTCTAGTGAGAACAAGCAAAGGAGTTTGCTGATAGTTGTATGGCTAGCCTGTCTGTGTGCATTTCCATGTACATGTGTCTCTTCTAGGTGAGGCCTACAGAGGGTCTTCAGTAAACTTGGGGAGGGGTAGAAGTTTTACAGAGATGGAAATGAGCAGATGGTATGGTTAGCAGGCATACGGAGAGGGACTGGGCGTGTTGTGGTCATGTCAGAGGAGCTTCATCTGCACTGATGGAAGCAAGGAAGGACTTCTGACAAAAAAATATGCAGGAGAACAGCCAGGAAGTATGTAGTTTCTGCTAGTTACCTGTTTTAAACATTGAAGATTAATTATTTTGGTTACTATATTGCAGAGCAGCACTTGTCCCAGATCAGGTATCTTTTGTGTTACAGGCTGTAGTAACAGAAGAAAAAAGTGGATTTTTCCCAGAGGCTTCAGAAACTGAACAAAGATAAGGGAAGGTAAACAACAAAAATGCACTGGGCAGCATGACAATTTTGAGTACCAAGCTTAAGTGATATAAACAGCAAAAAATGACTCTGAGGGATGATTTAAAAGAGAACAATTTAGTTACCTTTTCAGGTGTTTGTAAAGCATTCCTGCCCATCCTGGGGCAGTGTGGGCAGTTCTTTGAAAATCAACAGATGAGGATAATGGATGCTTTTGTATGTCATGGATTGGTTGGCAACAAAAATTGACCTTTCATGACTGAGTGATAGATACTGATTCTAAAGGAGAAAAAAGGAAGCCATGTTTTAAAAGGGTATTAGCTGGACAAGATTGAATTGTTAGAAGCAAGTAGTAAGAGAAAATATTTCAATAACTGAGATGTGAGATGGAAACCTTTTTCCTGCAATTGGATTGGAAGAGTTGTCCCCACCAGCTGCTGAAGGTTAGGAGCCTAATGGTTAGAAGCCTAAATGACAAACAGGGTGGTTGTATTGTCTGGTATAATGGAAGTGCAGAGGACTTGGCAGAAGTAAGACCAGTAGTGGGATTCATACCTCTGGTTTAGTCTGTTGTGCTTACAGTTTGAATTAAATCAGTAGGTTTAGGAGCTATCAGCAAAGGGGTGGTAGTTTTCAGGTTTGTTTTTTAAGGTGAAATTGCCCAGACGTAGAAGAGTAAGAGCAGGGACTGAGGCTGGAGTCCTGTAAGACCCCTCACCAGAGGCCTAAAAGGATGTTGAAGCTGGAAGATAAAGCTCCAGGAGGGATTGAGAGGAAAGTGTAAAGGTAACTGAATTCCCATAAACAAGGAGAACAGTGTTTCAAGGGGAGAAAACTGAGTAAAACAGACAGTAAATTAAGAAAATGAAGACAGATGCAAGCGGAGAAAATGGAGCCTGATTTCTTTGGCTCAGTTATAAGGTGAAATTATCAGAGACATTTGTGAGAAGAGTTTCAGCTGAACTGTGGAGACCTTGTTGTAGTTCTGATCCCGAGAACTGGTGGCTAGAAATGGCTGTCAGCTCTTGTGAGTTGATAGTTGATTGAAGTTACAGTGGAAGAGAAGAGGCATACAGGGCAAAGAGTTGGGAGAGGCAAGGGAGGTCAAAGGTAACTTTCTTACTGGTAGGTGATGCTGGAGCATGTTGGTAGTGGCAGGAGAAAAAAAAGGAGGGAAATGCCAACATTTCTGAGGACATGCTTACAGTGTGGCAGCTTTCCTGTTTCAGAACTCAGCAAAAGATTATTTTTTGACCCTGGTTTGTCTTCTGCCTAAAATTTAGTCTTTTATTTGGAGCAACTTCAGATTCTTGTAGAAATAGGTTATAACCAGTAGTGTCAGGACACCTTTGTTTTAAGCTATCTGTGACAACATATTGGTACTTTTTTAGCTTTTATCTATGCCTCTGTTCCTCTGTTCTGCTTGTCTGAATACACAGTTAGGTTAATGCAGCCTGTGAGTTGATACAGCGCTAGTGGGAAAGGTAGAGTGATGACACCCATAACGGTTCTCAGGAACATACTTTCAAGAAAGTTGAAGTAGAAATTGTTGGTTTCACCAAGGCTTGACTGTGGTATATCTTTCCAAAGTTAAACTTGGAATGAAAGGAAGCCCAAAAACTGTAAAGCTGTTTAGAAAAGGGCTTTTCTAAGGGTAGCAAATTACAACAATCTGTTCTAAGGAAAGGCCTGTGAGAAAGACTAGATTACTTGCAGAGTTAGGAGCATATATTTTGAGCATTGAATAGTGTTCCTCCCAATTTCGCAAGGGAGAAGAGAATTGATACTTTTTAAAAATCTGATGTGTTTTTCAGCCATTTTAGTCAACTGCAATGTCAGATTCTAAATTAGAAGATTATTTTGGATATCTGTAAAGGAAGTCTGCTCTAAGTGAATGAATTACAGAAGCCTACTACAGAAGAGCACTTCAAGTAATCATAGGAAAAAATGTTAGTGCTTCAAGGTTGAGCAGAAGTAGAACTATGTAGTTGTTTTCATACACTTAAGAACATCTAGCATTACCCTTTACACTGGAACTGTTTTATTCTTAAAGGATATTTTTGGAATGTTTATGATGTGAATTAAGAAGAGTGTGGAAAGGAAAAACTACATTTCAGTAACCAGTTAACCTTTTATGTTTTTCTGAATATATGTTCTGTTTCATGATACATACATCTACTGACTTTGAATGATGCTTTTACTTTGTGAGATCTGGATACAGAAAACAAGGGTGATTTTAATAGTTAGATGTTGTGTGTAGACTCCAATAATGGAAAAATACAGAGTAAGTAATGTTCTTTACTGATTCATGTTTACCAAGTCAGGATTCTGTCCAGTTATTTTAAACTGGGAGATGGTGTAGAAATACGGACCATGAAATAGATTTATTATTCTGCCTGGAAAGTTGTGGGGTTTTTTTAATAAAAATATTTGTTCCTAAGAAATAAGTGGTGTGTGAACAACCTTAGTACCAAACTGTGGTACATGAGAACAAGTTCATCAGTTTGCAGCCATGTAATCTGATGATAATTAGCCATTTTAAATCAAAAGACTAGTCTTGTTTAAAACTGTATTACAATGGTTTATGCTCCATTCCATTAATAAAGTGAAGGTAAGATCTAACAACCCTCTAGTTCAGGGGTCCTCAAACTACGGCCCACAGGCCAGATACGGCCCCCCAGGGTCCTCAATCCGGCCCCCGCTGTTTACAGACACACCCCCCCGCCGGGGGCTGGGGGAGGAAACCAAGCAGCCGCAGATGACCTCCTGCCCCTTCATCCGCACCAGCCCCCTGTTTAAAAAGTTTGAGGACCCCTGCTCTAGTTAATTAAAGGCTGAGTAGAACATCTGTTCTGCGGGTGTTTCAGCGCATTGACTTGGTTTGATAATATGTGTAAGTACTATCTGCTATTCTAAAAGCTGCTTTTGTTAGGGGCTTTTGCCTTTCTGACTAATGATTCTGTGATGACCTACAGCTGATCAAGATGTCTGTGGTTAATAGCATATGTATTATTGTGGTACTGTATGATTAACACACTTTTATGTAAAACATACACATGCAAAATTGATGCCATCATTTCTGCTCTTTGAGGTTTGCATGCTGTTTAGTCCCCCTGAGTTACCTTTACAACTAGCCCTTTTGTAGTTCTTTACAAGTCTTAGGCAAAATTCAGCTAACAAACTGTCCCAGTCATGCTAGATCACCTCATTAAAGCACTCTGTTATTTTCTGGATGAGGACTTCACCTCTTACGGGAGTCTTTAGGCAGCTGGCAAAATGTGCAGTAGGAAAACTGTGTTTTCAATAAAATTCAGATTTCATTAGTCATTGATGCACAAGTATTGAGTCTTAGGGCAAACAAACCTAGGTTTAATTCAGCAGAAGAGTCTGGTGACCCAGTTTATAGTTCTTCCCCAGCTTGTTTTTGGAATGTGTTGTCTTTTTGTGGGAAAAATTGTGACCTGGGTATTTTTCCCTCTGTCACATTGCATACAAGTTGTGGCTAGCTTGTGTGACAAGCTATGTCTTCTTGTCTTATGTTCCATTGAATTGTCTTTTTTTTTTTGTCTTTCCATTAAACAGTTATTTAAAAAAAATGGATGGCTTTAACTTTTTTTTTTTTTTTTACCTCCACTGATAAGAGGATTTTGTTAGGGAAAAATTGCAGATATTTAAGCAAAAATGTTTGCCCTCTGATAAGGAACCATGGACTTAGAGACAAGCAATGAGATGTAAACACCTGTACAGTTCTTGCATGGAAGATAAAACGTTTAATTCTTGTTTTCAAAAGGAACAAGCAAACAATTAGATGAAAATGGAGGCATGAACTTTATGCATAAGAACATGACAGAGTATTCATTCACCTTTGTGAGGTGTGCATGTATGAGTGAAAGATTAGAGTTTGTAATTGAGTCCGCTGGGAAAATGGAAACATTTGACCACTGCAAAGATTCTGCTAGTGGTGGGACAGTTAGCAATAACAAAAATACAGCCTCAGATGGCATTTCCTCTTGTTTAGAGTTCCGTACAGGACTAGTGCTGGCAAAAGTATCTGATTGAGTCTTGTGAGTTTTCTCATTTTTTCCATATTGGTAGCAATTCTAGAACAGGAGGGCTGCATCAGTGATATTCACACATCAAAAAGAATTTCTCACAAAGTTCCTATGAGGCACTGTAAGGGACCCAGCAAAGACTGCATCCCATGTAGAGCAGAGAAGTGTGGAAGAGCTGCTTTCAGATCCCGAGTGCAGACTGTGCTCCATCTTACACTGACAAAATGAGAGATAGCGCTGAATTTGGCATACCTAGTCTTCCCACTAATTAATTCTGTTGGTATTTAAAGAGATAGGTACAAATCACTACCTGCAGCCCATTTGTCATCATTAACAGAATGCTGGTTTTAGATTCCTACAAGGAAGCAACTTGATTCTCAGAAATCATAAACAGTATCAATTCCTAGAAGTCAGCACAAGCTGCAGGTGTTCTGCACAGCAGGAAAAATACATGATTTTGATGTAAATATGTGAATACCAGACTTGTAAGTATTTGCAAACAGTTGCATTTGTTTAGTCTGGTTTCTAAATAACCTTTTTTGAATATAGTAAATGGTGCTTACGCCAGCATAAAGTCTTGTGAGTGTTAAAGTCTATTTAGTGCTTTGCTATTCTCCCTCCATTCAAATTAAAATATTTCTGTGGGACTTTTGATTTGTTGCCCTGTATCATTCACTTAAGCTTTTTGGTGCATTTTCTTTTTACTTTGGGGTGGGGGAAAGTAGTTTTTGGAGATAAGTATTTTTTCAAAACCAGCAGAGACCAAAATTAATTACACTGAAATAAAGTGGGAGAGAACAGACATCCCTGTGCATATATTTTTGTGTGTTTTTTTAAATTTGTTTACTATTGGTAGTTGGAATTATAATCCACATGTGATGCTAGCCATTTTAAAGTACAGACTGTAACTCACATAGTTCTGTCTGAAAAAGTTAGTATATATGATCAAAGGTGTACTGCTGATATAAAAGTTGTTCTCTGTCTTTTAATAGAAGAGTCATTTTAGATATCCCCTGAGATTGTTCTGTAAGTTCCATGACAATAAAGAGCAGGCAGGAAAAAAACAATCATGCTTCAAGTACCCCTTGATTTTAGATGATGATAACATTAAAAAAACCCAACTTGTACCTATTAGTGTAGAAGTTATTTGAGCTTGTATCAGTATGGAAGATGTCGTTCCTTAGCTCAGCTGGTATTGTTGCTTACGGGGGTGCTTGCTAGATTTATTAATAAAACCTCTGTGAGCCAGCCTGCTATAAATTCTTCTAACTTTAGCAGAGACTAAGAAATAATGTTTTTCATTTTGAAGCTGATCTGTGATGGTGGTTTGTTTGGGACAATTTTTGTTTTACAGTCCTGCAAAGTTACTGTTAAAAGTTAGTAAGAGCTAGAGCATAATTCAGAATTACATTAGTAAAAACAAAACTCAAAGCAGTGGTCTAACTTTCCTCTTTCTATTACGTAGTTGCCCTTACCTGCATCGAACAACAGGGGATACAGAAAGGAAGTACCATCTCAGATATTACAAGACTGGAACATGCATTCATGAAACAGATGCCCGGGGTCACTGTGTGAAGAATGGAATTCACTGTGCCTTTGCTCATGGTCCACATGACCTTAGACCACCAGTGTATGATATAAGGTAGTCTTGTTTCAAATTCTTCAGCCTAATTAACAGGAAATACCATGTCTGTTATCACTGCATACCAGAAAATGAAAAATATACTTGTTTCTGTAACTAAACATAAGAATACAGTTCACTGTGTATCATGATAGCAGATAGAAGCCCACTGGGAAGTAAAAATACTAAAGTTTTGTAACTTGCAATTTCAAGAGCTGTATATATAATTCTTATGACTGATAAAAAGACCAGATACTCTGCCTTTTGTCATTTATGCCTTGTAAATTTGTGTGTGGTTTTTACATTCACAAGTTTATGATTTTGTGTAAGCCATCTTTCAGGTTCTCAGCTTGCATGTTTGATATTTTGCCTACTGACGTTGCAGGTTTTTTAATTATGTTGTATTTTTTCATGTATAGGGTATCAGTATTATCTTCTGCCTCTGCAACTGTATAATCAAGTTATTGTCAAAAGAAGGTACTTAGTGAATCAGGGTAGTGGTAGGTATGAGTTTTAGCTGGGGCCAAAGCTGGAAGATAAGCATGTTGTTGGGAGGTATTATAAATGGGTGGAAGGGGAGCTCTTGCTACAGAAAGTGGTCTGTATATACTCAGTAGGAAAGGATTCCAATTTCCAGAGAGCTTTGAAGCCTTGGAGGGTCACAAGTATCGCTTACTGGACACTGGAAGAGCATTCTGGGGAAGTATCACTATACACTTGCCCTATTCTTATACTCTTCCCTAGGCATCTGCTATTGGCCACTGTTGGAAACAGGATTCCAGGCTAGATGAACATTTGATCTGAGCTGGTATGGCTGCTGTCTTATATCCTTACCTTTGTTATCCCTTATTCCCAACCATCTGTTGGGAGATGAAAACTCTCATTTCACAATACTTGTAGTAAAATTAGTGCCTTTTCAGTAGTTTTGTAATTACTTAAAGTCATATTTTGCCACAGAATTCCCTGCTGCATTCCCTGCTGCATTGTCACATACTGTTTAGTTATATATAGCTTTTCTTTCCAGAAGACTTCCTTCAGTTAGCTAGCTGATGGTTCTTCTGCAAGACATCTGTCCATTTTCTTCTTTTTGACTTTTCTTATTTAGCATACATGGCATGATGCCACATCAGTCTGAATACAGAATGCTTAGTATCTTTGCAATCCTTTTTATTGTATTAGGTAGAGGAGCCAACGTATAGCAAGACTGAAACCAAGCTCTGTTCTCTATGTGTCTTTTAATGTGTTACGTGATTGTTTATTGGTGATTGGCTATGTATAGAGCATCAGGAGGAGCTGAAGACATTGTGGCAGGAGTCTGTGTTTAACATCTTGAACCTACAAGTAGGCTGTCTCAAACCTCTTTGATATCTGTGAAAAACAGTCATGTGCCATTGCTTCTCCTGATTTCAGGCATCTGGCATTCATAAGGAAGTCCAAAGTGTTGGATCTTGTTTTTTCTTTGGTGGTCGTTTTGCTTTACAATGGGACACAGGTGTTAGGGTTTCTTTATTTGTAAGTAAAGAGCAGAGAAGTAACAGTAGAATCACTGATGCGGACGTTAACTTTATTCGCCTTAATAACCTTGTTCTTCTACATATCCACCTTAAAGAAAAAACACTCTCCAGGAACTCTTTTCCTTCTCATTGCCTGCACCTTTTCTGAATCTGTAAAGGAAATATTTTGACTGTTTGAAGGGTTTTAGACTTGGCTTTATGTCTGTCTTGTCTTCCTTCCCTTTGAGATTTTTTTTTTTTGGAGGCTACTTGGGGTCTGGGAAGTTTTTGAAATTATATGTAAATTATATCATAACTAGTTACATTATAAACCACCACACCTTTCAGACTGCTCTTCAGAGATCCTGAGTAGAAATATTTTGGTGTAAGAGGTGAGCTCCTTGAATATTTGCGTCTAGAGAAAGCAGTGCCAATTGAAGATAGAGAGAGGCCTTTGATTCTCATAGAGTATTATAGATCCACCTCTGGTATTTGATTCCTCACCTTGTTTCTCTTTTGCTGCAAAGTATGTCTAATACAATTATGCTATAGTATCTTTTTTTAAAAAAATACATATCTTTTGTACTGATTTGCCATTGTTGAATCTCTGTACAGCTTAATTTTACTAAAATCGTGTAATAAAATTGTCTCAGATTTTTGGTAGAGGTTTCATACTAGTCATACAGTACCTTTTGGTTTGGTAGTAGTTGTTCTGCAGCAAGCTTGTGGTTGCTTACTTGCAAGCCAGTTGTAAATTCTTGCAGAAGAGGTTCCATTTCCTCATAACGCTTGCTGTTTGTTACTAGGTCTTCTGAACATCTCGACACTTTTCTTGCAAAATCTTGTGGTGAGCCAAAAGTAGTTCGGCTACTTTTATATGGTGTTGTAGTCAATAGCTATATTTTGTACCTTCCTTCAGTCATAACTTTTCCAAGGCATATAGTCTTTTGGTATTTAGTTCTCCCTCATAACGCAGTTCTTCTGTATTTCTGATCACCTTTATTGCCCTTTCTGTGTCTTTTTTAGTTCCACCATGTTCTGCGTGGCAGTGGAATATCAGAAATTAATAGCACATTCAAAATGTTAGCACACCAGCACACAGAGGTACATGTGGGCATTGCTGGTACAAACGTCGTCTGTGTACATAATGCCAGCATTCATTCCTTCATGTGTGCTCTTTGATTTGTATGACATGGCTATTCCTTATGATTGTTTGCCAGCTTCAGTGCAAGTAATGGTTTGAGATTCAGACAATTTACAATTTGGGCTTGTTAAGAGCTGGATTAAATGACAGAAGTTTGATAGACTTGGACAGGTTTATACTCGGGCAGATAGGATTACTGTAGCTATACAGTTTAGCAGTACTATTTTCTTTCCCCCATTCCAGAGAACTTCAGGCACAGGAAACTTTACAGAATGGGCAGCTAGGATGCGGTGATGGCATTCCAGATCTGCAACCAGGAATTTTAGCAAGCCAGGCAATGATTGAGAAGACCCTTAGTGAAGATCCAAGATGGCAGGGTAATGTTACCTCATCTCCTTTCTCCGTTTCCTTACTGATGCTTCTTCATCCAATTTGTTGATCCTGGGTCTTCACCTGGGAGAAGGTCAAAAACCTTTTTTAACAGAGTAAAGAATCAGTTTATATAAGTAATTTGGGTATTTGTGATCAAATGTCTGTCACATTTATATTCAGACTGCATTTTACAAATATTTTGTTTTGAAAATGTTTAATAGGTCTTTTTCAGTTTATATGATACAGGTGTTGCTAATCTGTCAATTGAATAAATGTTCTTAAGAGTCAGTAGGAGCTCTGTCTTGTGCTAAGTAGTAGTAATGATTAAAGTCTTCATTTTTGAGTCTAGTGGACTGTTACTCTTTGCTGAGCTTGACTAACAGGAATGAAGTAGAATATTAAACAGAAAATTGGAGCAGAATATTAAAACACAAGAATGTCTTGAAAGTGTGATACTAGATTTCTTAAAGTAAATCCAATTGCCCTAGTTCTCTTAAGGCTTTCAAAGCTAGTTTTCATGTTCTTGGTTTAGACTTGCTTATTATGTAGCCAAAGATATTAGTATCAATCAGATATTCTTAGAGCTCTTGCCCATATTTTACTTTAGAAAAGACTGCCAGTTAACAATTACTTTCACAAAATTCATGTGGGGACAGTAATACAGGAAGAGGTCACATGAAGATGCTGTCTCTAAGGAATTCAAGGGGAGATAATTGTGTGAAACTTGTGGCCTCTATATTTTTAAAGTCTGCAGGTAAGTTCCAACTATTTAAGTACTGATAATGCATAGAGCTTAATTGTCAGCTCTAGATCAAAAAATATTGGATGTTTGACGTAAAAAGACAGCAAAATTGAGTAACTACAAGCACTTTTATTGTGTTCCTTGCATTGTGACGGGTCTGTGGTTTATAATGTTGTATGGCTTCTGTCAATCCCTGTAAATCTGGTGAGATTGCACATAGTTTTTGGGGATTGAAAATCATCCAACTAGTGATTTCAGCCTGTTTTCCTAAGTCTTTAATAGAGCTATTGAAAATAACTGAACAAAGATAGAATCCATGTGATACTCTGATTAATAATCTTTGCCATTTGAAAGTACGTCATTAATGTTTCTTTGAGGATGTTTCATAGCTAGTTTTCCACAAAACCTACAGGAGTCTTGTAATATTGTGCAGTTTGTTTTTGAGAACATCTTAGGCTAAAAGGTTTGCTGAAATCAAGATACGTGACATTGACTGCTTCTGTTTTACCTACATCCATTTTCCTGCCTTAGGAAGAAGTGTGATTGGTTTAACATGATTTACTTCTCACAAACTCATGCTTGCCATTAGCTAAATTGTACCTTCTGATTTCTTTACTTGCTCCATTGTTTTTCTGAATTTCTCTGTTTCTAGACAGAACCTTGTTTGTCATCTCCTAGTTCCTTCTTCCAGGAACCAAAGATGTAGAGACAGAGGCAAAGCTAGAGAAGAGGCTCTAGAATTTGTCCAGGAAGATTTTACTGAACCACCTTAACATGCCTTAACATGAAAGCAGTTTTAGTGAAATAAGGGCTGTCAACAATAAACTTAAGAGAAATCCAGATAAAAATTTGTATCAGTTTTTAGTGTTTTTCTTCCTTAAATAAATAATGTATTTTCAGGTATTCATTTAAAAAAAAAAAAGTTAAATGTATGTAATGAGAATTGCCAGAGGGTTTCTCAACCAATAGATTGCTAGTGCTTTATTTGTGTACTTTATTGTAATATTGCTATTGAAGATAAAAGTAATGAAGATTGCTTTGCATGCAAATGTGTTAGATTTTAATTTTTAAAAATGCAGGAGTCTTAAGTTTTATAGGAATGAACGGGTCTGTGAACCATAATTTTTTTACAAAAAGTAATGTGTTACCTAAGCCTCACTAAAGACACTCTGAATGCAAAACTTAGTTGTTTATTTCTCTTAATTGTTGACCTGTTTACAGACACAAATTTTGTATTAGCTGGCTACAAGACAGAACAATGTACCAAGCCACCCAGACTCTGCCGCCAGGGTTATGCATGTCCACACTATCACAATAGTCGAGATAGAAGACGGAACCCCAGAAAATTCAAATACAGGTACATAAATACATATTGCAAATAGACTCTTTGGTCAGTCAGTTGTTAATGGACTGACCTGTTTTGATTCTTCTGTAATACAATTGGATATTCCTAATGGAGTAAAACCACATCTTTCCCCATACCTTTGATAAAATATTTTTTTAAAAAATATATCTGTTCAGAATGATTTCAAGAAAGTTCTGAAGACAAAACCTGTGAAGCTGTAATGGAAATACCCTTCTTGTGAAGCATGAAAAAAAAAATCTGTAATTCTTAGTGAAAACTGGAGTCACTAGATCAAACCTTCTTTGTTATGAAAAGATCAATTGTAATTTCAGTCTTTTTTTCTGGTTTTGTTCTATAATTTTCCATTTCTAGGCAATATTTTTAGGACCAAAATTTAATGCATCTCCTCTCTTACTTTTCATTGTTACATCATTTGTCATTACATCATTTTATATCATTCTCGTACACTGTGGGTGGTTTTTTGGTGGGTTTTTGTGCAGTGATACAAACAGGCTTTGCTTGACAGTCTCAGGACTGTGAATAAATGTCATTAGACAGAAGATAGATAGAATCCTACTAGCTCATCTTTCTGTCCAAAAATTTCCAAAAAGTTAGAGTCTCTCAGAATTTACAACTTTTTAGGTCCCAGAACCTAAGATTCTGAGAATTAGTAGGAAGTTGCTTGAGACTTGTGCGAGGAAGCAGATACAACTATGTTCTGAACATCACTTTTTTATAGGTCCACTCCTTGCCCCAGTGTAAAACACGCAGATGAATGGGGTGAACCTTCAAGGTGTGAAAGTGGGGACAGCTGTCAATATTGTCATTCTCGTACAGAGCAGCAGTTTCATCCAGAGGTAAGAACTATGTTTCTACTTGGGTTTAGTGATTTCAAATGTATTATGGATGAGATTATTGAAGATATTATTTATGAAAAACATGAACATTTCATTCAACACTTCCAGTCATTGAGGTATTTGCTTAATCAAAACAAAATTTGCTAAGAAATAGTTACTTGTACTGTTGTGGTTTTCACTGTGCTGCTTATGAAAAACTAATTAATGTTCTCTGGATTTGGGCATAAATGTGTTCTCTTTTTTACCTAACATCTTGAGTTGGTGGTGAAGTCACAATAGTAATTGCTACTCCGTAACTTGGGACAAATTTCAATTTTAAATGTAGTTAAAAAAGCTTTATTGCAAATAATTAAGAGAAATTTAATAGGTCAGGAGGAGGTGGAAAGAGCAGAAAACTCCTA
Organism: Falco cherrug; assembly: GCF_023634085.1. Lineage (NCBI taxonomy): Eukaryota > Metazoa > Chordata > Aves > Falconiformes > Falconidae > Falco > Falco cherrug. The sequence continues at coordinate 24,783,915 of NC_073700.1, read as the reverse complement.
GTGGCTGAAGTAACCAGAAAAACAAGGTGATTTTGGATTCCTCTGTAGGCAAAGTCATTCTCACTTTGTTGGATGCTTGAGCATAAATGCTAGGGAAGAGAGCAGTGCCATGCTGAGGTCTGCTAAGATTTAATTCTTACATGACACTGTGAAAGTATGTGCCAGTTAGTGGAAACAAACATGATACTGAAAAGACATGTTGTGCTAGAAGCTGCCTGTACAACACTGGATGTTTGTTTTCATTTTGGGACCTTTTAATGGACATTAAGAATTCAGAGCAGGATGTAATTTCTTGCATTAGAAAGTTCAGTGCTTTGTAAGGTATAAGCAAAGACCATTCCAGCAATGGCTGATTTCTCTTCCAATTATGAAGATTATTGAAGGCATCTCAAGACCATATTAGGAAAGGAATTCTTAGTATTCTAACTCCAAGATTGTTGCAAACTTCATGCCGTACATTCCCTATCATAAGTTGACCAGCTACATCTTTAATACTAAATAGGTGTCAGCTATCTCTACTCTTGAGATGTTGCTCCAGAATGTCACTGTCCTGATTATCAGAGATTTTATAGTCCAGATTTACTGCAGACCATCTAATTTCCTCTGCATCATATCCCAGCTCTTTTCTGTAGTAAAGGTGTCTTCCTGCTTAGTATTGCTACCATACTTTTTATTTATAACAAAGCTATGAATGGAAGTGCTAAAATACAAGGTAGAACCTTGAGTTCTGCCACTAGTTTTGTCTGTTGCCTTCCTCTTTCGTACCATCCATTGCTACCTCTCCACTACTCAATTTAACAGCAGATATGTAACATTAGTAAGAGTCATGTTCTTCATTATCTTAATTAATCATACCACATCCTTTATTGAAGTCCTTACTACAATGACCACATTTCCATTTTAGAGAAGGACCTTTGATTTATCAAAGTTACATGGCGAGTCTACCATGATGTGCCATTGCCAAGTGTACTTTTAATTTTATCCCATTTCTTTCTGTCTTTAATCTAAATGGTGATAGACTGAATAATTAGTGGACATGCAGTGACCTGAGTCAGCTATTTTTGCTCTTCTCAAGTATCTGAGCTACTTAGATGCTCATATAAACATATGTGGCCCAACTTAAATGCCTCCATGCAAACACACACAGCATGGGGAATGAACAAGAGGAGTTAGATGTGTGTGCACCTGTGGGGCATGGGATCTTATTGGCATCACGGAGACAGGGTGATGTGGCTTCTCTGACTGGAGTGTTGGAACGGAAGGCTACAGGCTCTGTTGGAAGGACAGGCAGGGAAGATGAGGAGAGGGTGTTGTCCTCTATGTCAGTGACTACCTGGAGTGCATGGAGCTCCGCCTGGGGATGGCTGAGGAGCTGACTGAGAGCTGGTGGGTCAGGCTTAAAGGGAGGGCAGGGACAGGTGACATTCTAGTGGGGGTCTGCCACAGGCCACTTGACCAGGAATCTTGGTTATCACATTCAGGAACAGCTTGATTCTGCTGTTAATAGATGTCCTGGTTTCAGCTGGAATGGAGTTAATTTTCTTCTTAGTAGCTGGTGCAGTGCTGTGTTTTGGATTTGGTGTGTGATGGCACAAGGATGTTTTTAGTTGTTGCTTGGTAATGTTTGTATTAAATCAAGGGCTTTTCAGTATCTCAGGCTCAGCCAGCAAGAAGGCTGGAGGGGCATGGGAAGTAGGGATGGGACACAGCCAGGACAGCTTACCTGAACTGGCCAAAGGGATATTCCATACCATGGGACGTAATGCTGAGTATATAAGCTGGGGAAAGAAGAAGGAAGTGGGGGGACATCTGGCATTATGGCATTTGTATTCCCAAGTCCCTGTTACGTGTGATGGAGCCTGCTTTCCTGGAGATGGCTGAACGCCTGCCTGTCGATGGGACGTGCTGAATTAATTCCTTAGCTTGTGTGCACAGCTTTTGCTTTACCTATTAAATTGTCTTTATCTCAACCCGTGAGTTTTCTCAGTTACTCTTCCAATCCTCTCCCCCATCCAGCTGTAGGAGGAGTGAGCGAGTGGCAGCGTGGGGCTGAGTTACTGAGTGGGCTTAAGGCACGGCAATGGATAGCAGCTGTGTTCTTGGCTGTTAGTCTTGGGAAGTTGGTCTTCTGTAAAGATTTAGTTCTTTGAGTTTGCTGTCTGTCTTGTAATACTGTTATGTGTAGACGATGTGTCCATCTCCAGAATCAGTCTTTGAGGTGCAAGCTCTGTCCCCATAGTATTTTGGTATTAGCACTTCTTATATCTGTAGCATTTACCAGAAGGTACTCCACACCATCTGGGTAGCTCATAGAATCAGGAAGGCTACTTTTTGACTAGGACCTCAAACTAAGACTGAATTGCCAATCACACATCTTTTGTTGAAATTATTTGGAAGTCAGCTCTTCTGATTTTTTTTTTTTTTCCTTTGCATCATTAGCATTGTGTATACAACATTAGGGTTTTATATTTAACCAATAAACAGGAAACAGGAAAGAAAGGAGATGGGCCCAGCTAAATTTCCTAGTTCAGGTGTGGTATCCACAATGACTCCTCCTTTTATTGCAATGCCTATGATAGCTCCCGGTGAAAGTTGTGGAAAGATCAGTCCCATTGCATTGTTTAAGCGTGTCATTTGGGTAAATATTTATCTGCAGTATGGATGTTTTGTTGCTTGTTCAGAGTTCAAGGAAAAATAAATAATGTGTAAAGTGATAAACATAGTTTCTTGGATGATCTTTGGGTTATGCATGACTAGTAGTGAATATAGCAACTAAAATTTCAGCCTCAATTCAAAATCACTTATGAGAGGGAAATTTATCTAATATGCTTAAAATAGCTCTAAAATAAAGAGCTTACAGAACCAGTTGTTGATTTTTTTTTAAAATACATAATTTCATTTTGTGTGTTTGCTTTAATGCTGAACTCCAAGGTAAACATTTTTTTACATAGCATATGCAAAAATGCCAACAAAGTGGCATTCTGAACTAAGAATTATTCCTTACTGAGTCATGAATCACTCAACTGACACTGAAGGCCAAAGAGCACAATACCAAGGTTTGGGGAACAAAAAGATCCCTCTGCTATTTACCACAGACTTACAAATCAACAGAATTATTTTTCTAAAGAATCTATGTGATTTTAAATAGGTTCTTAATATTGTTCTAATACGATAATATGTCAGCCCCTCCTCCCAGCCTTGTGAGATCCAAGCATCATCAAAGATCCTGGTAGATCAATAGACTGAATCTGGATCTTAGTAGCAATTTTTATAATCGTTACTGTCATGAACAGGCAGTATCACTTCATTTCTCATGCACTCAGTCAGGTTAGAGAAGGACATTTGAATATTAGGATGATTTTGAATATTAGAGGTGTCCTAATGAAGGAACTGTGTTGAGAAAAACCATGCTGGTTGTTTTTTCAGCTGTGTACACTGCTCTGCTACATACATAATTTCTCCTGGAAGATTCCTTAAAAGTGACTTTGAAAATTTTGTTCCTGGTGTTTGACTTGTTTCTTTACGTGGAAAACCAAAGCAGTCTAAATACTGCTTTTCTAAAATATTACTGTTATTTACTATTTATTATTGTACAAAAGAGAGTTAAGATTCTCTTGTCTCAGATTTGCTTTTCTTAAAATTCTGCTCTTCTATTTGATTTTTTAAAACCATCATAAGAACTGAATTTTCTGAGAAAATGGTGTAATATATTTTGTTAGCAAATATTCAGAATTTTTTATTGAAAGGTTTTAAAATTTTCTGTTTTTTCATTATGTAACAAATGTTTAGGTTAACCACCCTTCTGTTTTGTTTAGATATACAAATCTACAAAGTGCAATGACATGCGCCAAACAGGTTACTGCCCACGTGGTCCATTTTGTGCGTTTGCACATGTTGAAAGTAAGTAAGAGAACGGTTATTTTGTATCAGTGTTCATAAAAATGAACCATCATTTCTAAGCATCAGTAGCAGGAGTGACTTAGCATCATTAATTTTAATGCATAAATGGTATTTGATGTCAGTTGTTTTTAGAAATTCATTCCATGTTTTCTAATACTATACCATGGAAGCTTGCATCATTTGCATCAAATTTGCATCAGCAGTAAAACAGGAGGTGCTTTTCTTTACAAATGCAGCTTGTACCTGTAACTTCTTAAGCTTGATTTAGCAATTGTCTACACACATGCTTGACTTTTCAAAATATATTAGCTGTCCTATTGAAACCTATAGTAAACTTCTCAGGTAAAAGTTAAACATCCTTGCAAGTATTTGCAGAACTAGGGCCTTAGCAAAACTGAAAAAAACTGCAGAGAAAATCATGTGAGCTGTCCTCTTTCCTCCATAGCCCAAACACATCTTCACTGTACTCAAAACTGTTATGTACAGAAAAAAGGAAGAGGGACTATTTTTTTTTTTTTTTTCCCAAGAGAGCACTCAGTTCTTCAGTATGCAACTATGCAGATGAATTCTGGGTATGCATTCTCAGATTCTTTTTAACAGTAATATCAATTTAAGTTACCCCTACACAGTTCCGGTACTCCAGAATGTGAAGTGAGCAGTTGCTGCCAGAACTATTCATGCCTCCTTTTCAGTTGTGATGCAAGGCAGAACTTGAAGCATTTCTATGTAACTGGTTTCTTATAGGTTATAAATCTTTTCTTTTTTGATTACGTAGGTTTTGCTTGATTACATGATCAGTAAAAACTCGTATTTATTTTTCAAAAATTAAAAAAAAAGTCTGCTCCTTTCCTACTTTTTGCCTTCTGCTTCTAGAGCTGAGAAGAGGTATTAGAGACCCTACCTACTTTGGAAAGCTCCAAATTTCTGCAATTAAGTAGTATTTATCTTAAGATTCTCTAATGATAAGTAATGGCAGTCTCCTCTCTCTGTCTAACCTGTCTAGGCAAATGTGATGTTCTAGACAACCGTTGTGTCACTTGCTTACCCAAGAGACTGTCAGTGAATGAAGTCAGTTTTGCTGCCCACAGCTCTTGTTTCTGAGAATCTGTGGTATGGTCAACTTGTCTTTTAACTTCTGTGGGATGTTCAATTTTACTTTTCCATGTTTTTTTTACTCAGAGAAGAGGAAGGGTAAAACACCTCCTGTGTTTATTTCAAGAAGCCCATTATTCTAAGACCTAGCAATTCTTCAAAACATTATGACAATGAAGTCAGTGTTGACTGTTCCTTCATGTCTGAAGCAGCTCACTGCCTTCACTTTCATGTTGTTGGGGCTGTCTCCTTAATCAAGTCCTTCATAGTTTGCCAGTGTTGCCAAGTACTTCTTTGACTCAAGAAAGTCTGAAAATACAAATTTGTTACAGAAGTAATTTATGGCATTGGGTTTGCTGTCTCTTTGTATGATAGATGTTTTTTCTTTCTGAAACAACTGAAAGAGAGTGTTTTAAACAAATTCGCGGCATACATACGGCATGGTATAATTGTGACATGCTACAAAACTCCTGTGAGAGCAGACTACATATTCTCTGTTTTCTTCCTTAGAGCATAATGAATGCTGCCTCCCTTCTTGCCTCTCCAGCATGGAGAGTGTACAGGATAAACTCAGCAGAGCTCTTGGACATTGCGGTTCTTTTGAGACCTCATCATGATCTACTTCTGTGTATCTTCGTCATTAGTATCTTTTAACAGTCCAGTTGATGCTTGATTCCTGTGAGAGGAATCATTCTCACAGGCAACTGTCATTGACAATAACCAAGGTTTCCATCTCTAAGGAAAAGTTAAGCATTTCCCAGGCTAAAGATAAAAAGGACTGAAGGAGAGTCCAAACTTCATAAGATAGCATGCTGATCTTATTATCCCTAAGGGATACCTTTCTGATCTGTTTCTAATCCTTCTACTACCCCAGTCCCGTTCTTCTACTATGTAGGATGAATTGTTATATTCTTTAAAAATTTCCAGAGCTCTGATAGAATTCCTGAGACATTGAACATGTTAGCAGTGACAGCTGAGAAGCAGCAGCTTAAGTTTCTCCACATAGTTGCATTAGACAGAATTTTAGGTCTATCAGAAGAGACTTGTATGACTCAACCAGCATGCTCTGGAACTCCTTAGGCTGCATCATCTGGAGTGAAAACTGTATAAGGGAAATCTTGACAAATGAACTTGTAATCTTACAACAGTACCCACCCCCTGTCTCTGGCAGTCTGAATAGTCCATCAGAATTTAGGGTTTTGATTACTGTCAGCAAGAGTGCCTTTCTGCTGTTGGCAACAGCTTTAAGCTGAGTTCAGCAGCTCTGACATCCTGCCTCCTGCATCTGTAAAATAAAATGATTTATGTCCCTTCCATATGAGGGAAGGGGGCAGAATGGTTTCAGAGCTGTAGTTGTCATCATCAGTATAAAAAGTGTGACACTCTTGGTTCATGGATCTCTTTGAATCACAAATTATGGGTATTCTCCATACAACTTCTGTGAAGCCCTAGCTATGTGGGATGGGTAGAGGAAGATATCCCGCCATTCATACATGTATCTTACCATTTTTTATCATTCTATGTGAAATAATTTGTGGAAGCACACATTCTCTGTAATAGCGTTCCTGGTCTTCCCTCAGTGACTTCCTCAGAACCAGCTGACCGTTTTTTACTCTTCTCTCCCTCCTTTGTGAAGGTTATGAGGAGTATTACTATTCCTTCAAGACTGCTTTTTCCTTGAGGCCCTGGCTGCAGATAGTATTGTCTTATAAATGTCACTCATTGCTTTTTTCCCCCACTCACTGAAGCCCTAGGTCCAGTGTACTCCCAAAGACGCTTCGTGATGACACGAAGGAGGACACCCAATCCTGAAAGGTAGAGAAGCAGTGCAATCTGACATATCACCCTGACATCCTTTGCAAAACAGAGAATAGCTGGGGTACATTGAGACACTTCAGTAACAGACTCTTAAAATAATGAACACCTCTCTGTGGCACTCATGTGTCCACTGACTGCCTGACTACAACTGACACCTTAACAAAAAATAGAAATTTTTTGAAACAGAAGCACGAGCAGGCTCAAATCCGCTGGTAAGAATTTGGAAAAACTTCAAAGGACACATCTCCTGTACAAGAGCTTCTGTTACTGAAGACATTTGCTTCCAGATTGTTTGTCTGAAATCTGGTCTCCTATTGGTGCCAAGATTGCAATAATGAAAATCCTTACTCCTGACTTCATGACAGATGGGATTCCCCAGGTCAGACTTAGCCTGACTGTGGTAATTGTTACGTTCATAATACTCAAGCCTTGTTAGTGCACATTCTGAAGAGGCTATGTAGCAGATAAAGTTTTATCTCGGAGAGAGTACAACTCTTAGTTGTACATAGCATCCTAGGCTACTGATGCATAATCCTTGAACCACCACTGCACTGGCATTGGAGAGCTGAAGGGTTTTTGAGGGCTCTATCTTAATCTCCATGAGCTTTAGTGATCTCCATGAGATAGGCCACCATGTGAGACTGTTGCTTTTCTGTCTGTTGCAACCTTCCATGACAGCCATAGGTCTTGGAGAAAATAGTTAGGCTGGGAGAAGTCTACATGGTAGAGTTTGCAACTTTTTTTGTGCAGCTGGCCATGGTTGTTTTTTGTTTATTCTTGGAACAAATCAGAATGATGTAGAAGCACACATTCTGAATTTTTTGTGTCTGTGTGACTTGCTATTCCGCTTACTGGTAGTAAGAACTAATCACGCTGTTCTCCCTAAATACCTTGGAAAGAGAAAGGAGAGATTATTTCTCTTTGAAATGTTTGGAAGGCAGTTTTATACTACCCTTTTAGGATCGTATGACTACTTACATTTACTTATAGAATATTGGATGTGTATGTGGTTGTGTCAGGGAAAAAAAGCTAATGAAGATTTAAGGGAGAGCATGAATCAGATAGTACTTCTGTGACAGCGTGAGGGTTGACTGGACATAAGGTGGCTGGCTGTACTGCTCTGGGCAAGCAGCTGTACAATGAGGGGATATGTAGTGAGAGCGAATTACAAAAGGTCAGTGCATCTGTTTCTACCTTCCCAACTGTTCTTTGCACTCTCATTCTGTAGGCAGAATGGCAGAGGTCTAGTGACACCATTTCTGCAATTTCTGCAATCCCTATGGTTTCTTTTTTTCTTTTTTTTCTTTTTTCTTTTTTTTTTTTTTTGGTGTGGCAGGACTGGACTTGTGAGTATAGGGGTACTTACTAGTAGCTTTTTCCTTTCTCTTTTGTGAGCCGTGTCCCTGGTTTTGTAATTTATGCAATACTGGAAATGTTTGGTAAAGCATTGGACTATATAGTAAGAAGGCAAACACTAGATACAAAGAACCCCCATTGTCAGAAACAATCTTCAGCTATGCTATCTCCTCTAAAGAGGTGTGTCTATGTATCTCATACTCATTCTGGTTTCTACTGTGGCTTGCACTTTTGTACACTCTCAGAGCTACTTACTGTTTCTGCTAGAGAGAAATGTTTAAATCTGATTTTTAGCTGTAGTTTATCATTACTCCTTCAGAAATGCAGTAGTGGCTAAAGATGAAAAAAATCTTGCCGTACCTGTAGAACATATTAAGAGATTTTGTTCTCAGTCCTGACTTCTTTACTTTGATGTCTTGTGTGTGTGGATTATGAGGTGAGGAATGTTATTAACTGTAATTGCTTACTAAAGTAAACATTTTTTATTAACGCATCATTTGCCTGTAAAACTAGAAGTCTCAATCTTGATATATTGCACAGTTAAAGAATCAAATGTCAAAGATGTTTAATAGTTTAACAAAGTAGCCTTTGGCAAACTGCGAAGTAATTGTTCAGTCACCTTGAGTTGAATTTTCTGGTATGAAAATTAACAAGTCATTGGTCATAATTTACGTATAAGTTAAGAATGAACTTTCTTAAAGGTTATTGTTGCTTTTTAAATTAAGTAGTATGAGTCCCATGTTCTCTTCACATTGTTTTATGATTTAAGTCAGTTGGTTCTAGACTGGAAAAATAAAGAACCTTATAATTATGATACTATTGTTGCATTTCCAGTCAGGAGTTCTAAAAATGTTATCTTTAAGCCCTGGTATGATAGAGATTCTAGAAAATAAAGCAAAATCTAGAATACTTTAAATATATTAATTTCAATCTACTTCCCACTAGTTTTGGTAGAGCAAGTAAATAAGAGTATCACATGTTGGTAGCCGCAAATATGTAATGGTGAATTGTATTATTCTTACCTTGCCTTTATGCTTATATTAAAAGAAAGAGATTTCTTGTGTGTGATTGTTGTTTCCACATGATAGGTGCTGTGTTTGGTACTAGGTATGTAATTGTTAAATTCACACAGCTAAGTATCAAATCTGTGTGTAATTTGTTGGGGATTCCTTCAACAGAGGACACCATGAATGTAGTCATACTGCAAACTGGTTGTCAAACAAAGCCAGGCGCTCACCTGTTTTCAACAGACAGCGTAGGAATTGCAAATGAATGGAGCAGCAGTCTTAACTCCACAAACAGCATTACAAATAGCAGTGGGCAGTCTGGAAATGTAAGTGTAAATAATTCTGGAAAAGTTACTAATAATAATCACTGTGCCAATATACAATGTTTATTTTACTTCTTAAATGTCTGGTTTTTATTTATTTGTACTTCAGCAAAAGAGAAAAAAACAACAGCTATAGCAAATATCAGGCAGTAATATTTAACTAGTACTTTAAGCCTAAATGGAATGTCTGCCTTTGGCACCAGATTTAACTATGTATTATTTGTGTTTTCTGTTCTTGTTTTTTGTCTTTAAATGCAGTATTTTGAATGCTACGGAGAGGAACATAATTGTTAATCAAATGCACAACTGTAGGACAGCTTAATTTACATGTCTCTTTTTTCTATAGGAAAGGTTTTATTAATGGAAGATCTTGCCTGATTCCAGCCCTCTTCTCTGCCCTAATTTGTTAACATTAGGAATGAATTGATGTCCTACCTGAACATGCTTTATACCTAAAACGTATTACAATGGTGCAGTATATGTAGTGTGTTTGGTAGTAGAAGGCTGTTTGATTACAAAAGTGATAAATGTAGTTTATATTAGCAAATTCTATCAGTTAAGGATGAGGGAGAGAAAGGACAAAGATACATGGCAGAGCTTTTACTGTCTTCCTTTTAGTATCAATTGGAATGGATACTGTTGTTAGATTTTATGATTGTTGCAAAATAATACATAGCAATAGTGACATCTCTTTCTTTCCTGACTTGTGTTTTTCTTTACCTCATTTGCAGAGTCGTAAGTACATACACATTCTCAGAATTTTCACTTCTAGCTTTCCAAGTCTGTTGATCTATACTGTTTGATTAGAAACTAGATAAAAGGACATATTTTAAACAATGTTTAAAAGGAGTTGCCAATAAATAGTGCAATTGTTAAAACTCCTGGGTTTCTTTCATGCAGCTTCATATTGCTGTCCCGTAGGTTGAGAATAAAGATACCAATATGCCTGTATTTTATCTTTGGTTCCCAGTGCAGAAGTCTGTTTCTGTATATGAAAGGTTCTGAGAGAGGGTCTGTCTTTTTATTTAGGAAGCTAATTTTGTTGTTGCCAAGGTTCTGAAGCTTTCAGGAGACTCATAAAAGTGTCTCTTCTCCCAGAAGCTTCTTAGCCTTTCGTGAATGTTTTAGATACAGCTGAAAACAATAACTATTCTGATACATCTTCCAGCTATGGGGAATCTTCCATATACATGCATTTTTCTGTTAGTCATTAGTAGTTTGATGAACATTGTGTATATTTTCCATTCTGTGTTCAGTGAGTCTCTGCCTGCACTAGTGTTCAAGTGTGAAAATGGAAAAGTTGACCCTGCTCCCTTCCCCATATTTTCTACTTGAAGTTTTATTGCAAGTGGCCACCTTTTTTCTGATATTTGGCAAAATATTCTTTCACTTGACTTACCTGCAGCATTGTTCAATGCACTTCTGTTGTCTGGTTCTTTGAATGTTCAGTTCCTGATTTTTCATTAGCAGGTTGGTCTTCTGTATTTCCGTGTTTAGTTCTTGAGGTTTTTTTGCTAGCTTGCTTTCACCTTCTGCATCTGCTGTAAACTGCTGAATTTTAGTATTTAAATAATCAGTCTTGTTTCCTTCTTCCCCCCATTTTCTCTAACCCAGCAACTTGTTTACATTCATGGTTTGTGTTTTTCTCTGTTTCAATAAGCTGTCTGTCCTTCTGTCCCCTCCTTTGTTTTCATTCTCATCACTGTCAGACACTGGCTCCAAGTAAACTTAATTTTAGTGGGTTTTATCATGATGAAATTGAAATTGGACTTTCTATGCCTCTCTTCCTTTATGTCTTAAAAACAAGATCTCCTTCTTCATCTTCCAAAATTTATTTCACATATTCTGTTACAGCGCACTGGGAGAGTACCCTACTATTTTATTTGCTTCTAGGGGAAATGGATGATGTAGAATCATGGAATCAGAATGTTTTGAGTTGGAAGGGACCTTGAAGACCATCTCGTTCCAAGCCCCTGCCACGGGCAGGGACACCTTCCACCAGACCAGGTTGCTCCAAGCCCCATCCAGCCTGGCCTTGAACACTGCCAGGGATGGGGCATCCTGTGGATGGGCAACTGTGCCAGTGCCTCGCCACCCTCACAGTGAAGAGTTTCTTCCATCTAATCTAAATTTACCCTCTTCCAGTTTAAAGCCATTCCCCCTTGTCCTGTCCCTACGTGTCCTTGTAAAAAGTCCCTCTCCAGCTTTCTTCTAAGACCCCTTTAGGTAGTGGAAGGCTGCTATAAGGTCTCCGCAGAGCCTTCTCCTCTCCAGGCTGAACAACCGCAACTCTCTCAGCCTGTCTTCATAGGAGAGGTGTTCCAGCTATTTTCATGGCCTTCTGTGGGCTCGCTCTAACAGGTAGTGCTTGAGAGACCTAAACTCAGTTCTCTGCTTGATCAAAAGCAAAAAATTCCTCTTTGACTGTGAGCAGGTTGCTTAGGTCCCCATTTCTAGAATGTGGCAATACTATTATTGCCAAATTCTATTATATGTGGCAATCTAACGAATTGCCATATTTATAACAAATTATAGCAAACTGTAAATATTAGAAGAATGAGTCCATTAAGATTCTGTATGATCCAGGTTGATAGTGAGGGAGGCTGTAAAACTGTTTTTAAATACATACCTTCTTATCTCACCGATACTGTGCCCTGATGTCTTCATCGAAGTTGCTTTGTCAGTTGGACTGCCATCAGTCATTCTTCTGCTTTATCCTTCGCTTACATTTCAGTCAGGAAATAATCTACTTTTCAGCCTTCTTTGGTAAGTGTCAGTTCAGTTTCCGTGAAGACCTTCTACATACATCTGTTTCTTTACCCCCATGTTCTGTCTTCTGGTTTGAAGCATCTAATATTATACTTTTGTCAGTCTCATCTCATCACGTGATCTTTGATAGTACTGTTCTTCTCCAGCCTGAGCTCCCTTTGCTTTGTACTCCACCAGCTGTATCATCTAAATGTACTTAACCTCCACGGTGCAGTTTACACAACGTGGTACAGTATTTCCCTTAACTGTAATTTTTCATTCTGATTAGTACTGCTTGTTTCTCCACACTCGCCATTGCCTCTTTTCTTTCTTTTTGTTCTGTTGCTCTAGCAAGTCCTACATTGGCTTTTGTGGCATACACATTTTTTTCTCATATTGCGTCAGAGCTGTGAAGTGCCTCAAGTGAGATTTGGAGTCGTCTTACGCATTGTAGCAACAAATTCACTCATCCTCTTCCCAGTCCTTTGTGTCTTCTTTAGGAGCTGCATTTGCACCAGCAGCCTTCAGTTCTTACTGCTTGCTCTTAACCATTACTACTCTTTTGTGCTGTGCTTGGTGTCATCTAATTGCCAGAAGGAGCACTCCTTCTTACTCCTTTTCCTACTACTCCTGGTTTTATGACATAAATTTTGGTTTTTTCAGCCTTTATTTAACTTTAAGAGGGTCTTCCTTATCATTAATCTGTTGCACTGGTAAAATTAATGTAGCTGAACTCCTCATTATGGGAAATGACAGTAGATTAGGTTTATTGAATATTTCTGTGCATGTAAGTCTTGAAATAGCGTGATCCATGTTTCAGATACATTGCTTGCACCATTTAAACTTGGATGCCCTACTTGGTTAGTGAAGTTGGTTGTTACCACTTCTTCATATTTGCTTGTATTTCCATTATTTTTTGCATGTCCTTCCATGAATCTTTACCTGTGTAATGTTTCATCATCCAGTACTCTTTAAGCACCCGTTCTCCTCAGTCACTTTTACTGTCTACCCCTTTCCTCAGTCACCTTTGCTGAAAATACCTCTGGCATGCAGTCCTTTGCATCCCATACAGATGTGTCATACTCTGCCACGAGCTTCTGCCTTACCTGAATTTTATCCCTTCATTTCAAGTGTTCTCATTTATATTCTGCAAATATATTGCAATTTAACATACCCAAATGGTCTTCTATGTTGGTTTTTCTCATAATGCCCTAAGAGTTGAATTAATCAGGCTGTCTCAGTGCGTGCAAGCATAGTCACAGTTGCTGCTTTATACACTTTCTCTAGCTGATTGATTAGCTTTCCAGTGTTATTACAGCAATAGAAAATATATATGATTTTGAGAGACTTTTCAGCCAAAAAAATTCAAGAATCTTATCACCTCTCTTGAAAACACACTCAGTCATGGGTTAGGGCTATACTGCTGATCTTCTCCATACATCAGGTCTCTTGGTTACTGGTACCAAACTGCAGTGTACCTAAGTCAGGTGATGATATGCAGCAAAGGCCTAGCTGTATGATAAAATCGGTCTGTAAGTATTGTTCAAGTTTGTGGCACTGCAAAATTAATAGGAAAACTTGCTGTTTATTCTGGAGATGAAACAGGAGATACATCAAAGATTAATTGCATTTATCAATTGTAGGATATTTATGTTAGCCATTCTAGTTCAAAGTGATAAATCATAGTTTCCTTTTAAGGAGTAAAAGCACAGAAATGTTGGCCGTGATGTCATTATGCCTGGAGTCTGTGATGTATTTAAAAGATTGAATATTTGCATAGGATATATGTTGATTGCAATGAATGGTGATGGGATAACCAGCACCATCTTTTTTTATCAAAGATGTGTAAGTACTTGATCCTGTGTTCGAGTTAGCACAGTTAGGAAGACAGTGCTTGTCAGCTCAGTTGCAGTAAAGATTGTGTGCTTTCATAGGTCATCCTGATTGCAGACTCAGTGCTAACATTCTGTTGCCTTCATTAAGCCTCAAGTTGTCTGTTTTACTTCATAACTAAGATGGCTTGACTGTGTGCACAGGATCAGTTACCGCACTCATTTGGTAAAGCATAGTTTATTAAGCTGTGATAATGCAGCTGAGCATGATTATGTGTTTATAGTCTAAGTCTTAACAATGGTGATGAATCATGCTTCCTTTACTGTGGTATTGGTGTTCTGAGACAGTGAGGACATAGGAAGTTAGTTGTTGGAGAGCAAAATTAGTTTTACAGCTTAATTAAAAATACCATGTTTCCTCTTCCTGTTGTCTTCCCCTCCACCCCTGACAAACGTAGGCAACATAACAGACATTTAAAGCCACAAAATTGAACACAAATCAAGAAACTCAAGAAGCTGCTGTTTTCCTAGGAAATATAACTAGTTTTATAGGTGTGTTTCCTCATTTTCTTTGTAGAAGTTCAGCTGCAAGCTAAAGCCTTGAGTAGGCAAGAACCAAGGGAAAGAATGTATCATTTGTTCTGCATGCTCTTTTTCTAAGCAGTTTAGCTGTGGTGAAGGTGACAAATGATTTCTTCGTAAGAATCTAAGAGGCCGAGATCTGTGAAGTTACAACATTGTGAGGATGTGACCCTTGTTAAGGCAAGCTTGACATCTTTTGACTTGTGGTGTGTCAGAAATGTGTAGGCATCCTCCTGTAGCATTGAGCAAAGACATAAAGTTGAAAAAATTCTTTTGTAACCTTTGTGAAAGTGAGAGGTAATCTGAAAGGTTTCAAAATGCAGTGTTAATCTTAAAAATGAATCTGTTAAAATTTACAGCTGAGCCTCTGTAGAGTAAAGAATGTCACCAAATACTGGTCTTTAATTAAAGTAGACTATATCCTTAGGGCTTGAACCTTCCTGTGCTTATGTCTTTGACGATACAGCAAGCAGATTTCCATTTTTAGTAGGGATGCATTGCTGAAGAGTATTTAAATCTGCTGGGCCCTTATCCCACACTCAGAAAATCAATGCTGCAAATTTGAAGTTACATTTGTAGAGCAGTTACAAAGATCATGTTGAAGGCTTCCTCCAGAGCTGAGGCAACTGTGTGAATTCTAGCTTCTGTTATTTGTACTTCTGTCTTAATAAAGAAGACACCCTCCTCCAAATTAAAAAAAAAATTAAGACTAACAATTGGCATAGATTTTCCTAGCATCAGCAGTGCAGAGGACATTGTTCTTGTTGCACTGATACCAAAATGCAGGTTCTGCAACATTGAAGAACAAAAAGTAAGCACTGATAGTTTGCCTTCCCCCCTCTTGCACTCTTTTTGTTTCTGATACTAATATCACACTCACTTTATGTTAGTACTGACATTTGACTTCATGTTAACTGTGAATCACAAGTCCCTCTTGATACAAAATATATGTTCACTTACGATCTTGACATAAATACTGCATTAAGTTGTATGGCTTTTTCTAGTGATAGGTTTCCTGACATTTCCCAGATGTTCTTTGTATCTTACTCTGTGCAACGAGCGTGAGAGATGCAAGAGCGGTATACTGTAGCAAGCCATAAGGGTTGAATGAATATTTGAGAATAAATTATTTCTTGCCATGTGACGGCAGTGTGACTTATCATAGTTCTCTGTGCAGTCCACCTAGCCTTGAGTCATAGGGGAGATGAGCTTAGAAGCCTGGACAAAACCAAAGAGGGTCCTGATCAGTGTTGACATTTTGGGCCAGAGCATCTTCACCAGTCTTGGAGGAGTCTCTGACAGAGGAATGGAGTTGGTCTGGAAAATCCTCCATTTACTTCCTCTGCCTCAAGAATTATCTTTGATGACCATAGATAATGCCCAGAATCAGGTATTCTCCCGAAATATTACCTCCTCTTGCCTCTTGGTAACAGGATATTAGTCTGTGAACCCAACAGGGTATTTCTTATGTTCTTATTAGAAGGATAAAAATACAGTATAGGGGCAGACAGGAGATGAAATCAAAGAATCATTTAGGTTGGAAAAGACCTTTTAAGTCCAGCAAGTCCAGCTATAAACCTAACACTGCTAAGGCCACCACTAGATGTCCCTAAGTACTGCATCCACATGTCTTTCAAATATCTTCAGGGACAGCTGACTCCACCACCTCTCTGGACAGCCTGTGCCAGTGCTTGATAACCCTTTCAGTGAAGAATTCTTTCCTGATATCCAATTTGAAGCTCCCCTGGCACAACTTGAGGCTGTTTCATCTTGTCCTATCACTTCTTACCTGGGAAAATGAGACTGACCCCATATCACTACAACCTCCTCTCAGGCAGTTGTAGGGAGCAATGAGGTCTCCCCTCAGCTTCCCCTCCTGCAGACTAACCAACCCCAGCTCCCCCCACCGCTCCTCACAGGGCTGGTGCCCCAGCCCCTTCCCCAGCCCCATGCCCGTCCCTGGGGCGCTCCAGCCCCGCGGTGTCTGTCTGGGAGCGGGGGGCCCAGCACCAAACCCGGGGTCCCCGCTGCGGCCGCACCAGTGCCCAGCACAGGGGGACGGGCACTGCCCTGGGCCTGCTGGCCACACGGTTTGGGACACAAGCCAGGGTGCTGTTGGCCACCTGGGCACACTGCTGGCTCATATTCAGCTGGCTCATATTCAGCTGGCTGTTGACCAAGACTTCCAGGTCCTTTTCCACCAGGAGGAATACATTCTAAATAATAACTTCAGACCAAAAAGAGTGACTTTTCTATAGCTGTCTTGTAAGTTGAGGCTAGGTTTGAAATTGATTTTTTTTCTTGCTTGTCTGTTTAACCTACCATGGATATTACATGACCCATTTTCTTTTCCTGCTTTATTTGTGTGGGTTCTTTGTATCTTCTTTGCGTGTTGAGTCACACAAATTTTGTGGTGCTGTGTAATCCAGTTATTAAAACTAAACTAACTTCACTTTTCTGAAAAATATTAATGACGATGTAGAGGCTGTCTCTGTCTATTGTCATCCTGGTGGGCTCTTCAGAGATTAAGACCAAAAGCCCCAACATTCATGTAATCAGATAATGCTGCCTGCATCTTTGGGGGTTGAGCAATTGTTTTAGTTTAATATAGTTTTCCAGAGCAAAACTACACAAAATTCTAAGCTCTTAATGCTTACAGCTATATATACACATTAATACCACCGTTAATACCTGCTCTAACTAGAAGAATCACGTGAGTGGCACCTTATGGTCTTACCTAAGTCTACATACCTGATATCATCTGATCTTGAACAGTAACTGTGTGCCTCAAGCCAGGTACTTCTGGGTGAACAAGGGCATCATTTCCCACTTAAGGCTTTGTTCCTTAACAGCTCTCTTCCTTCCTCCCTCTTCCCCTGATCTTCATTAGGTCACAGTGTAGGAAAGCAACCATGATGTACATGTTCCTGTGTCGGTAAAATAATCTGTGTTGCCTGCCTAGCTGAAAGAGTGGACATCAAATATGCATCCGAGAAATATTCTCTGCAGATCAGGGAGCTCATCCTTAAATTGAGTCAGTAGTTTATCTAAATTAGTACCTTTCTTTGGGTGTTAGTTTACCTTTGCTGTCTAGTCATTTTATCTTACTTATTTGTCTGCTGCATTAAGCAGTCTTGTGCTACCAGAAGTGTTAAAGGAGAAATTTACACAGACATGGGTACCACTAGGTTTGCTTTAATCACAACTCAGAGCTGGGTCACCACCCCAGTGAGTGGCAGAGAACCAAGGGATACAGCACAGCTTATTTACACGTATCAAATCATTAGTCAGCATCCGAAGTTTTTAGGAGTTTCCTTTGGTCTTGTCAGTTCTACAAATCCATCACCTGACCCATAAAGAAGTTTTCAAAAATCTTCTGATATAGAACTGAATGCCTTAGCATGGTTTTATTGAGGGGAAAAAAAATAATTTAATTTCGCTGAAGAGCAATGTTTTTTTTCCTGGCAGTGTCCTTTTATCTTCTTTTTCTCACTAGCATAAAGAAAGGATTTCAGTATTTTGGAGCTGAAATTATGTGCAAACTTAGCATCGCCCTGCACAAGGGCAATCCTCAGTTTTGCATTTAGAGTAAATGGCAACAGAATGTTGCATGTTGTAAAAAGCTTGTGGTCAAAACATGAATTCTTCAGCCTTTGAATTCAGAAGGAATTTTGTCAGAGCTTGCTGCGGTACCCACTCTTCTACTTCTGTCAGCTCTCAGGGTATATGTACATTTTAGACTGCTCTGTAGAGAAGCTGTCTTTGGATTTCAGAAGCAACCTAATTCCAGAACTCCACACAGATAAGGTTGTGACAGGAGATGTCCTGTAAGGATAGGAGTGAGTGAATGTGTAGGTAATACTCTTCAGTGTTGGAGGTGAGTGTTTTCTCACCCTTTTTTGAGGGTTAAGACCTCATCTAGGTTTATGTCTGTCCTCTACCTGATACACAGGAGTTTTTCTGAAGTTCCTGCTCAGGAGGGGCGTTTTGAGGTTATACTGTTCTGGGGAGAGAGGTGTCTCCTGTTAAAATCCTGATTTGCTTCAATACTTCCGCATTCTTCAGAGCATAGAGTAAAATTAAGGGTTAGGGTTAAACCTAAGGTGAGAGTTTAAAAGTAAACTGTATAGTTATTCTTGTTTAGTCTGTCTGATTCAGTGTGTATTTTGTATTTAAACAAGCCAAAACAGCTTTAGCAGAATTTCACTCCATTGTTGTATTGACTAGTTCAGTTCCTCGAGAGCTGGCAGATTCTGTTCTGAAACAGGCACAGAAGGAGTGAAATGTGTATCATCACCGAGTGTTCTCACCACTGAACTGCTCGGCATAAATGTAGGATGCAACTATGTCCATACTGCCTTTGTGAGTCTACTTACAAATTTAGGTTAAGAAAATTGAACAGTTTACTTAAGAAATGTAGAAACAAGCAATATCCACAGTTTCACTCAAACATATTACTGTAGGATGCTGGCACCTGAGTTCACAAATTTCAGAATTGAACTTTTAGTAAAAAAATTGTCTAGACCTACATACAGGTTGTACTTTCAACTTAAGCCTTCTACTTTAGAAGTTTAAAATTCTCTTAAAAACATGTAGCAGAACTAAAAATTATAAATTCAGTAATGTTTTTAAATGTTTTTAAAATGTTAGTTTATTCATCAGTAAACGTTTCAATATTGAGGAATCTCAGAACAGTCTTTTGAGATTTACAAACAAGCACTGAGATGCTTTTTGCCAAGATTATACTTGTCTTTTTCTTTTTGAACTGCTTGACTTGATCTGGATGAATTCGTTTAAAAGAGTAAAATGTTGTATAATGCTTGCATTAAACTGTAAATTAAGAAACAATATTCTGGTGTGTACAGATGCATTATCTTTTGAAGTCTGTATATTTACGATAGCTACTCCATGTTACTTCTGTCATCTGCTACTTTTTTAAGCTAATACCAAAAATATGTACAAATAAACCAGTGTCAGTGTTGTATTGACATGACTGAAATTAATTTATAATTTCAACTGATCATGTTACAGGGAGACTATAGCTGTAAACAAAAAATATCATAGAGTATATTAGACACTGTTTTCTGTCTTCTACAGATTTCCTGTTCTTCAAGTCCAACTGTAACATCAGGTTCTGGTAGCAGTAGTTCTTTATCACCCCTTGGACCTCTTTGTAGACAGAGATCATTAGGGAATGGCGTTCTGTGTTCTGAGTCTAGCACGTCAGGTGTTTCTTCACCAACATCTAGCTATCCAAAAGCACCAGGCTTTGAACGAGAAGATCAGGTATGTGAATAATATGGGTCTAGAAGTACTAATGTAGTCTTCAGTTAAATTAGATTCAGCAGAAAATGTTGTCTGCCTTATGTATCAGCACTGATTTGGGTAATTTAGAACACAGTTTGGAACCCTTTTCTTCAGTGAGCTAAACTGCATCAAATTACAGTTGTCACAGGCCAGGAACACTCATGCAAACGGTCATTGCAGCTCTCCTGACGTGCAGTAAATTCTAACTTTGCAGGAATTAAGTGACTGTCATTTTGAGCCTGTGTTTCCAAGAACAGAACAAGATAACAATGGGAAAAAAATCATATCTAGACTTGGTAGGATTCAGTTTTAATTGTTGAAAATTGATGGTGAAAGGATGAATTACTTTCTGGCTGTTGATACTATTTATGAGTTCCAATCTTAGATTAATTTCAGTCTGTTTCTTCTCCCACCTGCAGCTGCCTCTCTCCTGGGACAAGTTCATTGTTGAGACAGACATAGATGATAAAATATAACAAGCCTCTTAGAGAGAGATATGTAGCATTAGCAATGAGAGGAGAGTGGTTGAAATATAAGTTGGTGAGGAGTTACAGTCCTTTAGTCTGGAGGTGGGGAGAAAACAAGCAATGCTAGAGACTGTTGGGAGAAGGGAAGACTGATATTTTTCAGGGATATGAAACAGCTCTGATAGCCTGCGAGAAAAAAGATGAAAGCCCAGTATTTACCTGTTAAAGTATTTTTTTCTTTCTGTATTATAATACTAGTTACACTTCTAAATTGTCAGAAGGGACCTATTTTAAAGGAGCTCCAATGACACATTTAAATAAGCTGCAGCCAAGCTGATCAGCCACCTTGCAAACCTGTGGCTTGTTGGAATCGATTTCTGTAACCTGAGATACACAGAGAAGTGCAGAAGTAAAAGCCAGAAGAAGCACGGAAGGCAGGGAAGTGGATTTTGTAAATGGTAACTTGTTGCAGGTGATGGTGAGATCATTACTCTGAACTTCTCCAGGCAGGGTCGCTTTCTGACATGTAGATGTTCAGATGGACTATAGGTTGGAGTCATATAGGTTGGTCATTGTGACAGAAAAGATTTCCATCTTCCAATATAGAGAACAAGTGATCATTGGTCAAATATCATGGAAACAATGCAGTTAGATGTCAGCTGGCTGCTTTCTGAACATGAGTCAGCCATAACCGGAAAATGGCGTAGCCATTGGTGAAGATCTGTTCTGCTGTTTTGGTCAGTTAATGAGTAATCTACTGCTGCAAATAATGGGTCTCGGCAGCAAAAATGTCATGTGCTTGCATTTTAGTGGCCACATTTAATCTCTTTAGAGAGAAAGCAGTGACAGACTTCGCAATAGATAAAAAAGTACCTAGAGTGGTGGGAGGCATATAAAGGAGAGTTGTTACTGCTAGAGAGATTTCACTACAAGACACATTAAGAATATCCCAAAGGAAGTGAGGAACAGACACAAGACTGCTCAAAGGCAGCAGGAAGAACAATTTTTTGCCGAAGGAGACAGCACCTTGCAGAGTTTACTGCAATTTGGGAAGTCACTGAAAATTCCTGGCCTGACAAGAACAGAGATCCTTTGATCCTGCTCTGCAAGGAGCAAGGGGGCAAAGGAAGTGCTTAGAATTCCCTTGTATTTAAGTGTGTTGTCTTAGTTTCAAAAGTTACTTTATTATAAAATTGTGTTCACAGAAAATCTGCCCTTTTATTTGAAGGGAATTTTGTTTGTTTGTTTTTTATTTTTTTATTATTTGTAGCAGGATCACTTTTAAGGGAAAATCAAGACAGTTCCACTCAAACTTTTGGCTACCTCAGGTTTCTATCCCACCAACCTCTGGCAAGAGTATTCCCCATCCAGTGATTGTTGGGGACATGTTATTTCTGTCACAGCATAATGCTAACATGGATACTTATTTTTTAGACCAGAAATAACTTGCATGTTTTCAGTTATGCATATAAATGGAACAAGTGCAACTTCTGTTCCTTTTCCATGTGGCAATTTACTCTGTGATCATTAAAATTTAATACTCCATGTGGGACCGCAGTAAGGGAAATTAAGTCAGCCTGTTGAAGATATCATTACAGAGATGCCACTGACCCTTCATAAACTAATAATACATTTTACAGCAATCACTTATTAAGTTCATGTATTACAGAGGTTTTCGTCTTTCAGGCAAAGCATCGAAGCTTTCCAGCTGAGAATCAGCAGAAAATAAATGAACAAGACAACAAGCAGGTATTGCCAAAAGCTAAAGATGATCAGGGGGCTGAAACACCTGTGCTCTGAAGAAATGTTGAGAAAGTTGGGGTGGTTTGGCCTGAGGAAGAGAAGGCTTCAGGGAGACCTTATTGCGGCCTTCCAATGCTTGAAAAGGGCTTTTAAGAAAGATGGAGAAAGACTTTTTACCAGGGCCCATAGTGATAGGACAAGGGGCAATGTTTTTAAACCGAAAGAGGGTAGATTTAGGTTGGATATAATTTCAAAAATCTTTATAAGGGTGGTGAGGCACAGGAACAGGTTGCCCAGGGAAGGTGTGGACGCCCCATCCCTGGAAGTGTTCAAGGTTGGGTCGGGTGGGGGTTTTGAGCATCATTTCAGGCATTTCATCTAATGAAAGTTGCCCCTGCCCACGGAAGAGGAAGTTGAACTAGATGATCTTTAAAGGTCCCTTCCAACCCAAACCTTTCTATGATTCTCTGGAGGTGTGTAGTCCATCTGTCCCCTTGTCAAAATAGGGTCAGCTAGAGCAGGCTGCTCAGTGCCTTCTGTAGTAGTGTGTTGAGTATCTCCAAAACTGAAGACTCCACAGCTTCTTTGGGCAACATGTCCCAGTGTTTGGCCACGATTGCAGTACAGTATTTTTTTATGTGTAAGTGAAACTTTGTGTATTTCAGTTTATGCCCATGTTTAAAGAAAAAATTATTAATTCTCATGGTCATTACTGGCCTCAGTCTTGCACTATATCTAGCTTTGAAATAGAAGGTTTCTGTGGTATTTGTAGAAGTCAATAGCATAGATACTACACAACCACGACTTGTTATACAGAAGGCAATGACAGGATGTGTTGATTGATTCAGTTACAGTTAAATGTTTTCATTAACTAAAAGATTGGAAGGAATAAAAAAAAAAAAGCAATAAAGGGAATTGAAATACTCTGCACCAAGTTCCTGTAGACTTTGTGAAGTTATTTTCCAGTTTAGAATGTTACATGGTTACATATTGTTTTAGTTTCCTATATTATATAATTCAAATGTGTGATTTGTATGAAAAAAATGTTCAGCTAGAAAAAAGTACCACAGGTACAAGTTGTTCATTATATAACGTGATACATGTGTGCTGTGTGGTCATGTTTCTCAGCTATCTAAAGACAACATCAGTTTATGCACCAATTGCATTTAGGTTAAATGAGAAAATTTACAGATAAAAAAAATATGTGTATAAATGCATAATGAAATTGTACAATTCCTCAGTAGATACTTTCCTTTTGAAAAGATACATCAGGCTTCACCTAAAGAATTATGTTTGTAGAGTGCATTTGCAAGTATTCAAATTCCTTTTTTCTGAAAGCAGAATTCCCTCATATGGTAGTGATGTCTAGCCACACTGGAGAAATGCACTTGCTGGTAAATGATAATGAAAAATTATCCTAATGTATTAATTCTGAGGGTTCCTCTGGATTTCTTTCTGTTGGAATTAAAGTAACTACTTTAAAAAATATATTCTGTTCATTTAACATGCTTGTACAAACATTGGTGTAAATGTGTTTATGTGTGTATACATATGTGGTTTGTTTTTTTTAACAGAACCATCTCAGTGTTTTTTCAGCAGTTAACCCACTTGCTTCAAGTATAACTTCCAGTCTGGCCTCCAGTGTTGGATCAGATAGTTCATCTCCTACAAGTGTGTCTGCTATCAGTGCCAAAGCTCTCCCGTTCTATTCCAGCAGTAACACAATTGAATCAGTAATAGGTAAGTCTTAACATTTAATCTCCAATTGTACATGTGTTGTTGCATTATTTAAGTTCTTATTGTTGTAGGTGTGTACAACATTAATGTCTTCTTTATTGTATGCAATTAAAAGCAGTATCTGAAATTTTATTTAAATGTTCTCACCCAAAATCATGATTCACAAGGTCTTCAAGGAAGCGTAGGAATGAGTGAATGGGACATTTAAACTGGAATTTTGGCATGAGTATTGGCCAGTGATTTAAAAACAATGTGTAAAATCTCTGTAATGCAACTCACTGTTGCTAGAAGTGCTCTCTCCTCAACTTCTGTTTGTAGGCTTATGAGATTTATTTTTTTTGTTTTTAATGTTACCATAGCATGTGCAATTACGGATCTTAATGTGTTTGTGTGAAAATGGGAGATTTTTCTTCAGCTAACTGTGTATTCTCCAGTCTGGTTACTTGTATGATCAAGGACAAAATCTTTTGTTTACACTATGTGGACCAGATCTGAAAGGACACAGAGAGGGGGAGCCCTTGCTTTCTGGGTGCACAAGACAGATTCTGGGAAATACTCGCTTCCAAAATTTCTGTTATTAGCCCAAAGCCTTTCCCATGGTTCCAACCAGCTAGACTGTTTATGTGGAAAATGGTAAAAGGAGATAAATACTTCAGTAATAATTAGACACCGGGAACTTCAAAACTGGTCGTGGTACTCCTGCTGTGGTCTCAGAGGGGCTGGATAGAGGGGAATAATTGCTTCCCCTAACTTGCTGGCTACACTTTTACTAGCACAGGCCAATGTGCTGTTAACTTTTATTGCCACAGAACATGCTGAACATGTCACTCATCAGAATTCCTAGGTCTGTTTCTGCAGTCCGCCTTTCTGATTGTTTGGCCCTCAGCCTGTACTGCTGCAAGGGTTTACTCTGTCCCAGGTGCAGCATTATTCTGTTTGCCTTTGTTGAACTTCCTGGGGTTTCTGTCAGTCCAGCTCCCCAGCCTTTTGAGGTCCCTCTGAGCCGCAGTCCTGCCATCAACTGTATCAGCTGCTCCCCATAATTTAGTGTTATTCACAAAGTTGTTGAAATTTCTGGCACTTTTACACTGAAAGTGGATTACTGAGGAGGCCGTGGCAGGAAATGTTACACTTTGAAAGATGCTGTATTTCACATTCTGTGCTGTAAGTCCCATGATTACGGAGCTGATGTGATTAGCTGGTGTACTTGAAGCTTTCTGTGTTTAAATCGATGTGTAGCAGCGACCAGGAGACTGCAGGCAGTGAGTCAGCACTTCAGCATGGTAAGTTAGGCATTTGCTCTCTTAATATTTTCAGGAAAGAAACCTATGCAGAATATTGAGTAATGGGTCTCTTTCTGCAGTCTCACAAGTGTATAGCTTGCTTTCCATAAAGGTTTGTTTGATGATTTGTGTGTTAGATTTGAAAATAACTTTTAAATTATTTTTAAATTTCAGAATTAGAATGAGCAGAATTTTAGTTTAGAAATGCAAGTAATATAATTTCATCATCTTACAGTTAATATTTTAAGGTATACTATGGAATGAAATCATGTTTTTGTCAAGATAAGCATTGCTTCTGGAATAAGTAGAGGCTAGTTGGCTGTGACAAGTTACTCATATAACAATAAAAATCATGATCTAATTTCTGTATACCAGACATGGTGCTAATTCAGTATAATTTTAAAATCGTGATATACTGAACAAGTATTGCAAAGTTGTTTAAACAGTGATATGCTATGTTTCCTGTGTCTCAGTGTGATTGCATTATTGAGCGTAAGAGACTCTTGATTCCTCTGAGTTAAACTATGCTTCTGCTGTCTACAGATGTTTTTTCTAAAACAGTTTCCAGTATCTTATGTTTGTTAACACAATATGAATCATAAAATATGTGCCTCATGTATGTATAAGTTAGTTACTTTATGGTAACTGCATAGATATTTTTTTTTCCTTAAAATAATATAATATACATGTAAGTTCTTTTTCCAGAGTTCTGCTTTGTGGATATACAGAATGGCATTGAAAATAAACTGCTGCATGTAATCTGAATAGAGCAGAAAAATAAGACATTATTGTAGAACAGAAAATAACTACATAGTGCCCTTGTAGGAAGTGGTAGATTGAAGAGTTGTGAAAAAAGGGATAGAAAAAGAGCTGCAGCAAGGGAAGAGGCTAGGTGATTATGGAAAAAGGGGATGATTGGTTTTGGATAAAGGATTAGGGGAAATGCAGGAGGGTTACGTTAGGAAGGACTAAGGAAGCTTTGTCAGACAGTGGGGTCTGTAGCCCTTTCTGTGGCCCTTTATGTTATGAGGAGCTCCAAGCCCTCTCTGTCTGTTCCCTGAGTAATAGTCTGCAAGAGCTGGGGAAGAGAAGGGTGCAGCGGATTTGGGTATAAGCATATCAATCAGAACTAGTATTTAGCACTGAGGCTTGGGCAATATGTTGAAAACTGAGGAATGATGGAGTGGAAGAAGGTTTATTGCTGCAGTCTACTTCTGTCAGAGTCAAGGGAGATGGGTTGTCTGGTTTTGTTCTGGTAAAAAAAAAAAAAAAAAAAAGCAGCAGCCTAATCTAAGAACATAAAAGCTGCAGCATGTTTTAAGTCCTGAAAATGAAAGGGAGGTGGGGAAAAAAGATAAATTAGGTCAGTAAAGTGTCAAAAGGAGACAGATTTGGAGAGGAGTAAACAGGGAATGAGCAACAGTGAAGGGAAATGACTCAAGTGGTAGTAGGGATAAGGTGGGACCTTAACATTAGGGGACATCTGCCAGCCTGATACTCAGCCCTGTTGTCTGTGTTAGGTTCTGGCTGGACATCCTGCTGGGATGTTTTGGTTGCTTCCATTGCTTTCTCTTGAATACCAGCATGGAGATTTTGCTTGTCTGGGAGACTTGCCATTCAAGGAAAATGGATGTCTCTCCATTTGCTTCCCATGTGTGCTGTGATCTTAAGATGCTGTCCATGTTTTCTCCCAGTACTCCAATGACTTTCCACCATGTGTGGTGGAATTTGAGAAAGCTAGAAGGTATCAGAAATTAAGCTTCAAAAATCTAGGTAATAAACAGTAAGGAGTCGTGCCAGTCCTTGTGGTAGGGGAGAACACGTGTGGCAGGGTGAGTTAAGACCTCATGTGAGCAGAATATGATAGGTTAATGATTTAGTAAGGGTGCAGGCTTAGATCTGACCTGCTATTTGAGCAGTATGATTTGTGTCAGCCTTGTGCTTTGCTCTGGCTTGGTGTACTTGCATAGTGATACACTGAGCCAGACACTGCAAATAACTTTGAATGTTAATAACATCTGGGTGATGTGGGGAATTGCAAGAGCTTGAAAAAAACTAGTTTGTTTCCCTTTTGAAAGCTATTGATGGTGCTGAAGGTGGGATTTTAAAGCCTCTCTTTCAGTCAATGATTGAGATAATTTTGAATTCTTTGAAAGAAAGTGGAACAGTTTCACTTGGTGAAAGTGAGAGGGATCTCTCCCAGAACATCCTGCAGCTTACTGATGAGAGGTTTGCTCTCACAGGTGTATGGTAGCTCTGCACAAAGGATGTTGAGACAGGGTTCACATGTGAAGATTTATTATAGGGTTGCATGGCTTATGGCACGTAATGGTGAAAATTATTTCCAGATAAATGTAGAAGCATAAGAAAAGAGAGAGAGAAGAAAGAGAATGAGAAAACCGTCCCAGTGGACAAGTGGGAAAAGACATGATAGGCAGAGCAAACAAGCATCCTTCCTCTCTTGGGCATCCTCTCCAGTGCAGCAGCTGATTCTCTCTCACATAATAATTTTCCCATATTAACTGTATTAACTATAGTTTTTCATCAAGACTGTCCCAAACTCCTTATGGGCTCTTCCTGCTTGCAATGTTTCTGGTGTTAATTGGAGCACACTTTGGTCAGTAGATGGTGCTGCGTGCTAGCTGGTTGGTGAGCTGTGTCCAAAGGGATTACCGGGCCCCTCTAATTCAAATCAAAAGCTACCATCAGGAGTAGGAGAAGAGGAGGAAGTGTGTTCTCACACCAGTGGCAATCCCTGCCCTGTGAACCCACCATGAGAATGCTCTGAAGCTGGCTGGTGCCAGATGGCGAGCATAGCAAGATAGTGAGCATGAGAACAAGGAAGGAGACATACTGTCCCAGAGGCGCTGGAAGGCACTGCCAGAGCAGAGGGGTGGAAGAGCAAGATAGGCAGCTTACGGTGTTGCAAGTGAAAGGCCCTAACACACCTGTGAAAGGTAAAGACAGGGTAAGGCTCACAGCAGCAACGGAGGTCCAGAACCTGGTATTTAATCTGGGTTTCACGCAGCACTTGCAGCCACTCTATGCCTTGAGTCATCAAGTAAAAGGAAACCGTCTCTCCCCACCTTACAGTATTGTACAGAAGGGCTCACTTAGGCACCTGTCTCCAAGAGAAGGTTATTGTTGCCAAACTGAAAACCCAGGGTATATCCCTTCAGGCTAAATTGCAGATACAGAGGGAGCTTCCTCCCCGACTGCTCGACACCAAGCTGATGTATCAGTTCTGCTGAAAGATCAGGGTTACTGTTTGGGCACAACTCTGTACTGCTGAAGTTGTGTTGCTTTTGAGACCCAGACTAGTAACTCTTCACAAAGAGTTGTGTTAACTCTTCAGCTCTCTTTGTCACAGGCATCACTGTGTAGTATGTGAACTTTATCTCTTAACTGGTATTTTGTTCTGGACAGCTTAGGCAGCTTCCTGAACTGGAAGCTTGCAGACTGTGGAGTCAAGTAGCCTGGTCAACATTGGAAATGCCTATACGTAATAACACTGCACTGATCTCATATTAATGATCCACATAGTCCTTTCAGTTTCTGACTTGTAGCACTTTTACAACTGTCTAGTACTTCTGCCAAAGATTTTCTGCAGTTCACAGTGCCTAACGTTTAGCACTAGGCCATGAGAGATGAATCAGTCCAATTCCAAAGGAATCAAGAGATTCCTTTTGGATCTTCTGAAAACTTTTACACAAGCTGATGTGTCTTCTGTTTCTGTTTGTACCTTTTCAACTCATTTAGGCTTTGTGCCAATTTTTAATAATGATTTTCAACATAAAATCTAAAAATCCTTTAGAGAGGTGATTGCTATCACTAACCACAGTGACTAGGATCATCACTTTTCTCCCTGTAAAATC
This sequence comes from Falco cherrug, assembly GCF_023634085.1. Taxonomy (NCBI): domain Eukaryota; kingdom Metazoa; phylum Chordata; class Aves; order Falconiformes; family Falconidae; genus Falco; species Falco cherrug. Next base: position 24,754,845 of record NC_073700.1, on the reverse strand, counting down.
AGCGTTTATGCAGACTTGTCTCCTGTCTTCCTGACTGTGCAGTTGTTCAACATTAGTTAAAGTATAGGTACAGAGGGGCAAATTACTTAATTCTTCCTCTTAACTTCTTTTCTGCACACATAGAGGTATCAGGGCAAAACCGCCCATCTTCTAACACTTTATAAGCAGTGGACCTAGTAATAAGTATACTGATAAGAACTTTTTCTTGACATTGCTTAGAGACATTTTAGACCAACATAAGCATTAAAAGCAAAGGCAGTCTAACTGCTAAGTCTAAAAAAAATGTGATTTTTTAATTTTATTTTAAAATATTGCACATTTTCACTTGAATATTCTGACATTCCTTAGATCTGTGTACCCTGATACGTAAATTAGTTACCCCGAGGGCTACCTGTTGAAAGGGGCATTTACAGTGCCTTCCCTCAGGTGTATAATACCTGGGTTTCTTCAGTAATAATAAAAAATATATTTACATAGGTATCCAAATTTTATTTTTCTTCTTTCTCTGTTGATGTACATCTAAGCACAGCAGGTGACACGGATTTGTGGAAAATCCAGATAGATGGCCACCTCTCCTTTATCCTCTGTTCATCTTACCAGTATAAAGAACCGTAATAGCTTTTATAGGAAGGTTTTCCCTTTTAGAAAATAGAGAGGATATCCTTCGCTGTGTGTCAATAGTGTGCTTAAGATGATGACCTAGATGTGAAAGGTTCTGCGATGGAAGCACTTACAAAAATCGTCAAACAAATTTTTGTTGTGGTTTAATCCCACCTGGTAACTAAGTGCCACACAGCCGCTCACTTGCTTCATCCTCACCCAGGGGGATGAGAAGGAGAATTGGAGAGGAAAGTAAAACTCGAGGGTTGAGATAAGAACAATTTACTAATTGAAATAAAATAAGAACAAAAGAATAATAGTAACGATAACAGTAACAGTTGTAATGAAAAGTCGGGAGAAGGGGGGAGGAATGAAATCCAAAGGGAAGGGAGGAAAGAGAACCCGTGACGCACGGCACAACTGCTCACCCCCCGCTGACCGATGCCCAGCCAGTCCCCGAGCAGCGACCAATAGGCAGCCCCAACCACCCCCCCTCAGTTTATATACCAAGCAGGATGGCCCATGGTATGGAAATGCCCCTCCGGCTGGTTCAGGCCAGCTGACCCCGCTGTGTCCCCTCCCAGCTTCCCGTGCCCCTCCAGCCCCCCAGCAAGGCCTGAGAAACCAAGAAGTCCCTGATGGCACTGTTCCCACACCAGATCCAATACACAGCACTGCACTAACCACCGAGAAGAAAATTAACTCTATCCCAACTGAAACCAGGACAATTTTCCTCATTTCAGCCATGACAGTTTTACGGATAATTCAAGGATAATTCATTGATACAATGTTTTGTTTAACAGGTTCTGCTTTAGATTTGCATTTTAAGGATGTGAACGTCGCATCTATAGATAGAGATTTAGAAGATCAAGAAGGCAGTGACCTTGGATTAGCAAGTAAGAGGTCCAGTTTATAAAATTACGTTCGTTTTAAATACCTTTCTTACCTTTCTGAACTGTTACTCATCCAAATAGTTACAGACAGCAAAGACTTTGAGGAAAAGTCCTCAGTTTTTTGTAACTGAGTTTTTTAATAGTTTTTTTGCAGCTGTTTAAGTTTGTGGTGTAAGGGGGTTGCACTGCTACCATCCTGTCTGTATTTTGTAAGAGATCGGTCTATTAAATATTTTTTGAGGGGCTAACGTGCTTAATGACTTGGGCCCATGGACATGATAGTTAATGGAAGGACCTACATGCCTGTACTGGAAGGCATTATGCTTGGGCTTGACTGCCTGCGTGTTGAGCGCTGCCATGTCTGACACCAGGCAGTATGTGCTGTGGGGACCAACAAGTACTTCCATGATTAGGTGGTTGCTGAGAAGGGGGAGTGAGGATAATTCTTGAGGAGAAGGAGCTAGCAACCTTTAGGACTTTAATACTTGCAAGTTAGGGACTGAGTATTTCTATGAATCTAACCTGGAACGAGCAATTTAGTTGAAGGTTGGGAAGTATTCAGCCATTTGGCCTCCTCTGGGAAAGGAGAGGAAGAAGCAGCAAAGGAGGTTGGTGCAGGGAAGAGACAGCAGAGAGGAAAGGTGAAGGGTAGGGAACATCAAGAAATTAAAATGTCACCTTCTCTTTGTGAAAGCAGAAAAGGGAAAATAATTGAGAGAAAAAAAAAAAAAAACAAACAGAAAAACAGGAGGTGAAAACTGAGGAACTATAATTTCATTATCATATTCCTTTGAGAGTCATAAAGCAAGAGAACAGACACGTTTTTATAATATTTCCATTTACTTCCTGGTATCTGTTTTGCTAGCGTTTCTTTGGAGGAGGTCTATGGTGATTCTTAAGTTGGTTGTGGGTATGTGTTAAGCTTCCACTCACACAAACAAAACTGTATTCTTGGAGGGCAGACATGTTCCTCCCATGTTTTTCTTGCCCTGTGGCTCTAGACACAAAGGGTAAAACAACTATAGCTACATACTGTTTTATTATTGTTGACTGTTGCTCCAGGAAGAAAAACTTGCACTTATTGTCTCTATACATTAGGTTTTTCTTCCTTTAAGTTAACAATTATATTTTTAGTCTGCTAGCTTTAATGAATATACAGATATATTTCATGTTGTTGGAGTATGTAAGCTGTCACTGGGAGCACAGTGGATAGGATGATAACCCCCCCAAGCACTACAGATTCAAGACTTTGTCATAAGGCATGGAAGTCATTTTGACCCAAGTGAGTATCAAGTGCCCTCACTCCCTCAGTCGAGCATGTATTACAAACAACTGTAAGTTGCTTCTTTTCAGAAATAACACAGGTGTCCAGAGAGATTCTGCTTCGAACTTCTCCTTCTTCAAGTGCTTCCTTTGCAGTGAAAGGGGACAGTCCTAGGCAAGTTCACTGATTAGTGTGTGGATACATGAAGCTTCAGAGCAAATGGAATTCAGGAAAGTCACTTGGTTGGAAATGGACTTTTTCACTTCATCAGCTTGCTCATTTGGAGGTGGGCACAACAGAGCGACTGGTGACATGCTTCTGTCTTCAGATCTGAGCAGAGCATTTGGGGAGGCAGTTTACAGTCCGTTTGGTGCTGTTGATGTTTTGGCATGAAGTAGATCTAGGCAGATTGTAGCGGTGGCTTCATTATTGATAGCAAGAGCTAGAAGAAACCAACACTGAATTGCACTGATTAAGAAGTTCCTTACACCAAATTACTAATTTCTGAAATCTTGACGACAGTGATACAGGCTCTGGTGCCCCTCCCACCTTGACTGTGTTTTCTCCCAAGGTTGTTTTTTTGTTACTAGAGGTCATATTTGTGGTACTTGTATACTTCAGGTTATTAGGGGATCCATACAGAATGACCCAAGATGTTACAGTGTCAATAGGTGGTCATCTAGTTTTATGTAGATTCTCATCAGTAATGTTAGTGGGAATATCTTCAGAGGTTTTAGGGCTTTGTATTTATTTTGGTTGATTGACGACTTAAAATTTTCTGTCCAGTGATGATGCTAACAGGTTGTTCCTTTGCCAGAACAGTTTATGTGTTGTCTAATAATGTTTTCCATTATTGTTCGTGATATCCCCCTTCATACAGGCCTGGAAAGAAACTGATAATGTGTGCAATTTCAAATTTATTTCTCTGCTAGTGGTGTCAGGCTCAGCAATTCTCCTGATGCTATAGTTTGTTTGACCGATATTTCATTTACTGCTGTGTTCTATGCTGAAGGAGTGACTGCGTTTCATTGGAAGTACCATGAAGCGTGGAACAGGAAGAAAGTACTGTAACCAGTTTTATTTGTATGTGCAGGATAGTTCATGCAGTGCAATAGGTTGACCTTAGTGGGTAGCCAGACACCCATCCTGCTGCTCTCTCCCTCTCCTCAATAGGACAGGGGGAGAAAATAAGATGAAAAAGCTCCTGGGTCAAGATGAAGACAGGGAGATCACTTACCAGTTACTGTCATGGGCAAAACACACTTGATTTGGGGAAAATTAATTTATTGCCAATTAAAGTAGAGTTGGATGGTAAGAAACAAAGAGAAAAGCTAAACCAACCCCCTGCCACCTTTTCCCCAGGCTCGACTTCATTCCCAGCTCTTCTACCTCTCCTCGTCCCGAGCGGCACAGAGGGATGGGGAATTGGAGGTAACAGCCAGTTCATAGCGATTCCTCTCTGCTGCTCCTTCTTCCTCACACTGGTCCCTGCTCCAGCATGGGTCCTCTACACAGACTGCAGTTCCTGTCAGGCAAACCTGCGCCAGCATGGGCTTTCCATGAGCTGCAATTCATTCTGGCAGTATCCGCCTGCGCTGACCTGGTTCTGTCCACAGGCAGCAGGAAGATTTGTGCTTGTACCATAGCCTCTTCCATGGGGTGCAGTGAAATCTGCTGCACTGTGGTCTCTTCCAAACCTTCCATGGGCCGCAGGAATCTCCACTCCAGGGAAATCTCCACCCTGGCAACTGGAACACCTCCTCCCCTTTCTTTCCTGAACTTGGTGTTTGCAGGGCTGTTTCTTGCTCCCTCCTTTTCTGCCTGTGAGGCATTTTTTTCGCCCTTTCTTAACTGTTCTCCCAAAGGTGACCCCAGAGTGGCTGAAGGGTGCAGCTGTGCCCTGCAGCTGGTCTGCCAGAGCCAACTAGAACTGGCTGAGTCGGGCATGGGGCAGCCCCTGGCCACTTCTGCAAGCCTGCCCCCTGCCAAAACCTTGCCCATGGACTCAAGACATGCAGGCAGATTGTATTTGCCAAAAGTCAACTGGATTTGAAGACTACTTTAAGAACCAGAGAAGAGATGGTTCTTCTGCTACCATTTGATACAGTGCTTGTGTGGGGCTTTACTTTGGGTCTCAAAGAGAATTCCTGCTTGGCCGGTTTTTTTTTAACTGAACTCCTGTTAAAGGAGAAATTTACTCAGACGTGGGTACCACTAGGTTTGCTTTAATCACAACTCAGAGCTGGGTCACCACCCCAGCGAGTGGCAGAGAACCAAGGGATACAGCACAGCTTATTTACACTTGTCAAATCATTAGTCAATGCCCAAGGTTTTTAGAAGTTTCCTTTGGTCCTGTCAGTTCTGTGAATCCATCACCTGACTCTGTCCCAGTTGATTCATCTGTTCGGTTCCAGTCTCTGCTTCAGTTCCAGGCTTCTCCTTGGATCGTGATCTTCTTTCTGCCTGGTTTAACTTACATACTCCTTCAAGCACACTTAGTCTCTGAACAAGCAATTCCTATTAATCTTTATTAATTTTTCTAAAGACATCTGCATTTCAGAAAGCACCTGTGTACACAAATTGATCATCTATTGTTTCTCTATTCTCCTACTATTTAACTGGACTGGAGTTTAAACCAGCCTTGGATTAGGGCTATACAAGGGCCAAGGCCTGGTTCCGCCACTTTAGCTGCTTCAGCGCTTTAAATTTCTTAATTCAAAATAAATTTTCTTTAACCCTCCCTTTACTTTGTTGCTTCCTTGCTCCTCTTGTGAAGAGCAGTGTACGTTTATTGTCTGATACATTATGTACATCTGTGGTTATGTGTCTTGTCTTATATCTTCCTCATATGTTATCAAGGTCATGAGGCTGACCTTGATAACGTTTGCTGAGTATTTCAAGAGACACATATTTTTAAGCCGTCATGGCAGTGCAGCTTGTAATGAACATCCTTGTCTTTTTGTTTTGAAATACTTCCAGAAAGAATGATGTTTTCTCTGATTACATGAATTCACTTGTTTTAAGCAAAACCAAAAAACTAGAATCACAACCCTTGATTTAGGTATAATAATTTGACTGCTTTATTTTTTTTAAGTAAGGGTGATGTAATTTTTAGTTGCTATTCAAACATATTGATGAGTAAAATCTTCACAGTAAATGTTGAACTGTTTCCTGATCAGGAAAATGCACTGCATCTGTGCATGTTTATTTAAGTAATTGCATGACTGAATATCCTTTTTTAGTACCTATTTTTAATTATTGTAGTTATTTTGGGAAATGACAAACAATGCATTTGTTTGACTGAATTAATTTTTACTTTGTTTCAAACTTGGTTTTCATAGAGAGTTAAGTACATTTGACTTTTAAAATCTGAACAAAAGCAAAAGTACATAGAGGAATGAAATTGAGCTATGTGCTGTGTATGATTTTCAAGGTATGTGGTCTCACTTGCTTAACTCTAATGTATGTATTAAAATAGCAATAAATTTTTTCATAATTCTTTACATTTCAGTCCGTTTCTCCACTTGCGTTAGTTGCTGGCTGTAAAAATGAGTAAGTCAAATAACTTGATCTGAAAAGTGTTTTTCTTTGTAGCTGAGGATGAGGCCACTGCTGTGTAAAGCTACAAATTCTCTTTTCAGGCACTTGGAAAACTACTTCCAGGTGTTCCATTTTAAAAAATATTGTTGCAGTAGGAGATAAAGCTTTCTTTTTTTAAAGGAAGATATTTGAATATATAATTTAATTTTCATTTTATATATTTTTCAGAAAAATACTTACAGAGAGCTGTGTGTACTGCTTTGGAATAAATCTTTTTTTTTGGTTTTGTTTTTTCCCTCTAACGTATACATAGGTCAGAGATTACTGGGAAGTTCAGCGCCTGTCAGTATTCCAGGTTCTCTTGTTCGTTCCTCATCTTTACATTCATCATCATCCCTTTCAACCTCTCCACTCAGTTCTCTTTCACAATCGCTGTCTCAGTCTTTTGTCTCATCCACCACGGCTTCCCACCACCAGCAGCCTCAGCCTTTGAAGACGGAACATAGTATGTTAGGCACCTCAGCCTGTTCTCACAGCTCTTTAGGTAAGTTCGTGTATTGTAACAGGGAACGAATTCTATGGTAGGTAAGAAATGTCCAGTTCAAGGCTTTGCATGTTTCTAATGACTTAATCTGGACAGCAAAGCCTAGCTGTTGTAATTGATGGCGCTACTGATAGTGGAGTGACATGTGGTATGTAGGAGAAAGTTTGAGTGAACTCCATTCCTAGTGAAGGGGAAAAAAAGAATTCCTGGAAGAGGAGATATTTACAGAGGCATTTGAAAGGAATAAAATACAACAGTTGGCATACAGGCAGCAGTAATGCATTTTAGCTGCGGCATTTTGCTAAAGGAAAATACAAAACAGAAAGAAGGGGAATTAAAATGAGGTATGAGCTTCTAGGAAAAAGGTTTTTTGTATATAAATGAATTCCCACTCCTCCTTTTGTGGACTGTAGTGTCTCATATTAAAAGCGGCAAGAAAAAAACCCGTACAGGAACTCTCCTGATTTGCTCTAAATACTGTAAACATTTTCCAGTGAAATAATGTTGTCTTGCAGATAAAAATATAATTTTTGCATATTTGGCACATCTGTTTTGTTCTGCATGTGAAACATTTTGCAGCAGAGTATGCAGAGTGATTATTTTTTCTGCCTTTGTTTTACAGGTTTAAATGGTGTTACAGGGAGCATTTGGGACTTTGTAACTGGGAATTTCTCTCCTAGTCCATCCCCAGTACTAAGCAGTGGCACTACCCCCTCAGTAAGTTCAAACACCAGTGGAAATGAATTAAGTCGAGTTAGACAGGAACTTGATGATGCCAAGAGAAAACTAAAACAATGGGAAGAATCTTGGCAACAAGTAAAACAGGTACACTAATTTATGGTAATTTTTTTTTTTTTTTAAACAAGCAAGCAGCTCCTACTGCTTTTCCTTTTTACAGATCTTCTTATCCTTGGACCCAGAGTTTTATTACAGTCTGTCAAAGGAATGTTTTTTCCATCCTCAAAATCAGCTAGCAACATAAAGGAAACTGAGCTTTTTAAAGGGCAGTTCATCTTCAGGAAGTTGATCTGCCTCTCTAGACAAGGACATATATACATATTCTGGGTAGGGCTGAACAGCAACATATCTTTGTGTTTAAATAACTGAAGATATATATTCCTTCCTGTACCTCTTTCAGATGATAAGCATGCAAAAAAAGTAGAGGATGTCCAGCAGCTGCGGTCGTATAGCGTACCCGGACAGTATCTACCCATCTCAGCAGTTAAGCTGAGGTTGTTCATAACTGCCAGCCTAGAGCATTTTCTGTAGGCCTTTCCTTCCCCTCATGTTGTTCTCTCTGTGATGAGGAGCAGTCAAGTAGCTGTACTAAATGTTGATAGGTTTTGATGTCTCTTGACATTAAATTACAAATTTAACATTTAAAATTTGCTCCATTTATAAAGCTCCAAAAAGGCTTTTTACAGACAAGTAACAGTCACATACCTAAAAATTACATTAAGTCAAAACAAGAAGAGATGTTCATTAGAAGGTAGGATAAGCAGGAGGAAGCATTAAATTGACAGTAAATGCATTGTTAGGTCTAAAATTAGAGATTACCTGCATCTTTGAAGGCTTTTGTATTTGGACGTCTGTTGTTAGTTTAAAAAAAAAATGTTTTTTATATTCTGGAAATGTCTTTCTCCCAGGCATGTGATGCATGGCAGAAAGAGGCTCAAGAAGCAAAAGAACGTGCTAACATCGCTGATGCGGACAAACAACTTGCTCTTCAGAAGAAGGAGGAAGTGGAAAATAAATTAAAAAAGCTGAAGGTGCAATTAGCTGCTTGTCTGTCTACTACATTACCTTATATGAAAAACTATGGAGATCTAGAAAAGATACCCTTGCCAAAGCTTCGTTCCTTACAAAATCGGCTGCACTTAAATTTAGAAACAATAGACGAGGTGAGTTTCTTCTTCTGCATAACTATTTCTGATTAACTGAAACTGGCAACTCAGTAACATTTAATGATATATTTGTGCCAGGTTTCATTTCAAAGAGCCAGACTGCTCTCAGTGTTAAGTCTTCCTTTTCTGGAATACAGGGATGGTTCAGGTTTCTCAACCTAATGGATTCTAAGTTTTTGATCAGCTATCAGAACAAACTACAAGTGATTCACGAGTATTCTTGGGGTGATGAAAAAAAAGACTTAAAGCCAGCTTTTACTCCCAATGTTTTAGACACTATCTAAATAAATAAAAAGTTGCCCTAAATAAATTACAGTAGTTACATGCTTTTCACTTGTTTAGAAGTTAGGTGGTGAAGTTCCCTGCTAGGAGTTCGTGTCAGAGAGGCCAGTACAGACTTGGAGCATAGAATCACTGACATGAGAAAGGACCTCTGGAGATCATCCAGTCCAACCCCCTGCTCAAAGCAGGGTCAACTCAAGCAGGTTGTTCAGGGCCTTGCCCAGTGGGGTTTTGAGTATCTCCAAGGTTGGAGAGTCTGCCACCTCTGTGGGCAGCCTTTTCCAGTGTTTGACCGTCCTCACAGTAAGAAAATTTTTTTCATGTGGGTGTGTGGAATTTTCTGTATTTTAATTTATGCCTGTTATATCTTCTTTCACTGGATACCACTGTCAAGAGTCTGTGCCTGTCTGTTTTACTTCCTTCCATCAGGTTACACTTACACTAGTAAGATGCCATCTCTTCTCAAGACTGAACAATTCCAGCCCTTTCAGCCTCTCCTCCTATGTCAGGTGCTTCAGTCCCTTAATCACCTTAGTGGCATATTGCTGTATTTCACCTTCTCTCAAATCCAGACTCAGTTTCTGCCAAATTTTAGGATGCTCTTCTGCTGCCAGATTGAGGGCATTTCTCAGGGCTTTCAAAGCTGGAAGTATCAGGTGCCACTCCTCTGAGCACATTGAGGAAGATAATAATGACCGTGCACTGCTCCAGGCACCATACTTCAAACCTTGCTGGGCACAACTTGGTTTGACATTGCTTTCTCCCCTGCAGTCGCAGAGGGCAGTGACATCACAATATGACACCAATTCTTGCTCTTTTTGTTTCAACGGTGACAGCACTGCTCAGACAAAAAAAAAAAAAATTTCTTTCACAGTGGGGATGGTCTGCTGTATTCTTGTACCTGTTTGAGCTCAGCAGGGTCTTCTCTTGTCTTTTCACCTCCTGTCCAGTGCTATCTGTATCAGTATGAACTACAGCCTTGAAGAAAAAGTCTTTAGAAGAGTTTAAAACATAATGTAAGTCTTTGTCAATAAAGAAGGTGGATTGAGGACGAGGGTTGCTGGTTACCAGGCTTCTGTTATCAAGTATATTTACAGGATTCTGCATTGGATTATAAAACACTATTGTTTTTCTCCAAAGGGATTTTAAAGAGGAGCAAAAGAGTCTTGGGATCTCCTACCAAAAAAGTCATTACATTCTGGAATGGAAGTCATCTTGGCCAGGCTGCAGTGATCAGAACCATTACAATTCTTTCCAGTTTCTCAGATTTCCTTTACCACTGTGGCCTCTTCCTACCTAACTCTTCCTTCCAGGAGACAGTTCCTGTCTTAGGTAGTGCCACACATAGCATTCTGGGTTCTTTTAGTTTGAACCATGTCTTGCTCTTCAAAAAGTAACATGGCTTTTAGCAACTTTTCAGTTGTTCTTGTTCCTTAATAGGTTTGACATGGCCGATTTCATGGAGACATTTATTTGCAGTAGTAACATCCTCCCCCAAGTCTGTGTCAGTAGCTTTATTCAGTATTGCACATTTGGGATTCTTCCGTTTTGTTCTAATGCAAACATCTCCCATGGCATGAGAAAACCTAACAGTGTTTTGAAATGGCAAAATGAGGGAGTATGTGACAATGAAAAAGGCTTATTTCCTTGGTTTTGTTTTTGCTTGTTTGCATTGCTTGTCCCAATTATGTAGAAAGATTTCAGTCCAAAGGTTCAATCCTAGATATTTTCCTTTCTAAAAGCACTTATACTCCTCCAGATGCTACTTTAAAGGTTGCCTGTGCTCTGATCTTATGACCGTCATTCAGCTATCCATCATACAAAACCACTGTCCTTTGTGTTGTTAAATTAGAAGTTTATTTGGGACAGTTATGTGTAAAGCTGAATGCAGCTGTTTACTTTGGAATAATTTTTACTGAGTGCAGTAATCTTTTTTTTTTTACAGGTGATTTTTCAGCTTCAGTCAAAGAAGTGTATCATATGTCAGGAAGGTGACTGTAGCGTTATCCTGAATCCATGTCAACAGTATGTACTTTGTGATCACTGTGCAGCTGCACAAGAAGAATGTTCCTGCTGCAAGAAAAAAAATAATCTGTGGTAACATGCAGGCATAGTACTCATATCATGTTCATGAATTAAATAATTTTACGGTTTTGCATTTTGTATAAGAATTACATCGCTCATAATTAATCCATTTAATAGTGCTAGACTGATTTCCATTTTGATGTCAGAAACTTAGTTGCTTTAAGATAGAGAATAGGGCTTGCTCACATTTACATATCAACTGCAGTTACTTGATGAGGTTCTGTAGTCTTGAGGTTCTTTCGTTCCCCCTCCCAGTCCCATCACAGCCTTTTCCGACTTCCACTTAGATTCCTAGTGCACAAGCTACTTAGGTTCATTTGCACTGTAATCACTTTGTATAAATCTTACCATAATGCCTGAATGAAATGTTTATACCTGTTATTTTCATTAAAAGAAGATAGATGCGTAGGGGATACGTAGGTACAGTAACTACACATTTAACAGTACAAATGGTCCCTTTGCCATGTCTGGTGTGTGTAGAAACGCCAGAGCCAGTATTTTGGACTAGGTCTAACACTATGTTTACTTGGATGCTTGAAAAACTCTGATTAATGTAAAAGCACTTTGTAATTATTGTGTTTTGTTAGAAGATATGTTGTAAATTGCTTCAGGCTGCTTTCTAGGTCTTATGTTTATTTTTTAATATGCAATAATATAATGTGTTACATGTGTACTGTGAATTTAAAATATTTCACATGGTTTTACTGTTAAATCACAATATGATTAGATAGAAATGACAACTTATCTATAGGGTTTTTACAGTTTATGTTAACTACATACTGTAGTATTTATAAATGTACCAGTGGAGACAAAAACAGTGAGGCACATAAGCTTTCACATTCAAAGACATGTTTTCAATTTTGTGAAACAGATCAGTTTTAGTAAACAACCGTGCAATTTGCATAGTTCCCTCAGTTTGGGTGTTTGTAGTCTTAAAAGTTTTTGTACATCTCCTAACCTGTGTAGTACTTATCAGGAGCAGATATGAGATATATATTATTACCAAGTGCCTATGCCCAATATCCTATAAAATGGCAGAAGACATAAAAAAAAAACTTTGCAAATAATTTCTATTGCTTAATTTTGTATTGAACAATTTGACAATAACTAGAATACGTCTCTTGCTTTTATAAATATTTAAAAATACACATTTTCAGTAATGAAGTAATGCATATTTGAGAGGAACTACGGAATTATTTAAGTATGTAATGAGGCAGTGGCACTTTGACAGTGATTCTTTTAAAAGGTGGTAATATTCTTACTTCATTCTGGTAGTTGGGAACATGCAATTCAGGAGAAGTTAATTAATTACGGCATGCTAACACTGTGTATTTTTACTTTTCCTACATGGAATAATTGCCTGCATTACTCCTTTCTCTGTTGAATTCAGGTGTGACACTAGTACAAGTTAAGATTGAAATGACCTACTACTGTGTTACGTGATTTGTATCCATATTACTGTGTTCAGTATGGAAAGTGAGTTCAGACAGGCAGCAAAGAGTTAAACCTATTTAAAGTTCAGTCATGCTAAAACAAAAGCCAAGATATATACTAAAATCATTGTTGTCTAAACAGAGTTCTTAGAACTGTGTCAGCATTAAATAAAGGGCCCAAGCCAGTAGTAGTGAAATCACTATCATGGTTGGGTTTTAACATTCTTTGTACAAAGGCTTGAGTTCGCAAAAAATCATTACACATTTTCTGAGAGAACTAAATGTATAGACTTGTCACTGCTTTCCTAAGACATGTCAATCTGCAGGAACGCTGGAGACCTTTCGGGAAGGGAGAAGGAGGATAAAATATGAAATTTATTTCTACTTGTTTCTGTTCCAAAAATTTTGTCTGAAGATCACTTTAAAGAGCAAAGTTGGATTTAATAATGTGATTTTGTTGACTTTAACAGTTTGTCTAAAAGGTTTGTACTGAGAAGAGTATAAAGTTGGACTGTATTTGCATTTTCAAACACACTTTTCTGTCCTAAAATAAGATACTGCCATTTTAGAGGTGTAGCCAGCTTTGGACTTCTAAGAAAAGGAACTTCGAACACAAAGTTTGGCTGTAGGTGTTAATGTATTTCTTGCATATGTGCAGTCTATAACAAAGACTGATTTTTGAACCTTAACAGCATTTTGGACTAAAGCAAACTTAGTTATGTAAGGGGTTTGTTTTGTTTTTAAACAGTGAGCAAATCAAAGAATAATGTGAAATTATAGTTTGACATTATTTTACATGTTTTTCAAATAAGCAATCATTTTGGACACCAGTTTACTGTATTTATCTAGTGTTGGACAGCATTCTGTAACCATTTTGCTTACAAAAACATTTAGAAATATCTTAGTGAAAATTTTTACTTCGCTATGTTAGAGGAAACCAGCTTAGGCCACATTGTGCTGCCCACACGCAGCTATGTGACATTCATTACCCACAAGACATCGAAGTGTGTGTGTGCTGCCCTTCCAAAATTGTAGTTGCTCGTGTGTATTTTAGTGCATTTGCCTGTGTTCTAAGGCTAGATCTTGGTCCTTTTTTTCTTTTTTTCTTTTTTTTTTTTTTGGTAGTAACAGGCAATTTTCCTAATCTTGCAGGTGCAACTAAAAAGGAATGTAAAGAGTGCTTGCAGTGTGAATCATCACATTCACGCTCATAGTTTATTCGTGCTGCATTTTTAGAGGCAGTGAACTAGTATGTTTAGTCTGTTGTATGTTTTGTATTTTACAACGGGTCTTGAAAATAATGGTGTCTGTCCTGTGGTAATATCAGTACTGAAAATGTTGCAGGTGTTGCCTGTAAATTTCTTTGGTGCTGAATTATGGACAGATTTAAAAACTATCAACAAACCATTTTGTGGAGGAGAGGAAAACATATACCAAAGAAACATACCTATTCATGAAATTCACAGACTGGGCAGCTTGCTATAATTGTAGACAAATCCTTTGGTAATCACTTGCACCATACATCATCATTAATACAGTTGTTCTTTGCAAAATTATTTTTGTGAAGAATTACAAGCAAAGTGTTCTGTATCTTATTAAAGCAAGTCAACTGCAAATATAAATAAATACGTACTTTTACACCAGTACTTTGCAATGGAGGACAATAAAATATATGCAGTTGACTAGAGACAGCTATTTGGAAGAAGTCAGAAGTGAGACCTGACCTTTGTAAGTATTCATCTTTGTACTATATACACCGTCGAGAAACTGGATACATTAAAATTACATTTTTGAAAGGTTACAGTACAGTAATTTGCTGAATTCACAAACTACATAAAAGTAAATGAAATAGATTTTCAAGATTCATTTTGGTATCTGACAAAGCTCTGTGTTAATTTATGTAAGAATATTAATTTTTAATGTGAATTCCATTATGTTGTCAATTATTTTAGCCTGGGGAATAATAGATTAAAGTTGTGATTTCTCAGGGTTTTTACAGTTAGGAGCTGTAATTTAACCAGAAGTATGCTAATTACAGATGGATCCGAAGCTGCATGTTATAGGCTTATTATTAGTCTTCTTTGAATAGCAGATGATTAAAGACATACTTGTTTTGTTCTATATTGCCATTCTGAGTATCCTAGTATTAAATAGAAGTAGTAATATTACTGTCACACTATGCTTGTGTAACTGTGGTCATCATCAGACCCTATATAAATTGGGAATTTTTACTCAATATTAATTTATGGAAGCTGTTAACGTTTTGATTGTACAGACAGAAATGATTTTGTGAATGAAATTGTTCTTAATACAAAACATATTATTTATAATGCATACTCATTTACTTGTAGTGAACTGTTTAAAATTGTTAACACTTGTTAAAACTTTTCTACACTATAGCATTTATGCAATGGTTTACAGAATTCATGGAATTATTTTTATTACCAACATGGAAATAAAATTTTGAACTTTATTTCTGAGCCATACTGTGTTTAGAGACTAAAAAATGGCCAGGTATGCTTTCCTCTGCAATCTAATTATGGCATTCCTAACCTTTTCAGGCTTTCAACCACTGGGATTGGCATTTACTGTCTGAAGGGAGAGAGGGGGCTAACTGGGATATAAAGAAACTGATTCGGGCTACAAGACAGAGGCTGTCAAAGTAATTAAAACGTAATCACTTTTCCGTTCCGTTCTTCTCTGTACCGCACGTCCTAGGAGCGCACACGATGTCTCCCGGGCTGGAGCGGCAGATGCTGAGCGGGAGCGCTTCGGCCCCGCCCACGCCCCGGCTCGGCCCCGCCTCTTCCGGCGGCCCGTGCCCGCAGCCCCGCGGGGAGCGGCGGCGTTGGTAGGCGGGGGCAGCTGAGGCGTGCCCGATGCGGGGCGGGACCGTTGCGCCTCCCCGGCCCCGAACTTCGCCCGTCCTAAGGTGCGAAGAGCCTGGCAGCACACAGTGCTGCGGGTGGATTCACCGGGGTGTTCTGGAGCCGCTTCTCCGGCCATCCGGATCCGGCCTGGTAAAGCCCAGGGCTTTTTCAGGCTTTTTTTTCCAGACCGCGCACCCCCGGCAAGGCAATGAAAGTGGGTTACCAGACGGTCTCAGCTTACGAGTGGCTTTACGTGAGAAACTGATTTAAAGAACGTCAACATTTCTTAGTGACTAAGTAGCCTTTATTGGCAGCGCTGGGTGCATGGGGGATCACTCCACCAAAGTCATGCACACCGAGGGAACCCCTCAGCCCCCTCCTTATACAAGTCACTCATGTCTATTCGTCAACTTTCCGGGAACTCATTAACATATCTCGCACCTGGACAATTGCCACATTCCCATTCAAAGACCCAGCACATCTTCAAGTTAACAACATTAACATCTCTCCTGCCTGGACAATTAGCACATTCCATTCAAGAACCTAGTATATCTTAAAGTTAACAACATTAACATATCTCGTGC
Organism: Falco cherrug; assembly: GCF_023634085.1. NCBI lineage: Eukaryota > Metazoa > Chordata > Aves > Falconiformes > Falconidae > Falco > Falco cherrug. Next base: position 24,738,846 of record NC_073700.1, on the reverse strand, counting down.
CTGGACAACGTCCTTGAGTTGTGTCTGCACAGACTCTATTCCTTAGTGGTCATGTTTAAAGTCTCCATCTTCACCACGCTGCATGTACAACAGGCATCTAAGACAAAATGTCCCTTTTTAAAGATAACCAACCCAAGGACTTAGCAGTCTGTGCATCCGTCGTGTTGCAATAAGGGGCCCTGGACATCTCCCGACCCTAACTAAACATAGGCGCGTCATCCTTTAGATAAGCGCTACAGCATTCACCGTTCAAAAACGGTGAGGAGGGTGCCGGCAGGGCGGGCCTTGCCTGGGGGTTGGCCCCAGGGGGCTGTGGCGACTGCCGGGACACACGCGCCTTCTGACGGCCGGCGCTCGGTAACGGATCGTGATCCGCCCCGTCGCAGCCGCCGTTCTTGGCGCAGCGGTGCCTGGGCTGCCCGCCTCGCCCACGCCACCGGGGCACCCACGGCTCCGCTCCCGGTCCGGGCGGCCCCGGGGCCTGCGGGGGAGCCTGCGCTAGCCGGCCGCGCTCTGCGCCTGGGCCCCCGCCCCGCGAGCCTCGGGCCGCGCCTGGTGCCCCCCGCCAGCAGCCTCTTCCCTGCGGGGCTGCCCGGGGCTCTCCTCCGCTCCAGACGGGGGCCCGGCAGACCACCGCTCCCGCAGCCAGCCGGCTGTCCCCGCCGGGCCGGGCGCACGGCTGCGGGCGGGCTGCGGCTGGCAGCGAGGGCCGGGCCGGGCGGCGGCCTCCGGGGAGCGGCAGTCCCGGGTCAGGGCGGTGGCTGCGGGCCCGGCTGGCGCTGGGGCGGAGCGGCGGGAGCGGTTTTGTTGCCGGCTTCGCGTGGCGGCCGCTGCGGAACGGGCCGGTGCTGCAGGCGGGGGTGCCCGTGCCATCGCTGCCGCCCGCCGGTAACGGCGCTGCGGGGCCGCCGCGGCCACTGGTGAGGAGCTGCCGCTGCCGGTCCCAGCTCGGCCGCCTGGGACGGGGAGGGCCGGCGCCGCCCGGTGCGGGCAGGGGCTGCGCTGGGCAGGCCAGTCCCAAGGCCATTGGTGCCTGCCCCCCAGCACCTCCCTGTCGGCTTTTAACGGTTTTTTGAGGAAGTTTTAACGGTTCTCGTGACCAAGCTCAGCTGTGAGTTTTAAGTATATGTGTATATGTCCCATTTCTGCAATCTCTTGGGTTGCTGAAATTGCTGTATCCTTTTACATGCCGATATGCGTGACAGAACTGTGCAGGTTTCTTCCAGTTTATTACTAGTCTGTTCCCTGCTTTGTGTACATTGTGCATTGTTCAGGAATCTTAGCACAGAAAATATTTGAGATGTGAAGATCTCCAGATCATTAACATGCTTGAAAGGCAGAAATATTTACTGGACTATTAAGTCATGTTGTTTTTAATGTAGCAAAAGTTGTTCGTCTGTTGGCTGGCCCTGTCTGTGGCACTAGCTAAACTACACGGTGCAGGAAGGATTGTTTAGTGCTTTGGGGTTGTGTGGTTCAAATGTAATGTATTGTCCAATTTGTCTTGTGTGTCTTGCATGTCTTCCACGTATTCAACTTGTTGCAGAGCTGAAAGCAAAGAGGATGCCATCGGTAATACAGAAGACACTGCTGTGAGCACAGAATGCATCTCTGAACAACTCCACAGATAGACTGTGCTGCCTCTGAACTGAACACTCCCCCTCAAATAGTTTACTTAAAGAGCAAGAGAAATAAATGATAGCATGTCTTTTGTTTCTCCTGGTTGCTGAGGACTGTTGCCTCCTGTTGAGACTCCTTCTCCTTTGTGACCTGCAGCTCCTTTTGTACATAGGCAACTCTGTTACGGCTGTACTTTGTTCTCCACTCATGTAATAAAGGTGAAGTCTGGAGAGCTGTACACGCTGCCTCCTGAACTAGTTGGACGTAGTGTTGGACACAGGTGAACAAACACAGCCTGCCTTTTAAAAACAAAAGCAAAACCTTTGGGATGCTTCCAGGTACAAATCACACACTCGGTCATTGCTTTGTTGCCACTAAGGGAGTCACTTTTAAGTTCCTGAACAGTGGTAGATTGTCTTTTATTCATTTAAACAGTTATGTTTATTTGATCCCCACTTGAAGCTCAGGAAGAAAACAAATCACGGTTTGGAAATTGTTTAGAAGAAAACTCATGTTCTTGTACTGCAGACTTTTGAAGATATTATACTGTGGTCCTTTGCAGGTCTCTTGCTGTAGTGTGCAAAAATGTATTTTCTTACACTCATCCTATAGCCAAATGTCATTTTGATTCAAGTATATGTATGCTAAGACAAGTGTTTCAGTAAACTGGCTGGTATGAGCTCAGTTTCACCAGCATGAGTTGACAAGACTGTCCGATGCAGGCCTCAGTTAACTCATAATTGCTTGGATGATTGCATTGTTTCCTAATTTTTCACCATGTTTTTATGTATATATATTTTTTTATATATATATATATATGTATTTGTTCATTCCAGTTGTGTTTTTTCCCTTCTTTTGGGGGTTTTGGAAAGGTGGGCACAGAATGAGAGTCTTTGCAGGGACTCAGGAAATAATACTGTTTAACAGTAAAGCTTAAAGTGTTTGCTGTACGGAAGGTTTCTCTGTACCCACCGCATCAGTTGCTTATTTAGCAGTGCCTGATGTTTATAAGAGTGCCCTGTGGAAGTCTGCATATTCATTAATGAGCTAACAGTAGGTTGGCTCTGTGTAGAAAGGAGGAGAACTATGAAGAACACCCACCCATCCCTGGTTTGTTTGGGTTTTTTTTCCTTAAACATAGTGTTTCCAGGGCCTTTGCTTTCTCTTGCCACATTGGCAAAGCTTCCCAAGCTCTATTCCCCCATAGTCACGAAAAGTCTTCAGTAATTGCTGGGATGGTGAGTTTTGGGCTTCTAGCCCTCCATTCCTTCAGTCGTGAATTCCACTCAGTTAAAGACTCACGAGAATTGCTTAAAGCTTGCATTTGGCGGTCATGCCTCAAACAGTGAATTTGTGGAAATCCATTTATTTATTTATACTAATCAAGAAACAACTGTAATACTGCATCAAAATGAAACTTAGTGGCTGCTGAATCACTGAGTAATAGCATAGAATCGCTGCTTAAGCCTTTACCACAATCATTGCAATGTTTGTTTGTAGGCTGCTTGGTTCTTTTGTAAAGTTGTGTGGCTGCGTGTGGTGCATTATTCCCAAGGTGCTCCTTACTGCTCTGATGCTCTGCATGTTCGTGGTGCTGGGTAAAGCGGAAGGCTCTGTGGCTGGGGAAGAGTGGCATGGACATGTTACTGCTCTCTCTGCACCAGAATTTCGACAGCTGGGTTTGGCTGCTAAATTGATGGAACTACTGGAAGAAATTTCAGAAAAGTGAGTACCATGCTTATCTTTAATCTTCTAAAAGTAATCTTTCTACAGACACCTGTCCATGGCTTAGGTATTTGAGCTGCATGAAACAGACCCAGAATTTTGCTTTAAGTGGTGGTATGATTCGCTGAAAATTCCCTGCAATTAAAGAACAAGACTAAAAATGCTGTGTGGCAGTGTAAGATCTCAGGGTTTCTATGAAAGCTAACGTGCCAGAATGAGTTTCTCTGTCATGCTTCGCTGCTTGTATCTGCTGAAAATTTGATTTAGTGTCAAATGAACCCACAGAGAAATGTCCTGAACTCATGGTGGTAGGGCAACCCCATTGTAATTGGTAGAATTGGAAAACAGTACATTTTGAAGAATTTGCCTTGTGAGGAGAAGGGCTGCCTTGTGCTAGGCAACTGAACTTTGTGACCCATTCCACCACTGCCCCTGCCACACACGTTGAAGGAGCTAATCCCTAAGCCAGTGCAATCAAAAATGTGGATTTTATTTTTTTTTTAAATAAAAAATTTCTTACATATATGAGACCTGTGTGAGTGCTTAGCTTGCCCTGTTCTTTCTGTTCATAATTCTGAACCCACGGGCTGGTATAAAAGAATGGTTATGTGACAAAAATAAAATAAAATCTGAGCTTATACTGGATTTGTCCCTTGGGAAAGGAGTGCATCTGTTACTGCAGTGTGAAAGGTGTTTGATTAGCATATGACATCATCAGACCTGCTCTTGGTCTGATTACAAGTTATGGGCTATTTAGCAATACATTCACCTGCTATTCCTTACTGTGGGGGTTTTTTGGGTTTATGTTTCCAAAGAAAGGGTGGATTTTTTTGTCGATCTCTTCGCAAGAGTATCAAGTCAGGCTGCAGTAAATACGTATAAGCAGCTCGGCTACCACGTGTACCGGACAGTATTGGAGTACTCCTCTGCTAGCAGTGGACAGCAGATGCTTACGGTAAGTGGTTCTGCCTTAAATTAAATGGAAAGGTTCTTGTGTTGAGGGTTCCTGGGCCTGTTTGTATTGGGGTTTTTGTTGTTTGTTTTTTTTTTTAATATGGAACAAGTTCAGATAGTTGTTGATGAATGGGATTCTGTATAATGCTTTAGATAGCTTTTCCTACTGAAGATTACATCAGTTATGAAACTTGATTGCAGGAATCGGAATGAAATTGTGTCAGGGGAAGTTCAGGCTGGACATTAGGAAAATCTTATCCACTGAAAGGGCATTCAGTCAGGACACCAAACCTGTCAAGAGCTCAGGGAGCATCTGGATGATGCTTTTAGTCATATAGTTTAGTTTTAGGTAGTCCCACAAGGAGCAGGGAGTTGGACTGGATGATCCTTACGGGTCATTTGCAACTCAAGATATTCTAGGATTCTAGGAAATCTTCTTGAAAAATAATCTTAATGTAATAGAGAATTCACTTAATATGGCTTTGTGCAATGACTGTCTTTTATAATAGCATTATTTTCTTTTGCCATAGATATGAGGAAAGCTCTTTCCAGAAATACAGAGAAGAAATCAATTATACCTCTGCCTCATCCTGTGAGACCAGAAGACACTGAGTAACTGTAAACTGTGATTGATTGCAGACAACTTAGAGTGTCAGTTTCCTTCTCCCCAAAGCCCCCAAGAACTTACAGATGAGGAATATTAGGCTCAATGTTTTTCCCCATGAAATACCAAAAAGCAATACTGAGAAGCTTACTAACGCTGCTTCTGTCGGTATTTGCTGCATGTTTGTGCTCTTACCTATTCAGGGAGGTACAGTTCTGAGCTTAATACTTGATACTGCTACTAGGAGACGCTTTCAAGTGATCTGAGTGCAGCTCTGGCGACCCAAAGCTGGACAGGGTTGGCAAATGCTGATGTAGAGTTTTGGTGGTAAACTTGACCAGCCTGTCTTAACGAGCAGGCATGTTCTTTGTTCACAAGCACCGTTTAGTCCCATGTAGGCTTCCTGAAAGTTTGAAGGGCCGTGGTCACATCTTTCCTTGGTCACAATGAACAGTTGCCTGTGCAGAGTTGCTTTTTAAGGAGCATGCTGTGCTTATATTTTCTCTGTTTGGCTTTGCATTTGGGAAATAATGTAACAGTTTCAGCTCAACTGAAGGAGCGCGATACCTGATGTGGCAGAGAAGGAGGTGCGTTTTACTAATTCTCTGGTGTGCATCAGTTTGACCCCAAAATGACATTGTGTCAAAGCTGTAGATGTTGACTTGGGGTATGAATGACTCCAGGTGTGCTTTAGGAGAGCTCTGTTGGTGTAGATGTGCTGAGCAATTGCTCTTCTATGTGTGCAGCTGTTCTGGTTTGGCTTCCAGGTGTGAGCATGCAAAAGAAAACTTGCAAGTGTGGTCAGCCTTGCTGTAAAATCAGAACAGTTTCTGCTGCTGCCTGGATATCTGAGAGCCTCCTGAACGTTTCAGGCAGGCCAAGCGTTGTGCCCTGATGTTTCTGAAAGTCCACAGCTCTTCAGTTCTCTAGGAGGGTGATTCCAAAATGGCACAGAGTAACTGCTTGGAGACAAATTTTGCCTTTAAGCAGCAAAGGTATTTATTTCATGCAACATTGGGGAGCCAGCCAGTTCGCACCAGACAAACTAGCCCCAAAGTTTTCAGTGAAAAGTCAGGTTATTTATACAGTTTTCATGAGAGGTTACAACATCTTTACATACACATTCATTTAATTTCAACATCTAATCATCATATTCATAATAGGTGGGGTTTAGGCGGAGCTTGAGGCGGAGTCTTCTAGACTCATCTTTTGGGGAGACTTTTGGGTGGTCGTTCCGTTCTTGGGCTGGAGCTTGCAAAACCTCCTGACTCACGGCCTTCTCATCTCGTTCAAATGCCCACCTTATCTTTATGACTGCTAGATTGCTCAGAGTACATTTCTCCTGTCTCTTACTTCAGTATTGTCAGCGGAACAGAACAGGCCGTGCTGTCTCTGTTATATCTCAACATAAACAGAGCATCCCCCAGAGCATGGTACCAAACTCATCCCAACTAATCTTTCAAGACCTTGCTCTGTTTCATTCCCCCCTTTCTTAGGACTTAGGAATCTTTCGTCAGGTTCTGAAGACAAAGGGTTTTGGTAGACATGCATCATTGATCACATTATTTGCGTTCTTCTGGCTGTGATACTTAGTTCATACCACAGACAGACATTTAAGAGAGGTAACAGGATCATTCCTTCCAACATGTCTAACATGGGATGTATTAAATAGTGGAATACTTGTGTTGCTTTGGGGGAATGTCCTGCGAAGTTGTCCCACCAGTGATGTTCTCCAACTTGTTCTGCATCGGTTAAAGATGGATTTTATATTTTCAGGGTCACATTTCTCTTGTCAAAGCACATGTTGGGCCGTTCTGTTTATTTCTTGGACCAGTCTTTCTATGTCGGGGTGTCTGAGCATTGCTTTGAAGAGCCTAATGTTCATGCCTATTTGTAATTTAGGTACATCATGATACAGGGTATAATCAGTTCCAATTAACTGTCTGGTAGTTGCAGGAACAACATAATCAAAGTCACAGCCTACAATTCTAGTAAAATTACTTACACAAAAATCAGTACCATTTGCCATTTTGTGACAATTATCAATAGTATTGTTATCACAAGAAGTTCTAACACATGCAGATCCATTTCCTACATAAAATACTTGTGACTGGGCTTTAATACGTGGAAACACTTCAAAAGTACACATAGCCTTTTTGATATCTAAACGCAGATCTTCATTCTCTATTACTGCATTTTCACAGGTGTATCCCAGTTGTTCCCTGGGGATACATACTTCAATGTTCGACTGCCGCTTGCCTTTGGTCTGACCATAACTTGCCCAAACATTATGGCCTAGGGGTCTGACAGTGACTTTCTGGTGTATGGCTCCTAGTGTCAAAACAGGAAAGATTGCCTGTTCTTTTGCTGCACTAATTGCCAGCACATACGCTTCAGTTTGCTCCTTTTGTGGGTTGTAGGTGAAGTTTACTAGTTGTCACCAAGCCTGGTGACATTTTTCAAACTGAGTGGTAAGGCTGGTTTTGCCTATTGTTTCCCTTATTTCTTGAGACAGTATTCCTGATGTTCCCTCCCTTAATATTCCTGTGGCTATGGATTGTACCCACTGCTAAGTATTGGACAGCAAGTGCAGCCTTCTTGCTCATGCCCCCAGTCTGATGAGATTACTGCTGGAACCTCATATTTTGGTACTGTTTCTTATAATAGTGCCTTGGTTACTTCTTTGGCTTTATTGGTTCAGCAAGGGTGTGTTTCTGGCCACCCTGAAAAGGCATCCATCGTGACCAGCAGGTATCGAAACCCCCCTTTTCTTGGGAGTTCTGAGAAATCGGTTTGTAACTGTTGCCCTGCATAATTTCCTTCTCTAACTGTCCCGGTTTGATTCATGTTCTCCCTACAGTTTTGTCAGTCTAAATATTTATACTATGAGTCAGTGCCCCAATGGGTCTTATGATGTTCTTCCTTCCTGGGTGACCCTCTTACAACAGCGGGGGCCATTCCTCACGTCAGGGTCTGGCATGGCACGTGTTCCCACTGCTCGGCACCCACTGCGTTGCAGCCAACAGCAGAGTTCAAGATTCTTTGTGGTGGCAAACACAGAGGCCAACCCAGTCTTGCCCTTGACTACGGTAGGAGGCACCTGACCAACCTTATTCCTTGTACTTCGTTGTCAATGCAGAGTTTCATCTGTGCATCCCATAACAAGTCACTGTCATGGCAAAACACACAGATTTACATTAGTAGATCTACTACAGAGTTGTGTTTTATTTCAGTTTTCATGCCAATATTCCCCCCACAGCCCTGCTGACCAAGGGATATTGTTTTACCCGAACTGGGCAGCCCCCCCTCTTCATTTCTGGTGTAACAAGTAAAGCATTTTTCGCCTTACCTGGAATTTACTCCTGGATATACCTGGTTAAAGATTTCTTTTACTTCAGGGAGCTCATTTTTTCCACTTTTCTGTTGAATTAAAGAGAATCTCAAGATTTCAATTATTTGATCATCTTCAACTTCCATTTCTCCTTCTTTAAACATCTGGATGCTCTAATAAATCTCATCCCAACAAAGGTTTTGGTGAATTTGGCATTCCTATTTGTTTTCTTAATTTGTACTTTAAAGGTTTCAGAATGCTTTTTCCTGGTGGCCAAGTAGCTCCCACAACTGTAACAAATCCTTTCCTCACTGAAGTTTAACACCAAATAAATTGCTTCTGTGTCCACTAAAAATTCCACCTCATTTTTCTCTAGTCCCCAGCTTTAATTTAACCAGTGGATCCGCTAGGGTGGATTCTCCAGGCCCCTCAGTCTGGGTCTGATCCAGTCACCGGAACCCCCTGATGGTTCTTCAGCTTTGGGCAATCTGGCTGCCAGTGCCCATTTCCCTACAATGTGCCCACTGATCCGGGCCCGCAGGGCAGGGTTCGCTCTTTCATCTCTGCCAGACATCCCTCCTCTGCCTCGTCTTCTCACCTTAGTCCCTCTGCCAGTTTTCACTTTTCCCGAAGCAGCCGCTGTAGCTGTGACTACAGCATGACCCAGCTTTTCTTCTCTGACCTGCTGTGCACATGCCACGCTGCTTCTGCCAGCTTCTCTACATGGCGATTACCCAGTAACAATCAACTCAACCCTTTTTCTACTCCTGTTGGGTCATCCTGATAGTCTTTCACAACCGACTTCCAAGCATCTAAACCGCCCATCAAAGATTCACCTTTACTCGCCCGCCCCCCGCCCCCACTGCCTGCCCTGAAGGGGCCAGTTCCCGGTCCTGTGCTGCAAGTGCTGCGGCCCTCGCGGTGACATTGTCAGGTCCTTCAGCTCTGGTGTCAGCAGCAGCAACCCCCGCCTCCTCGCACTGGAAGGATTCGGGGCAGGAGAGCTCTCCCTGCTCTGCAGCAGGTGCAAGTGCCTGCCTCTGCAACAGCACCTCTGCTTTAACCCTTTCGTACCCTGAATGCAAATCTGCTCCTTGTTGCTTTAAGTCTGTGTCCTTATGACGTACGGAATTAGACTCTGTAACTCGAAAGTTATAAAGTAGGTATGTTTATTGCGCGCAGATGCACGGGGGATCGCTCCTCCACAAGTGTGCATGCCTGAAGTGACGAACCATCTCACATTTATACAATAAAACAACTGAATATTCAATTAACACCTAAATTCGTTACCTAAACCCGCTTACTCTCGCTTCGTATGTTAATTAGCTTATCAGTCCGTTTCCTGGAATGTGGTGGTCTTGCAGGTTTGTAGGTGATTCATGTCCTTGTGACCATCTGATCTTCTCCAGCAAGAAGACTTAGCACTCCCTCCCTCTAGATAACATTGGAATGTCTCTCATCCTTTTCTCATCCTTTTTATAAATAGCCCCTTTGTTAGAGGAAGAAGGGTAGGTGTCTCCTCGGAGCTGTGTGCCTATGTGACCATACACCGCACCCATGACCAGTCACCATACCCACATTCCTCGAGCAGACATATACAATCACGATCGATGTCCATTGTCCCCATTTCACACTATTTCTCCATATCACTTACCTGTGGTGCCTTTGCCGGCAATCAGCAAACAGCCTGCCATGCGTCCAGCCTGGCTCAGCCGCACCTCCCAGCGGGTGTGGGGCTTTGTACAAACTCACCCCAAGACTTTAACCCTTGCCTGGGGTCCTTGACTCCCCCCGCCCCGCCTCAGGTCCTACACTAGTGCAAGTTTTTATCTCCCAATAGGCTTCACCCCAGGAGGAGCCACAGCCTGAGGCTCTGTCTTTACAAAACACAACGATCCTATATTACACAAAAAACTTCAAAAAGAACATCTTTCTAGTTTAGGTTTCAATTTTTCCCTGTCCTTTTCTAGAGCCAAAATCAAAGGATCAGGTGGTGCTATATTAATCCCACGCTCCTTCTGCCACACTCTGTATGGCTTCTCAATGTGAAAAACAAATCTGCATACTGATATGGAGAAATAGTGTGAAATGGGGACAATGGACATCGATTGTGATTGTATGTGTCTGCTCGAGGAATGTGGGTATGGTGACTGGTCATGGGTGCGGTGTCTGGTCACGTAGGCACACAGCTCCGAGGAGACAACTACAGTTTTGAGGAGACGCCTGCCCCTCCTCCTCTAACAAAGGGGAGACGGGGAGATGCCCGCCCTTCTTTCTCTAACAAAGGGGCTATTTAAAAGAGAATGAGAAAAGGATGAGAGACATTCAAATGCTATCTAGAGGGAGGGAGTGCTAAGTCTCCTTGCTGGAGAAGATCGGATGGTCACAAGAACATGAATCACCTACAAACCTGCAAGACCACCACATTCCAGGCAAAGGACTGATAAGCTAATTAACATACGAAGCGGGGTTTAGGTAACGAATATGTATAGGCGTTAATTGAATATTCATTTGTTTCATTGTATAAATGTGAGATGGTTCGTCACTTCGGGTATGCACGCTTGTGGAGGAGCGATCCCCCGTGCATCTGCGCGCAATAAACATACCTACTTTATAACTTTCGAGTTATAGAGTCTAATTCCGCACGTCAGTTTGGCGAGCCAGGCAGGAGGATTTCTGCTCGGCTGAGGGACCAGCTGCGGAGCGGACGCTCCTAGGCGCGCCCCGGCAGATCTCCTCGGAGGAGCCTCCTCTTCTCAGCTGTTCACCCGGGAGCAGAAGAGAAACCCCTGGATCCACGGATAAAACGGTATGTTTAGTAACGGGGCGGCTGGTGAGACGCACGGAGACGTCCGGCGCGCAGCGCAGTCCCCAGGAGCAAAGGTACCTTGGGAGGGGGTTTGCTGACCAAGGGGTGGCCGCTAGCGATCTTGAGGGCAGATCGAGCAAACCCGAGGTTACTGCCATTCCTAAAAGCCCGGAGGCCTCGTGACGGAAAGCGGGACGGAATAAGGCGGAATCTCACAGGAACAAGAGGGACCTCGTAGCAAAAGTAAAAGGGAAACTTTTGCGTCGGAAAAAAAAAGGAAAAAAAAAAAAAGAAAAAAGAGGGAAGCTAAAAACTTCCTTTAGGTTGTCTTAAGAATTGGGGAATTCCTAGAATGTAACAACTGAAATAGCGCTCTGTGTCTTGTTTGTTCTATGTGTTGTCTTGTTACATGTTCAAAACTCGGAGTTATGAAATGTATGTTGAAAAATAATAATATTCTGGTAATTCGTGGCAAATAGCGGAAAACTTAACACTCTGCTTAAGACCAGGAAAAATTTGGGGTTTTGTTTGTTGGTTGTTTTTTGGCAATTGTTCATTGAAATGCATACTTTGTGAACTGTCAGTGTTCCTAAAAGTTGTACATAAGTGCACGGTACCGTATAACATACTGCTTGTGTGACTGAGGGCTGCCCGGAGAGTGTGAATGGTGTGATTGAGATGCACAGTTTGATTTTCCGTGTATAGCTTAATTATTTTGACTGAGTGTGAGTGCAAGAGTGCTTGAGACACGCGTTTGAGTGCAATACGAGTAAGGAGCTCCATCCGTGTTTCCGACCTTGGGTGGCTAAGGCGGCCGGAGAAAAACAAAGTAATTAAAATTGCGAAATAGGAAATGGAAGGAGTAAGCCCTGTGAAAAATAGCCCTTGGGCTGTATATTAAAACATTGGAGGGATATCGTAGGACAGGGTGGTACCGAAAATAGAAGGAAATTGATTAAATATTGTAAACAGTGGTGGCCTGTGTATAAATTGGGGAGTGATGCGAAATGGCCTCAGGAGGGAGGATCGTTAGATTATAACACTCTCCTGCAATTAATGTTGTTTCTGAGGAGAGAGGGAAAATGGGACGAAGTATCGTATGCAGACATGTTCTTCGTCCTCCGGGACAAACCTGAGTGGCAAAAGGACTGTGGATTAGTACCCCCTCGGGATCCTATGGTACTAGCACTAGAAAGAGTGCGGGATGAACATCACCTGATCTTTGATTGTGGCTCTAGAAAAGGATAGGAAAAAACTGAGACCTAAACTAGAAAGATGTTCTTGTTGAAATTTTTGTGTTAAAAAGCTCAGGTTGCGGTTCCTTCTGTGGAGCAACCAGAATGAAACACGTTGTAAGATATAAAACTTGTACTGATGTATGTAAAACCTGAGGCGTGTGTGTGTGTGTGTGTGTGTAGAATCAAAGACCTTGTGAAAGTGTTGGGGTGAGTTTGTACAAACCCCCGTACCCCCTCGAAGGTGCGACTGAATCATGCTGGGATGCATGGCAGGATGTTTTCTGTTTGCCTGCGAAGGCCTGATATGTAATAACACAGACTTAAAGCAACAAGTAGCAGATTTGCATTCAGGGTAAGAAAGAGTTAAAACAGAAGTGGTGCTGCAGAGGCAGGCTTGTGTAACCTGCAGAGCAGGAAGAGCATCTCCTGCCCCGAACCCTTCTGCTGGTGAGGAGGAGGGGTTGCTATTGCTGACAATTGAGCAGAAGGACCCGACAATGTCACCCCAATTGCTGCAGCATTTGCAGTACAACAGGACCGGTAACCGGCCCCTCTAGGGCAGGGAATGGGTATGAGGTGGAATTTTAGTGAATACAAACCAACTTATTTGTTAAACTTCAGTAATAACAAATAAGAATGCCAAATTCACCAAAATCTTTGTTGGGATGAGATTTATTAGAACATCTAGACTTTAAAGAAGGAGAAATGAAACTAAAAGTTAAAAATTATCAAGTAATTGAAATCTTGAGCTTCTCTTTAATTCAACAGAAAATGGGAAAAGAGGACCTCCCTGAAGTAAAAAAAAATTTTAACCAGGTGTATCTGAAAATAACTTCCAGGAAAGGTGAAAAATGCTTTACCTGTTACAGTAAAATGATAAGGGGGAGGCTTGCTCAGTTCACATAAAAACAATATCCCTTGGTCAGCAAGGCTGTGGGGATATTGGCAGAAAAAGTGAAATAAAATACACTCTGTAGTAGATCTACTAATGTAAATCTGTCTTTTGCCATGACAGTGACTTGTTATGGGATGCACAGATGAAACTCTGCATTGACAACGAAGTACAAGGAATAAGGTTGGTCAGGTGCCTCCTACCATAGTCAAGGGCAAGACTGGGTTGGCCTCTGTGTTTGCCACCACAAAGAATCTTGAGCTCTGCTGTTGGCTGCAACCCAGTAGGCGTTGAGCGGTGGGGACGTGTGCCATGCCAGACCTTGATGTGAGGAATGGCCCACTCTGAGGCACTGATTTGAAAATTGGAAACTGCCTGGCCGACCATGAGGCCAGACGAATAACAGGAGGTAGGAAAGGAGGAATTATCCTTAATACCAGACTATAAAAACCAAACTGTAAGTACAGATCAGGAGCCAAACTATTCTAAAGAAAACTTAAAAGATAATTCAGGACATGAATGATAAAATGAAAATAAATAAGTGGACTTATTTAAGGGATGGTCGTATAGTGGTACCATCCAATTTAATATGGACCACAGCCCTATTATTAATAAGACACATTGGGGAGCTGATACTTTATATAAAAGTCTAAATCAGAAATTGATAGGGCGAAACTTGTATACTGTAATAAAACAGGTGACTCAGCAATGTGAAATGTGTTTACACAATAATCCCAATAAAGCAAATAAAATAAAACTAGGGAACATTAGTAGAGGAAATGTTCCAGGGCAACATTGGCAGATCGATTTCTCGGAACTTCCTAGAAAAGGGGGGTATCGATATTGGTACTAGCAGACACCTTTTCAGGTTGGCCAGAAGCCTTCCTGTGCAGAACTACTAAAGCCCGGGAAGTGACCAAAATACTACTCCAAGAGATAATACCTAGGTTTGGAGTCCCGGCGGTAATGTCCTCGGATAGAGGACCACATTTTGTGTCCAGAATAGTACAACAGATCAGCCACCATCTAGGAATAGATTGGCAATTACATACCCCATACCGACCACAATCGAGTGGCCAGGTGGAAAAGATGAATCATCTAATCAAACAACAGATTGTCAAGTTAGGTCAAGAAACAAATCTGACTTGGCCCCAGTCTTTGCTGCCATTAGCCCTTACATGAATTCGAACTAGACCGAGAGCAAAAGAGGGGCTTAGCCCATTTGAAATTTTATATGGACGACCCTATGGGGTACAAAAGGGGACGTCTTCACAGATTGGTGAAGAAACAATGACTTCCTATATGGTGGCACTAAACAAACAATTAATAAGAATTGAGAAGCATGTGATGGGAACACGCAGTAGTGGTCTGGATGGACCTGTTCACGATATACGACCAGGGGACTATGTATACATTAAGTGTTTTGCAGATAAAACCCTGGAACCACAGTGGACCGGACCTTTTCAAGTCCTACTCACCACCTACACTGCAATCAAGGTTGAGGGACAGAATTCTTGGATTCACCATACCCGGATTAAGAAAGCCCCTGCAACTTCGTGGAAAGTAACCCCAGATAAAAAAGAACTGAAACTCAAATTTACTCGGACAAATGGGAACAATGTGGGTGGCAAGTAAGTGAACCTGAGTGGTTGTAGATCCACCATATGGGAAGGGCACCACAACAAACAATATAGAACAAAAGAGTCTGGGACTGAGCCAGTGGCCAGTCTTGCCCAACTTGTTATCAGTAAGCCCCAACTCAAACAAAGATATTTTGATCAAAACAGATTTTATATGTATATATGAGGAACATTTAGATTCTTAAAATGATCAATAGTGGGTTTAAACCATTTGTGTTTTTTTGTACCCTCTCTCTTGCCTACAACCAAGAGCCTGATAACTGGCCTTGGAATCATGCCCAGAAAAAACACACTGGAATAATGGGAAAGGTGGACTCAAAGACGAAACTAGCTATGGTGGTTTTTTCTGAAAATGAGGTGTACCAAAGGAATCAATGGGATCGGGAGGATGTACACAAAGTCGACCGATTATGGGGAAAATTAGGAGATAGGATAAAAGTAGGGTGTCAAACATATAATGAAAAGGATAACACCAAGATTTCGGGAGACACCCTGATTAATGTCAGAAAGGTAGATAAGGAATTTACCCTTCTAAATACAACCATGTGCTTTAATTCACGGGAATGTTGGCACAATTTTACCTTAACCGAGCCCATCTTTATAATATGCCTAGGAAAGGAATCCCCAAGAACAGCTCTGACTTATAAGATCAAAATAACAATCATGCTAACCACTGTTCCTACCATCACCACTGTTACAACAACCCCATTAACGCTTGATCTTAAATTAACTAAACCAGATCCAAAAATTTATACAATTGGACCATATGTAATCAGAAATACAGGTCAGCAACAAATGTTGTTTAACCCAGAATGGTCTCTGAAAAGAATAGAGTTACAAATACAAGTCAATGTTTCTGATGCTAAGCCATCCTGTTCCCCCTTCTTACGAACCTCTTATGAGGGATGGACAACTTGGTTAAGAAAAAGGGGAAATATTTATCAAAACAGAATAGTGAGAGATGTAACTGGAATGTTGGGAACAGGACTCAGAGTATTAAATTCCATAGACTCAGAGGTGATAATGAATAAACTAGCCGCCACCACGGCCGATCTATCAAAACTACAACAACCACTAAAATCTTCATTATTGGCATTAGGGGCACACCAATGGTTGATATCGAAGGTACTCCCCAGGTGGGAACAAATAAACATGGAAGATCATCAACTCATCACTAAGGCGTTAGGTGGTTTACAGGACGACGTCGCCCTGGCTCTAGGTTGTATCCAAGCCCAAATGTACATGCAATCAATAGCTGCATCCATAATAAGAGAAGGAGAGGAAGGCATATTTCCTACGGAAATTCGAAAGATGGTTTGGGACAATGCTACGGAGGTAGAAAGAAAACTACAGTCATGGTGGAATATGGTGAACTTTACCTACAACCCCACCACACACACCATCACAGCTTTTGTGTTAACCATACATAATGCAGTAATAATTACCATACACCCCATTGTAGCCCTTGGAATTAACCATAATGGGGTGCTCCTATACCCTTTTGAACATAGAACATGGGCCAGAAAGATAGGCGACAAGTGGCAAACAGTAGATTTAGAATCTTGTATTATGCGAGAAGAGCAGGGCTTCCTCTGTGAAAGCAATACTATAATGGCTCAGGATACTTGTTTAGATACTGATCAGAAAATATGTCATTTCGAGGCCCGACCAAATGCAAACTTGAAAACAGTAATTATATATGCAGGGAAGGGATGTGCGTGTTTGAGAACTAAGTGTAACACAATAACCATAGATGGGGAGGTAAAGGAAACTGCACAATATTCAAATTACTGTATTTGTAATTTTACTACTATCACAGGATGCGATTTTAGTTACTCAGCCCCAGTAGTGTCTCGTCAATTCTTAAAATCCAACTTTACCCTATCACAGATGATAATTCCTACCCCCATAGGACTAAATATAAATAGTATAAAAGAACTATTAAAACATGCAGATTTACAACGTATACTGGAAGAAACCAAAAAAAAGGGACACAAAACCCTTCTTATGATCCATCATGATGTAGAGGGGATCAAGAAAGTTTTAAAAAAGGTAGAACAGGATGGAAACCATAATTGGTGGGATACTCTCTTTGGCTGGTCACCTTCTGCAACAGGAATTCTTAACACTATGGTACACCCCATTGTGATCTTATTGATCAGTTTAGGAATTTCCTTAATACTAACCATTATGTTATATTTGTGGGTTTGGAGAATGTTCAAAAGGGTAACGCTTATGTATGATGCTTTATATCATTCGGGAAGACTGCTTAAGTAAAAGAATTTACATAATTTAATAGAAAAGGGGGGACTGATATGGAGAAATAGTGTGAAATGGGGACAATGGACATCGATTGTGATTGTATGTGTCTGCTCGAGGAATGCGGGTATGGTGACTGGTCATGGGTGCGGTGTCTGGTCACGTAGGCACACAGCTCCGAGGAGACACCTACAGTTTTGAGGAGACGCCTGCCCCTCTTCCTCTAACAAAGGGGAGATGGGGAGATGCCCGCCCTTCTTTCTCTAACAAAGGGGCTATTTAAAAGAGAATGAGAAAAGGATGAGAGATATTCAAATGCTGTCTAGAGGGAGGGAGTGCTAAGTCTCCTTGCTGGAGAAGATTGGATGGTCACAAGGACATGAATCACCTACAAACCTGCAAGACCACCACATTCCAGGAAACAGACTGATAAGCTAATTAAGGACTGATAAGCTAATTAACATACGAAGCGGGGTTTAGGTAACGAATATGTATAGGCGTTAATTGAATATTCATTTGTTTCATTGTATAAATGTGAGATGGTTCGTCACTTCGGGTATGCACGCTTGTGGAGGAGCGATCGCCCGTGCATCTGCGCACAATAAACATACCTACTTTATAACTTTCGAGTTATAGAGTCTAATTCCGCACATCAATACCTTTACTTCATCCCACTTTTGTTCTCTGTGGAGAAACAGCATAAGCTGTAAAATTGTGTTATATAAAATTGTGTTATAATTAAGACTTCCTTTGGGCGGCCATTTTTCACCCTCACCTAATGCATACAGAGGCCACCAATTCTGACAGTATTTAAAAAATGTCTTTTTGTTCAAATTTCCTCTGGGAAGTCCACCTAATTCTTCCCAATGATTCAAAATACATCCCAGGGGTGTTCTGGTATTTATTTCTTGGCTTGGTCTGCTCCCCATCACTCTAATTCTGGTATATCTATCTACAATGTATTATTTACTACTGGCAGCACTGTACTTAGAGCATACATCACAGCTCAAGACCTCTATTTAGCCTTATTTTTTGGTCCTTTTTGGGAGGAGATAATAAATTTTAGACACTTGCCACCCTTTGCTCAAGTATACAGACAGCACATATGACACTTAAGTGCAGAGGGTAGTTTGTGCTTTTCCCCAAATGCTGTTAATTCTAATACCTCAGATTAAATCAACTTTTCAACACTCTAATTCTACAAGCAATTCTCAGTATTGAATCTCCTGCTCTAATTCTAATTGTGCTGGACTCCAGTCAGTATCCTCCAGCTGAATGAGTTTCTTACAAAACTCTAGTTCTCATCTCAAAATATTTTCCAATTTATTCCACCACGTCGTATGTTGATTTTTCAATCGCACGCCAGTCTCTGGCCGGCCCCTCGCGGGGAGCACGGACACGCAGATCGGGACTCCGCACTTGCTCCGCAGTGACACCGTGCCCCTCCCCCCGCACCACGGGCAGCCGCAGCCGAGGGTATGAAACGGTACGTGCGGGGTAGCGGGCAGCGCCGGGGGTATGAAACGTACGCGGTCAGTTCGTGTTACCACGCAAAGTCACAAGCTGTCGCTGTGGACCACAAAATACACATTTCATAGCAGATCTCTGCACAGGGTTCTTGCATGTACCTAACCTGTTTTAGGGGAAATGTAGGATTTTACAGAAATAAAGAGGGAGGCGCCTATCCTCCCCCACTAAGTATTTCCAGGGTTCAGCAGCAGCTGGGTATGGATTTTGGATGCACACATGAAATTCTGGACAACTCCTTTTCTGGCTATAGGCTGACGCCCAAGGAAGATGTCATGGACTGCTGGTCCACTCTCTTTGTGTCATCAAAAGTTTCTGAAATGGTGGGGCTGGCATTTCTGATTTTGTTTAAAAACCATTTTATAAGAATGTCTGCTTTTTTAGCCTCAGTTCCTATGGAAATGGAGCTCAGGTGATCAAGAGTATGTCTGTTCTACCACTCCCTGAAAGTTTTCAGCCATGAAACAGTGGCTAGCAGAGTAGAAGGACTGAAAGACACAAACTGGCAGAAGTTTTCAGAAAGCTGCTTGCCTGGTAGAGTATGAATATCCTATTCATAGTCCCATTGTGGAACCAGCTGTGGCATGAACTCATGGTCTAAGAGGCACGAGAAATTCCACATGGGAGCTCACCCTAAAGACATAACTCCATAGAAAAAGTCTTGCCACACAGGCAATTACTTCTTTTTCTGCAGTGTCTAACAAGACAGGCCATAAAAGTTATACACAAAGTGCTACTAGATCCTTTTCCAGCCAGCATTCGCTGAGGGGAGAACAAAAGACAAAAAAGCACACATGCCTTCCCTGCCTTTGTGTAGCTGTTAGTGTGTGACTGGCTGGTAAAGCTCATCTGGGTATTAGGAACAGGCTTGTCGCAGGGGCACGCAGGTCTGCAAGGGCACACCGACATGATAAGAAGCAGGGGAAGGTGCTTGAGTCATGCCCTCAACTCATGTAAAAGCCTAAACGGCTCAGGTCAGGGGGTGCCTGGGCTATGCTGACAGAGACCAGACACCCTCCTGGTCTCTTCATTTCTAGGGTGCTGAAAAATACCATTCCTCAAACATCCTTAGGCCAAAGGACCAAACCCACGATGACGGATTTGGAGGAAGAATCTCAGATGGTGGGAAATCATATGATTTATTCTAGTGCTTGGGGAAGTCCAAGCAGAGGCTCAGTGGAGCTCCTGTGTCCAAAGCTGGTGCATGACCCACCTGCAAGGCTCATCTCCCTTCCTCTGCACCTGCCCTTGGCTATGATTGCAGATATCTCTGTGGTGCGTCCCTCGGTGTCTGCTGCTTCTGGGACCCCCTTCCTGACCATGCTGCAAAGGCTCCCTTTGCTCTGGTTCCCAGCCCTGCTGCTGCCCTCCCTCCTCCTGCTGCTGCTGGTCTGCCACAGCCGCCTGGGCACCCAAATTGTGAATCCGAATCAGCAGGAATAGCCCTAACTTGCACTGTTCCCCAGCAAGGACAGCTCCCTAAGCTTGTTCATGCCTCTTCCCAGGCAGTGCCAGTACAACAGAAATAAGCAGTCGAGGTGGCTACTGCTGCCAGGAAACTGCATCTTGTAATGATTGACTTTAAAACCCTGCCTGACACTGTCCCTAGAGCTGTCCCCAAACTGTAACAGTTGAAAATAACTGTCCTCCAAGCAGACTTTCTAGGATGACATCAAATTCAGAATTTCTCCCAAAAGATGTTCTTTAAAACCAGTGCTTGCATAGTTACAAGCAAGAAGCAAAGTGCTGCAGCCGGACGCTGGCAGGATGCAGCCAGGAACAGGTAGCTGTGACACAGAGATGCCAGGCACTGAACCAGGCACCCTGGCTGCTGTCACAGGTGTGGAGAGAGACTGCCCCTTCCAGGGCACAATTCATCCAGCCCGAAAGCAGGTGTCTCAAACTGGTCTGGTGAACCAGGCCTTACAAATTCCTGGTTTTCCCTCCCCAAGCACAGAAAGGCTGTAGACACCCACCTCAGACAGTGACATGTGTGTTACAGGCTTTTACACTCAGGTGAGAGGAAACAATCCTCACCCCAATCTACATCTCTTAGTACAAACAATGCTGCCTTTTGAAAATATCTACATGCAGGAGACAATGAGCCATTAATCCCAGAGACACCAGAAAGACAAAAACTAAAATTAAATCAGAGATGAGATGCTGAAGCTTTAAAAAGACTGCTAAATATTAAATTGCCTTTTAGGCCGACGGCATAATCTCTGGCAACATCAGCTAGGCAGCGGGTCTGCTGGGACAAGTTCAGCTCTAGCATCTCCACCTGGTACCCCTGCTGCCTGGCTCCAGCTGTGGTCCTTTGCCCAACAGCAGACTATAAACTCTCCGGGGCAGGGACCATCCTACCCTTCTCTATTTCTATACCGCCTAACACAAGGAACCTTGTCACCTTTCTCAAGTTGTGACAAGGGTGCTAACAGACAGTGCAGATGAAAAAACCCCACCAATGAATAACCCCGCCTGGGTGACAGTGGCATCGTTAGGATGTCTCTCCTGAACGTGCCCCATTTCCCATCCTTGTTACCCACTGACTAATGGGTCTCAGGGCACTGACACTGAGATCAGAAGCCACTGGCAACTTGGCCCTCAGCAGCATGTCAAAATCATGGACATACGCAGACAGACATGCGGCCTTCCTTATGATAAAGTAAGCAAATCCCAACATTAAAAGGATTTTTTAACAAAACAAGCAGATCAGGACGCCAATACATTTTCAAGAGGAAATAAGCTTTTCCCCTTCTGAAATAAGTGTCAGCCTCGGGCAATTAAGATCTGCAGTCTCCTTTCAAGCTCAGATAGGTTGCAAATATCGGCACAAACCTTATGATGACAGTATTTAGCTCAATCCTGGCTCCAAGTTCTTCATTCTGCTGTTGCGGCATGGTGATTTCTTCTACCAGTTTTCTAATTTTTTTGGCCTGCATAAAAGGAAGGTTGGTTAAGTCTGAAGAAAGCCCAACACTTGACCCAAGGCAATTTGTTCTTTATCTCGTTTGTCCCTAGACCAACTTGAGACCAATTTGAGAATATATGGAGACGGTCATCTTGACTGCAGCTGACGCTTAGAGGTCTGACTCACACCACATCATACTGGTGAAGTAAGTGGGGTCATCAGCAGAGCCTTGAGTAGGGGCAGAGCTGAACTATCCCTTACTTATAATGGAGGAACAGGAGGGTCTTGGTCTTGTCCAGCGCAAATAAAACATCTTCCTCGGTGGTGCCCCCACAACTTTTATCCCCCAGGAGCCAGAAGGACCAGCCATTGTTCTTGGACAGGAAGCTAGTGGCACTTGGGGACCATGGGGATGCCCAGTACGGAAAGGGCACTGTGGTGTGAGTGGTCAGTCTAGCTAGCAATGAAGGAGGAGCGCGAGGCAGTATGATGTGCATCATCCAGCTCAACTAACCTCACCAGACACAAATCCTCTAGGACTGTGATTCCCCAGTTATGGGGAGGAAAGCATTACCCAACAGGGCAGATTACACCCAGCAGCAGCCTTAGCCTGGTGCTGCACTCACATGAGGTGGTCTGCGCTTTGGAGACACTCCTCTCCACTGCTGACAGTGTCAGCTTAAATGACAGGCTTAAACTAGACATTTAACTATAAGCTACAATTAAGTGCAATGAATCCTATCCCAACTGTAGGTAGCTTTTACTCAGGACGGTTCAAGGACAGAGTTTGAGGATGTCAATAGCAGCGTATTAAAACATCAGTAAGATGTTTATAGGCAGGTACCACAGCCTCAGATGCCCTGTTTTTCCCAGTTTTGAATTTGACATACTTAATCACCTTAGTTCTTCGTTTTCCAGCAGTTTGAATTTTGCTGAATTCAACACTTGGAAGAAAACAAGATACCACAGGGTACCCTTATCTCTGTGTGAGCTTGGTTATTGAATTTCCCTATCTTTTATAAAGAACCAAAAAATTGTGCATTGGAGTTAGCAACAACTCACACCTTACAGCAGAGGCATCAGTTTTATGCAGTGGCTTCCAGTCCATGCATGTAACCATAAGGGATACTCCCGATTCTCAGACATTCTAGCCTAACCCCGTATAATATGTTAGAGCAGAGCAAGGACTCTGGCCCTGTTTTGAAATGCTCTGAGAGAGGAATCACTGTCATGGGCACCTGCTTCCCTAATAGTTTTAGCAAGTAGTAGCTATGACAGCATGAAGCATGGGAGAAGACCTGTGCATCTCCTTCCCTCCCTGATGCAACCCTCACCCTATACCACTCCTCTCCTGCCACCTGCATTTCCAGCCGCCCTTTCAGCAGACAAGGAGCCAAGCCTGACCCTGTGTTTGAAATGCCCTCCTCCTCCCTCATGAGGCACTCCATCTTTCAGAGCATGTGGAGATGCCCTGTAGTTGTTCTGGCACTTATGACGGTAGATCTTTAAACAGAAAGCTGTTGTGCCTTTGGACCACAGTAAATTCAGTGTTTGACTGCCATAAAGGGCAGGAGCATGACTGTGTGCTCGTATGTGGCTGATTAGCAAAAGCAGCTAAATGACCAGGAACTATGTAGGCTATTGTTTGGGTGGGGTTTTTCCAGTCTAACACTACGATGCACGTTTCCAGAAGCTGGCTTAGCTCCAGGAGCGGCATGCTGCAAGGAGCACAGTTAACAAGCCTCAGTTGTAAACAGGCACTTTTCTCTACTCAAGCATCTGTTCAGCAAAATAATCATCAGAGTTCTCAAATTTCCCCGTAAATGGAAACAAATCTTGCTGAATGCTGTGCTGAACCAGCTGCCCTGGCTCCCCAGCTGCGGTATTGCCTCATCCTGTCCCCACACTATGCATGTGCTGTCACTGTAGTTAATGGCTTACAAAATGAATCCCCTTTCCGACAAAAAATGTAATTGGTGGTGAACTGGGGAGTTCTTTGATATGGACCCCCACACGCAAAGAATGGGAAAACAGTGTAGGCTGCAGCAAAGCATTACTTTAGGGTTAGAGAGACCTTTCCTAGCACAAGCCTTGCTAGGGGCTGATTGCTGAATATTGCTAACTCACACTTGCAGCTGGGAGCGCCCTAAATGCCTGCACAAGCAGCAGCAAGACACACATGGCTCAGCCTTCCTCCAGTTGCCCTCTCCAGCCCTGAATGGCTACCTGACTCCTGTAGGGACATACGGTGCAGGCTGGCGTACAAGATGAAGCCCTGGACTACCACAAAGCTCCCCTTCCTCCATTCTTCCTACACCACTCGCATCACTGTCTAACATCATAGGCTGAGCAGGTATTGCATGGGGAAGCAACACAGATCAATGGATGTGTGGGAGAAGGCAAGGGTGTCATGGGTGGGTGAAGGGATAGGAAGAGACCCCAATTTCTGAGTGAAAACCTGAGACATGGTATAGTAGAAGCAACTCTGTAGGCTGGCAGTGGAACACCACAATATGTGGGCATTTATGAACTTCTTTGACTGTGTCTCGCCCCAGCCTCTTGTGTTTTCTCACCTCTTTTTAGTTCATCTGCTGTAACCAAACTTTACTTTATTACCTCTGTGATGCCTCCTCTGGAGGGAAAATGACAACTCACATTTGTTTCTAGCTCCATGATAATCTTTTCCTGCCAGTCAATCTGCTGGTTCTTCATTTCCAGAACATGTTTTAAGTTCTTCAAATAATTTTCCATGTGCAGATATGGAGCTTGCATAATCTAGGAAATATACCAGCGACTAGGGTATCCGTAAGCCATAAATACATTTTCCTCAATGCACCCAGTGGTTTAGGAGTCCCAGTGATGTGAACACCACCTGGACGTGGGCCTCCACAGCCCATCTGAACCCTGATATTTTCTCCTAGACCACCCCTTTGGCTGGACAGCCTCATGGCTAGAAAGATGGGATGCCAGGTTGTCCAGCAACTTCATTCCTGCTCGTAGCGTGGGAACAGCATGAGGTGGTTTATGCTTGTGCAGGTGTTTTGGCTTGGGACAAGTACCAACATAAAGCTAAGGAAAGCAGACGAGGGGGCCGGAGGTGAAAATGAGTTTTGTGCCTTGCCTGCACCCCTGCACCACAGTGCCTGTTCACAGAGATCAGATCTGCTGGGAAGAAGTTCCTCCTCTGTTCAAGAACTTCAGATGTAGGGGATATTTGGGTTCAACTCACGGGCCAAGGATGCGCTCTGAATTAGACTGATGAAATAGTGTCGCTGAGTTAAGCTCTTCTGGATTCTGCCAGTGTAACTCACTCCAGTGAACTGCCTGGTGGTACTTGGCATTAACATCACCGTGGCACAGCAGAATTTGTCCTTTCACGTAAATTAAATACTGCGACAGAGGGGGAAAGGGACTGTTGCTACTTGTTTCCCATGGCCAGGCCTGTTTCAGAAATTTGCACTCCTTTCCTAAGGAGTTCTCTCACCTAAAAACTCACTGAGCCCCTTGCTCATCCCACTGTTTTCATATGTCCCCTTGATCATGTTGATACAGCTGCCCGTGGGGTTGTGCTGTGAACCAGCTGAAATGCCCCGAGTTAAAAGAAAACTTTTTTTGGGGTCATTTCAGGGCTGTTTCATTTCAGATAGATAACTGCAGCGTGTGTTTACTTACACACTGTAGAAAACCAGCACATCCCCAGCAGACAGCAACTGAATATATACTTCATATGACAGGGCTGTTCCCTGCAAGTTCAGAAAAAAGTGAAAGAACGCGGGGATACCAAAGAACTTGGTTCAGAAGGCACAAAAAAAAAAAAAAATCTAAATGTGAAAAAAAATTAAGAAAAAAGAGAGGAAGAAAGGAAAGAATAGACAGCAGTAAGGTCATACTAGATGGAGTTAACAAAATGTTTTGGAAACAGATATATTCTGACATTTTCACAGGCTACGTGAAAGAATTCCAGCAGGGCCATTCCATTTGGTAAACTTCTAAACAAACATTCCATCATTTTAGTTTGATTTATACATTTATTTTTTTTTAATTATCTGCTTATTGTGACGAGATTTACATGGGAGACATGACCTGTGACTGACTCAATTTAAGGCATCTGGTATATATGAAAAGATCCTGTTGGAGGGCTTGGCATTTGAGTGATTACAGGAGATATGGAAAGTATGTTTTCCTAGAATATTTACACTGGATGTTCCATGGGCTATTAAAGGAAAGACAAATCACATAACTGCTGAAGTTGGAAGCAACCTCTTGAGATCACTTCACCCAAGTGCCTGCTCAAGCAGGGTCAGTTGGAACAAGCTGCCCAGGACTGTGCCCAGTCAGATTTTTAATATCTCCATGGATGAAGTCCACAACTTCTCTGGGCAACTATTCTACACATGTACATTATATATACACTGTATTATATACAAATACAACCCCCACCCCTTCTGTTGTAAACTTATATAAATTGTATACTACTTCTATACCTAGATATGTCTTTTAGAATATACTTTAAGGTTTTGGGGTGTTTTGTTTTGGGAGGGGTTGTTTTGTTTGCTTAGTTGTTGTTCTGGGGGTGGTGGTGTTAATCAGAATATCTGGATGTTGTTTTCCAGGTTCCATTGCTTTCAGCTTAGTGACTATGAAACTGTTGAATTTAAGATGTGCTAATCTATTACTTTAATCAGAACTAAGTTTTCCATTTGTTTTTCTCTAGTCTTCCCACTAGCTGTCTTTTCTCCACTTCATCTCTCCCAACTCTCTGGAGAAAACACCTTCTAAGCACAGTAAGCTACCCATGTACCATTAAGACAAGAAAATGTATGTCTAAATGCAGATCTTACGAGTGGAAAAAGCCTGTTGTACACAGATTCAAGGAGAACATCCCAAATTTCACCCGATTCCCCTATCAAATTTGCAGCTTCAAATCTATTAACTGCACAAAGGATTAAGAATTTGTTCAGAAGTCATAAAGCTATGCCAAGAATGCATGCTATCAGTGCTACATAATGAGGGAGTGGAAGATAAGAGGTAACAGGCAAACTAATATACCCACAACTCTTTTGGATGCCAGAAAAGTTCTCGGTTCATCAAATTTATTTAAGCAATATCATTAGGTTAAGTGTGATGTAGATTTCATTCAGTTATTTTGAGAACTGTCCTGTCTCCCAGCCAGCTCAGCTGGTCCCTTAGGAAGACTCAATATATATATCGTTTGGAGTTTTTTTGGTTTGGTTTGGGTTTTTGTTTGGGGTGTGGGTGTGGGGGTGTGTGTTGCATCTTCATCTTAATTCACTACAGTTCCACCCCCACAAGCTCTAGTGGCCCCATAGGAAGCTGTCATTCTCATCTGACCTTCAGTGTCTCAAGATCTTTGTTCCTGAGCGTCACTGTTTTACACAACCAGAGGCCCTCATTTCCTTGGGCAATTTCTTCTTATAGAGATTTTACTAGTCTTACTTTAATGTGTTTGCATCCCAAGTTTTTTTTTTTCCTGGCAAAACATTCAAGACTCTCAGCTTTCTTCTCAATTAGCTCAATTCTGCTGTAGAATATTAGCTGCTAGCCATCAAAAAGCAAGACCTAGCAAAGCCACGGTACACACATCACAACCTTTTCTACCCCCCTCCAGTACAACCCCAAACAGAACCACGATGCAATCCTGTATCTAGTCTGATTCTGAGTTTAGAGAAGCACTAGACACCCATTAGCTGGAACAAAACTGCTTCTCCACACAATGCAGAGGACAGAGCAGGCACACGCACAATCTGAAATGATTTATTGCTAAGGCAAAGTGCTGAAGCAGGCCTACAGAGAGCTGAAGGACAGTCAACGGCCCAGATAGGAGCCAACCAGTTCTCACCCATTTTACAAGAATATAACCAGGCTCTCATCTGTGAATGACGACTGCACAAGAGTAACTCGTGTGCCTCCTTTTCAAAAACTAGCAGCCGCAGTCACAAGGAGCTTCTGGCACAGTGGAATAGTCAAGGAAGCCACTGCAAAGCCAAGAGGCTGCTGTAAAGCATTGAAGCTAGGACCTTTTCATTTTACGTATCCCTTGAAACAACTGTGGTTGCACAGCTGCTGATACCCAGACCTTCACACCTACCTCCACCAGCCAAAGTGGCATACTCACCAATTCTGGGCAAGCACTAATTCAGCATGCAAAAAGCTCTGCTTTATGCAGTGCTTCCTTTTTTTGATGGTATCTGCATGTGCAATCCCTTCCCACCCTTTCCCTCTGAAACAGCAGGTTGGAAGGCTGCAAGCAGCATCATTGCCCATCCACCCTCCTGCTGTCAGCAGCAGACAGCCTGTCCTTCCCTCCCTTTCCATCTCCTGGCTCTCAGTCAGAAGCCTGTGAAACTGTGGTACAGTGTGTGGGTAGCACATTGTTCTGACTAGTACTTCAGCTGTGCCATGATGCCTGCTACTGTGTCATTCTTCCTCTACTGCAGTCCAACTAAACAACACCTAGTCATCAATTTTCTCCCTCCTGCTCCCAAAGGAGAGCCTCATCTCTGTCACTTTTCCTCGCCACCAACCACTGCCCTTCCGAAAGACACAGCATCTTGTCCAAGAAAGCAAATGCAGTGCACACAACCTGGCATCCTTCAGGCAGAGATACAAACTTAAGAGCCTCTTAATGCCAAAACGTTCTGTTTCTCAAACTCCATTCATGTGAGGAGCCAAAGTCCTCACATGGCAGACATCGACTATACACCAGTGGTTGCCATTAGACTGTGGAAGGTGTGTCTTCAGTGTCCAGTCAGTAGGTGGCAAGTGTGAAAAGCAGAATCAATGAAGAGGTAACTTGCTGGTTTTGGCAAGTAGAACAAGAGTTGGCCTCCAGAGAACAGGCACAGCAATACGCTGCAATAAGTGGCACAAATTTACATGCTCAATACATTGTATGTGTTGCCTAATTATCCAGAAAGATGTAGACTAATGAGAAACTGAAATTAATTTCATTAGTAATCCAGTATTGCCCATGGCCATTAATTTGAAAAGAGCTCAAAAGAAAAAGGGGAATCTTAAAACTGTGACAGTCCAGAAGACCAACATAAAACATCCTGGAAAGATGATTCTTTGTTTTTACACCCAAATACATACACAATGTTACCTTCTACCAACAGTTTGTTGTTCTAACCCCAAACAATTACAGTGTTTGCTTTACAGATGGTTCAGTTGAAGTATTTCAGCCCTGCAATAAAACCTTTATCTAGCAAATCAGCCTGAAAACTCCCATTATTTGCCCTCCTATTGAAATATGAAACATAAATTGGTTAGTATTTGTGTTTCACTGACTTTTTATGACAGGAGACATCTGTCTGAAAAATGACATTCGAGAAGACAAGAATATGTTGCTACCCTACCCCCACCCCCATGGAATTATTATTTTGTCTTTATTCAGGGAGTAAACATCTGTGTGTAGTAAATGGCTGGA
Organism: Falco cherrug; assembly: GCF_023634085.1. NCBI lineage: Eukaryota > Metazoa > Chordata > Aves > Falconiformes > Falconidae > Falco > Falco cherrug. Next base: position 24,709,889 of record NC_073700.1, on the reverse strand, counting down.
GAAGGTGAAGATGCTGTTGCCTTCAACTGTTTGTTATTGATCCCTCTACTGGAAGGTACAGCCTCTTCAACAGCGTTGGCAAAGCATTTAGGTGTTCATTTGCCAACTCAAGGGACAACAGTTCCACTGGAGCTTACGTCTAAACCATGAGATTTTGCAGCAAAAAGTACTGAGCTATGCTCACTTGAACTCTTATGCCAGCTTTACTGTATGACTATGATCTCTGGGGGCAGACAAGGCAGGGGAAGAGGAGTAAAGCGTACAAAAAAGACAAGGTGGTAACATCTCAAATGACTGTTGGCTCACCAGGCACGAGCCTGCAATGTCATTGTAGGTTTCTCTTAGCTGCTGTGATTACCTCCATGGTAAACAAAACCAAAGCAAAGCAATAAGCCTCCCACACTTCTACTGTCATTGGAAAAGCCTGAAATGCAATTTCTATACTAACCTGTGCAAGCCAGCTTAACAACGGTATGCAGAACAACAGAAGAATAATTCAGCCTTCTACTGGACTACTGCCAAAATACTCATTCAAGTAAACAAAAGGTTTGAAGGATCACTATCAGAGCATATAGTAAGCACAGTGCTTCCTGCATAAAAACATTTAACAAAAACCCTTTAAACATTTCAGAATTTTTTTATGAAGTGCCACTGTATTTCTGTATACTGATATCACTTATGCAGACAGTCTCTATAAAATAGTGACAGGTTAAAATACTCCTAAAGAAATGCAATTTTGGTAAAAAGTAAAAACAAAGAGTAGTAAAGCTACTTTTAGTATGAATTCATCAAGTTCAAATTTTACTTTTACAAATTTTCCTCTTTCATAATTTCTATCAAAAATTTGTTTTAAACCAAATTATCCAAAATCACTACATCTGAAATTACGGCTGAGCAAGTTTGGGTGCTCTGGAGGATGACAGTGCCCAAACCTCTTTCTGTTGTTTTAAGAAAGCAATTTGAACACAAACATCCATTTCTTCCAGGAAAAAAAGCTGCCAGCCAGAATAAAGTCAAATACTGTCAGGTATTTCCCGTAAGGACAGGAAAAAAACTAAGAGGCTCCCCTTAAGTTAATTTAGCAATTATTTAAATACTACTAAAGCAGCATTGTCTCAGTGGCAGGATGCTTAAACAACATTAGAAAGATCTATAAAACTGAAAAGGATAGGAATCCGTGTCCATCAAACACTTCTTTATCATGTCTGTCAGACTGTGCTCCTCCAAAAATTCCTCAACTACATGGTTTCTCAGTCTGCCTTGCAGATTGTTGAGCCTTTTCCTTTTCAAAAGCAACAAAGTTGTGCTAATGGCCTTGAAAATAATACCTAACCTTTTGGCCAAGCTCAGCCACATGACTTGGTCTTGTCACAGAAGACACAGATGACATGAGGCCATTGTTCATTATGTGAACTTCATAAAATCTCTTTCTCAAAGATGACATTAAAATCTTTGTGGGAGGCCTGATACTATGGAGAGATGCTCAAAAGTATCCTAAGTCATAAAAGGAATTATAATAAATAACAAAGAGTAACAGGGTAACAGTTCCTGAGTCAACTAGCACAGAGGAGTGAGGCAGCTTCTCAAATAATTCATTTTCCCACCACCACTTTACTTACAAAAATCTCCTCTGTTACTTCAACAAGCCAGAGCCCTTAAGCATTAAAATCTCTCCCTGCTGCCTCTTCTTTGGAAAATAAACAAGAAGCAGATTATATATGAAGACAATACAAAACCTACCTATAAATTAGTTCACTAATTCATGAAAGCACAAAAATATTTTCAAGTTATGGGAAGAATGCCTAAGAAAAGCAACAACTGTCCAGTACAGAAAAACTAAAAAAGAAAGACTAAAGAGCAAACATGACTAAGTTTAACTATGTACCAAATTTTACGGCTTGTTTGACTATTTATCTTTATTAGTAAAAGCAGGAAGATAACAAAACAATGAAATTAAGTGAAGGAAATAAATATGTACTTAACACAGTCATAGCGAGGTTTGGCAAAAGAGAAACTAACAAGCTTGCCATCCATCTCCTAAGGGACCTTTCCTGTTTCATTTAGTGCATTCGTGTGGCAGTAGCCTTCAGAAATGGGAAGTCTGACTTAGACTCAACGTAGATACTTGTGTCATCCATTTTGTTTTTTCAGTCAATTAAAAAAAAAAAAAGCAGCAGATTTCCCAGAGGTATAGTTACACACAGGATGCATAAAAAACCCACTACATTCTCTTTTCGATGAGATTTACGAGTTAGTTATGTGTTGGAATTTTTAGGTCTATTATGAAATAGCTTTCTATAAATACATGTTTCTGTTGCTTTCTGGATAAAAAGGTAAAATGATATAAGCTATCTTACAACAAACTTCTGGTATAGACATACCTATTATCAATTTAACATCAAATGGTAGCAAACAGAAACCAATGCGTCCCAAGTTACAGGTTTTTCTTCTGCCATACAAAAAATAATTCTTATGGGTGCAGAGCCAAAATATTAATAAAACAGCTGCAGGTCCCTTAGTTTAAAATACTTTGAATATATTGTATCAATTATCATAGTAGTCTGTGTTTCAAGATATGCACACACAGAAAACAAACAAGGAAGTAATCGTACAAGACAAGCTCAAGTGTTCGAAGAGGTGGTTATTCCACATTTATGTAATACTAAGCCTAAGTCTCTCCGCTACCGTACTTTCACTTTATTATGTTTTTCATTCTTGGGAGTACTATATAATACTGAGGATGCGTACACAAGGCACCACATAGTCCCTCTTTGTGTAAACAGAAGCATCTTCGTTATAGACAATATTCCATGTCTTTCCGGAACACGGGATACCATGACTTGGACCTGTCCCCAGGTATTTGATATATATATATATATAGCCTAGTAACATATATCCCTGTTTTTTCTGCTTTAAAGCCAGGGTATTCAGATAGTTGTTGTTGTTTGCTTTAAAGCCAGAATTTTCAGATAGTTCTTGTCTTATTTAATATTGCTTATACTATTACAGCTGAATTAATTGATAACTGTAGCTAAACTGATTTTAAAAAATGCTTAAAGAATCAAATAATTAACATAATAATTTCAGTGTTCCTACTATTTACTACAAATACTGGAAAACAAATCTTCATTATTAGAAGATACCAGTGTGAGAAAAAAAAAACCATCAAAAAAAAGGTCCTGCCTTCTGCCTAATAAAAATGAGCCTACATATGGATTCAGATCTAATTCCTCCTGATGCTTACTGCAACAGTGGAAACACTTTTTTTCTAAGTTGCCATGCCAACATCAACAATGAGAAAAGATACTGGAAAGATTTCAACATGTAGATCTTATTTTTCTTTCATTTTTCAACCTTGTGAATTAAACTTTCAGGGATACAAAGTGAAACTTCAATTCTGTACTATTTTTGCATAAAAACCCCTGTTCTTGATAATGATAATAATACAACCCTCAAAAATAAACTATTATACACTAGCTGTGGTTTTAAAACTATTAAAAAATATAAACAACTCCATTCTATATGCCTCAACAGACCCTTCCAGTTGGTGTTTTGAAGTCAGACTTACAAGTTACCATGACAGGTAAAGCTGATCAGGACAGATTTCACAACAAACACTGCAGCACTACATAATGTGGTTTGGGAAAAGCAGGTGAATAGAGTCAATTAATGTTATTTGAAGAAATCAAACAAACATTATTCCCACAGAAAAAAACTAAGCAATGCAGAGAAAAGAAGAACAATCACTTTTGCACTCACCATTCTTCTGTTCATTGAGAGGAGGTAAGTACTGATTGGACTGCAACGAGAGCTACTTAAACTCATGTGCAACTGCTTCGCTATGAGGACTAGGAGCAAGCCGTGTTAGTGATCCGGAGTCATCCTCAGCATCTGCCGTCCCCAAGTGATCCATTGTGTTAAACTGTCTGGAGACAGGGAAAGCAAGCAGTCTCTTAATCCCACTATAGCTGATAACACTAATAAAGAAAAAAAAAAAATCATGGAGACACATTACTTGTTTTTTTGTTCAGTTTTTGGTTCTGTCAGTTCCTTTGCACACAAAATTCAACTTTAAAATTACGTACATTATCTACTAATTTCCCACAGATATTAAGTGTTTACAAAAATATAGTTAAGCAATGTATTTACAAGCAATTAAACAGTTGTTTGGTTTTGAGAAGCAGGACAGTTTCTCCAGTCTCTTTGGCAGAAAAATTGCACAGTCTTAAATGCCCCTATGAATGCCCGGAGGTTCCTGTGCCCTACCCTTCTAGCAATGGACATAGCCCGTTTATCAGCAAAACTTTTATTATTTTTTTTCAGTAGCTGATACTAGAGAACACTGAATTAATGTATGGTAACATATAAATGACTTTTAATATTTTGAAGCACTGCACAAATTTCATATGGATCAAAAATCAACTGGTATTAATACAGGACTTCACACCACCACAGAATTTTATTATTAGAACTAGTTAATCTTCAGTCGCTCCAGCAAGGAAGGCTTTTTGCCACGAATATTTTCAAATTAATTATATTGCATACTAGCTACTTATTGTAAAATAGTTTACAGAGTGGAATAGAAGTCTCAATTTATTATTTCTTTCCTTTCCATCATTAATGTGGTACTTAATCTACAGTGAGGAGAGACAGAAGCATGAATTACTGGTACAGGCTTTTTATAGCTCACAGAACTCTAAAATTTCAATAAATCATTATGGGTTTAATTAAAAGGTCCATCCCTGGATTCTTGGAAAATTGAACAATAGGAAATATTAACAATTCATTAAGAACCATAAAAATGAAGAAATGTCTTATTATTACATTGTTTGTTTATTTGTAGTTATTTTTCTTAAGAAACACTACTGCTTGCCCATACTCAGACTTTAAATTCAAACTTCAGAGATGCTGAATACAAATACCACACATGTTGGGGTGTGTATTGAAAGTTTTTCACAATGCAACATGTGTTTCAGTGACCATATGCAAAATATTTCAATTAAAAAACATCAAGATGACAAAAAATGCTCATGACCACCAACGAATGGCCTACACTACAAAAAGGGGTAAAGAATCATGTTACTGAAAGTGCCAATTTAAAAATAAGAAATATAAGCAAGTACTGCTTGACAATAAACCTCAGTAGAACAATTATGATGGTAAAGCACGTATTCATTATTATCCAGTTACCAGCTGGTGCTTTCATATTAAATGAAGACACAGTAACTTAGTGTTATGCAAGTTTTTTTTCTTTGTTCTTAGCTTTTGGAATCATAATTTACCCAGCTCTCATTCGATTTCCTGACATTACACTCTCCTCAAACTCCCACTCTTCCATACAAAATAAGTACATTATTAACCAAGCAAGTCTCTTCAGAGAAGAATTTAAGTGAAAATTTAGCTGCTTATCTGCTCATATTCACAGCATTTTATGTACAATTTATGAGCTATGAGTTAAGTCTTGGAGTCAATCTTCAAAGAGATTAAACCACATTAGCTGTATTCAGGCCATTAAATTAGTATGAAATTAATATAAACACCTTCTTGTACTAAAGGTTTAATACTTACTATGTTGCATGTTAGCTTTGACTAACTTTTCCCATGACAGACAACTAGATATCTTGCTTTAAATTAAACCAGTTTCACTTTTTTCACTTCTACAACACACTGCTACATCAGTTTCATGTCCATTTCTTATTTTTCATTTTGGGAATGTACATAAACATGGTTTTAATGTCCAGATTCAACTAGGAACAAGGCACACAAGAATTATATGCAAGATATTAAATGATACTGCTTGCAGCATTGCACTGGAACTCACAACAAGTTGACTTTTCACACAAAACATGCTGAATCTGTGGTTTGAACCTGACAAAATCGGGTTAGAAGGCAACCTTCTGGAAGCCATCTAGTCCATCCCCAATCCTGAGTAGGTCTACCAGCTGCTCAGGAATTTGTCTGGTCAGGTTCTGAAAATCTCCAAAGCTGGTGATTCCAGCAACTCTGGGTAACCTCATTGTGAATGCCTCGCCCACCCCCTTCAAACAGAATTTCCTCTACTGCAAGCTGTGACTGTTGCCTCTTGCTGTTTTGCTCTAACACAGATGATACTGCTGATAGTGACGCTCAGATCCCAGTTTTTACTAGGGTTTCATACAGTACATGAACTTGATCACCAGAAAACCTCTAAAACCACTTTCTTCAATGCAGAACTCCAACCCTAATTTGAAAGTTTCCAATTCACAGTTAAGTCTCAGGTATTGCAAATTCCTTCTCTTAAATCTTTTTGGATAAACAATTTTAACCACTGAAAAGAAAGCAGTTCATGAAAAAAACCCCACCTTGCAGCAAGCCTAAGCATCCACTATTTATCAGTTCACCAGCCTTTACCATTACAGAATTTCACAGGCACAGGACTCTAGGAAGCAAAACCAAAACATGTAGCATCCTCACTGAAATACCACAACTGATGCCTTTTTTGTTTCTTCAAGCAGTTGTCTACACCAATTGACAGAGCAGAATGAGGTCACTACACACTGTTACATGCAGAAGGACCTCCAATTTTTTGCTGCAAGGGTGATGCAAGCCCCTTCACCTATAGGCTGTTAAAAATCCAGGTATTTACTTAAATGATCCTTTTAACACTAGAACAACCCTGTCGCTATATCACCTTTGAAGGAAAGACACTCTAGAATTCCCAGAAAGTCTAAATTCCTCAGTCATATCTCAAATCACAAATCTCTTATGTCTTTTCATTTGTACTGATGAACTGTTATCATATCACACTATGGAAATATTTTTTAAGCTTAGAGCAATGAATTCTCTTGATGTTCCTGAAAAAACAAACAAAAAACCAAAAAACCCCCACATGAAAACACACACACCTCTACCAACATTTATAAGTTTTTCTTGCGGGGGGTGGGGGTGGGGGGGTTGGGGGGGTGGGGGGGGAAGTCTGTGACCTACATCATCAAGACAGCTCCTTAATGAATCAATGAACAGGACATATAAGCCATATTATAAAGATGACAAATTTAGGACTTAAATAAGGAAACAAAAAATTACTTTGATTCTTCTCTCTTGTTCCACTAGAATCTAAAAGGAGAATTCAGCTGTTCAACTTTCTAAAGACAATTTCTAAACTTTGCATCCACATAATTACTAGTTTGTTTTAGGCATAAGGTTTTCCTTATTAATTGATAAAGTAATTCTGAAACTTAAATAAAAAAATTTTGATGAATACCTTTCAAAACAAACAAGACACAAGAAAAAGAAAAGGCATCACTATGTAAGCAACATCTTTTTACACTGTTTTATGTATGAGAATAAACAACTACTCTTTTTTTTTTAGCACGCTGATTTTAACTGCTAGAGAAGGTGTATACAATTGCTTTATCATCAGCTGGAGGTTACAGCCAGCAGCATTTACTTCACATGAAACTAGACTCAAGATATGCAGAACATCTCCCATTTATCTTCAGTTTTCAAAAGCCGTATTTCATTCTAACATTTCTAATGGAACTGATCGCTTGGACATCAGCAATTCAAACACATAAAACAGCAGGAGAAAACATTAGTTCACCCTGATTAAAGTCAAACCCTGTACAATAAATACTTTGTCCAGTCATTACATGCAAAAGTGAGAAACTTAACCTGATTTAGAATTTAATATACCATGATACTATCATATTTTATATTAAAGACAACACATTTGCCTCCCTTTTCTTGTTTATTTGAAGCCTCCTCCATCTTGAAGAATTATTTCATATTCTTTATCTGCATTTACAGATGGCAATCATTATTTATTAACCCCTGACTTTAAGCAGACCTATACACAAAAATGTATTAATAACATAACTGAAATGCAACAGTAAAAACATACAGGAAAAATCAATTTACAAAAGGAAACTGTACTATTAAAGTCTCAATATTTTACCCTGCATAATCCAAGAAAGCTCCATTGTATACAAGGCTAATCTGACAGACAGAAATCACTTGTCATTTCAGGGGTTTCCACTCCCTTCCTTGAAACTAAGACATCTAAAGGTTTAAGTTGCATGAATCATCATTACCTTTGATGCAAAAAATATTTCCACTTATAAAGTGTCGGAAAGTATAATACCATCTTATCTGTAGCAACTAAAACAAAACTACTCTATTCTTTCAATAGTCCCAAAGGATTTCAGTTTGGTTCTTTTTTGTTTGGTTGGTTTTTTGTTTGTTTTTTTTAAAACACTGAAGTCAGCAAAATGTTTAAGAGTAGTAAAGAGAAAACTAGAACAAAATTTTCCTATTTAACCTTCAGAATAGATGGTCAAAATAGAATATGCACCAGCACTGCAAGTAAGGCTTTGGTTCACATTTACTTGACAACTGCATAGGAACGGTGTTCCAGCACTGGCAAAAGAGAACTCCTGTACCATGTATGAGCCTTATGTAAGTGTTCTCATAGATTGTAGGTGGTTGCTATCTTTCTTTACTGCTGAAGACAAACACTTCTTTTATTTTTAAACATTTTATCTTCAAAAACCAAAGTATATTTCCTTAGAAAAATCTTAGAAGGGGGGGAAATACATACTTCCCTGCCACCTGAGACACTAGAACTGCTATTTTATTTGGCCAAAACTGTGAAATCCAGACGACACTTGGGTAGTAAATCTGCTGTTACTTTACAAGTCTGCTGGCAAAACCAGTTCAAGAATCACAGTGCATTCAAACTCTGGCCAAGTCAAATGGCTAACCTTAACATTACTCACGCATTCACACACACACCTAGGTCACTATACACCATACAGTTATCAAATTATTAATAGTCACACCAGATTAAATATTAGCAGTACCAGGCTCCAGTAGAGAATTTATTACAGAATCACGGTGTGAACGTCAACAGTCAAATCACCTAGGTTTAAGTTTCTCCATGTATAAAACTCAGTAAGATTTTAAGTGATATATATAGCTAGCAGTTTGTAATACAACAGAATCTTTACTGGGAAGAATACTAGAATTGCAAATGTTGGGTTTGGTTTTGTTGGGTGATTTTTTTGTCTTTGTTTTCTTCAGTGTCAAGAAACACTAAAAAAGCTTAAGCACCTCATCCAGCATGTTAGCTTAACAGTTGCCAATGAAGGTCACTTGCACAAAGCTTTTGGATCTCCTCGTCAACGCCTAGAAAGACTTGAAAAATCTGTACAGTGGGGACTATGATCTCTAATAACAGAGTGGTAATAAGCATTTAGGCGACTGTTACAGTCTCAAATATTACTTCAGTCTGAACAGTGAGCATTGATGACTTGCATCTGAGATAACGTGTTAAGTCCCAATGTCAGACTAACTTGGCAATCCCTCCCTCCATCTCATAACAGAAGGGCAAGAACTACGCTTTCAGAATGCAGGCTGGCCCTATAAAGTGCGTAGATACACCTACAGCAAAATTCCTTTCTAATCCTCAAATTGGCTGAGTCCCAGTGGTCAGACCCTTGGAATGCCCAGTACCTCCTTTTTTTCTGCAGGATCAATACAAGCAGGAGTCAGACATAAAGATTCAAAATACACAGGAACATTTAGTTCACTGAACAATATGGTAACTGTAAGCTAAGAGAGTCACTTCCCAGAGACAAGAACTGGGGATGAAATACCTGCTTCAAAGACAGGAAAAGATGCAGTGTTTTTAAATGATGACTCCTCTTGGCATGCAGCTGATCAGCAAGGGGTAAGAAGAAAATTAAGAAACAAATGGTAAGGTTGGCTGCAGGAAATCCATCTCAAGTCAGTTTCTGCAGCAATACCAAATCCAGGTGTGTGCTACAAAAACAGTAATGCTCCGCAGTCCAGTACCTAACGGTTTCTCTGTGCCCTCGAAAATGCAGCACGTTCTGTTTGGTAGACAGTAGCACATATTGTATATGCCCAATTTCATTTCAGCTGTTCTTGCATCCTATTAAACATCTGAGATCTTATTAAATTCCTACATGAAAAGCTACTGGGGTTCCCTTTATAATTGTTCTGAATACCTTTTTCTGCACGTCCATACACCATTTTCCCCCAAACTCCAAAGTTTGTACTCCAACTTGTATTCAATTACAAAACTGAAAGAGAGATAAATAATAATAATAATAGCAGCAGCAGCAGCTTTGGAAATGCTTACAGAATATTTAAAAGTCACTTAAAGCTCTTCCTCCAAATCACTAATCTGGCTTTTACACGAAGTCTCATACATCGGTGTTTGTAAAATAGTAAAGATGTGAAAACCAAAAAATAACCTTTTGCATTTGGTACTGCAATTTTAACAATAAACTGTTCCAGAAAAGTTCTTTTGTTTGGTTGTTGGTTTTTTTTTTCATTTTCTTAGTAGGTTTCAAATCCACTTACTGAAATAGCATCTAGAACCCGTAAAGATGAGTATGTGACCGAGCACAAAAAGGACACAGACTTGGAAAGTACTTGCTATTAATAAACATCCAGATTATCAGTAAATTAACCGAATATGTTCATCCAATTCATTTTTGACATTCATAATTTCACTGGTTGTAGAAAATGTCTCAAATTACGTTTGCCTCTGTTGCAAGAACAATGCTTATTCTGTTGAGATTCAGGCCCCTCATTTCATGTATTCCACAGTGGGTTAAAAGACCAAAAGACAATTTTCCTGAAAAAAAGTCTTGAAAGTGTTCAACCATTTTAGTATTCTACTACATCACACAGTATAATCCTGTTCCTTTTCCCAAAGAGACGCAGTGTCAACACTGCTGACAACTCCATGTTTCTTGCAACTTGTGCAGCTGGTTTCTTACATAGCCTCTCTCATTAAAAGTATTTCGGATACAGTATATGAACTTTGAAAGTAAAACTGACATCAAATTATTAGATCGAAGGAGAAATCATACAGTTACAATACAGTGTTGATATATTAATTAACGAACATAATTTCTGTGGTAAAAAACCACAGCAATAATGATTTAAATCATATATAGCTATTTTTACAAAGGTAATTAGACAAAGCAGAAAAAGATGAGAAACATCACAGCTGACTAACTATGAGTAATCACCTTGGATTATGCATTACCAAAATCTTACTGTTAGCTTCTTTTAAAAAACAGTGTACATAAGTATATACATAAGATAGAACTGCAGTCCTGTCATGCTTCTCACCGTATCAGCATTGGAATGACATGCTTCTTAAAGGCACATAGAGTTAAGGCTGGACTGACGTGTACTTCAGATAAATTTCCTCTTTTATTCAATAAAATTACTGAGATTAAATTTTTTGTAACTGTCTACTCCTAATTAAATTAATACCACTGAGCAGACACTAGAAGACTTCCAGAAACTCATTTAACACTTTTGCATATTTTGCTTCTTACGTAGCCTCTCTCATTAAAAGTATTTTGGATACAGTATAAGAACTTTGAAAGTAAAACTGACATCAAATTACTATATTGAAAGAGAAATATCATAGTTACACTGAGATTCTCATTACTAATTCTTGGAAGGAGATCTTAATCTTAAGTCTTTGGACTGATTAAAGTCTGAAAAGAAAGCTACACTAGCAAATACACACATAAACTAACAAAAGTAAAGAAAATTCTTATATCTGCACAGGGGCAGAGGATGAGTCAACAGATGATACATTCCTTCCTGTACCATCTCCAGGGGAAAAAAAAAAAAAAAAAAAGGTACCTCATTTGTAACGGGAGATGTGGCCTGCTAAGTGCAAATTAATTACCAGGCAGAGAGTGTGGGTCTGTGATGAACAAAGGTTGCCTCCCACAGCTCCCTTAAGAGCGCTAGGAAGCTAAAGCTTACCCTGGTCACTGTGCAGGGCCATACAGATGATTTACCTACTGTTTTTTCACGTTACTGCCTTCTCAAAACTAACATATTCAAATAACATTTGGTAAAATCTTTTGGGCTTCATATTACCCATCAGTGAAAAGGATATAACTCATAGGAATATTGTAAAGCTTAGTGTTTATAAATACTTGCATGGTCTCATAAAAATGTTTTAAGTAAATATATTACAATTATCTTCTGTGTTCATACTTTGGAGGCTTTAAAATGCTAATTAATAATAGACTTTATCCAAGATGCTAGACTTCTTACAAATATTTTAAAGTTAAGCAAGCCAAGTTTCAATACACATACTATTCAGGTCACTAAAATGAAATCAATCCTTTATGATGGAATTAATGTTTAAATTGTCTACTACTGATTATATAAAATTTCTCACATCTACTACTTTCCTTTAAGAAACAGCTACTTTCATCACTTTGCAGCACACAGAAACAATCTGATGGAGCAAAGGAAAAAGCAGTCTAGGATTAACCGCCTTTTAAAGATAATACACTGTCAACAACCTTCTTTAAAGAAGCGTGTGAACTGCTTTGCTATTCTATCATGTGAAAGAGAGACGTGGTCACCTAGGTAGCTGTGCAAGGTATTTATAACCAAGCATTGAAGCTAGCATCTATTAATCCCTCCAGATAACACGGAACACATCTTTTAATATACCTTTTACCGACACTATACTTTGTAAGTAGAAACTATGTTACACTTTAATTACAGTCCAGTACTGTTCATAGCAGAAAGTTCATAAAGACTCGAGTCATGTTGAAAATTCTGAATCACAGTAAGAGGACATGTTATTTCATCTACAACTAGTAAGTCTGTCCTTCCTAAAAGCTGCTACCTGAGCACTCAGTAGCACAATTATGGCAACAATACTTGAAAGTGTAATAGATAAGCATTGTCCTACAATTTGGTAGAAGTGAAGGACTTCCAGATACAGTCTTCAACAATTTTTTACTTTTAATCATCTCATGAGCAGACATAATTTGATTTAATCTCATCTTTTCTTAGTCAATAATGCTCATATTGAGGCAACACTAAGTCATTCAGTGGGATTAACTTATTATTTGATCTATTACAGTGCATATTCTCACTACTTCTATTAAAATAAACAGCTTCATAAAAATACTTTAAACTAGAAAGGTAAAACATGAAGAATCTTGTTTGGATGCTACACACATGCTTATGCTATGCATGGAAATACGCCATTTGCAAATCCTCAGAAAAATCTAAACATGACATTCCTATTTTTTCAATCTATGATGCTGATTGTCAAAATTTTCTATTTGCTTTAGTACTATACTAAAGTTTTAAATGCCTGTATTAACACTGGCAGCAAATAAATTTAGACTCATCTTGGAAAACAACACAAAGTCAGTTTTATAATATGTAAATTTAGCAGGACAAAGTAACAAAACAAAAAAAACCCCCACCAACCAATAATAAAAAAACCACCAACAAAAAACCAACCATGTGCATTGCTGTTTACAAATTATGCTTCTAGTTTCTCATCCTTGTGCATATCTACACATTTAAATAAGATCTCTTTTTTCAATAAAACATGTGACATATCATTTCAGAAGCAATTTAATTCCAATTAAAAAAAATTCAAAAGTTCTTAATACCAGTTTTATTAAGAAGTGCTTAGCAGCAGTGTTCAAATAATTGCAAGATCAACTCAGACTTACCTGGCAAAAAGCAAGTTCAGTTGTTCTGCTGTATGACAGAACTTTGTGGAAGGAACTGGTAAGCTAACATGTGGTCCATGATTTTCTGTGGCCAGCAAATACAAACAGCGTAGCCAGCAGAATCTATTTATGTAATTGAAGTTGACAACATACAACAAAAATTAAATCAAAACACAAGTGTTCATTTTGCTATTATAAAGTGCTTCATAGCTCAAGTCTGGAGTAAGGGTCAAATTTATACTAACACATCATACATTTGCTAAACGTTTTAGTGCCCTTAAAATGGGCATTTATTTTAAAAAAGAAAGAGAAAATATACAGAGCTTTGCACAAGAGGTGTGCTCTGACAGTTCAGAAAATAATTAATTAGTTATTTGTATCAATAAAGTGGTTCATAATCTTTTAACAATTCCTTTAGGTCCTTTGATAGCCAAAATGCTGATCAATCTTAAAAAAGAATGTTGATAGAGCATCTAAGGCATTTCAGAAAAGGTTAAATTACTCCATGATTTCATTTGTTTGCATAGCTACTTCAAGATGTTCCCATTTGTGACTAAGCTGCAGGTGCTATTCTGTTTATTTTAGTCCCTGTAAACCAAGCCCTTGAATTGAACAAAGCAAGGAAAGCATTAGGATTCAAGTCAAAGAGGAAGGAACTGCAGTACTGTTTCCAGTTGAACATGCTACTTTCTACTTTCCTTAGTAAGCATGACCAAGCATTACACAACCATTTCTAGAAATGATTTCTTGAAAAAGATATACTTTGCTTTTTTTTATTTCTATACTGTTATGGATATTACAAAAATTTTATTGTTACAATATTTGATGTACCAAAGACCGATATTTGACTTAAAAAAAAAAATAAATCAACTTCTATAGGACAGCATTTAACTTACAATTCACACTCAGCAACAAAATTAACACTAGACAGTAATTCAAAATAATGTAGCATAATTAGGGATTACTAGCAACTTCAGTTAGGAGGTCTTGCAAATATCAAAATGATTATGTCTGAACCGGAACTCAGTGCACACATACAGATGACACTCACTTAAGCAGTCCCTGCTCAATACCTTCAGACAACTCAGAACATCTCCCTTTCACAAACCTTTTGCTGCATATTGACTTGTACCAACAAAGCTACTTTCAGATATTAACAATGCAAACAATAACTTGAATTAGTTCCCATGGAAACCAGTCAACTTGTTGCTCTTAACTTCTGGAACTAAAACTTGTAAAATGTAATCCACTAATGGACAAACCAAAAAAATTAGGTGACAGATTAAATAAAAAGATGAAGATCAACTTTCTGTACATATTAAGCAGCAGCTGTTTACCACGTGTTCTGTATTTGATTCACCTAAGTTCTTAAGAGTTCATCTACAATATTCTCTTTTCTTTTCTGTTCTTTTCTTATCCATCATAACATAACCACCCTGTAAAAATCATAGTAGAACATTATGATACATATTTAACTGTCCAAAATGACTGGTTTGACTTTGCAAGTTACTAGAAAATTTTAATGTTCCATATTCTGTTGATCTTTAAGGTCACTTCCAACCCAAACCATCATATGATTCTATGATTTCCTTTAACTACAAAGGAAACAGAGGCCTAGGACCAAATAATTAACATGTCTGGTTTACAAGTTCATGGGACCATCTCTTCTTTTCAACAACTCAATTTACACTGGATGATGTGACATGTTTTGTAGTGACAAAAGTACAATTAAAGGCTAATGAAAGGTGGTGATGGAAGTTTTAAGATTTTTTTTTATAGTGCTACTGTCCTGCTTAGACAGAACCATTGGGTAAGCTACAACTGTAAGATCCTGGAAGGCTCTCCTAGTGCACCCAAAGACAACTCACAGTTAGCTACGTACATTAAATACATGTATTCATCACAAGCATGTTGTGTGTGCATGAATGCTCATCTTTCCCAACTAAACAGAGGCTGTGACACGAAATTTTGGCAGTCCCATAATATCACTTTATGCTACTGCCAACTCTACTACTCAATACACATAAATTATTCTCCACTGTACTTGTCATTATCGTAGAGTCAGAGTAAGGACAATATACTTCTCATTTCTTATACCCAAAGCTGCTACTAGAACTGAGCAAATACATTTATTTGCTTGGCTTAGAAGTATTACTTTCTATTACAAACTTTTAAAAGCACTGAAAAGGGAAAGAGCACAGTTGTTTCATTACTTATATACCAGCTATCATTTAGATTCACGGCTTCAGGTGCACAACTTCTTCCCTCCAGAATCTTCAACTGATGCTTTCTCCAAGTTACACCTACTGATACAGCAGGGTTAAAAGAACAGTTATTATACTTTACCTGGAAGCAAACGGAACAGCATCCCATAACATTTGGTTACAGTGAACCACTGCTCAGCTGCTCATATCCCACACTGTATTGTGACCCAAGTTTTTATACAACAGTGACCAAAGGTCTGAATGTGAATGCAATCACATCAGTTGTAACAGATTTACAAATTGCAGTATCTTCCCAACAATTAAAGTGTGTGAGTTTTTTAGTGTGCATCCTTATTGTATCTATAAAAATGCTAATTCCATGCATTTAAGTACAGACTTTCAATTAGAAAAAAACCCACAAATCACAACCCCGCAACCCCCAGCCTCCTAAACACCAGAAATTAAGCATAAAGATATACTATAAACATAATATTATGACTTTAACAGAAAAATAAATACCTTTTGTTAAAGCCAAAATAACACTTTACTAAACAAAAGCCAAATTTTTACTACTTGATAAATCAAGCACATTTCTTCTAACATGGCCAATAATACAGTCTGTGAACAGGTAAGGCCACAGAAAGGAATATCACCTATTGTTTCTTTAGAAATACAGAACCAAGATTACAAGTAATCAAACTTAATGCCCAGATCAACACCCATATTCTAAAATAACCTGAAACAGCATGTTATTAATATGGTGCCTAAAAACTCTTAGGTTCTAAACAGTTTAATGCTGTAATCCACAGTCCGTGACCTCGCTCGATCCCACACCCCCAATCGATCCCACACCCCAAATCAACTCCATCCCCCAACTTGACCCAATTCCCCACTCGACAAACCCCCCCCCCCAACATCACCCCTCGACTCTACACCTTCCCCCCACTCGACCCGACCCGACCCTTAGACTCGACATGACTCGACACCACTCGACCCCAGCCTTCAACTCGACCCCACTCGACCCCACACCCCCACTTGACCCCACCCCCGGAATCGACCCCACCTGTGGACTTGACCCAACCCACCGACTCGGCCCCACCCGACCCCACCCCCGACTCCACCCCACTCCGTGACTCAACTCCAAACCCCTAATCGACCCCACCCCCTGACTCGACCCCACCCCCTCACTCGAACTCACCCCCGACCCCAAAACACCCCCTGACTCGATTCCACCCCCCAGCTCAATTCCACACCCTACTCGACACCCCCCCCCCCTCGACCTTAACCCCCGATTCGAGCCAAACCCCCGACTCGACCCCACGCCCCCACTCGACTCCACCCCCAGACTCGACCCCAGCCCCCACTCGACCCCCACACCTCCAATCGACCCCACCCCCCGACTCAACCCCACACCCCGGCTCGAGTCCACACCCACACTCGACCCCATCCGTCGACTCGATCCCACCCCCCACTCGACACCAGCCCCCGTCTCGACCCCACCCTCCTACTCGACTCCCCCCCTACTCGACCTCACCTCCCCACTCGTCCCCACCCTCCAAATTGACCCCTCCCCTTCTTGACCCCACCTCCACCTGGAACCCACCACCCCACTCAACCCCACACCCCCAATGGACTCCACCCCCTCACTCGACTGCACGCCCCAACTCGACCCCACGCCTCGACTCGACCCCACCCCCCACTCGACCCCACCACCCTACTCGACCTCTCCCTCTGACTCGACCCCACCCCCCGACTCGACCTAACCCCAACACTCGACCCCACCCCCCCACTCGACCCAAACCTCCACCTTGACCGGACCCCCCCAGTCGACCCCACCCCCGGACTTGACACCATCCCCCCACTCGACCTCACCCTCCGATTTGACTCCATCCCCTGACTCGACCCCACCCCCCGACTCGACCCCACCTCCCGAATCGACCCAACCCCCCAATTAGTCCCCACCCCCCAACTCGACCCCCCTCTGCTCGACCCCATTCCCAGACTTGAACCCACTCCCCCACTTGACCCCACACTAACCCTATCCCCAACCCTAACCCTAACCCTAACCCTATCCCTAACACTAACACTGTCCCTAACCCTAACCCTAACCAAGACACCAACCCCTAACCCTAACCCTAACTCTAACAAACCCTAACACTAACCCTAACCAAGACCCTAACCCTAACCTAACCCTAACCCTAACCCTTACCTAACCTTAATCCTAACCTTAATCCTAACCAAGACACCAACCCCTAACCCTAACCCTAACTCTAACCCTAACCCTAACCTTAACCCTAATCCTAACCGCAACCCTAACTATCCCTAACCCTAACCTAACCCTACCCTAACCCCTAACCCTAACCCTGACCCTGACCCCTAACCCTGACCCCTAACCCTGACCCTGACCCCTAACCCTGACCCCTAACCCTGACCCTAACCCTGACCCTAACCCTGACCCTTAACTTCCCCGGAGGAGCTGTGCGCGGGGTGCGCCGCGGCGCACTTTGGCTCCTGCCGAGTCAAACCTCAGCGGTTCCCCACCTCACCCCGGAGAGCAGGTAGCCCAACTCCTGCGGTGCGCTTCACCTGGCTACCGGGGCAGCGTGAGAACTGCCAACAGAAATCCTCCCTGGCACCTTCTCTGGTCGAACTGCACGTACCTAACCGTGACCCTAACCCTGACCATGACCCTAGCCCTAACCCTAACTTTAACCCTAACCCTAACGTTTCCGGCGAACTAAGGGCGGCGCATGCTAGAAGTGGCTCGATTGCAACGACCCGGCTTCGCGTCACGCCGTCGGCAGGACCTTTCCCGCGCGGAGGACACGTGTTCGAGCCCCGTGGTCTGGTACCAACTTTTGGTCGCGAGATGGCAGCAGCGCTCCACCAACCGGGCGGCTGCAGTACCCAAATATTTTTCGCTAGATGGCAGCAGCGCTCCACCAATCGCGCTGCTGCAGTACCCAAATCTTTTCGCCAGATGGCAGCAGCGCTCCACTAACCAGGCGGCTGCATTACCCAATTTTTTTCGCTAGACGGCAGCAGCGCTCCACCAACCCTGTGCTGAGTACTATCATGGTGCGCACGGGCCAAGATCTTACCACAAGATCGGCTCGCTGCGGCTGCGGGGTTCACATTGCTCTGCCCTTTTCCCACTCGCAGCCCAGGCACTAATACTTGTTGGCTCTCTATGCAAAAGCATCCCCGTGGTTCAAGCTGTTAAATTCTTTCTGTATGACGCATTCCATTTTGCTGTGGGAAATAGGGGTGCATTTGCTGTGTTTGCATTTGGAAGCACGTTAGAAACAGCAATTTTAAATACACATTTTTTTTAATAGAAGAGATTTCGCCGGAGTGCACTTTTTGAGTAGGAGAAAGCGAGTGGTGTGAATGTGTGGCTTAGGAAAAGCTCACGCAAGTTTTCCGCTGCACAAGTAAGCCATTACGAGCTGTTGCACGGTTTAACCTCTTGAGCTCATAGCCGTTCCCTGTGACGGGAAAGTGAGGTGTTACCGGAATGAAGGGGTGCAGAGTCCGCGGCAGGGCCAGAAGGTGGGACAAGGGAGCGGGTCTTTCCTCCGCCTGCCTCTCCCCCTCCCCCAGGAAGCCGCTCTCGGCACACCCCGCACCCCGCGGGAGGCCCCTGCAGAGACCCGCGGGCCGGCAGGCTCAGAGGAGCCCGCGGCGGCACCGAGCCCCTGCCCGCCCCGGCGCACAACGGCACCCGCAGCCGCTCCTCGGCTGGCTCCGGGCCGCGCTGCCCGGCGGGGCGGGGGCGGGGCCGGCGGGCGGGGCCGGCCCCGGAAGGTGGGTTCATTTCCGGCCCGCGCGGCACCCTGGGGCGGCGGTGGCGGTGCGGGGCTTCCCCGGGAGCCTGGAAGCCTTTCGGGCCAGGACGTGCGGCGGCGGCGCGCTGGGTGAGCGGGCGGGCGGGGGCCGGCGGGCGACCCGGGCGTGGCCGGCGGGCAGCGGCCAGCGGGCAGCGGCCGGCGGGGGGTACGTGGCGGGCAAGCGCTCGGCCGCGGCAGGGAGCGCCTGGTGGTGGTGGCGGCGGCGGGCGGGCTGAGGCGGGCGGCCCGGCCCGGGGCCGGTTGGGCTGCCGGCGGTTCGCGTCTCCCGGGCAGTGACGGTGGTCAGCGGGCTCCTCACGGTGCTGCCTTTTTTTTTTCTCGGAGCTACGCTGCTACCTCAGCGAGGAGGTGAGGAGCGGTGGCGGGGTGGCCCCGGTGCTCCCTTGTGGCGGCGGGGCCCGGGAGGGGTGTCGGCCCACGGCGCCCTGCCGCCCCCCCGCCGCCTCCGGGCTGCCCGGGCAGCCGCCGCAGCTCTGCGCGGGGCTTTGTCTTTCCCCCAGCAGCTGGCCGGGCCGTGGCAGCGGGCTGGGGCCGCAGAGGCTGCCTTGGGGCCTGCGGTAACGCTGTCGCAGGGGGGTGGCTCAGGAGCCTCTTCCCGCCCCTGCGAGTGGGCAAGGGAAAGGAACGAAAGCCGGCGGCGGCGTCCCCACCCCTTGCCCGCGGTTGCTGATTTCTCTAAAAAGTATTACAAAGGGCAAGCGTTGAGCTACCGGGGAGGGTTGGGAGGGAGCAGCTCAGGTGTCTCGCTGATCCTGTGTCTTGACAGTCAGCTTCTGGGCCAGAGCAGCCGAGGGGAAGAGGCCTTTTGATTTGCTTCCCGGTGAAACGGGGCTCTCTTGTTTTTCTTTGTACCTAGGTTCATCAGGAGTTGTATGTTGACAAATAAAGGGGAACTAAACTGAAGGTTAGTCTAGATGTTACTTTTCCACATAAGCCTTGTGCTTATGAGTCAGGCTGCTGACTACGGAGGGATAACTTTTGTACTTGCTGAGGGCCCACGAAGCTCCATGTGCCCGCCGCTTCCGAGTGCTGCGCTGCTGCTTGGGCAACAGCCGGGGAGGAATTGGTGGTCCCTTGTGGTTACACAGCCAGGCCTGCTGTGGACACAGTGCGTCCAGTCGGGCAGTATTATTTTTCTAGATTATAAATGAGCCTGAGGCATAAACCCATTTACATTTCTGTATGGCAGTATACTTTGTCAGAGAGCTCAGTCGAGCTGGCAGAGTTCCCTTGGGACTCCAGATTTGACTGTCTTGTTGAAAGGCTCGAGAGCCTGCTTTGGAAGTTACTTGACAAGGCACAGCTTTGCTGTGATTTTTGTATTTGAATTCTGACTGTAATGCCAATGCCATGTGTTAGCCTTTCTCCAGCAGTTATAAAAGCAGAATGAGCATTAAGAATCTGATTACATTTAACTAAATTCAAAACAAAGTTGAGGGATGAAGTGACTGGAAGTCCTGCAAGTCTGACTGGGTATTACTGCCGTGCACGTTATCTGCCTGTCTACCGATCGTTCCTGCCTCTTGTTCTGTTGTGGTAATTCCTTTGGGTAATGCGTTGGGCTCTAGATGTAGTGCATCTTGACTTCCTCCCGACCCGCTGAGATTTTATCGGTCTTCGCCTTCCTCATGTTTAACAGGGCGTGGGAAGGCCAGAGAGACTGGAAGCCTCGGCTGTTGTGTGCGGAGAAGCTGTCAGCCTTCTAAGAGAGCGTGTAGCCAGCAAGCGCATCGTGGTGCTTCGATACCAAGCTGATACCACAGGCCTCGATCTCTTTTTTTGTGAAAACGGATCACAAGGAAATGTGCTGATGTTGAAGGGGGAAAGGTGGCGGGGGAAGAGGTAGGAGGCAGCTTTCAACCAATTTTAGGCTTAACTCCTGTGTTCCTAAAAATGGTTCTGGTCTTTGAGGGGTTTGCTTTTGGCTTTTTGCCTTAAGCACATCTACCTTTCAGGGTAACGCTTTCTTGGAAGTTGGAAACGGTCCTTCTTGAACACCAAACCAAACCCCGTACCTGGGAGGACCATTTAGCATGCTGCACCGTGCGTTTTATTCCCTGTCAGTCACTTGACCCTAGCCGTACATGCTCTCCCGGTTTGGCACGTTCTTACCCTGCTGGCCAAAAGATTCTGTCTTTTCACTTCCTCAGCTTGCTACAGGCCATAACAGATGTGTGTTGATAAACTGCTTTGCTTGATCACTGCTTTCAGATTTGAGCATCGATGCCACGGATGTAACAGGAGAGCAGCAGCAGGATGTAGAGCACGAGCCGTTTAAACAATGCTTGGATAAAGCTGCCAATCATGTGACTCCAGAAGCCGAGAGACACAGTAAGATGCTATTCTGCCATTCTTGGATGGATGCTCTCACAGTCTTTCCATCACTGTATGCCTGCTATGAGATTTGTGGGAGCAAGGGACGGCTGAATTCACAGCGTTTTAAACACCACAAACTCTTGAAGAGTTTATAGGACACAAATCTATTACACTGGCAGATCAGACAAGCTCCTCTGTGTGTGTATATATATTATACTTGGTACTTCTGCGAGGCAAGTCTTTGCCTAGTCCCTCCGAAACTGGGACAAGGCCTCATTGATGCATTTCAGGAGCAAAGCTGCTGAGTGAACAGGCTTTTCCTACTAGAAATCAAGCAGCTGCTTTGGCAAAACTTGACTTTGGTTGCATCTTTAAGTCCTAGGAGGCTGACAAATGGGACGAGCTGGTTAGAGGAAAGAGCCTCTCTCCAGGGAAGGCTCTGCTGACGTGACCCTTAAGCCTAAACTTGCATCTTACTATGTTTGCTTTGTGTGTGTTAATGCATACCCGATTAATAGATTTCAGTTGATTTACAGTTACAAGTTGGAGTAAGTGGTCCTTGGCTACATAAACCTCTCCTCTGCGTTTTTTCACATGTTATGACTTACTGTTGTACTTCAATACAAACCGGGAACGATTCTGGTAGTGTTGCAATATAATGGTAATACTTTCCTGACTTTGTCTTTCTAAAACGTGAGGTCCTTATTATCTGTTCTGGGAGATAGTGTAGTTCTGTGTATTGGCATGAACTAAATTTGCTGATTTGTTGTAACTCAGATTTAACTTTTCTGTTCTTAAAAGCTGAAAGGCTAAACTAAGCTAAGAGCTGAACAGCGGGTAGGTACAAGAGCTTCTCCTGTTGTCACAGAAGTGTGGTGATAGCCTTCTTACTGTTGTGTCACTTAGCAGCCTTTTTGTATTCAGAGGCTGTGATGTGACGAATGTACTGTCTGGGGTCAAACCCCACTTTTCTGTATCTAATTCTCTGTTAACGCATGTAGGCCTCCTGCTGTACTTGTGTTGACAGCCTCCACTGGGATTACTCGGTCTGAACTGGTTGCTCTCGCTCCTTATATTATCAAGGAGAGGAAGAGGAACTTGCAGGGAGCAAACAGTCTCATCCAGGAGAGGCGTTTTGAAAGCGATCAAACTGTATTGCATGCAGCAAGCAATTTCTTCTGCTGTCTGGAAAAAGTATATGGCTAGTTTGATTTCCACCACACGTGTGGCAAGTTAGATTGGAAGAGTACACCCCTCTTCGTGAAACTCTATGATTATCAGTTTCTGTTAGTAACACTTGATGTTCAGTTAGTTATTTAAATGGCAACTATACCAGTATTGACTGGTAAAGAAAAAATGCACGCAGATGTGGTTACCAATGGGCTTGCTTTAGTCATGACTCAGAGCTGGGCTACCACCCCAGTGAAAGATTCAAAGGGGAGTGCTGTGGGTAGCAAGGGTCCAAGGGTGGGTGTCACTAGGGAAATTTCTGGAGGCCCTTGTTAGGCACTTGGGCTTTTGTGCATCTCCATTCTCATTGGGTCCGCAGTTAACATGCGATAGGTTTGCACGGACATTCAAAGGTGTAATGTAGCATGTGAGCTTGATGCATTGAAATCTTCCAGGGGAGGGTGTGTATGATTGCTAGCAAGTGTCAGGGAGGACTGACACCTAATATCCATATCCTTTTCGTATTCAAGGTTAAAATTTTAATAACCTTTGTCTTTTGGGGGATTTTGGAGTGTGGGTTTTTTTGTGGGGGTTTTTTAGGTGGTAGGTTTAGTACTTTATTTTTGAACACAGCTTGTTTTCATGGATGCATACATAGGACCACTGTTGTTTGTTATATTAAGGGTTTTCTTACCCTGCCTGCTCACCCTCCCTGTTACTTTCTCCACTCCGTTTCTTTGATATGTTTTTATTTCCTACAGCAGCAGTTAGTTCCCTCCCAGTAGACTTGATTCCTTCTTCTCATTTTTATGTCCACTAAAATACTCTGCATAGAACATTTGTTATCAACATTGGTATGTGATTATGGCTTTCCACATGACTGCCTGTGAGGAAGAGGGGAAATTCAAATCTCTTTTAGGACAATATTTGCTGGTATTGTCACCCATGACAATGAGTTGCTTATTATCTATCTTATTCAAACAAAAATCTGAAAATCCAACCGCCAGTATGACTGCTTTGTTTATATAGATTCAGGCCTTTTAATGAAAGTTTACTGTCTCCTGCAGGTAGCCGGAAATTTCCACTTTGCACCAGCAAAAAGTTTCCAACAGTCTCATGTACATGGTAAAGTATTGTATTTTCCTGCTTATTGTGACCTTTAGCTTCCAAGTGTTTCAGACCATTTCATTTGAACATCTTTGCATTGCTATCTGTGGTAACAGCAGCACTGCTTCAGCAGGGAGGACACTGGTGAAATTTTGTTAGAGATGTTTAGAACTACTGGGAACAAATAGAAAAGTGTTTCCTGAAGGTGCTGCCACATGGGTGTGGGAGAGCATGGAGGAGAATGTGTCTGGGCAGTCTCTCAGGCTCACTTGTTCTACAAAACTTTGCTTCCCTGCTGTAAAACAACCTCAGGTACGGTGTTCGGTCCAGGACCTGAATATCAGTATCTCTGGAAGGGAAGTTTTGGAGAAAAGCTCTTGAGAATTTCAAGGCAATTCAGAACTTTCAGAGTAAAATTTCAGTTGTGAAGGACTTCAACTTCCTCAAGTATATATAAATACACAGTGGCTGGAATGACAGTGGTAGTTTCCAGAATCATAGAATGGTTTGTGCTGGAAGGGACCTTTAAAGGTGCCCTAGTCCAGCCCTCCTGCAGGAAGCAGGGGCCTCCTCAACTAGATCAGGTTGCTTACAGTGCTGTCCAACCTGACCTTGAATGTTCCCAGGCACGGGGCATCTGCCACCTCTTTGGGAACCTCTCCCAGTGTTTCACCACCCTCATCATAAAAAATTTCTTCTATCTAGTCTGAATCTACCGTCTTTCAGTTTAAAACCACTAAGCCTTGTCCTATTGCTACAGGCTGCACGAAAATGTTTGTCCCCATCTTTCTTATAAGCCCCCTTTAAGTACTGAAAGGCCACAATAAGGTCTCCCCAGAGCCTCTTCTCTGGGCTGAACAACCCCAGTTCTCTCAGCCTGTCTTAGGAAAGGTGCTCCAGCCCTCTGATCTTTTTTGTGGCTCTCCTCTGGACCTGCTTTGCCAAGGACTCTGGAGCTGGATGCAGTGCTCTAGGCAGGTCTCATAAGAGCAGAGAGGTAGAATCGCTTCCCTCGACCTGCTGGTCATGTTTTGTTGGATGCAGCCC
The DNA here is from genome assembly GCF_023634085.1 of Falco cherrug. Classification (NCBI taxonomy): domain Eukaryota; kingdom Metazoa; phylum Chordata; class Aves; order Falconiformes; family Falconidae; genus Falco; species Falco cherrug. The sequence goes on along the minus strand of NC_073700.1, from coordinate 24,684,662 downwards.
AGGATATTGTCAGCTTTCTGCCCTGCGAGCACAGGTTGCTGGCTCGTGTCCATTTTTTGATCCACCAGTACCCCCTGGTCCCTCTCTGCAGGCGTACCGTGGCTGCCTGCTGCCCGCAGCTGGTGTTGGCGCACGCGCAGTGGCGCTACTGGCAAGGCTCAGGGCAGCGTGTGCGTAGAACTGGCCTGACGGCTCGGGGTGCGGCTGCTGGTTGGGTGCGTGCGTGACGCATTCGAGATTCGCATGTGCACAGTGGCGTTACTGGCACCCTAAGGGCAGCGCATGCGCGGAGGGGGCTCTAGCCCCGCATGCGCAAAGCAGCTCAGCGCAGAGGCGTGCAGCTTCGAGGCCCGCAAGGGCAGAACCGCGTGGAATTGAAACCGTGGAGGGGCGCAGCCACCCCGCACCCCCGCGGTCTCCAGGTTGGGGGGGGGGGGTTTCTCGCTAGGGGCGGGGCCGTTGCAGCAGCGAGGACCCGCAGGCTGCGTTTGTCCCGGGGCTGCAGCGGCGCTGCAGTTCTGTACTCCCGTGTCGAGCGCGTGCTGGCAACGTGCTCGGGGGACGGCAGCAGCGGGCGCCGCAGCACCACCCTACAGGCAGTGCGGGATCGCGGTGCCGTTAATAACGGCAGGCGGCGCCGAGTGGGGAGGCGCCACCGCGCATGCGCGGCGCCAGGGCTGCAGCACCGACACGTGGCCGCCAGGTGGCGGCAGCGCTCCACCGACCCTGTGCTGAACACTGGCCGGGCGAGCGCTGCCCGGGATCTCGGCCCGGTTCACACCGCCCGGCCGCGGGAACTGCTCGCTGCGGCTGCAGGGTTCGCTTCGCTCTGCCCTTTGCCCACTCGCAGCCCGGGCATTAATACTTATTGCCTCCGTACCATAAAGCACCCACGTGGCTCAAACGGTTAAATCCTTTGCATCTGACAGCTTTAACAGTCGGGTGCTTCTTTTTGTCTGTGCCCCCACCCCATTACTTAGGGAGAGACAGCAGCATGGGGAACCCATGGCACAAGGTGCAGGGGCGGGGGCTGGATGGTGGGGTCCTGCGGATAAGCCCCAGCGATTGGTGGTGTTAAAGGAGAAATTCACACAGATGTGGGTACCACTGGGCTTGCTTTAGTCACAACTCAGAGCTAGGCCACCATCCCACTGAGTGGCAGAGAACCAGGGGACACAGCACAGCTTATATACGCTTATCAGATTATTAGTCAAATGTCTGAAGTTTTTAGGAGTTTCTTTTGGCCCTGTCAGTTCTGCAAATCCATCACCTGACTCTGTCCCAGGTTATTCATCTCCTCGGTTCCAGGCTCCTCCTTGGATCTTGATCTTCTTTCTGCCTGCTTTAACTCACACGCTCCTTCAAGCGTGCTTAGTCTTTGAACAAGCAATTCCTATTCTTGTAGACAATTTTTTTTCCAAGAACAGCTGTGTTTCTGAGAGCACCTGTGTGCACAAATTGATCATCTGTTGTTTCTCTGTTCTCCCACTGACTAACTGGACTGGGTTTTAAACCAGCCTTTGATTAGGGCTACACTAGGGACGAGGCCTGGTTCTGCCACTTAGTTGCTTCAGCACTTTACATTTATTAATTCAAAATACATTTAACAGACAATATGGAACAAAATGCTAAAACTCCAGGTCTTAGAACAAACAAAAAAAACCCCAAACCCTAAACAGTGCCTCTGAACTGTTTCCCTTTCCATCCAATGGGTGGAAACTTCCTCAGTAAATGACAAGTTTACATGACCACCCAAGTGATCTGTGCTTACTGATCAGGAAAGCAAACAATACCTTTTCAGCTGGCACATGTATCCAAATATATACCCAAAGAAGCTCCATTAGTGTAACTTGCAAAGAGCTCTGGGATCTTACAACCTTACCTGTACTGCCCCTCTAGGGAACTGCAGAGCTGTGGACTCTCAGACACACTGGGGCACAATGCTTGGCCTGCCTGAAATGTTCAGGAGGCTCTCAGATATCCAGGCCACCAGAAACTGTTCTGATTTTACAGCAAGGCTGACCACACTTGTGAGTTTTCTTTTGCGTGCTCACACCTGGAAGCTAAACCAGAACAGCTGCACACACAGCAGAACAATTGCTCAGCACACCTACACCAACAGAGCTCTCCTAAAGCACACCTGGAGCCATTCATACCCCAAGTCAACATCTACAGCGGAACCTGGCCACAAGCTTTGACACAATGTCATTTTGGGGTCAAACTGATGCACATCAAAAAATTAGTAGAGCACGTCTCCTTCTCTGCCACATCAGGTATTGCGCTCCTTCAGCTGAGCTGTAACTGTTACATTATTTCCCAAATGCAAGGCCAAAGAGAGAAAATACAACCACAGCACACTCCTTAAAAAGCAAATATGCACAGGCAACCGTTCCTTGTGTGTGACCAAGGGATGATGTGACCACGGCCCTTCAAACTTTCAGGAAGCCTACGTGGGACTAAACAGTGCTTGTGAACAAAGAACATGCCTGCTCGTTAAGACAGGCTGGTCAAGTTTACCACCAAAACTCTACATCAGCATTTGCCAACCCTGTCCAGCTTTGGGTGGCCAGAGCTGCACTCAGATCACTTGAAAGCGTCTCCTAGTAGCGGCCAGTACTAAGCTCAGAACTGTACCTCCCTGACGCCTACATGGAGGAAAACTCAAACTGTGCCCCCTTCTCCTTAAGGTGCCTTAGAGCTTGTGGCAGGAATTTCATCCCACTGCTTGGAAAAGCTCCAAGGTTGCAGCTTAAGGGAACTGGAGTTCCCTGGGTCTCAGAGTAATTCCAGAGCTAAAGTGGTGACAGACATCAACCCTAGGTCAGACAATACATGCCAACACTCATGACTGACCCAGGGTGGCAACCTCCTCCTGTCCTACCCAAAGGTTTCAAAGCCCACACACTGTCTTCATACTGCAGGAAGCTACCTTATTTATAATTCCTAACACCATTAACATGTTCCTTGAGACGGGACTACAGATACATTATGTAGACAACCAAGCCGCCGTTGGGAAGCACCAGAGCCTTATGGTGAGAAATTTATTCTACAACGGAGAGAGCTACAGTGAATAAATCAGATCGAGACGTGGTCCTTTTTCTTCAAGGGAAAAGCACGCACCAGATCAATGATTGTTGAACAGACAGGCAGAATTCTCAGAAAAAAGCAACCCCTAACTCTCAACAACAAAGAGAAAATTAATCCTCTTAATAAAAGCACAGCTGCACTGAAACAACACCTAACGTACTCACCTGTCCTCCTCCTAAATGAAGGTGTATAGGCAACATGTTTCCCTGGACATGATGTGCTCAGGGCACTAGGTTTTCTTACCCCATCCTTTCACAGTGTCACCTTTAAAAACCACCAAGAAAAGGTCAGTTGTGGTGTTGCCTTGGGAGATTCCCGTGCCTGGGGGAAGTCAGGAATTCTACAGTAGTAAGTGCCTGTCTGGACACAGACCTTCCTGAGGTGCCCCCTGCCTCCAGACATCTCCCTGGACCCTGAGCAGCACATACAGGTGCAGAGAGGAAAAGAATGACAGGGAATAGACCAGAGAAACTAGGGGGAGACAGGCGGGCGGGGGCAGCGAGAAAACCTTAAAAGAGATGGATACACATAAGGACAGAGACGTAAAGGGAAAACCAGCCCTGAGCTGCAGGACAGAGACGGAGAATGAAAAGAAGGGGAGAAGGAGAGGGAGTAGGACAATGGAGGAGAGAGTAAAAGAAAAGGGAGCTGCAGAATGAGAGATAAAGGCAGAAGGGAAGAGGGAGCAGGACAGAAGAACAGGATGGAGAGCTACAGGGAATCAAAACATGGGGTTGTATGGCAAGGTTTGGGGAGGAGGTGGAGGAAAAAGAGGAAGAAACAATGTGTGATCAACTGACCGCAGCTGCCGTTCCCGGTCCCCCTGCGCAGAGGAGAGTGGGAAATTGGGAGTAAATTAAGCCCGGTAGAAGTGAGAGCTGGAGGGAAGGTGTTTTGAAGATTTGCTGCTCATTTTCCTGCTCTGATTTGACTTCTGATAAATTGCACTCATTTCCCCAAGTTCAGCCTGTTTTGCCTATGAAGGTAATGGCAGAATGATCTCCCCATCCTTACGCCGACTTGCAAGCTTTTTGTTACATTTTCTCTGCCCTGTCCAGTAGAGAAGGGGGAGCAGTAAGAGCAGCTTCGGTCCAGCCCAGGTCACCCCATCACATACACACACACAATATCACAGCAGCACAGGAAAAAGGTGGGGCCAGAGGAAGGGCGGGGGGGGGGCTGGGACGCACAAGAGGGGAGACAGGGTCCCACGGACCCAGGACTCACCACAGCTCTCGCTTTTAGTACCGCTGTGAAAATGTGACAGTTCAGACGCGCCTTTCCCCCTCTCTCCTCCCTCCCTCCCGCAGAGCGCCGGCCGCTCGGCTCCCCCACCCCCGGCCACCCCCGGGTGTCTCACAGCTCTTCCTCGCAAGACGCGGCCTCCCGGACACGGCGCGTCGCTCCCTCGCGCACCGGGGGCCGCCCCAGGCTGTGGGTGACACACGGACCCCGCTGTGCACGCTGGCACCCGGCTGCTGCGGGCTGCGGGGCTGGTCCCCCCCCCCCCCCCCGCAGGGCCAGGCTCTCTGTGCCCGCAGCAGGAGGCAGCCGCTGCCCGCCTGCCCTCGGATTCCTTCTCCGCCTTTCCCCGGCCGGCCCAGCTCCTGCCCACAGCCGGGCCGTGCCCCCCGGTCCCCTCCCGCACCCGCGCCGCGGGGGGCGAGGCCGAGCAGGGACAACCCCCGCCAGCCCCAGGCGGCGCAGCCCGCGGCGGCCTCAGCGCGGCCCCCGGCAGAGGGACAGAAGCACAAGTGACCGTGACCGTCGCCGCTCGGCCCTGCCCGGAGCCGCTCCTGCCGCAGGACCTTCGCAAGCGGCAGCGGGGGGCCGGCTGGCCGCCGCCACGGCAGCGCCGGGGGCACCTGGGGCTGGGGCCCGGCTGCGGGGGCGATGCTGCGGCGGGGGCAGCGGCAGGCTCGGCGGGTCTGGCGAGCTGGGGAGGCGCCCGGCGCCGGCACCCGCGCCCGGGGGGCGGCTTCCTGCTTCCTCTCCTCCGTCCCCTCAGCCCCCGGCCATGGCTCGCCGCCAGCGGATCGGGAGCCTAACGCAGCGGGCGGCTGAAGCTTCCCCTGCCGCCCTCCCCCAGGCGGCCGGCGGGCAGGAGCTCGCCTCCTCCGCGCCCCTGGCGCGCCACGGCCCGCACCCGGCGCGCCGCCATGCTGCTCCTGCAGCGCGCGTGCGCCGGGCACGCACGCCGCGGCGCGGGGGCCCCCGCTGGCCGCGAGCGCCGGGATGCAGTTCTGCGCGCCGAGCGCCTGTCGGCACCGCGCTCGGGGGGCGGCAGCGGCGGCGCCGTACCGGGAGGCAGCAGCGGGCGCCGCAGCACCGCCCCGCAGGACGCGAGGGATCGCGGTGCCGTTAACGACGGCCGGCAGCGCCGAGTGGGGATGCGCCACCACGCATGCGCGGCGCCGGCGTTGCAGTACCGACTGTTGACCGCCGGGTGGCAGCAAAACCGCGCGCTGCCGCCGGCTGCCGATGTGCCAGCACCGAGCTGGAAAAGGATGTTCAGTTGGGACACACCAAGACCCTTCTCCGTCTGATCACTGCCTGAAGGCTGTTAAAAAGCAATAGCCTGATCATCCATCCATCCATCCATCCATCCATTTACTGTGCGTGATTACTACAGTTACTATTATTGAAAGCACCCAGCCTTTTGCACAGGGCAAATACTGACTTTAAAAACTTTTTGTGGTTCCACAGAATTGCCTTTACTTTTGATATGTTGCCAGCTTCTTCAAAATGAGCCGCAAGAAACATTTTGCCTTCAAGGCCGAACCTCCTGCTCCCCCAGGATTTAAAGACAAAACTGTGCTTCACTATTTTCTAATGTTAAGTGGTAAAACACTTTCTCTAAGGGAACGAACTACTCTATCCCATTCATGGCAGGTTTCTTAGTATCCTGTTGTAATTTGCTTTAAATGTTTTCACACAAAAGACAGACATCAAAATGAGGTATTACTGGATTTAACCTTTATTATACACACTAACCTGGTGCCATGTAGGACCTGTTTTAAAGCATCAGAACATACAATTTTTGCACTCGATCTCAGGTATGCCCACACACAAAAAGCTATGAAAAGGTGCCATTAGGTAACGAATCTAGACAAGCAGTTATTGACTTCAAACCTTTGGTCCTTGGTACTTCCACTGGACATAGTCAGAGATGTCTTTTTCACATTATACTAGCTAGGCCCTCCCCAGAAACTCCTGCAAGCATACTACAGATGGGATTTAAAAGGTAGACATTAAAAACTAAAGAAAAACAGAAATAAAAAACCTAAACGCATTGCAAGATTAGGACAAACTGGATTTGCACAGAAACCACAGACCTTTTCATACAGTCACAAAGGTGTTTAGGTATTACTTCATCTTAGCACCAAAGGAAATAGGGCATCTAATTACCTTTGGGTCTATAAGCTTTTTCAGTTTTAAAACAAAACGAACAAAAAAAAGCCAGTCCTGTCCTGTTCTCCTCTCCAAGAAAAGACACAAAAGAAAGACACAGATAATCTTGTTCAAAGAATAGGAAAAGAGACATGTGACGTGCACAGCACTCAAGACACAATCTTTAGACAACCGCATACACACACCAAACACAACAAAACAACCCACACCAAAACAAAACGCCTATATAAATCTGTCTAAATTAGTCTGGATTGCCCAAAAGCATATCTTCTTTGTGTCACACTACTGCCTGTATGTAAGCAGGCTGCCTCTCCCTGCTATAATGACATCTAATACCAGCAAAGAAACAGTGAAACATCTAGGAAACTACAGCATTTACCAGAAGCATTGCCAATACATTTAGGAAACTACTTAAGAAGAAGATTGCAAATAGCCATATATAGCAAATAGCAAATATATCCAGAAATCATACTTTGCACAAGGCTTGAACTTGCCAGCCCAGGGAATGGATCATGTACTCGTTGACTGTGAAGCCCGTTTCCAGAACATGAATTCTCATGTTTTTACTCAATATATCACTGCCTATGAAATACAGTGCATCACAGTAAACCTGATTTGGGGGCATAAGTCTGGAGTAAGAATGAATCATAGAATCAAAGAATAGTTTGGGTTGGAAGAGGCCAAAGATCATCTAGACCAACCACCCTCTTATGTCAGGAACACCTTTCACTGGATGAGGTTGCTCAAAGCCTGTCCAACCTGACCTTGGACACTTCCAGTGATGGGGCACCCACAGCTTCTCTGGGCAGCCTGTTCCAGTGTCTCACCACTCCCATTGTAAAAAATTTCTTTGTTTGCATCCAACCTAATTATACCCTCCCTATAGTTCAGAGCTGTTGCCTTTTGTCCTGTCACTATAGACCCTGGTAAAGTCTCTCCCTGTCTTTTCTTATAAGCCCCCTTTCAATATAGAAATTGAAAGGCTGCCATAAAGTCTTCCTGAAGCCTTCTCTTCTCCCAGCTGAACAACCCCAAGTTTCTCAGCCTGTCCTCACAGGAGAGGTGCTCCAGCCCTCTGATCATATTTGTGGCCCTCCTCTGGACCTGCTCCAGCAGGTCCATGTCTCTCTTGTATTGGGGACCCCAGAGCTGGATGCAGTACTCCAGATGGGCTCTCGTGGGAGTGGAGTAGAAGGGGAGAATCACCTCCCTCAACCTGCTGGCCACGCTTCTTTTGATTCAGCCCAGGATATGGTTGGCTTTCTGGGCTGCAAGAGCACATTGCTGGCTCACATCAGGTTTTTCATCTGCTAGTATCCCACAGGGCTGCTCTCAATCCATTCATCCTCCAGCCTGTATTGATACTGGTGATTGCCCTGACCCAGGTGCAGGACCTTGCACTTGGCCTGTTGAACTTCATGAGGTTCACATGGGCCCATTCCACAAGCCTGTGAAGGTCCTGATGGGTGGCATCCCTCCCCTCTAGAGAATCGACTGCACCACGCAGCTTGGTGTCGTCTGCAAACTTGCTGAAGGTGCACTCGATCCCACTACCTGTGTCACTGAAGAAGACATTAAATAGTACTGGTCCCAGCACATACCCTTGAGGGACACCACTCATTCCTGGCTTCCGCTTGGACATCGAGACATTGACTGTAAGTCTTTGGATGCAAGCAATCAGCCAATTTCTTATGCAGCTAACAGTCCATCCATCAAACCCATCTCTCTCCCATTTAGCAGCAAGAATGTTGTGGGGGACCGTATCAAAGGCCTTACAGAAGTCCAGGTAGATGGCATCCACAGCTCTTCTGTTGTTCACTGATGCAGTCACTCCATCATAGAAGGCCACTAGATTAGTCAGGCATGATTTGCCCTTGGTGAAGCCATGTTGGCTGCCTCTAATCACCTGTCTTCCATAGGTTTTGCCACGTCTTCCAGGAGGATCTGTTCCATGATCTTACCAGGCACAAAGGTGAGGATGGCTGGTCAGTAGATCACAGGGTCCTCCTTTTCATGCTTTTTATAAATGGGTGTGATGTTTCCCTTTTTCCAGTCATTAGGGTCTTTGGCTGACTCCCATGACTTTTCAAATATGATGGGGAGTGGCTTGGCAACTACATCAGCCAATTCTCTCAGGATCCTGGAAAGCATCTCATTAGGTCCCATGGACTTGAGTATGTTCAGGTTCCTCAGGTGGTCCCAAACCTGATCTTCACTTGCGATGGGAGGGACTTCATTCCCCCAGTCCCTGTGTGGAGGTTCAGAGGCTTGAGAGATGTGGGAAGAGAGATTGCCATTAAAAACTGAGGCAAAAATATTACCTCAGCCTTCTCCATGATGGCTGCCACTAGTTCTCCTGTCTTAATTATTGGGGTGGGGTGGGTGTGGTGTGTGCATTTTCCTTCATCTTCCTTTTCTGCCCAACACACTTGTAGAAGCCCTTCTTATTCTTTGAATCCTTTGCCAAATTCAGCTCCAGCTGTGCCTTGACTTTCCTGATCCCATCTCTACACATCCAGGCAGCATCCCTATCTTGAAAGAAAAGTATACATTGAAGACAAGTGTGAGGTTACAGGCCATTTGGAATTCAGCTATCCAGACATTCTAGATTTACTGCCTATTTAAGTTGCAAGAATGACATGCATATTCAAGAAAGCACAACTGCCCTGACCTATAGATTTCTGGTGTTCAACCACTGCAGTTACACTGCTGGCATTCATACTATGAAGTAATGTCAAAACAGCATGGCAAAGCAGGACATAATTCTGAAACTGGATATGAAGAGCCATCTTCCAGTTGTGAGCTGAAGTACACTATTCTCGCTAATCAGAGATTATAGAGACCTGCAGCTGTACAGTGTCTTCCATACCACACAAAGAAATCAGATATCTAGTAAATACCAGGCTTGCAATGTCCAAGTAGCTATTTGTAGAACTTCAAACAAACGCCTATGACGTACCACATATCTAGTGTATTCTTAGCTTTACTGGCTAACAATTCTTTTGTGTGGATCTTGTGCTTCATGTTGTTTATTTGGCAGTTGAGAGACACTGTATGAGGAAGCAAAGAAAGCAAGAAAATCAAAATTAAATTAACCAGATTTGAGATCTGTCTTACAGGATTTCTTGATCGATTCCCTGCCCCCTAACCAGCTTTTGAAATGCACATTTCCAAATACATGTAGTTCTGTGATCACTTGTATACTGGAAAGGCTAATAATAAATGGCACACGTTAAACAGGCATGAAATTGTACACATAAGCCTCAGAACTGTATAAACTGAAGACAAAATCAGAAGCCCTGTGTTAAAGGTTTCCTAAGCTCTTTGTTTCCCTCAGAAGCTGGAAACTTTTTGAATGCCAACTATAATGTCAGCTATTCCAGCTGACATTCTCTTATAAGGTCCCAAGCACTGCTTCAACTCAACAGTTATGAATGAATGACCTGTGTGTGAACGACTACCTGTACAGATGTATCTCAGTCATACACATGCAGACAGACCGTTGAAGGGTTAAAATGAATGACGTTCTGAAATTCTCGGCTTCCCCAACCCTCCTTCCCTAGCCCCTTCCCCAGCGTCTGGGTGAGATGAAGCTGTTCTGTTGATCATGACTGTTCATCCTCCAGAGGCAGATGCTGGAGTGAAAGGACAAAGCCAGCAACTGCAGCCTCCTACTAAGCAGCATTCAGCCTTTCTGCACTTACACAGCTGCAAATTCACTTTTGCCTGCTCAGGGCTTGAGTTGGGGCAGGCACATAACAATAAAATGTTCATTCAAAGGCAGAGGCCTTCTGTCTATGTTCATTATTAATCCACCTGCTCTTACTAATACTAGATGTCTATAATTTTATAATACAACATTTATAGAATAATACAATACAGCTGCCAAAAATGTTACTATTTGGCATAGAATATAACTAAGAAATTCCAACATCTCACAGCCCTGCTAGCTCCTGTTTGTGACACCTGATGTTAGGGCCAAGGCAAGGGACCAGCTCAAGCCACAGCTCCCTCCTTTGATTTTTAGAGATGGGATTTCTTTTGGGCTTGCTGTGAGCTGGACAGGAAGTCAGTCTAAAAATCCACCTTCTCAAGCTGATGCAGGAGCTGTCCACCTTCTTGGCCAATCCACAGCTGAGCCCATACTTTGGCACCCCTGTAGATGGAGAACTGAGAAACATGGAGCCAATTGTAAGTACCATCACCCTCATCCCATTGGTGTGTTATTGCGCTTATACTGGTAACAAATTAGGGGCCCCTCCATTTAGGTTCTAAGACGTGTTTCTTTTTACCCAGGCTCAAAGACATTACTTGGCCTCAGTATCACCATACACCTATATAAATTTGATTCTCATTTTTCTTTTTTTCTTGCTTCTTTTAGTGCTTCTTCCACCTAAGCCTGAATTTCTTCTTTAGTCTCTTGTAATGTTTTTCCCATTCCCACTGATCACCTTCAGGACCCTTAGGGTCTTATGTATGGGGCATGGGCTGTCCAAATGAACATGACACGAATGTAAATTGGTGCACGAGTTGTTGCTGTTTCTTAAAGCTGCTAATATTGCTGGTAGTTTTTCAGTCCATTGCTTTGGATATTGCCCCATTATCTTCCTGAGTTTATTTTTAATAGTCTGATTCCTTCTCTTTACCGCTCCAGAGTGCTGTGGGTGGCAGGATCTATGCAGCCTTTCTTTAATACCCTGTTTACTTAGGAAGGCTGGAGTCACTTCACTTAGCAGATCTTCTCCTCCTTTTCTCTCCCTAATTTCCTTAGCCTTTTTTTTTTTTACACTTCAAGCTGATGTGTTTCTTTTAGTGGGGAGTCTTCAACCCATCCCTAAAGGATTCATGTGATGATAAGCAGAGACTATTTCCTTAATTCAGAGCAGTTTATATAATCCGTTTGCAGTTATTTACCAAGGTCTGCAGCTTCCCTGATGCAAGAGACGGGAGCTCAGTTTTATTAGCTGGGTTCAGGATTCACTACAGCAGCGAAAACGAGATGGCAGGAAGCTCCTCGCAGCCGCCCAGGGCTCTGCCTCCACACGGCGCCCCCCTCCAGCAGACGCCGACGACTGCGGGCCGCTCCCGCGGACCCCCGGGCCAGGCCGCCCGCCCGCCCTCGCGGGAGCCCCCCACCCCCCCGCCCTGCACCCTGCCCTCCGCGGCGGCCCCGCGCCCCGCAGCTCCGGCCCGCGCTCGCAGCTCCCCGGCGCGCAGCCCGGCCCCCGCACAGGGCAGGCTCGCCTCCCGCCGGGGCGGCCCGGGGGCACCGCGCCGAGCCCCGCTCCCGCCCCTGCCTCTGCCTGGCGCCCGCCCCACGGCGCCGAGGGGGAGCGCACGCAGCGGCCCTGGCTGGGGAGCGGCCGCCCGAGCAGCCCCTCGCCTCCCGCGCCCGCGGTGCCGACGGCCGCGGCGGGCAGGGAGCGCCCGAGGCCCGCGGCCAGCCGGGGGCGGGGGGGCGCGGCGGCCCCAGCGCCGGCGAGGCGCACCCTGCCGGTCGGCGGCGGGCCCTGCTCCCTGCTCCCGCCCGGCGGTCGGGCGGCAGCGGCGGCGCAGGCCGCGACCCCCCAGCGCCCCGGCGGCAGCGAGCGGTGGCGGCGGGATGGGGGGGCTGGGCCGGCAAGGCCGGCCGGCCGCCGCCCGGTGCGCGACCACCGGAGCGGCTGGCGACCAGGGACAGCGGCCGTACCCGTCCGCAAGACGCTGCGAGGGATGGGCACAGCGCGGGAGCCGGGTGGCCCGAAACGTGCTGCGGTGGAGAAGGGGGCGCAGAAGAGGTGGCGGGGGCCTCTGTGCCCACGACACGGCAGGCGCGGGCTCTCTTCTGGGACGCCACGGCCGCCGCCCCCGGTCCCCGGCTGGCAGCGCGGGTGCTAACGTGCTGCGGCGGAGAACGTGGGGCCGTCGGGGCAGCGCGTAGATGCTGAGGGAGAGCAGATCCAAGAGCCCTGAGCAAAACAGGAAAGGGAGGACGTTTAGTCGAAACCTTTGCATTTGTATTTTTTTTTCTACCGCAGAGCGAAGTGGTTCTTTTTTCCCTTCCCCGCTCCCCCCCCCCCCCGTCTGCTTCCCGACTGTTTGTCAGCAGATGTGCGCTGCAGAGGAAGCTGCTCTGCAGGGGCTGTGCCTCCAGCGGAAACGGCTGCAGCCGAAGGGCCCTGCCGGAGCGCATCGGCACGCCTGCAGTAAGATGGGTCACTGCCTGGTGGGCGGTTTCAAAGTCAGGTAGAGCAGGAACTGAGGGGGAGGGAAGCCGGTCTCATGCCGAGGTCTCTTTGCAGAAGGTTCTGGACCGAGAGGAGCTGGGGGTGGGTGGAGATGGACATGGCCAGGATAAAGCAAGAGGCCGTATTGATGAAGTCATACCCAGCTTCTTCAGTTAGTAAACAGTGTAAGTGGGAAAACGGGAAATCAAACACATGCAGAAATTGGATCTGGTGAAATTTTTTTTCCTCAGGTATTTCAGCTTCTTGGGAGATCCTTACATCAAGTGCTACACTTAACGTAGAAAGGGAGGACAAGCTGTAAGGATTGTTTGGGCACTTAATGGTGTCAGCTACCCTCACCTAGTGAGTTCTGGTTAGGAGCCTCCTGGACGTGCTGGGGATTTGAAGGGAAGCCAAGACATTTCCATTCACTCAGGAAAACCCACTGGTTCGATCATACTCTGGGTTGAGGTTTGCAACCACACCTTATAGATTCAGCCACACCATGGGCAACCATCCCCTTGAAGCCTGCACTACTTGGAAACCTTTACTTTCTTTGGTGTCAATGGCGAACATAAGATCTTTACCACACTGAGGTCTTTCCGTTGCTGATCTGAGGGATCTGCAAGGAAGACTTTCCAAGGCTGATCGGAGCTCAAGACTGAAACTCAGAAGAGCTGAGCTATTAAATAGTAGCTGCTGGTCTCAATCTACCATGGAAAGCTTTTCCTTCTCTAAGCCTCTCTGACAGGCAAACATCGCTCTGCTTCTCCACATTTCAGATTAGGGTAAAAATATGGTTGGGATTTTGTTGACAATTTGCAGAGCAGCTTACAGAGAGGGCATTCCAGCATTCCCCAAGACTGGGATGCATTGGAGCAGGCTGTTGAATCCACTAACACACAGCCTTATTTGCAGTCTGTCATAGTTCACGTGACTGCAAGGTGCTGGTTAGGCGTGGGCAAAGCATGAGGAACACCTCCTAGAGGCTTTGCTTTGTATAGAGACAGGCTCAGTCTGTGAATGGTTACGCTTTCCAACATTTCTGCATTTGCTTGTACAGCTTTGATAATCTTCAATACCTTGTATCCAAAGCATGTGTGTTTTAAGGACAAGATCCTTAGAGGAAATGAGAGCTCGTTCTTCTGGGGGCCAGCAGTGTGTATAACTGCTGTTTGGGTAGCTAGAACATGGTTTCCAACAGCTAAAACAGAGTTTAAATCTGAACCTAAATCTTTGAGTCTTCAAGAATCTTCCCTTTATTCAGTGGCTGAATCACAAGGGGTGTGAGCCGAGTCATCAAAAGAAAACCAAGATAAAGCAGTACATTAAATGACAGGTCAGACTCAAGGCATTAAAGGTAAAACCAGCAGCAGTAAGGGAAAGGCAGCGTGATCCAATGATTAGTTGACCAGTGGGTGGCTAAGTCTTATGAGGGCAGCTGGGACTTCCTGGAAGTGTTGGACTTCCCATGCTTACTCTATGCTCACAATAGAAATCTGCATGCTCTGAAGACATGGAAGTCAGGCTGAGTCCATAACAGAATCCTGCACTTTGGAAAACCTTGAACAAAATGAAAGATGAAGAAATCCCTTCAAATTCACCAAAAAAAAAAAAATTCTCTGGAAAAGCAGTAGCTGCCAGGCAATAGGACAATATAAGAGAATCCTCTGTTTCCATACATGCTTTCCCATCATGATAGCAAATGCAAACTCTTTGGTCCCATGAAGTGCATTTAGGACACCTAAAGGGTTAATCAGGGCCGGTATATAGGAATCACTTAGTAACAACAAAAAGCCCTAACCCTGCAGCACATATTACTCCTTTAGTGATGGCATGAGCATTCTGCATTTTTACAGGAACCTTGCTCTACCAGTGACTTAACAGTTACTCATTTTTCTGGTATTCTTTGTGCTGATAATTCTCTGTGAGGCTGGAGTGAGGACATTCAGTGTTCACACACACAATAGCAGAAGGGCTGCCTCTTCCACACATCAAGCTTGCTGCTTTTGGGCCGGATGTGGAGACCACTGTGGCCTGGAACCTGTGGCCTTGCACTAGATTGATAGTAAGGAAAGTTAAACTTTCACTGTGGAGCTCAAGTTTGCCCGAAGGGACACTTAGGTTTCTGTCAAACTATGGTATTTGAAACAGCACCACTGGCAGGAGCTGCTTAAGAAATTGCAGTGCTTGGCTCATGTGTACACTTTTCTCTCAGCATCAGACATTTCCATGTGCACAGTGCTCTGGGCCAGATAGTTTACTCATTCCTTACTTCAAGCAACCTTTGGTTTTGATTTCAGCGGATGTTTTCCTGAGGAGGGACAGCAGAGATAAGGGGATACTTTTTCTGGTGGATGAGTTACACCAGTATTGTTATACCAGAGGATGTTTTTCACTTTCTTCCAAAGCACTCAGTAGTTGGAGGCATTACAAAATAGATAGCCTGGGAAATTTGTCTGAGTGTTCCAATTCTTGTATCTTAATGAATTTAACGTTGAAGAATTACCAGTATCTGCCCATACTGTTAAACTAAGTCTTTTAAGCTCCTGCAGGACAGACTTTTAACCAAAATGTTCACATAGGATGGATCAACTTCTAAATGTCTTCACAATGGATTTGGGATGCCATGGCTAGCTCTAAACAAAGCTTTTCTCATTGAGGAGTGACGGGTAAGGAGAGGCTGTATAGTGAAAGAATCAGCAAATTTGGTAAACAAACAAGGGGTGTGAGGGAGATGGGAACAGATTTGTATCCACCTTGTGATGAAGATGTGTTGAATCAAGGTTTTGTGGTGAAGAAAGGTGAGAGATTGGAGATCCTATTTAAACCTGTATCAAAATTGATACATTTTAGTTGTTGGTCGGATGGCCAAAGCAGAGATGGGTGACACAAATCAGCCCCAATTGGACAAGATCAGAGTCATTATAATGATGTAGATATGGAAGACTATCTTGATGTAAACAAGGCCAGAGCAGCACTTACTGTCCTCCTATCTGATCAAGGCTAGTGTGGGATTTTTCAGAAATACAAAATCCCAACCACATTCTCAGGGACAGGCAGTGAGTCAGGAATATGAAAGCCCAGCAGACATTTTCTTTTCTGTTCCTGTCATTGTGAGCAGCATGGGGTGGCAGCCAGAAAGTTAGCAGATCGCTTGTCTAATAGGATGCATTTGACATAGAAAATGAAAGATGAGCCTTAGGTTCAAGATGTATCCTAGTTCTGTATAAGCACTCATGATCTCATTTTTTGGTTTAACTTTACTAATACTGCAACAGTATTTCTGCTGTTGAAATGAAAGAAAATGGCATTTCCCTATGTGTCTCATGCAATGAACAACCTGCCTTCAGTTCCATTGGGACTAAGGAACTGGGTTATCCAGTTTATGTTTCAGGTAGTGATAGATTATGCATTGCACACTTGTTGTAAGTAAAGTCCCTGGGTTTCTACTAGTCTACAAATCTGGCTGCAATACATTACCAGAGTGCCAGGAGCCCCAGCCCTAAGCTGCATTCATGCCTATGCAGTCTGTCAGTGTCTCTGTCTATTGCTGTGAATAATTGAGCATAGTGACAGAGGCTGGAACTTTGCTAATAGTTAAAATGCTTTTGAACTAGAGCAAGTAATGGAGGGAGGAGGAGCCTGTCTGTACAGATTACTTTGCTCTTTGCGGCAATTGTCAGAGCAGTCATCCTCTTTACAGGGAAAATTACATGTAACAGTGTTATTAAATAGGATTGGTAAATATTTTTCTACTAAATCAGGTTTTGACAGAAAATGTGGTTCTTTATGGGAAACTTTTAATTAAAAGAAAATCTGGAAGACATTTGGTTGAAAACCAACATATCGCAAAAACAGGTGTCTCCCATCACCTCTAGGTATCAAGCAGGGATTTAATCTTCCACAGCCCCTCTGAAGCTCCGTCTCTTAGTTAAGAGCAGACTGCAGTTTGATAGAACTGTACTGCAGCATGAGCCTGCACTGTTGACATGGTGACGAGGATGAGAACTCCCAGAAAGTGCAATAATGGCATTCCCAAACATATTGAATCAGATTTAGCAGCAATATTTCAGTTTTATATTTCCGTTTTTCTGGAGGTTATATTTTTCCACCCAATCAATTGTACTGATTTTCCCAAGGCCAGAAGGCAAGTTGGTGGCAACACTGAGAACGAAGATCCCCTCCTGTCTTTCTGTCATTTCCAACCTCCAGCATCTAAACAAGATGGCCATCACTTGAATAACATAGAAAAATAAAGCGGGCAAAGATCATTCATTGTTCCTGTGAGAAAAAATTGCCTAGAATGCATCTCTATGATTCTATTTGGTAGCTTGTGTCCCATACTTAAACAGCAGTGATATAACTAGGTTTCTGATGTATATGCAAATTAACTGATAAATTAACTGGGTTTTGTTTATCAGTACAATCCTGTTCGAGTCATGCCAGTTCAGAGTGTAATTGCTTACGTTTTGCTGTTAGCAAGAAACACCTACTCTTAATGTCAATAAAACTTCTGTAATAAACAGTAATACAACCACCAGTAGCTTATACTGCTGCTGGGAAATTAAAAATTTACCTTGTGATGGCAATATGGAATACGCCCAATGTATACCCTTGCTTTACAGGAAGGCAGCAAAACCCTCACAGATCCTGAGAATGTATCTTCAAAATTTCATTTGCAGCTACTAACCTAAGGATAGGTTTAGTTGTGGTGACAACAATTGTTATAGCTAGGCATCTCATTACATTGCATATAATAAGTATCCACAGGGACGGCTGGATTGCTGGAAATTGAAGCCATTAACTCTCAAATGGAAAAAGCAGTAGCTTCATCGCACAGCATCACCAGTTGGATGTCCAGATCTCCCCTGATAGCAGAAATCTCTGTTGCTACAGCTACAGTTCCCTTTGTGGCTCATTGCAAGAGAAATTTCATTTTGTTTTATCAGGACAATCATAAGTAGAATAAAGCAAGGAATGACAGAGAAAACCTAAGGCCTTTCTGCCTGTGAAATCAGATATCTTTCAGCAAGCCTTGAACCTCCACAAACTGTCCTACAAAGCAATGTGATAAAAATACAAAGAAAATGGTGTCATATCCACTAATGCCACAGGGCCCAGTTAATAATGTTCCACCTACTGGGTCAAGATGTAATACAGTCCAAAAAGCATCTAGCTTGCAGAGGCTTCACTACACACGAAAAAGAAATGCAGCTGTAATCAGCAAACACTTACAGAAATCAGGCTGGGCCCATCATTGATCCTGGTGGCCTCTTTCAAGAACGGCTTTACATTAGTAACAGTGTGTGTCTGCTGGAAATGTGAAAATAACAAGATTTTAGCAAGGAATGAAAGTTGAAAAAGACTGAAGAGAAGAAGGAAAACATCTGAATCAACTCTTAGAATATTTACAATTGTGTTCCTTGTCTACCAGCAAAGTAGTACCGCTTTAATGGACTCTTGTTTATCACTTCATCAGCCAAAACCATCAGCCTGCATTAGTTTTACGAAGTTTCATTTCTAACTTCACCCTTTAGAAAACTTTTAGAAATTAGGCTGATTGTATAACTGTCTTGAGACAAGTAAGGGTGTAAAGAACTACTCAAGATCATACATCTGAAAAAGGAAATTATTGTGCCCAGCAAACACCAGTTTGTGTTGATCCTCTCTCCTCTCCCATCCTCTGTATTGTTCTCATGTATTCTCCTCCACATCTTGTTTTCTTCTCCATAAGCACTGCTCAAACAGAGCCTTAAAACCTTGCACTGTTACCAGTAGCCTGTCTCACTGAAGTCCTAGCCATTGTTTAGTTGTCCTACAATAATAAACTGTAAGTTCCTTCTAATTCTTTATCAACATAGATCTCACAGGGCATCACAGGAATAGATAAACACCATTTTATCCATTTTACGAGAAGGGCTCACTTAAGATACCGTGATGAGTCACTGGCATAGCTTGAATAGCATCCATGTTGTGTTCTCCTTGCTGAACTCTGGCTCCCTCATCACAGGCTCCTGAGAACTTCTGGCAGGATGTAGCCTCATCTAGGAGGAGGAACAGATTGCAGTTCCTGCCTAGAGGATGAAGCAACTAAGGCCTGGCTTTGTTTTAAATTATGGAAGTGTCCTCTTCAGAGAGCATAGCTGTTGCTCAGAGATGTGACATAACTCTAGACATGCAGAACAAGTGCCATTCAATTTCAAAGAAAATATGGGGTTTTGGTGGGAACAAGATAACTCAAGACCTTCAAGAAAAGGGGGGATTGTGGGTCGTGGGTTTTGGTTTGGGGTTTTTTTTGGCTTATGGTTTCTACTCAGCAAAAATCTGTCCTTTTTTTCTTTACAGTGACACTTGGTCTCACCTCTTGAAGTGCAGAGATAGATGCTTGCTTGGTTGCTTATTTATAGAAGCTGCATACAAGACTCAAAACAGTTTTAAAGAGTAGCTGCCCAGTGACATTGGCTCTGAATCATTAGTAACTGCAGTACAGGGTGACAGGAGTGCAACTAGTACACTTTGACAGACTCCAGTTTCTGAAGATGCAGCAGCCTCCAAGAGACAAATTCTGAGCCCTGCTGACTGAATTTCAGCTTTACACACTTGTTAGAAATATCTCTATATACTGCCAGCAGTAGTAAAATGCCAGCGTTTCCATTAACTCCTCCACACACAGTCTGCATCCCTAGCCTTCAGCAGCTGGCTTTATTATAAGTCATGCCCTTTTCAAGTTAATGTATATTCCTATGGGGCTTAATCTATCTCTTCCACCCCCTGGACTCACCCTAGTAATGGATCATCACCAGTTGTTGACATTAAGGTTTTCCCTCTCCAGCTGAGTGCCCCTTGGAGGATCCCATGCACTATCCATTTCTCTGGGCGTGGAGGAGTAAGTGTTTCCTAGGGCATCAAAAACATTTTGATGGAAGTTTCTTTCTCATGGCTGTCTGGAAGAGCTGACATTCTCCATTTCTCTTCCAGCAAAATTATAATTTTCTTCCTTTTCATGGCATACTTTTGGCTGCTGCTTTTAAATGGAGTCAGTCAAGAAGTGAAAGAGCACAGTTTACTTTGATGGTTGAAGGCTGGATGAAGCCAGATAAGATGTCTTTATTTTAAAAAATTTTTTTCAGTGTGGAAGGCTACAAGTCAGCCATCACCAGCCCTGGAAAGGAACTTTGTAGTGGCTGTTTGAGAAAGGAGGAGCAGAGAAAATCCTCAACCACCTTAACTATTGAGTGACAAAACAATTTTTTAAAAAAGCACAACTTCAAGATCTGGGTTCAGGTGCAGGGACAGCCCAGGCTTATAGTAGCTGGCATTACTACAGAGTCAGTTGGCCTCAAATGGGAAACTGAGGCTAAAATATGACACATGGCTCCCCAAACACACCCCTGGCATCTGAACCACAGATGTCTCTCAGCTATTGATAGTAGCTGGTCCATCAGCTTTGTTTTGAGCCAGGTAGTTTTTTCACATAGTATATTTTTGGCTGACCTGGACATGGATACAGCTGACACTAAAGGGGGGTTTAATGTGAGGGGGAGGGGGTTGCCAGTTAAATTGTCTACTCAGATGAGTTCCCACTCCATTTCACCACACAGCTACACAAAGGGCAGCATAGATGTGAGGGATGGTGCAAGCATGGGATGAGTGAGCAAGTTTGCTGGTTTCAGTTGCAGCATCAGACTAATGTTGGCATAAAACATACATTGAACTGAGGTATTTTTATTTAACATTATCTTTGGATGGAGGAGGAAATGGTTAAGGCTCAGCACATTATTTAAAGGGACACTGATTTTTGAACACACACACACACACCTGCCCCAATATGTATTAACCAGCCTTGCCTACGACACCTCGGGAATCTTTAAAAAACCCACTGTAAATATTAGACAACATGACCTAATTTAGTGTCAGCAACTCAGTCTGCTGAGGAAGAATATTCCTGTTTCATGTAATCATTCCCTAATAATGTTGTGATTCAAGGGAAAACAACATTGTCTTAGGACATCTGGGATACAGGACAGTGAAACTAACTGTAAATGGGAAACTAAATTGATATATTTTGTTTCTGGTTCCAAATTACATGAAGTCTAAAAGGAAGGAAAAGGAAGGAAAACACCATAATTGGAGAAAAGGCACCAAGTTTGGGGTTTTTTTGTTTTGTTCATTTCAATCTATAGGTTCGGAATTTGTCTCATATTACACCCCATCATGTTGTTATTTCTGCACTGACAGTATCCTTTCAATTTGCGCATTTAAAGGTCATCAAAAAAAGTGAATGCCAGGGAGTGGGTATAAGTGCATTTTTAAAGAGCAAATGTATGTTGTGCAGAGAGTAAATGGCTAATGCGCACACCCCTGCAAAAGCCCCATCCTTGGGGATACTCAGCTCCTCCATAAAGGTGCTGAACATCCACAGTAGCCCAAGGAAGACTTTGAATGCTCAGGACTTCTTGGGAAACACTCAGCATTTTGCAGCATGAGGCCTGTCCTAGTGTTTATAGGGAACACCTCTATGTTTTAGTAACTGAAGGAGGGCATAGGGCTGAGGAGAGGCTCCTGCTGGCAGCTCGTTGTGCTGATTTTATTCTTGGCTTCATCTGATTATTTTCCCTGTCATGTTTTGTAAGAATTTTCAAGGAAAAAAATCAGTGCCATAAACTATCCATCAGATTATAAGTTGCCTTCCAAGCTATAATTCTCAATTATTATCCAGCTGCTCCATACGTCCTGTGGGGAGTGAGAATGCAGATGGTCAAGGGATTGCAATGTAATAAGCAATTGTCTAAAATAGGCTGTGACTTTTATCCCTTTATTATTTTTTTCCCTACCTCTCCCTTTTTTATTTCTTTTTGCTCCTTACGGAGTAAACCAGGAATCTTTAAATAGAATGAAGGGCACACCAATAAATACCTGCCATGAGAAACACGCTTGTTGAAATGGCACAGTGCAGCACAAGCTGTAGTGCTAGAAATTGTGGATTTAAAGTGCTGACCTTTTAAATGTTGATTTGCCATCAGCACTGCATGATGAGTAGCAGGGCTGTGAGGCCTGCCTGATTGCAAAAAACTATTTTTTAATGTATAGTATTTTGCAGTACTATAGTGCAGTTGAGACAAATTATTAACCCCATTTCACAGCTAGAGGAACTAAGTAATGCATTGGTTAAGATATCACCAAGGTCAAAGGCAGTCTCCAAACCTGGCTCCTGCTCAGTGGTGATGTTTTGGGAAAGCATACTGACCTGGCGTGACGACTTCCTCTACCACTTTCTTTTCCCTCCCTTTCACAGTTGGGTTAAGACCTCAGGCCTGAGTGATAGCAGCAGTGCAATCAGCTGTTGGTTTTTTTCCGCAAGTCCTCAGACAGGCCCCTAGACACACAAAAGAGAAATCTGACAGAGCAGTGTCACCTTTGCACTGCATGGTCTCATGAACCAGGTGCAGATGATGACAGAGGAACTCATCATAAAGAATTCACTGGCCACAAGCAAAGGCAGTCACTCAGCGAGGCTTGCAGTTTGTTGTAGGTCAGGATGTGCTGTGGCCAGTTTGTCTCACCATTTCATGTCTCTGCTTGTGACACTTGCCTGCTGAGTTATGACTCCAACTGAGACATGTATAGGCTTCAGAGTCAGCTGTGACTAATTAAATGTGCCCTGCCCTTATCTGAGAATGCCTCGCACTGCATCAAGAACTGGAGAGCAGGTTTCTAGTAAGTTGGCTCTGCCAGGGTCTGACAACCATTTTGCTCAAGGAGAAGAAGGTTATCCAGGGAAACACTGCATATATTTGCACTGTAAGTGCCTATCTTAATGGACTTTTAACTAGATCTTAAAAA
This sequence comes from Falco cherrug, assembly GCF_023634085.1. Classification (NCBI taxonomy): domain Eukaryota; kingdom Metazoa; phylum Chordata; class Aves; order Falconiformes; family Falconidae; genus Falco; species Falco cherrug. Next base: position 24,662,112 of record NC_073700.1, on the reverse strand, counting down.
ATACATATTTTTCACCCAAAGGAGTGTGCCTTAAATGGCTTTGAGCTAAAGTTATGTAGTTCATCACACTTAGAGCTTGTGCACATTGAAAGGGAGACCAGCAGACTGAGATGGGTAGCAGTACTAGTCTTTCACTGTATGGGTGGCAAGGATGCCGGCAAAGATTAGCTTCTGTACCGGGCGTCTAGCACCATCATTACAGGGCTGTGTTACCTGCACAGGAAAATACTTAAGCACTGTGGAGCTACATCACTCTTATTTCCACAAAGGTTTCATTCCCGTTTCTCTCAGGCTAGTCATGTGGGACCTTGGTTCCAACATGCACTGAGAAACACATCATCAAGGTCCTGCAGCCAGAGCATGAGAGGTGGACATGGCAGGGACAGGATCGGGGACATGCTTTCAGGGAGAAGAATTACATCAGTGAGGTCCAAGTTTGCAAATGGAGAGAATGACAGTGGGCAAAGTTCTCTTCTTCAGCTTGCTTAGCTCCTGAGCCCTTTTAGGAAGCTAAAGGTCACAGAATAAATGATTTTGCGAGCCTTTTTCCATGGACTAAATTAATCCTTTTGATGCTTCTAAGGATGATCTTTAATGATTTTTCATATAGAATATTTATTCTATTAAATTCCAAAAGTTCTGGGGATGCAGAGATTCTCAGAGAGAAACTGCAATATAAAAGAAAACTATACTATGTATAATGTACATGCTCAATAAAGACAGCAAGTCACACAGATTCTGAGGACAATGATGACATTTTTTGCCAGATCTGGGAGCTTTTTTGCTCTTTACCATTCAGTAAAGCTGGCAAAGCATTTGACAGGGTGTCTTTTTAACAAAGTGCTCTCTGGAGAGTGTGATAAATTAATACGGGCCAGAAAAATGCCATCATTAAACCAACATTTTATTGGTGTGGAGGTCTAGCTATTCCCCATGCAGGCTCATTTTCATTATCTAAGAGATGCTGCATGATTTTGCTCAACTATATAAACCTGCAGGGTGGGAGGAGAAGAATGGGAGAGAAAGAGAAAACAGGAAGAGATCCTCACGGACTTCTAAGATCAGGAGAGGACAATCCATTTTCATTTCCTAAGAACATCTCCCTTCCCATGGGAGCCAGGCACTGCAATTGCAGTGGGCAATACAAAGGCATCTCCCTCTCTCCCCTCATTGCATGCAAAATGTTGGATTTCTGTTATACTGCCCTAAGACCTAACCTTGTTAAAGCATTGACTGTAAAATTAATAGGCCTGAAGCCAGACATCATCTGTGAGGGTGCAAATAGATACAACTCCTGTGATGGAGTACAGTTCTGCAGTGGTGGAAAAAAAGGACTCTGCCTCAGACATAAGCACCATAGCACAAGGATTTATCAAAGATTTAGTGTCCTGAGAGTTAACTATTATCAGTTCTCTTTGCAAAGTCCAAGCAGCCGAAAGGAGGTGGTTCTGTGCAGCTTGCATAATGAAATCATGGAGCTCCTTGCCACCAGGTGGGTGGATGCCAGTAGTTTAAGCAAATCTCAAATTGGAATAGAAGTCTAAATAGAAAGAAAACTCCTCTGACTCTAGGAAATCCTGGAGCCATAGAGGTCTGGAGAATGGGAAATTAGCCTGGAGAGTGATCATTACCTACTTACACTATTAGGGCATCTGTATTTGCTGCTCCAGGACACAGAATGCTGGATTGGGCAGACTTTTGGTCTGACCTGCATGGCTGCACTTACCTCCTTAGGCACTGGATGAAAATCCTGAGAGACTCCAGAAGAGTGGCATACACCAAGCAGGATGGTCCTGCAAGGTCACAGACAACAATAACCAGCATGGTCCTTCGCCGTGGGAACATCTGGGCAGATACAGGCTACAGGCATTTTGTGCCTCTCCGTGGCCCCAACAACCCACCATGGCTGGCCCAGTCACAGAGGGCAAGGTGTCCTCTAATGCACTGGAGGGCAAGGAAAAGCCCTTGGTAAACAGGTCATTGCCATGTAATCCTCACTCTTTTGGCTTGCCTTCTTCATTCTCCTCTAGCTGGAGGACACTCCAACTAGGACTGGACTTGCTTCCAAGCATGAGAACTAAAGTAAAAGCAGTTTTTGCACCAGCAATACTGTTCTGTAGAATCAGCTCTCCTGTCAAGAAAAGTCACCTCTGCCTCTGTAGAGGCTGCTAATAGTGTCCTGCATCCCATGGACCAAAACAAGGGTTTTCTTAGGCCTGTCATGGGATGCTGCCTTGAGGAAATGGACACAGCAGCTGCAATGGAGATACCTTCATCACTTTCATGTAACAGAGACAGGCTGACAATTTGGGAGTCAGGAACACATTCGCATAATGGGACCCAATTCCAGCTGTGAAAATGTAATTTACAACCTCAGCAGCTCAAACCCATCTGGAACACTTCAGGACCATATGTTCTGCAGGCAGCATGGATTATTTATCCTGAAAAATTTTGGTGTAAAACACATTTAAGCTTCCATTTAGTATCATGATGTGAAAGTCAGTATCTTTTAAAGAGCTTAGTCTATGGCCTGTCAAAGTGGGAGAACTTAGGCCAGCAGGATCTACTGATTACAGTGAAAGATGACGATCCATGAGAGCTAAGCCTGATCTTTCACATCTGTGCTCATGGCAAACCAACATGCAATTATGACAACTAAGGAACAGCTGCAGAGCTGCAGGCATAAATAGCGCCTGCATAGAGTTCTGAAGTACATGGATACAGGAACAGACCCTCCACTGACATGACCCTCAGCCGCTCTTACCAGTCTCTTTCAAAAGGGACAGGATGAGAGCAGCTGCCAACACGGTCAACAGTTTTTCTGGGTACTGAAGGCCGCCAATGAGAGGCATTGTGGGAATGAAAAGCACCTCTCTCCCTTCTGTGGAGGAAAGTACCTTCTGATCCAGCCCACCTGGAGACACAGGAGAGAAGGCTTTGCCCCAGGTGCCAGGCAAGGGGGCAAAGCTCTGAACAGCTCCGATTCTGAGCCCATGCTCGCTCTTCTTACTTCCCTTATGATCTTCTAGTCTACTCTAAAGGACCCAGAGATAGCTAGGGCTCGTGTCCTTCTCAGCCCTTGCACCTTTGGGATAGTGTCTATGTTATGATGCACTACATATACCTGTGTCCCACTGGAGAATGCCCTGATGCACATTCAAAAGCAGCCTGCCTTGTGCAGACCGCCTTAGCCCAAGCAAGGCACAGGTCTTCCCAACCTCACTACAGCTCAGGTCTCAGATCTGCCCCTGTCCTGCCACTGGGGTGCTTGCTCACTGCCCCAGGTGAGCCAACAAAATCTCATCAGTTGCTACCACAACATGATGGCCACGCCAGGAAACCACCAATAACAGCTTTTAGGGCCAAAGTGACGAGTCACAGGGTAATGTACAGGCCAAAATCCTGCACAGCTAGGAAAACTCTGTTAAGGGACTGCTGTATGCATTGCTGTTAAGAGGCTTACACATGGAGTTTAAGATCGAATTAGCATGTAGAACAAAGTAACATCTTAGAGAGGACTGACCAAAGCCATTCGGGTATACTGTAGAGAGAAAGGAAGTAACACAATAATTCAAGGACAATGATACCTAGTTGATGATGTGATGATCTGAGCCAGACCTGAGACACTGATCCAGGAGGATGGTGATATCTAGCAAAACTTTTCTTGGTTTGAAGAATCAGATAGCCAGTGAAAAAGAAGGGGAAAATTGATGGAAAAGGGAAAAGCAGATTTACTTATATATACTAAGATAGCACTAGTCAAAAAATGGGAACCTGGATTAAAAATATGCATCCAGATTTACTGGCTGTAATAAGGCTGGGGAGTGGGCAGTTAAAGAAGATTCATTAATCACAGAGACATGGTTCTCTCAGCAGCCATATAGCACGCTATCTGTAAGAATTTATAGATCATTATGTTACCCCAAAGGCCATTGTTGTGGTTAGGAGCATGCACTTTGGGTAAGATGCAAAAGACCAACCAGACCATGGAGATGAAACTACCATTTCACTTTGAGAGGCAGATACCAAGGAGAAGAGTGGAGACACATGGGTAAGGGCAGAAGGGGCAGCAAGTGCAACAGGATTGCACTTACCACCCTCAACTAGTCTGTTAAACATGAGCCAGACCTAGGTCCCAAACTGGCAGGTTTAAAGGGTATACATGTAAACTGCAGACACTGTCCTGCCAATGTCATCCCAAGTCCCAATGTGCCCATACAGTAAACCATTTTAGACCCCTCCCACTTCAAAGAGCTGGATGACAACCACTACAGTCACCTAGCCAATATGCTGCGCCAGCCTGAAACAACATATTCTGAACAGCTTTAATGTTGGTTCTGGTGTTGCCTACCTACTCTCTCACAGCTGGAATAAAATTATCTAAACTCTGTGTTGTTTACAAATCTTTCAGTGAATCAGCACGTAAAGGAATTTCTAAAGTATGCTATCAAAAGAAATCAGCCATAAGCCAAGAATGGTGAAAATACTGTATTCATGCCAGGGAAGGTAATTTAGGAATTCTCAACACACATGGAATTTTCTAATACTCAATAAGTAAGCCTATACATGTAATGCATCAGAACCATTGAGCAGCATTTTTTTGTTTGTTTTCATTTAAACCAAAACAGTTGCTTTGAAACAGCTTTTTATCATCCTCCCACTCCATTACTCCACATTTTTTCAGCATCATGAACCTGAAAGTGAAATGGGCTATAAAACAAAATGAAGCTGGCTGTCTTGCTTTCCCTTTGCAGAGGCAGGCAAAGAAAACAGCACACACTGACTGTGCATACAAAATTAGATTTCAAAAATTGTGCAGTTGGCTAAACACAGAAAGATATTTGTTACACAGCTTGTAAATTGACAGTGTTGCTTTAAAAGAAAAAAAAAAGGGGGGGGGGGGGCAAACCTGAAAAAATAGAATGTAAATCTGACACCCCATTTCTATAAACACTTGAAAGTAATGATGCTGCTAATGAACACTGAATTACAGTGTAAATCTAATAGATCAACTCCTGGCACCTACATTATGATGACAGGACTTCATCAGGTGTAATGAATATACCAGAGGAGTAAACAATGATTATCACATTATGTTAAAAATGTTACCTATTTTTCTTTATTATGGAAACATTCGTTTTGTTTTTCCTTCCAACAAAGCAAACACTGGAAAAGCTCCTGCTAGCTTCATACAGCAGGATCTGGGATTTCAGCAGTCATTTCCTCTGGATTATTGCAAGGTATCCGAGGAGTTGCAAGAGGTCTGACTGCTTCTTGCTGTCAGAATGAAAGCAGCATTTTCAAATTATGAAATATCTAATTAAGGAGGCTTTCTTGGTGGCATTGATTAAGTTTTGTTTTCCTGTTGTGATTTCTACCTCAGCTTTGTGCCTTTTTCTTATTTAGCATTAGTGTTTTCCAGGAATAGTGGAAAAATGAGGTTTTGTCATTGCTTACAAAATGAGAATAGCAAAAGTGATTCAGCAAAAGGTGGCTCTAGCACAGGCAAGAGGCATTTTTTTCCACAGAAGGGTAAGGACCAGGATTGCCAGGGAATGGGGATAGGTCTGGGATGAAGGTCTCGAGGCTACTGGGCAGCCAGAGGAGCCAGGCCCGTCACTGCGGGGAGAAGGGGGGTGGAGAAGGTGGCTGCTGCTGCATGAAGAAATGGGAGATACAGAAGGATCAATAAGCCCATGGTAGGCTTGTGCTAGGAGAACTGGAAGATGGACGCAACTTCAGAAACTAGCCGTTGCACCAACAGTGCCTTCATCATTGTATAGATATGACTCTTAGTGACAAGCCTTGGCTCAGATTTGGAGCAACAAGGTCATCTCCCCTCATCTATAGAGGTACCTGTATACCTATTAATAATGTAGTTCATAGGCCCCAAAACAGTTTCCAAGAGGTATTATCAACTAAATGCTGACAAAGGAAAAGAATGAGCTATTGTCCCAGTGTTACATAGATTTTAAATACAGCCACAAAAACCCTAGAATATGCTAAAATAGGAGGTATTTCTGGAAGCCTTTTCCATACTCAGTGGTGCAAGATGCAGTCTTCATCTGAAATGTCTGGAGCAGAGAACAGCTGCAGAGATGAGGCCAGGAAGCAATCTCAAGATTCAGCAATGGCACCATATGTCATAGTCCCTCTTAAATACTTTCTCTGGTCCATTTTAAAATGGTGTGGTGCAAGAAGATGGGAAACACACACTGGAGGAGAAAGCAGGAGTCCCAAGGCCATGGATGAGGTAGAACCTCCCCAAGAAAGAAGGAAGAGAGCTGATGAGGCTGCTGGATGGATGCTGGTCATCTTGGTCAATGCTAGAGCAGCTGGGCTTTTTTCAGTTCTTGTTTTAGTAACAGTGATGAGTGAGATGAGTCAGTTCCTGACTCAGAGTGCATGTCAACTCCACCCCAATCAACCTCACCAGTATAACCATACAAAACTTTACCGCACTTTCCCCGGAGTCTTCAGCTTTGTTAATGGCAACTACCTGGGATTACATCCGCACCTGCTATCCTGTAGTGACATGGGGCACAACAAAAAATACCTGTGACTTGTACTGCACTGTAAGCAACATCCTGAAACTTCAGGGAAGTGACAAATACTGTGGCTATTCTAGAATACAGTTCGGCTGTATTCTAGTCAAAGACCATCTATACCCTAGAAGAGGTCCCTCAGTAGCAGTACATGAATGATTGCAGAGTGTCTGTGGATACAGGTATACAATCATACATCTGCACAAACTCATCAGTTTGTCAAGGTAATGCTACAGCAACATGTTTGTAAGAGATGGTTGGGTTTAGAAGAAAGGGTTCTAGCTTCTCCTGACTTGAGTTTCAAACTCAGCGATACTCCTTTTGCTGTATGCTGTTCTTTTACTATCAAGCATAATGACAAAATCCATTGACCTGGCTAGTTAAGCTGAGTTTATGGCTGCATGGTATCTCTGAAGAAGCAGGCAGAGCATTCTGCTCTATCTTTACTATGGTCTTTTAAAGTATCACAAGGTATCTACATTGCCTGGTCTTATATGACCGTGCCACTAGTTTGCATGGTCCAAAGCATTCACAGTTGCCAGGTCCTCAACCAAAGTTTTTTTTCCACTGGTGTGGACATTACTGTCCAGTAGCTCTGCATTCACTGAGACACTCCACACCAAAATCAAAAGACTTTGTTCTCTAGTCCCCTAAGTCTGAATGGCCTTATGGCTGTTGTTAGCTAAAGCTAGAAACCACTCTTCATCAAACCATGCATTGCAGGAATTTCCTTTTTGGACCATTTGTGGTCTGACTCCCACTTGGAGCTGTTCTAAATCCAGCTATGGCTCAGCCTGCCCTTTAATGATTAGCTATTTCTCCACTCCTTCTCAATGGTGTTTGAAAGGTTAGGATAAGTGCAATCCTGAGCAGACACCCAAGAAAATGGTGGTGCTGAGTGTTAGGTCTTATTGGCTGATCAAATGCTGACCAGTGGAAAGCAGCTGCAGATCCACCCATGTGGAAGGAGGTTCTACTTGTTTACAATGCTTTAATTTGGCTCAATATAAATTAATTTACAGCATGGGCAAGACATAAGGATCATGCTCACATCACATACATCTGTCATCATGTCTGCCTTGACTTCTGCATCTAGAAAAGAACTCTCAAAACCTTTTCCATGAATCTCATGTGCAAGAGAATCCTTTTTCGTCCAGCACCAGCTGAGAGCAGTGAGCACAGCTGGAGGCCTGTCCTATTACCCTGCTCTGCAGCCCCTTCACTGTGACAGGAACGTTCACTGTCCCAGGCTAAACACTTGTGTTCAGTGTTTTGCTACATGAGAAGCTCTGTCATCAATATTTCTTCTTTTTTCTTCTCCCCCGCACCCCCCAACCCCACTCCACCCCCACACACACCCCAATATTTGCTTTAGCTCTATAGTTTTATCTCACACGGTTGGAAACAAAACACCGTAAAGGAAACCAGTATCTTCAGATTTTACTACAGCACTAGAAGAAACTGTCTGCCACCAGGCCCCCTACTCAACCACATATAAGTTTTATGACTTTTGCAAGTACATTGACTATCTGATGTGGTAACTCCAAAAATCTTCCCTCTCAAGTCTTGGGGACAACTGAGAAAGGCTAGTAAATCTTGATTTTTTTTACAGACTTCACTTCAACTGTACTGTGCTGAGGAAAAGGCAATGTTTAAAGCCAAGTGAAATTTTACAGTTCTAGGGAGGAGTTCAGTGTAAAGTGAAAATTACAGGCTACAGAAACAAGGAGAACAGATTAATAGATATGTTTTCTTAATACCCTCAAGAGTCTGATTCTGGAATGGTACTTCCAGATGACACCAATTATTTTTTTTAAGGTTGGTTACTTGATAGTGTTTATATGGTTATGCTGAAGGTCTGTTGGCAATTAGGGCTAGAGATCCAGGACCAGTGAAGGATCTCTACTAAACAGGTCTCCATGCAAAACTGGAAGTGGGAGGTTTTTTGCTTCCTTCAGGCATGGATTCTAGATGCTTCCATGCTGATACGGTTATCTGCTTTGGCCCAGCAATCAATGTGTTTTCTCCCAAAGAGCTGGCACATAATTTCAGATTGCATACTTCCATTTCAAGTAACACAAAGAGCTGGAGAGAAAGCAGTTAAAGTCTTCATTGTGCATAGTTTGCACAGGTCCCGTGTAAAACGTCACAATAGCTCCATTCCTGGGAGTAGCAGCTGCTTCTGCAGACAGCAGGTACATGGATTTTTAAATACAAGTAGACAGGGAGAAATACAACACTTAAATACACTTGCCTCCTATACACATAAATGTAGACATACATAGAATGGCGTCCTGTATCACTAACATACATGTCCTGATAGATATCAGAACGTCAAGTCTCTAGATCCAAACGCTGCTTGGATTTGGCCTATTTCTGATTGTTTTTAATGATACTGTAACTGTGTCCAAGCCAGCAAATAGACTAGAAAGACAAGGGACAGCAGAAGAACTGTATCTCTTTCTCCAAACATTTTCATGATTGACTGGTATATTAATCCATCTCACTACTTGAGGATTTATCCCCCTTTCTTGTTCCTGGCTTCCTAGAAGTTACAAGGGAAATGATTCATTGCTGCTGAAACCTGTTGCTGTAAATGCTGTTATGTTATATTCTTCTGCAGGGGGACAATTAACTCAAGTGTTAAGCGGTGCTGGGGGCTGGAGGTGACCATAGGCTGTCCAGTGCTGTCAGTTTGCATCTTGTTTGCCTCACCCCCAACCAACTGAAATACTTCCAATCAAAGTACTTCTGTATATTTACCTGTCTTGACAAATCTACTGTCCATGAATATTCAGAGATGTTACTTTTCACTCTATGGTGGCTCTTCACAAGGGATGTGGTGGTGGTGTAAGGCATTTCTGTGATAAAAGTGCATCTCTGCCTGGTGGGAAAGTACCTCCTCTTTGGGGGGCAGACCTCATCCCTCAGAGTTCACATTAGGAACCCAGAGCCTATTGCCCTCTGCATCTCTTAATGCTGATGATGAAAACCTAACCACATATGAGCAACGTGCCTCACCTGTTCGTAATTCCAGGTTCAAAACCCACTTCAAAACTGTTCCAGTACAGACTACTTGGAGATGCACAGGACAAATCAGGCTGCAAAATGTAAACCAATACTACAAGGGCTGCATACCATGTACCATGCCTTGATCTGGAATTTAAAACCCTTGTGCTTCCAGCCAGGGTAGAACTAAAACTAGAGCGTGCAGTCATCTTAAGTTATTACATTAATGTTATTCATTTTGTTGGTTATTTCTGGTACAGCCATAGACATAATCTGTACTTGATTACCTGGTCTGCTGCATTGATCTGTAACTGATTGTGAAACTCATGATCCTGTGTGAGACCACTGGAGATATGTCATCATTATTTGTTGTCCAGCAGGAAATGAGTTTAAGTTCATTTACCTTTTCAAAACCTTCTTGTTAATGTTTGTAACAACGAATCAATGACATCCACATTACAAAGCACAGTCCCACAGCTCTCCATGTCAACAGGAACAGGAATGTTTGAAACAGCTCCACTGCATTTTGTTTTTATAGCCTAGTGGAGATTCACATCTGGTTTCCAGAAACAATTAACCATTATAAGGAAGTGCTACAACTCAGTCTTCCTGAACCCAGCCAACTGTATGTAACTATATATACCTATGGCTGAGGGAGATACACATTGCCTAGCAAATAGATTTTATTGCTGCACATAAGCTTGACCGTAGAGCAGAAATATATGCTTATAAAGGACTACATGGCTCAAGGGTCTGATAATGATGTGTAGCGCCTTTCAGTTGTAGGCTGAAATCCAACCCAGATCAGCAGCAAGCAACATCGTTACTACCTAATGACTGTTCGGCAGCCTACAGGAAATGCATGAAATGTCATGAAAAATTACAGCTCCAAACACACCTCTAATATGGAGAGCTGACTGGAGGTATCTCCTCAGGCTCAAGAGAGGCTGAAGACAACTGTCCTGACTCTCTGCATTGATCACCTATATACTGGCTACAGCTGTCAGACTCAAGACCTTCCACCGGCACCAGGACTGCTAAACAAATGGAAAGACTGCTGTTCCTATTGTTCGTATATGCAGTAAGCGTGAGAAAAATCTCACACTTCTGTTTTTTCAGATCTGATCCCGGTTTTATCAGTCTCCCAGACCTGAACAAGGAATTGCTCTGTTTTGCTTCCATTTACAATAAGCATAAAAGTTACAAAAAGTCAGGAAGATAGTTTTTCTGTTATAGAAACCAAACACTGAAAGTGCTTATATGAGCTTCATAATATACATTACAGGCAATCTTCTTATTATGCAGTAATTTAAAAAAGCATAATGCAAACATTAGTTTGACATCATGCTCTTTCATTTCGCAGCAGCATTAATGGGTGAAAAAATTAATTGTTCCTTTTCATCACCCATAGACATCATGACAAAGGCCATGGGTTCCTTCCAAGCTTCAGCCAATCTTCAATCCTTGCAATATTTCCTACAGCACATTTCAAAAATTCACACAGTATGTATGATGAAAGGGTAATTAATCAGTGCCGCATCTTTGGTTTGTGGGTCACTGTGGTTCCTCCGATCATATGGGAAATGTGGAAAAGAGATGGGGTAACTCACATCTGACAAAAGCAATGGTTAATATTCATAACCATCTGGGCAAAATGCATGTTATCTGATTTCTCTGCAGGGAATAATCTTCATGGTCTCATTTTTTGATTTACACTTTGTGTCTTTTTTTTCACCCTTTCTTTTCCCCACCTAAATTACAATGCTTTATTGAATGAAACAGACACAAGCCAGGCTCTGTTGGGAGAATAAATGCTGAGATCATCCACTCTTCCTCGTCTTGGTCTCAGGACAAGACTGTGGACCATCTCTCAGATCAGTGCTGACTTGGACATGTTTCAGGTGTGGAAATGTTGGACATGGTTCTGGCCACTGTGCAATGCAAAATAACACATCATCCATTGATGGCTGATTCCATGCTTTTAAAGCAAAATCTCATGCTTTTTTTGGGACTGTAAGTGAAAACACTTAACAACTTCAGAGCTTCTCCACGTGCATGAGCTTCCAACATCAAGTCTTGCAACTTCACTGCTTCCAGCGACTGAGGCACTATTGCTTCTATTTTATCCAGGCAGAAGCAAAAGCACAGATGTTCATCTGGTGGTCAGACAGAAAGACTAATCAGTAGACTTTAAGAGCTCAATCAGAAATTATTTGTGTGAGTTATCATACTAATTCCTGAGAGGACTTGATCTTCAGTTAGAGATCCACGGCAGCTAAAGGACAATGGGTCTTCATGCGTCCAGCAACTCAGGCATGCATTTTCACAAGGTAGCTGTGATCTTCCATTTACCTGTCCTGAGAAAGAAATAGCCTTGTCCTAGATGAGCTATCCCCCTCTCCCCCATGATCTCTCAAGTGAGAGAGACATGGACTTATGAATGCTGTTCTGCTTCACAGAGACCAGGGACTGCAGTGCCAGCAAGCTAAAGGCATAGCTGGGCAATAAAGAAAGGTTTTGCAATGCAAACCACCTCTGGGAGACTCTCCTTGGCTACACAGAAGTCTTATTGCCTGTGGCATTGAAAGCCTTCAACAAAGATATTCATTCTTAGTTGAAGGACCACCATTCTTCTCAAGGGTACTGATTTCAGAGATATACAGATGTATACATATATAGGAAATACACAGCCAGGAAATACAAGATCTGCATTTTGGGACCAGTTTGCTCCCTGAAAAATTCAGCCCAGGCTATATGTGACACTCAGTTCAGGGAAGTGAAGACAAGCAAGTTTTGTCTTGCCACAAAGTGTTCATACACTTCAAACTCAAGTGATGAAAGAATACCTCTCTTCATTTAAACCTACTCCTTCTAATGCTAGTCAGTGCCCTCTAATTCCTCTAAAACTTTCAGCATCAGTCAAGATAGAGTTCCTAGGTCTGAATTTGAGTCTCCTTGAGTAAATCACATTGATCAAAACAGTGGTCAATAGACAATGGTTTTGCACCTAGTCTTTGAGATAACTAGCTGTTTTAAGTGGTGGAAGTGGAGATGACCCCAACTATTAGGTGTTCCATGGGACAGATCCCATAGAAAACCCAACGTATATCCCCAAAAAAATAACCATCTTGAGTGACTTTGGGGTTAGCTTCTTTCCAACACACCTTCATCTGTTAATAGTATGCAGAGGCTTCACTGAAGTCTGTAAAAGTGCTGCAGGATTTTTAGCTGTATGGTATGTCCACGGTTCATCTTGCTAGCTGTTATTAATTTTTGATCAAAAACTATGTAACACAGCATACATACAAACCACTAGTGCTTTGAAAAAAAAACAAACCAAAACACAACAACGAGGACTGCACTGGAATTGCAGGTTATCACTGGCATATTGAATTCCTGGGCATAACTGTATGCTTATGAATATGGAGGTCCAAACAAGGGCAAGACCTTCATAGTGGGGTGAGAAGTCAAAAAAGCCAGGATTCTTACATGGATATTTCGACACTCGTTACTCAAATGGCTCAGTGCAATTAGACAAACCTCCTAAGCCAATAATTTTTCCATATTCATCCTCACATCTTAGATCATTACCCTAAGGTTACAAGGCTATTGATTTGAGATCAATTTCTCTGAAAGACAGATGTTTCCCCCTACAGCAAAGGCTACAGACAACAGGGAAGAGTACCCTTGATACATCATAGATCACCTTGGCAAGTATCAAGCTTTCCCCCAACAAGTTATCATTCTGCAGATGTCTTCAGCACAATCATTATGCCAGTCCTCGAGCAGCAGTTTCTTTAATTAGGCATCAGGATGGTATGGAGGAAGGCCTGACCTCTGAATATACCTATAGGAGGAAGGGGGCACTGCGGATGTTATTTGATTGCCAGGCTGCATAAAATTTCACCTCTTACTTCCCAGCTTCCTATGGCTCTTCTTCCATTTTTTACTCTGATTGCACTTTCTCCAGCTTCTCTGCTGACCTCTCTTACTAGTGTCATGACATGAGCTGGCAGGACATGTTTCAGTACCAGACATGGCAGTGTCAGTTTTCCGTCCTGCTAGCCCTGTCTTCTCAGGGAGTCCAGGGAGCTGCTGGCATCTTCCGTGTGATTACCTCACATAGACATTTGTAGGTTTTGCTGCTGGATCTCAAGGTTACTAAACAGTATTGAGATACACTGTGCTGGGCCTCTGGAAGTAGGATGCAGGCACCTCTTGGTATGTTAAACAGATAGATCATGTGGAAGGGGAGAAGTGGATAACCCATGCATGGGTTGAAGCAGGGCCTTGAGCTTCCTTCAGTGGAAAACCACCGGGTATTTACAGCCTGTAAAATACAGTTCAGAGAATAAGATCATTACTTGACTTAGGTCAGTATAATTCCCCCAGCAGGTTATCAGCTAAAATCACCTTGTCTGTTCACTCCTCCTCCCTTTCAAGTGGAGTCATGCTGTCTTTGTGCCTCCATGAGAAAACGTCTTCCCAGCAATTCTGAGGGAGGAGAATAAAGAATACTCTCTGTTTTCTATGGCAAAAGTCTTGAAGTTCCCTAGGGATTCTGGCCATCACATGCACAAAACCATAAACCAATATTCACTCCTCCTAGTCCAGACCATCACATTTGTTGTTTATTCTTGCTGACAATCTTCTGTCAGCCTGCTCATGTAAGAGCAGCAGGGACAAAGACATAACGGACACTACCCTTTTCCTGGGTATGTACGAAGAGACCCTCACTATCCCAACCTGCTAACATGCACAGTGTAGTAAATCCTGATCCCAGGCAAGTGGTTCTGAACCAGAGTGAACGTCTTCCTTGTCTAAAAATCATAGAACCATTCCAGTTTATCATATGTACCACTGAAGAAAACGTTGCAATGCACAGCAATTTATTACACAGTTTAGTAAATTATTCCTGCCATGCTGGAGGATACTGGCCCAAATACAGTAGTTCTCACTGTGCATGACATCAGTGAACCAGATTCCTCACTGGTGGAGAGATGGTAGGCACACTATTTGCCTGTGTTTTTAAGCCTTCCCAGAACACAGTATTTCCTACCCTCCTCTGTAAAAAGGTTGCCTGTACCATCAGAGCACAAGCCAGATGGCTATATTGACACGCAGTGACATCTGTTATGTCTGTGGAAACCCAAGTGCCAGGCTTGCTAGTGAACCTACTCCACAAAGGAACACTTCTGCATGGTGCTAGACAAATGGCTATATATCTGAACTCATGAAAGTACCGTTGAGGAAGCACACTGGAAATGCAATGTGTCATACATGCATTGTTAGGGTAGGTACTCTTCCTGTAGATCTGAATATTGAGCATAGTAGCAAGATAGAGCAGTGAGAGGGACAGAAAAAAGGTGCTGAAAGGCACATGGATGGATGTCTATCATAATGTTCTGAGTCTTCTCTGCCAGAGCTCAGGTTTGTCCCACACTGAGTCAAAGGCTAACCAAAAGCATCCCGAAACACAGGGAAAATTAATTTCATATGAATTTTAGGATACATTACATGTCCTTCAGGACATATCATTGGCACGGGGAAACAGACCATTTCCCAAACATTCATTCACCCTCAATGTGAACAGGTTTCTTGCAGCTGCCAGTACACAACTGCAGCACAGAAAAAGAAGGCAACACAACCCAGAGGGAGAGTCCAAGTTCATTTCCTTCCCACACACACTCACTGTGGTCCAGCCCATTAAAACCTCCTAGGAACTTTTATGTGTTGGTTTGATGGCAGCATGGTTGAAGGCAGCATGCTGTTAATCTGTATGTCACAGGTAACAAGGGAGAGTTTGCAATGGACCAGAAGATGCGAAGGAGTAAGTGTCTGTGCAGCAAATGATCTTTCCAGGCAAGGCTCAGAAAGGAGTTAACCATTCAGCCAGTGACTTTTTAATGCTTTATACAAGGATCTGCGGCAGGGTTTGAACAAAGCAAACCAGCAACAGAATCTAATACAAAAGCTTCCAGCCTTCCCCAGGTCCCTTCCGTCGGGTCCCATCTTCTCCCGTCTCAGCCTAGCAGTTTCTGAAATAGTTCTAGTAGGCTACCAGATCCTGCATAGGGGCGGCCTTTTTCCTGCCTGACACATTCCCTGAAACAGGACAAGTCTGTATTTAAAGATATTTAACACTGTTAACCCAAGACTAATGTTCATATGAGTTCTCCCTCCCTGTAAATAGCTCATTCAGACAAACTGCTGGTATTTGTTTCATCTTTTCATCACTAAACTGCAGTATTAAAATGCAGAGAAACATAACAAAGCATGCAATAAATCCATCCAAACAGAAAGTCAAGACCATGCAAGAACAGCTTTAAAGGTAGATAAAATATCAACTGTAAATAAGTTACTGTAGCTTAACATAGCCTCAGCTTTTACTTGATCAAGGACATGGAAAAATGCCAATATTGCATGTCTCACAATGAGGCTGGGTGGCTGTTCTACTTCGCAGTCTATTTTGGAAGAAGATCAAGGGGTTAGTTTTAAAGACGGATGGGCAGCATCTGGGAAAGGGACATTACAGAGCATGAGTTTTTTGGGGAAAGTACAGAACTTCATTTCAAAATTACCTGCTGCTTGGTTTTTCAACTCATGCAATATTCTTGCAGGTGAATCAGAGTAGTGGGTCTTAAAAAAACAAACAGCAGTCCAGGCAACTCAATTTGTTTCATCAGATTTCATAATCTCTCTGCATAGACTCTCATCCTCCTCATAGAAGTCCTTTCAGGATGGGAGGAAGCAATGTTCCCTCTTCTCTTGACAGCTCTAATAGGACAGGAGCATGCAGTATAATTTCACACATGGTGTTTGCTTGTTTGTATTGGAGTAACAAGCAAAAACAGGAACAAGTCCAAATTAAACAGGCTGACAGGCTGGACTTGTACCAACAGTTCACAGTCAAATGCTGCTGTACTCCAGCTTGTGTGCAGTCCAAAAATAGGATTAGTAGCTGTATTTTATAAATGTGCCTTTATCTTTATAATGGACACAGTAACATCTGAGTATTTGGATATCCCACCAGAGTGAAGATTACAGTTTAGAGTTTCTAGACCCTAGTCCCCATGTGCTGCCCACACCTAACTCAAACTAACTGTAAAAAGTACATCACTTTTTAGTTTATCAGGTTTTTTGTCTGTCTGAGAATAAAAAAACCAAACTCTCCAACACCCAAACACATTTTAAAATGCCAACTGATGAGTGCAAGTAATACAGGAGCAGATAAAAAAGAAAGAAAACAATCAGCCTGTAATGTTTATGGGCTCCTTTGTCACATCTGTGCCTAAAATAAATCACCCAAATAAAGGTTTTAATTCCACATTAGCGCATACAGCAGTTTATTGAGTTTATGGCTGATGGTTAAGCTTTACGAACACTTTAGTATTTCAGTGCTACAAGGAAGGAACTGCTGAGCACAGATGTTTGCAAAGAGTGATAATAGGATAATAAATTACTGCAAGGTAAAGACAAACTCTCAACACCATAGACTTATTGCTCTTATTTATGCAACAAAAATATCTTAATGCATTCAGTAATATGTTGTCAGCAATGCCTGGCTGGTGCTGCAGTGAGCAGAGATATAGCATGCTATGCCTGAGGAGTAAGGGATTGTTTTGTCGTTTGAGTCAGCATGGTGGAGGCATTTCTTGTATCCAGTTCTTTGAGTTTTCCTTTGCTGACAGCCCCAGCTGAAGACTGATGATAAAGACTGATGATAAAGAAGTAAGTTTTGGAGATGGCAGAGGCTGGGAGGGGGCTGAAGGGGTTGTGTTCCCTCTTGAAAGGCTAGGAAAAGCAGTTCTCATCATGTCACCACAACTCAAGAGGAAGTGAAGGCCAGGGAAAGAGAAGGGAGTTTCAAAGAAATGGGATGGATGATTCCATTAGCAGCACAGGATCTGAGCCCCTTGAACTTAAGATTAGACCAAGAAAATAATTTTATAGTAGGTCTGTGCCTAATTTCTGCCTCCCTTTCTTTTTACCACCTGTTCCCAGTGTGTGCTTGGTCTAGCGTACCAAAACTAGACAAACTGTTCCTGAGATAGAACTGGATTTCACAGCACATGCTCATCCTGACTAACACCAAGCTACAGGAGAACATCATGTCTACTTCTAAGACATCAATACAAGCCGAGAACACTTGATGATCCTCTGTTCATCCAGGCATAGGTTTGTACATTCAGTATGGGCCAGCTGGGACAAGCAGGGAGTCCAAGCAGTTTGTTCTGAAGCATGCTGCTTCTCACAATCACCCTCCTGCATATTGGCTATTTTCTACCAGGTGAGAGGAGGAGCATGAATTCTTCTGGCAGCAGCTATGTTATGGTACATGCCACCATCCTCAGCATGCCTCTGGCAGCTGCCAGCACTCAGCACTGCTCAAATAGTTCTCTGCCCCATAGGGATTTTCTGATTTTCTTGTTTCTTCCCAGAAGATTGTAAGTGAACCTGATGGAGCAGAAGGTGTAGAGAACATGTCTCCATGGGCACTGGTTTGGTTTGGAGCAGAAATTTTAACTCCAGCTCAACACCCTTCTGCAAAGACCTTTGAATACTACCAAAATACAGACGAGGCTGCAAGCAGGTGAAAAGGCTAATTAAACCTCCTTTTTCATTTAGAAGACAGAAACTCCCTAGGAGATACTTGTATTTGACAAGCATGGGGAAAAAATACATTAGGAGTGATCAATGCAGAAAAGGTCTTCCTTCTTTTACACCAGGTTCATTACTTTCCTGTTCCTTCTTTAAAATCATTTCTCTAGATCTATGAGACAAAATTTGACAATGAAAGCAGTTTTCCTGTGTCCCTCATAGGCAGGAGACAGGGATGTGTTTAAACACTGATCTAGTGTACAGGAACCCTCCCTCACATAGCCACAGGAACAAAATTTATATATCTGGGTCTTACCTTCCCACTGTAAAGGACAGGATAAGAACACAAGAACAAATCCAAACCTGTGCATGTGCTGCTCAGACCCTCTCTCATCACAGAGACATTTCCCTCCTGAGCAGAAATATGAGGCCACTGTAGGGTCACAAGCAACTGAACACAATGAAGGAGGAGGTAGCTCTATAGGCAATAGACTTCCAGCACTGTCTGGTCCTTCAATAGCTCTCAAGTGCAAGAAAATTATCTGTGACTCTTTTGTCATGAAGTGACAGACAGTGGCACTGTGGTGTTGCTGGGTTTGATCTCCAGCACCCGCAATATTACCCTGAAGGAGTATGAGTGTTAGGTGTTTGCTCCTTAAAGCTGCATCCTTTCCTAATAGGGGCTACTCCTCTCTGAGACTCACAGGCATCTCATGTGGTTGCTTTTATTTAGTGCCTTCTGGTCACTGGCAGAGGTTTTCCTTCTTTGATTGGCCTACTTGTGTCAGATGACCAGAGAAGGAACATGTGTGAAGGCTGCTTGCTTAGACAGAACAGGTGGCAAGGCAGGAGAAGTGAGTGAACTACCTAAAATGGTGTTGGAAATGCTTTTGCTTCCAGTTTCATGAATTAGCTTCTATCACAGGAAAAAGCAGGTGGAAAGGCTGAAAGTGCTATTTCCAACTGAAAATGTGTCCATATCGCAAGCCTGCAACGTCATCTCATTTTACCGTGTTAAACAGTTGAACCCACAATGTCACTTTAATTCAAGCCTATTGATAATGTTGGTAAACGAGGAGGAAAACAGATGAAAATGAAAGCGTGTTAAATGCTGGTGCAAGTATGAAGTGGCTGAGCCATATGTGCATGCTGTGTTTGGCCTGAACCTGAGAGTATTGACTAGAGAGAGAAAACTGTTTATCCAAAACCGGCACAGTCCTTCACACAGTTTTTCCATATGATCACTCTTTGGTCACTGATCCTGGTATGAGAATTTAGTCAGCAGCACATGAGGCAACCAGCTATTGGGGACCTGCCCTGACAATTTTTGACTAAGTGACAAAGTTCGGTGAGGACTCATGCAGGAGAATAGGGCATAGCTCAAATCAGGACAGGAAAAAGCCAAGCAAGGCAAAGAGGAATCTTCCAGCTCCACAGCCAGCTGCAAGCCAAGCATATATGGAAATAATAAATAGTTGTTGTTGCCTGGTTTAACTGATGGAATATTTCTCATGCTTAGGAGAAGGACTGGAAGCAGGCATTGCAAAGCCACCATTGTTACATCCTTCACTTTTTTAATGAAGTTTTTAATTAAAGTGTTTGTTTTGTGGAAAAGACACAAGTCAATAATTTCCACCTTTTCCCCTGCTCCCTCCCCAAAACATTTCAGACAAACTGGCCTTTTTCAATAGAAACCCCTTTTAACTGAAGTGTCCTGAGTGGCTGTTCCTATGAATAGAGGGCCTCAGATACCAGGCCATAGTAACAGCAAAGTCTCTGCCCAAAGGCTATTAAAATCCTGAATGGAGCTTGATGTCCACCTCAGGCAGCAATGTGCACAGACTGGAACAGTAGCATTACTACAGAGCATTACTCCCTATTTAAGTAATTCAGCTCTGGAATGGAGGTAGCCAGGGGAGAGGGGTTTCTCAGCATTTCTTATCAGCATCTTGTCACACAAGCAACTAAATAATGGTCTTACCACTTCCCTTACACAGGTAATTCATAAGTGCATCTTGCAAATATATTGAGGGAAGCCTACGTTTTCTCTTTAGTTGATACCTCTGCTAGAGAGAATTGGTCCAGAAAGAAAGGTTTAAATTTATCAATTTCCACAGTTCAATTTATTTTTCCTCCTTTTGCCTGAGAAATTTTAAAGCCAAATGCCTGATTGTAGTTCTCCCATTGGGAAAGTAATACAGCATCGGTAGACTCACTCCCAGTCACAGCTATCAATCCAGCTTGAATGTCTCCTACTTGCGTACTCTGAGTTAACTCTTAACCCATAGATGTTTTTAATATTTTTAAAAATGTTGGGCAATTTTCCATCTGCCTAAAGACAGTGCTCCAATTTATCTGTTTGTTCGTTATTAATTGATATACAATACTCTGAGGCAGATTGCACATACATGCAAAGCAGAATATAACAAAGGAGGGAATCAAATGCAGTCCTCTTGGCTCTCTGGTTTTCTACTAAACCCTGACGGCAGTTCTACTTCTGCCACACACCTCATTATTTAACTTATAAATTCATTATTTCCACTGTAATCTTGCTGAGTCTTGGCACAGGTGAAGAAAAAGCTTGTGCTCAAGCTGAGTAGTAAATAACTGAACTTGCAATCATGAGAACTAATGTCAACACTTCCATGGCCATTTCATAACGATCTGTGTTGAACCAAGGCGTGAGATCTCCATTCTTTTGTTAGCTCTCCTGAGTGAGATAGGATTGTTAATATTCATCTTCCTCTGATATGATTTGGTTTCAGAAACTCCATGGGAACCAGCCAGATTAGAATAATAAAATAACAGTAAATTGCTTGTGGCAGAAATTGTATATTAAGTCTCTCTAATGCATTCAGTCTCTGGACAGCAACAAGAACATGATAACTGAATTAGACTTTTAACAAGATTTTGACGATTGATGAAGCAAATAAAACCTTTAAAACAAAACGTTCCCTCCCCCACCAGTCACATCTGAGCTGTCAGTAGAGAAATCTGGTCCACCTTCTTCATGAATTAGTATCTCTGTTTATGTATTGCTTTTCTCAGCATTCCCATTTGCCACAAAACCAGCCAACCCAGCTTATTTTGTTCTGGCATTATTAAAATTACTATTACCATTGCAAGTATTTCCAAGGGAGATAATATTAATAACAGTCTCTTCCATCAGATCCTGTCAGTTCCTCGAGTGATTAATATTCCTGCCTGCAAGAAGCATTATATCACTTAGAGAGAACATATTGCTTGGCTCGTAGGCTGTTCTTCATGGTCTGTGATGAGTGCATTGTGATCTGCCATTATTGCATTACTGTTTACACAGCTTGAGATGCCTCATGAGGCAGTTAGAAATGAGCTGAAATTCAGATAGATTCAGATCTGGAAAACAAGAAAACCTGACACAAACGTCTTCAGGCTGTTTGACCCTTTTCAACCCCCACGTCACATCCCCACTCAGTGTTGCTCTCATTCTTTCCCCTACATGGGATACAGGTGGTAGCTGCATTTCTGTACGTAGGGCCAGTGAACCCATCCTTGCAAGGATGACCATAGGCAATCTGCTGGCTCCCAAGCACCATGGGCTCCTTACAACTGTTTTCTACATAAATACCACACTGTGTCTGGGGGGAGCTTCTACTCACTTTGAGACAAGTCACTTCAACTCCTTGGCAACAACTATCTAGAAGGAATCAAAATCAGCTTTTATTTTCATGGAAATAGCCATAATCTGGATCTCCCCAGGAAGCCTGGTGATCAACTCTCACTTGTATAATACAGACTTGAGCACAGCAATCTTTGTTTTGAACACAAGCCCTTCATGGAGTCTATTCCTGAACACTCGATAAAAGGTGCACTTTAAATTATGCAGATTATATACAGCATGTGGGTTCAACAGCAAGTTGCCAAGCAAACCCAAGGACAAATCTTGCTTCCACAAAGTCTGGTCTGTGCCATAAATGATGGCCAAAGGTATCTGATTTTCCAGGGTGGTCTAAAACAAAGCCAGCTGATGGCTCCTATGCCCTCAGTGCCTAAATTGCAGATTATTTAGATCACCTTGTTTCTTAGGTGGATGCCCCCAAAGCAAATATGGAAGCAGTCAAACCTTGCTGACACCATGGGGACAAAGCTGCACAGGAAAGGAGTCAGGGAATCTGGAAGGATGGGTGGATTGCCATTCAGTGACAGGTTGGAGACAGATGTTGAACACCTTAGGTAACCAAGTTCACTGATTCACAGCAGAAGAAAAAAGACAGCAGCAGCAGAATTAACATGTTAAAGACTAAAGGACTCACCAATCCCCTTTCTTGGACCTGTATACCCCTGTAGACAAGTGTAGAAATGCAAGCAAGATAACTTCCCCTGTAACCCTGGAGCAGAATGCAGGTTGTGACCTCTGGGTCTGTAGAATATCCAGGAATGGGGAGGTGGCAGGGAGCATATGATGTATGACAGAGGACAGGGGTGGTGGCTAAAGAAACACTCTTCATGACTAGGATAGGGTGGCTGTAAAAGGCACTCGCTAAGCCACAAAAGTTGGCAAATCCACTTCCAAACATGGATACAGAAGAGGTATTCAAACAACGGGGACTGGATCTTAAAAGTGCTTTCAGCTGGGAATCTCAGTTCAGGGTTTGTGTTCAGCTCTTTCTGGAGAGATGATCAAGCTGCAAACTGCAAAACTTTTTACTTTCACTTCTGTTAAGACTCGGGGTTTTTTTTATGAAAAAGAGGCATCAAGTGTTAGGATGAACAGAATCACAGCTATAACCCTGAGAGTTGTTCTGAGGTTGATAAAAGAATTTTCCATCAAAGCAAGATTTCTGCATAGGAAAAAATCTGCATGGTGCGTGTGAATTGGAAAGGTTTTCTAGGAAGGAAACTTTCCCAGATGCTTCTCAGAGCATCATTCCTGCTTCCTGATCATCTGGCTCTAATGTGCCCATATTAATCTCCCTCCCAAAGATGGGCAGAAATTGCTGATCTTCTTATGCACCAAGTAAATCCTGCATTTGGTCCAGCTTGTATGTGCGGCAAAAGGACCATACTGTCCAGTGCCTGACTGAAAAAACCAGCTCTGTCACAGCAAAGAAAGAGAAGAGAGAACAGAGCACGAAATGAGAGAGAAGAGAATGAAAATAGGAGGAAATTAAGAAAATGTGAAACCAATTACGTATCTCTGAATGTTGTTAAAACTGAAGAGACAGAGTTTCATCTTTACAGGCATATTTTACTGTATGTTTCCATTGCTTTCATTCTAAATTAATGTGAATAATCACTACCATAGCTTTCATTTGATATTGCATTAGCACAAAATTGTCCCAAATCAGAGACGGGGTGGTCCCTTGATACTGTACACAAACATAGCAGAACTAAAAAGGGCCTGCGTACAATAAAGGAAACAAGAATCCAGTGCAGGGAACCTTGTTATTCAAATGCACAGTGCCCACAGGTCAATATCATGCCATACTGAACAGAGATTTGGTGGTGTTTGAAGGCAAATAGCATTTGAACATTTTTTTCAAAGCAAAAAATAGAAACTTCTCATGGGAAGCAGATAATTTCACAGGAACACATCTTTTGCTGAAAATTTCATTTTTTTTCCAGCAGAAAGCTTTTTCAGTCAGTGGATTCCAAGCTGAATTCCGTGTGGTGGTTTGTGAGGCCACAGAAATGATGCTCCGTGGCCAGCTTTCTGTGGAGTCATATTACCTTCACAACTTTTCCAATTAAAGCTTTAATGGAAAGACTATTTGGTGCAGTCATTTGCATACGGAAAAGAGGATCCAAAATCATGGGTCTTGATGAAGCATTTCTAAAATGTTAAGATCTAGTGGACATGAGTTGGCAGTTACTATATTACTCCACGAAATAGCAGTTTCACCATTTGGAGGAATTCCCTGTCCCATCTGCACTTCTTCATAAGACTACTACACACATAAACACCAGAAGCCAAGACAGGCTTAATTACTTTTGTCTCTAGATTTAACCTAGAGGTAGGTACATCCTTTTCCCAAGTTGCTGAATAAGAAAAATACGTACTGCAAAATCTCTGATAGAAATTGCTAACAGAAAAGCTTAGCTGGATAAGATGACCACTCAGAGATGGAATCCCATCTGAAGCTGTTAGAAGTCAGAAGAATGCCTGCACCTTATCAAATGTGTTCTGAAAGGTCCCAGAAGAGCTGGAAAAATATCAGCGCTTTCTTTCATCCTATGGCTTGGCTAAATGACCTCATTATGGAAAACAAACCCTGTTTCAGCCAGCTGTTATCATTGCATCCCCAGCCTCCATGCTTATCTCCTTTGAAGTTGAGCAGAATGTAGAGGTTGCCAGAGACAAATGTGAGCTCCCCATGCTTTCCCTTAGCTAAACAGTGTGAAGGAACAGCCTTGCTCCCATACAAAACCCTAACCACAAGTCTCACAGCTGTTCCAGTGCTAGCCAGAGTCAGCCAAGAAATGCTTGTAATAAGGCAGTCCGGAAGGTGCTGAGAGACCTAAGTGCTGTTGCTGGGAAAACCACATTTCAGTCCTTCACATCTGGATCTCACAGTTGATAGGGTCACCTCATGTGTGGCCAGAGACACTGCCAACACACTTAGGAAGTTCACTGCTGTCTTTCAAAGGTCACACTGCATGCAGCATGGCAGAATCAAAATAGAAAATACGACTGGAGAGCAGAGGTATAGCAAATAGGGAAATCGCACTGCCTATATTTAGCTTGCCTTTTCAAGGTGGTGTTAGAAAGACAGTTTTGAGGCTCAGCTGTAAAAAATTTGTATCTCGTTTGTATACCTTTTTAAAATTGTGTTCCACAAAAACGAGTCACATTCTCACATAGTATACTAAAACAAAAAAATTAAAACACAGAAATATTTGTTTCAGGAAAACAATTATTTTCATTTTCAAAGTTTCTTTAGGACAGCATATGCATCTTGTTCTATTTTTTCTTAAAAACCAACTATCAGTGTGCACATATTTATATTTATATAGAGTAAATATATGAAGGCATGTATATATGCACACAGTAATCAGTGTATATGTGTAAATACATATACAAGTACATATAGAAATATCTATTACACAATCTACAAACAATAAGCATATTATATGTATATTTAGGTGCCTGAGAGTTCAGCTGAACCTGATGAAGAGCTTGTAATCTTCAAAACTAGGTTGTAAACTAACAACACACAGGCATTGTGAGGTTTTTCAGTGGCCAGGTGAAAACAAGGCGGTGAGATACAATATGTATCGGCTGCCACGACCAGTCACTTAGGCTGACTTTACCAATCACCAGTTTAACTGAGGTCAATTATGTAATACTCAAAATCATGTAATTATGGGAGCACAGTCCTGGGAGGTGCCTTGAAGAGAAACACAGGGCCAGATTATCTTCTGGTGCAATCCTGGTGAAGCCAGTGGAAGCAGGCTGAGAATAATCATATCCTGTTAGGACACAAGAGCTGTGTACTTGCTCAGTGGCAAGTACACTTGAACGCTGGCTCAGTGGCAAGTGCCCCCCTCTGGAGGGCACCGGTTTGTCCTGATCTTTCCAGGAGGTTTATGGAAGGATTTCAGTGAAGCCTAGGGCATACATTATCTAATTTGCATATTACACCTGGATCCATAGTCCTTAAAGTGTAGGTATCACAGTTTCATTACTGTGGTGGCAAACCTTGCAGGACTACACACCATCTGCTAAAGATGGAGCAGTTCCCTCTCTGTCCCTGAATCTGACTGCAAAGGACAACTTTGGTAGCCAGGTTGCTAAAAAGAAAAAGCTGTGTAACACTTTTCAGGAAAAGTCTTTTTGTCGTTCTGTCTTCTAGGATGGAGTCTACCCTAGGACCTACCATACTGTGTCACCTTACAAATGTTCTTCTCAAAGGGTGCTTAAAACTGAGCCAAGAGAAGCAGAAGTAGTAAAAATGTCAATATTTATCAGCTTCTTGTAGTCTGTTTCAGTTTTGCTGAAGGTATCAGCTCTTTGGACAGGAAAAATGTATTTTTCCTTGGCATGCTTAACAAATAATAACAGCAAATTGACCAAGAGGTCTTCAGGACACGCTGTATCTGGTATACATGTTCATATGTTGTTCCCCCTTAGATCCTAGTTGTAGGTTTCCAAATGACATAATTGAACTATTGTCTTGATAATTAAATCCATATGTGGGCCCATGCTATACAGATTCCATTTCAACTGCATTTTTTTATCACTTTTTGCACTATTACCTACAAAAAAAGGGTTTGTGTTAGATTAGTACAGATTAAGCAGATCAGGGTCTAGGTATGTGTGGGCAGTATATGTGATACAAGGATGTGGATGGTTAAACATATTTCTCCCTTGAATCAGATTCTTTGCAAATCACTTTCCTAAATTCTCCTTCCTGTCCCTTAAATAAAATTATTAATTGATTAATCCATATCTGGCCAACAAGGAAAAAGGAGGTGGTAGAAAATTTCAGGAGTTTAATCCTGGCATAAAAAAAGATGGAATGTACAAACTGGCAAGAAACTCAGTGGGGCAAGAGAGTTTTACAGGTAAATCATATAAATTGGGAGACTTGCAAGCAGGAGAAAGCCATGCAGTGAAAATATACAGAGACAGAAATAGGAGTGCTGAATCAATGACGTGAAGCAGAAGATAATGCATCAATTTGAAGTGGATAGGAGGCAAGCAAGGAAGGGGATTATAAGCTTTGTTTCATGCAAGGCCTCGACGGG
The DNA here is from genome assembly GCF_023634085.1 of Falco cherrug. Taxonomy (NCBI): domain Eukaryota; kingdom Metazoa; phylum Chordata; class Aves; order Falconiformes; family Falconidae; genus Falco; species Falco cherrug. Next base: position 24,635,230 of record NC_073700.1, on the reverse strand, counting down.
AGGACATGACTATTACTAAATCTCTGAAAATGAGGGGGCTACAGTAACCAGGAGAAAAAGTACCAGGGTTTGGGTAACTTTTCTATGAGAAAAGACAAGACAATTAAAATATTTCCTGGAGATAAAAATCATTCTGCAAAACCAAGCCACAATTCCCTTGTAGCATTCATAAATAGCCTAAAAATCTTGTTTACAGTTGCAATTGCTATTTGATAGCGTTATTGTCGAAGAGATTAGTAACTCCTTTCAGTTCAGAGACATTTAAATTTAGCAGCAGGAAAAAGAAGTTTGTTGAGTGTGGAATCCACCCCTGCTGCTCCAAAACAATCAGAAACAGGAAAAAGTCATCAAAAGGGAGTTTTAATGAGTTATAGAGCTATTGTTTACTGGTGAGGTCTGAAAGCCTGAAGCCCAAGCCTGGAGGACCTCTGTGACCCTGCAGTGCCTCTCGGTGGCAAAATATTTGCTTGAAATTACGTCAAAACAACACAATGTGTGTGTCTGAAGGCCGGGGGCGGGGGGGGTGGGGGGGGTGGGGGGGTGGGGGTGGTGCGGAGCAGGGAACAACTTTGAGAAAAATAGTGGAAATTCCCTGAGCCTCTGAATGTACTGAAGGCTTTCCTTGAAAAACAAGGCAATAAACAGCAGCTGTATTTGTACCGTTCAAGCTAACACTGGCAGGGTCTCCCTCAAGGGTGCAAAGAGGAAGGCTGGATTTGCCAGACAGGCCAAGAAACAGTAGCAACCCTTTGCTCCACACCCACCAGGCGTGGGGGAGCTGCAAGGCTGATCCTGCCTGGGCACAAGCCTCAAGGGCGCAAGCGCCCATGGGCCGAGGGGGTTGCCAAAGGCCTTCTGTGGCCAGCAGTCTACAGGTAAAGAGGTGCTGCCGTCATCTCATGAGGCTGTCAAAGTGAAAGCTTCACAGGGAGATAAGGAAGCGCTTCTGCAGAGAGGGGCTGAAAACAGGAAGCTAATTTTTCCGAGGAAATAATTATACAGAAGTGCTGAGTTTTTGAGCAGGGAGACTTTGGTTGCTTTCCCAGAAGTGTCCCTGAGGTAAAAAAGCACATTAACTCAGTGCTCAAAAGCAACAGGACAATTTTACTGTGCTGCTGACCAGCAGTTACTGAATCAGTAGCATGGGTCTGATAGTAGCCTGCTGCACCTGGCACACTCCCTGGTCCGAAAAGGACAGCGTTCCTCTCTGCCTGTCCCTGATGACTTCTTGGGTGGAAAAATCTCAGCCAAATTTAATACAAGTTATGCTCCAGGGAATGGGTTACAGACCCCACCAGCCTCCCCAAAAGCATCTGAGTAGGAGGAAGTCAACAGGTATAAAAAGGAGCAAAAAGAGTAAGTTTCCCAGGAGAACTGGGCACATTAAAATCAGCAGAAGACCTTCCCCTGGAAAAATAGCAACAAGCTCTGTGAACTGCTCAGACAGCAGTCAGTGGTGACAGGGGTGCAACATACAGGCTTAGGTTATGCAATATGACAGGCAACCTGCTCAGCCACACACTGTGTGACCTGGAGAATTTGTTTACCTATCCATCAGAGTAATATTCCCAACACCACAGTTCCACCGGGGTGCCAGCAAGATCCTTGGGAAAAGTACAGTGACAGTCATGAGCCAGCTGGCCTATCTAGGCATTCATCTCCTGTCTTTTCCAAACTGCACTTACACCAGTTGGTGGCACCACGAACAGCTTTGCGGCATCCCAAGGGACTGCCCTGGCAGCTGGGAAGGGACACCTTTTGCACACTGTGGAGCTAGACAGGAAGCAACTCACAGCAGCCTCCAGGTTCACAGTCCCCATGCAGATTTTAGTTCTTCTCATACACAGCTGAAAAGCAAGCTGTCCCTTTGCATATCACACCCTGGCCAGCATGATGTCACTAACACCCCTTAAACTTTGTCATTATTGCCACAAATAATCAACTGAAGAAAACAGATGAGAGCCAGCTGCCCTACAGGTAACAGGGAATGCTATTTGACACTGTACTTGACATTTAACACACATTAAAATTGCTATATATTTATTATATATATATAATATTATATATATAATATAAATATATTATATATATTGTAATATATATAATATACTTATAGTTATATAGGTGTAATTATGATATAAATTTATAATATATAATATATAGTATAATATGCATAATATATAATATCAATAATATAATAATATATTATATAAATTATATATAAAATTTATAAATCTGTTTCACCACACAGAATGCCAAGCCAGACCAACTATTTTTATTTTACCAACACCAACTATGAACAGTTTTGTTAAGCCGCCAGATTTTATTTTGCTTTTACCTTTGTTAACATTCCAAATAGCCATGTTTTATCTGCACAAGATCACTTAATCGGGCGTATGGCTTTCCAGGGAAATGTAAAACAATAGCCTTGCCTAAAGTCATATAAATTTCTATTCACTCATATCATTCCACCAAGAAGCCGAAATATTTTAATTAGGTAAAACATGTAGTCAGGCTGCAAGTAAGAATTTAAAAGCAGAAAACATCCATAAAAAGACTTGCAAAGTGGCCACTAAAATTCAGATTCTTCAGCTTTTTGCAAGGCCAGTTAAAGATTTTTAGCCCATTAACATCCGCAGCACCTACAGCTGCCACTAGATCTGTAGACAGCGAAGACTGTGAAGAATCCTTCCCTATGGCAGGAAGAAGGACACTTAGAAAATGTGGAGAGATGCAAAAATGTCCCAGAACTAGCATGACTTGAATTCTAATGGCTTCAGTAAAAAGGTGTGTAGAGCACTGCAAGACGTTTAAAGAGGCCGCTGTACCTGTGTTGTAATGAAATGGAAGTAATGGGCTAAAAACACCCCACACAATTGATTCCATCACTATTGTCTTAACTAAGGCACACAAAAAACATCCTCAGGCTGACCATGAAAAGGGTCTGGTTCAGCCACAGCTAGAGGAAACCAAAGGCATCCTGAAGTGATGGAAACCCAGGTGAAATATTGTCTAGCTTCCTGGGAAATAAAACAAAAATCCAATATCCTGATTTTAGGAATGCAAAGTACCTTTAACACCCTTGAGAATGTATGAGCCTGTGGGTGCTCTACATCTCTGAAAAAACAGTCTGAAAAATGGTGCAGAGCAGGAACATTCGGGAACACGCCAGAGTTTCCTGAGAGACATGCACTGAGAAGGGATAGAGACAACAATGATGCTGTTTCCATTATTAGAATCAATTACATTAATGGATATTTGAGAAGAGGGAGTAGGGAGGGGCCAACTGCTTCATAGGCATATGAATAATGAGGCATTCATGTGTTGTATCTGTCTTTACAGATCAAAACACTAAAGAAAATTAAACAGCTTCTAATAATCTCACTTGATTAAATTGTGTCCCTCTTTTTCTCCGCTTAGATAGAAAGTGGACTCTGGGATCTCTAACCCAGCTTTAGAGGTATCATAAATACCAGCATATACAATTATTGTGTGTCTTGTCACTTCAGTCCTCCATATTAAAGTCCCTTCAGCTGAACTTTCCTCCCTTCCCCTTGACACCCTGTCACGGAAGACCTGAGTCTAGGATTGGCATGTAGACAAGAAAGAAGTAAACAGAGTGTGGGAGAAGTTGCAGTTTGAGTCCACTCTTTATCAGATGGTAAGGAATTCAGGAACTTTTTTATTTAACAGCTCAGCTGCAGACAAGATCTTTAAATCAGGCTTTACCTCATGTTTGACTTGAAAGGCAACCATGACACAAATTTATGAGACACCAAATTTCATTAATTCCAGGGCTCAAAGAAAGTACTGAAAGAAAGTACTCCCAGAAAGTGAGCAGAAGATACTCCTGCTCTGCTTTGACAAAATGGTTGTATAGGTACTTTCTTGTTTTGTGCACGCTTTCTTTCCCCAGTGATGTCTAAAAATGTTCAAAATGCACTACTGGGAGCTGATTCATTCAGGAATAGTATTTATGTGGCAGTTGTGCCTGCAGAACAACAAAGCAGTGCTCCATAAAAGTGAACCACTCAGATACCTTCCACAAGGAAATTCTGGTGTGGTCTGAACCTAATGTCAAAATTAGGAATGAAAGGGATCTTTACATCCTTGAACAACTGCAGTGACTTAGAAATGTTTCCTAGAGGCAAAACTATGCCGGGCAGAAGAAAGAGTTCTCAGTGCTGATGCTCCAGATGAGGAGCATACCAGAGTACATTGGTTCCATAAGGCTTTCTTGTGTCCTCTATTGCTTATCCAGCAAACTGTGATCAATATTGATGGGGCTTCTCACCATACCTACCAGTGTCCAAGAGCAAACTGAAAAAGTTAATTGCCTGGTTCAGTGAGAAGTGAGTCAGCATTGCAGGAATGCCTCACCCTTCCTCACATGTAACTTCCACTTGAAGCACATTGATTTGCACTGCAGCCAGGCCGTGGAATAACACCACAGAAGCTGGAAGGCACTTGCCCTGTTCTAGACATGGAAGAATAGCAAAAAATGGTCTTCACTGCCTACAAGACAGACTGAAGAAACAAGGAGGGAGATGCTCAAGATAAGAAATTTTTGTCATTTCAGAACTGCTGCATCCCAGTTTTGGCTCCCAGCAGGGCTGGCTTCAGGGAATAGATACATCACAAGCAGTTTATCCCACAGTCCCAGCCATTGTGAAAAATGTTTCCATATTCTGATCCACTTTTATATTACCTCACCTCATACAGTGTAACATCAACTTTTAGGAGCTAGGTTTAGGGGTTTCCCCCAAAGAACCAGTCACAGAAACAGTGATGAATTGGAGACACTGTAGCAGCAATCTTGTGTCTGATTACATTCTTCTCACATTTATAACTAGGCTAAAACAAGAAAAAAGGTACTCCCAGCTTGTACTGAGCTTAAAACCCGTTGTTTCTTCACCTAATCTGGTGAGGGGAATGAGGGTGAGCTTGTCTGCTTTATGACCCAGATCGGTCAATCTATCAAAATAAATTGCTTTTCTCAGCAAACTTTGCTTCTCTCTTTTAACGGTCACTTGCAGTGAACGGACACACTTCTGTGTGTACGAAGATCACAGGAAACTTAAAGAGAAACCCGTCTGCCACAAGACCTCTCTATCCACGCTGTCCTCTCTACCCACTACTGGCAAAGGCATTCAGGTGGCCTGGGTTACAGCAGACATAAGCCACAGGTACGTAGCAGCCTCCCTCTGTGATCAGGCACAGCAGATTACAATAGGTACAGACACACGTGAAATAATTAGCCTAGACCTTGAAGGCAGCCATTCTAGGATCAACAGCATAGCTTGCTGGCGGGAAATCAGACAGTCTGAGGGGAGCTTCCCCTGCAGCACTTTACTCTCGGGGAGTATTTGGTGAGAAAGGATCTGAAACAGAGGAAGGATAACTTCTGAATGTTGCTGTGTCCTACTGCTCTATTTCCTTAATCCTGAACACCAGGAAAAATACTCGGACAGCCAAATGGCTCAGTTCTATGGGTGGAGCAGACAGGGACAGCTCTGTGGCTCTGCATTTGCTGTGAAAAGGTGATTGGGAAGGTAGAATTTATGTCCAAAACCCAAAATAAGAACAACGATTTATCACTGTTTACTATTTTCATCTATTGCATTTACTTTTATTGTGAGGTGCACTTTAACCTCAGATACAGCTGGCCCACGTGCATTTTGTGAAAGAACCCACCAAATTTGAAATGTAAAGCCAAATTTTTGACTGTTTGTGCATGTACAGATTTACAGAAGTTGATATTCATTTCAGCTATGCTCCACTGGCTTTGCTAGCAATGGTCCTTCAATGATGCAAACTGCCCATTACAAGCGTGTGTGTAGTTTTCTCCAGGGCCATAATGGACTGCATTCTAACTACAACAGATTTTCTGAAAGCTCTACCTCAGACCTTTCAAGGAGGCCTGATCATAAGTGGGAAACTACACAACGAGTAAAGCATGAGATGTCAATATTTTTTAGTCATACGATACTTGGGTGATACAAGAAGCGGTTGCATTAAAAAAAAAGAAAAGAAAAAAAAAAGACTACATAATATTAAGGTACACCATGCAAAAAAACCCCCTGAGAGCATGACGGTGTCACCATGTTCAGTCACCTCTCCAACTCCTCAAGGTGGGGGGACATATCACAAAATTATGTTCCAGAGGTTGCTGACACAGGATCAATATTTAGTCATGAAGATGAAAAGTGTTTACAAATGCTTCCAATGGATAGGATTATCATGTGCTAATTAACCTCCAGACTGCTTAATAAGGCAGCAGCGTGGGCACAGAGGGGTGGGAGCAGTGGTGCACAGAGGCACTTTCCAGCCTCAGGGTAGATCATGGCTTGAATTATGACCTCCCACTGCATCCGTTATGGCACTCCAGTAGTTAATAGGAGCTTTCTTTGTCCAGGGGTTGCTGCGGAGACGGTTCCTGTGCCTCAGGAAGCTGGGAGAAGAGACGTTTCCTGTTTTGAAGAAGGTTTAAGAACGATTTTCCTCCAATCAGGCAGCAGATGCCTGGGCAGGAAATGGAGAACGCAGCTGCCAGCCCCACTGCGGGTCAGTGGCTTTACTAATCTATGCGGCCAAGGTTTACCACAGCCAGCAGGGCCCCAGTGATAAGTGGGTTGCAGAGTTAAGGGGAGGACTTGTGGTGGAAGGTGCCCGGAGCAGGACTGACACTGGAGTGAGACCAAAACAAATCCAAATACTAAGAGGAAATGGGCGTTTGGCTTCCTCCCTATTTGTACATCTCACACAGCACATTGCACCCAGTAGATGGCCCTGATAAAAATGAGGCATGTAATTAATTGTTGTGGTTCAAAACAATGCTCAGAGGTAGCAATAATCATCATTGCCATAACCTTTTCTCCCGTTGATGATTCACTGCTGAGGGAGACTTGCATGTATTGGGGGTGTCAAATGCATGGTCCCATCAAACGCAGGAAACCAGTCAAAATTTCTCCAGCTGGGTGGGTTTTTTTCCCCCCTTTTTCAGATGAAATTTAGCAAGAGTTTTCTGACCTCCAGAAGTGGGCTTCAGCTCTGGTCCCAGTGAAGCTAGAACTGATGTTGACTTCATTTATGCCAAATCTCAGGTTTTTTGACTCAGGGCCCAATTTTTCTTTCACTGACATCAGTTTTACACTTGCATAAGATTTGACGCTCAATGGTATTGCTCCTCACTTACGCTTGCTCACTTTGACAGATGTCTGAAGCACCCGTCTGCCATCCTTCAGCTCCCAGCTCACAATTTGATTCTCTGTGATGTTACTTCCTCCAGTGCTTTATGTAACAGATGGTGTCTGAGAGGGTGTGAATGGCTGGAGAAAAACAACACTAACTGCAGTAGGTAAATCCATAGAAGTGTGTTTTCAGCTACTTCCCTGATTGCTGCTGGTAGAGCTCTACTGACATTTTGCAAATATAGGCACCAAGTGCTTTGAGTGCAGGATCATCACACTCCCACATCCTTGCGCAAGCTAAGTTACCTTTAAACAAAGCTTTGCCTGGGTAAGACATGGGCCAAAACTGAGCAAGGACTTGAGAATTAGGCATCTGGGCAGCTGAGAAGGAAAGAAAATCTCCATGGCAGTGAGGAATGAGTGGACTCAACTGTGACATTGTATAAGCTCTCAGATTTTGTACCATTGCCTAGAAATACTCTGTTTTTACAGAAATAGTAAGCAGTATGAATCTCAGAAACTCAATGCATCAGAAGAACTTTGATGGCATCATGAACCTTAATAGAAGCACATAAACCTCCTTCCTGAGAGGACTGGTGCTCTCACTAGGGGCCCTTTACTGAAAACAGCAAGTGAAACAGTCAGATGTTCATTTGATTAAGTAAGAGTTAAATCCATATTTAGAATATTTCACAGCTGTATTTCTTTGTAAGGAATACAAACACAGACTGGTCTCCCAGGACCTGACTCCACTATCCTTCTAGCCTTCCTCTCCTAAAGCATTCTGGGGTCTGTACACATCAGTCATCCTTCAAAATCTAGTAACTCCTGCATTCTGTGATGAACTCCCATAAATAGATAACAGACAGCATGTTTTCAGTGTTAGTCATGAATAATGAGTAATTGTAATCCCTTTTATCTTATTGCAAAAAACAGGTACTGCAAAAAAGATATGCTACAAATGCTGGTATGCTGGTATAGGAAAGAATAATCATCATGTTATAGCTATAACTCTCCTGTTGTTCTCTTCCTCTCCACTCCCTTTGTGTTTGTCTTTACTTGTCTGCTCTTGCCTGCAATTAGGATGTAAACTCTTCAGGGCCAAGGCTGTGACATATGTTTTACAGGTCCTTTGCTATCAGTTTTCATGTAGAGTACAAATGTAGAGTGAAGGCAGGGAGCAAACTGTCTATCGTAAAAAGTACACTGGTGGTCAACAATAGGAAGAATTGATCTTTATGTGCCAGAAAATATTGTACCAAATTGCACCGAGATGAGGTAATGCTGTCAACTTTGACTTGAGCAAGCTTCACTTTAGGACACTTTTAGTTTAGCTAGTCAGTGGGCTCCTGGAGGGTCAAGGATTTTATCTCAGTCCCAGAGGACTTGATAACATTTGCTTGAATTTCTTTCTTCCAAAGAATGGTTCACCACTAATCTTCAAGATCTCATCCAAGGGATGGTCCTTCAGTTTCCTTCTCTACCAACGACTCTCAAGAGAGCATTTACTTCAAACTGAAAGATCCTGGAGTGCTACTATGCTACAGACCTAAGACACATTCCTGTCAATGCACCTTAAATTCTAATACAACATCTTTCTGCCAGTGGCTCTCATGGCTTCCCAGGCAACTGGCCAGTGACAAGCTGTCATGTACAGCACTCCCTGCTCTTCTGGGTCTGAGCCTCTCAGTGTCAGGCAGCCTTTTGAGCAAAGAGGGAACAGAAGCCATGAAAGTGAGGGAGAGATGACGTACCAGTCACTGAAGGACATACAAAGTTCCACAGACACAGAAATTTGTCATCAGGCAGCAATGACATCAGTCTACAACCGCCCCCAGTGCTACTCCATTATAGGAAAGATAAATATCTAAAAAGTATTTAGCTATCATTATTTACCATAGGTGGCTATTATACTCAGCTCATCACAGCTGCCTATATTTTACATTTAATATCATCTGCCATCCCAAGGAATGCACGGGCTTATTGATGTGTTCACTTTTTTCCATCCTGCTTTAGTAAATGATTTCACTTTTTGTTACATGCAGCACCAGTTTACCCATGAATCACTGAAATGGTTACGCACAACAATGTTAAAGCAGACCTGATCAGCATTAATCCATGCCAACATAACCGACTGTCTGCCATATATTAAGCCTTTCAGATATCCTGGGCACCCTTACAGAGATAAACACAAGGGATTAGCTACCCTATGTATTCTGTCCTAGGGATCTACACCCTTGGGCTTTGCCAGACCACCAGCAGGGATGACTGTAGTTGAACCACCTCTCCTTGTCCCATGGTTTCCCAAGTGGCATGCCATCAGCTAGAATGCACCAGGAAATATCAAAATCCCATGAAAATAGGTGATTTCTCAGGCAACTAAGACCATATGCATGTAAAGATTTATAAGGTGATGTTGGTTTCTGAAATTGATGTACCAGGAAGCAAGGTAAGTGAAACCCCAAAACCTGGAACCCAAATCTATAAACCCTAATGAAGAAGAGAGAGCAGAGTGGAAGGTCATGAAAAATGCCCTGAAAGACTGCTTATAATGAAGCAGACCTCATCTTGAAGAACACCTCTATGTAATAACATTAAGAGGTTTTAAAATAACTATTGGGATGCATAGGTAGTGTAGCATGCAGACAGTCTCCAGCACTTCATTAAAATGGCACAGTGCTACGATTTATGTTACAATGATAAAAAATAAGATTCCAACATGCCGCATAGCTCTGATCTAATTAATAGGGCACAGAAGTACATGGCGTAGCCCTACTTGAAACAGATTATGCACTTGCTTAGATTTAAGCATGTACTTAAAACATCTGCTGGATGGGGACCTATAATAAGCCTAGATGTTCACCTGAGTTTTAAAATTCATCAAACTTATTAAATGGTTAGTTGGGTTATGTTTTGAATAAAATCCTTCATTAAAAGTAATTTTATTATTAAAAAATAATTTGAATTATTTTAAAAATATCTGTTTAATTTATTTCAGTAATTGAGTAATGAAAACAGATGTGTCAATTTCACTTCTAGTCAATTAAGTCATGGATTCTCCCTGGGGAAGATGATTCCTCTGTGCTGAACTCAGCTTGCTTCAAGGAGTGTTCTGTGTGATGTGACCTCCATCCTTCAGTACTCTCCATTGCAGTATATACTTGCAAAAGTGGAGATTCCTCTTTTGGCTGCAAAAGTTTGATTTGACCCTTCAGCATCTCCTAAACATGTTCATGTGTGTTCATCTTCCCATTCTTCCATTTGTAATACAGGTCACTCCCCATTATTTTTGAGGAGGGTTAGAGGATAAACTGACAAATTTCTTTTATGGTCCTTATTTGCATTTATCTATAAAGCTCTAAAGCTTTTCATAATTTCAGTACAGGAAATTATACTCTGGATTGTCTTTTAGACTGACAATAAAGAGAATATAAGCCTTTTGCTTACTTCCAATTTTTTTTAAGATTGTGATCACTGCACAGATGTTTGTTTCTTTTTTCCTGTTGCACCCAAATTGTAGCTTAATTGCCCATCGAGCAGAGTCCTTGGGGTCCAAAATGAGTCTGAACAGCTCAAGAATACATTCCTTGGTGAACAGCACAGTATCTCATAGCATTGCATGTGTTGCATTTTTAACCAACAGAAACCAGTTCAAAGTTCAAACCAATCAGATCTGATGAACGAGAGGAGTCAGTGGCTCCTGGAGGTACCCTGGCACCCTGCCCGTTGTGGCAGGAAGCACATTTGAGAACAGGCAGACAGGAACTTGTGAGAAGTACTCACCCTTTCCAAAGCTAGGTCAGAAAACTAATCATGAGTAATGAATGCCTGCCCCTCAAGCCAGACTGAGCTACTGGCATAATACTAGGAGCAGGAGTTGCTCCCTTGTCATTAAGTATAATGTTCTTCTGGAGTGTTTATTTAGCTCCTTTCACAGAAAATGAGAGAGAGAAAAGAGTCATTCTTTGTTCCATGACATTTTTCACAGATTGTTTGGATCAAAACGTTTTAAGTGTTATGGTTCTGTGCCCTACAGCAGACAAAAAAGTATTTTGAGTGAAGTGCACATTACAAGACCACCCGATCAATTTGCAGAATCTCTTTTACAAGGGCTTTGTTTCCTAGTAATATACTTAACCAACGTTTTCCCATTATGTATCTAGGTATGAGAAAACTTTGCTACCTAGACTATGTTTTCCAGGTTATTAGGAAAATCCCCCAAATTCTGCAGCCCACATTTTCATTTCTTCTGTGAAAACATGTTTCTTTCCTTCCTGCTGCTCCCTCCCCTAATGTATTAGTATTTTGCAGCTGTTTAACCAGTTATTCTCCTGGAAAACATATTTAAGGACTTTTTTCCAAGTCACCTGTACTTTGCTTGACTTTTTTACTTCTGCTTTCTTTTTCCTTGTGTCACATTTCCCCCACACTTTGCAAGGCCCTAAATCTGTATTTCTGAAGCTGCTTCAGATGATTCTTTCTGTAGACACAAGTTATTTGTATTGATTGAGATAGACATCAAAGCTGCAGGTGGCAAGAATAAATCAGGGACCAGTGCATGAAGATGGGAGAAGGCCAGATGGCTGCTGCATTCCCTCACGTTATGCTGTGAGGGAAGATATAGGCCTTTCCATCACCTCATTGATGTCCGTCAGAATAGTAATAGAGGAGCTTCTACTGTAAATTTATGCATCTCCAAAACCATCCAGGATTGCAAATGCTTGCTTAGAACTGTAGTGATACAACCAGGGTCCCCTAGAGAACCAGAAACCAGCACTCCTGTGTGCCAGCCTCAGTGGGAGAGACTGAAGCCCACAGAAAGAAGGGTTTCATTCCCATTTCCTTCACTGCTTGCTTTCTCTCTTCAGAAGTCGGTGCACTAATGTGCAAGGCATCGCATCAGTCACAGTGAGACAGCATTGAAAAGTCAGGAAAAAGAGCTTTGACTATGCTACAGGGCATCTGCCAGCAGAATGACATTAGTTATGAAGTACTTTGCAAAAGCAGAACTAACAGCATCAAAAATTAAGTTGCTCCGGATGCTAGCTCTAGCAGTTCTCCTTATTTCTGTGGGATTCAAAATGTCAAAGCAAGACCTGACAGCTTCACACACCCCCCAGCCTGGACACTGAGCAGGTACAACGTGCTGCTTCTTCCCCCCCTCAGCCTGTTGGCATGCAGAGCTCTGGGACGGTGCGAGCAACCGTCCTGCCCTGGGGAGGAATGGCCCCTCCCTGACTAGGGAAGCGACCCTTGGGGTCAACTATGCCTCCCTGGGGTTACTTTGCCAGGGGAGGGAAATGCGCAGAGTTGCACTTTCTTGCGTGAGCTCCACTGGAAAAGGTGGCAGGGCTATATTATGCCTCCTTTGAGAGGAAGGGGGCGATCCAGCCTTGACTGGGGGTTGGTGCTGCTGCCAGCCCGAAAACGGGGAGAAGAGCCCAGCCACGGGATGCCTGCGTTACCTTCACTGAGCCAGGAGCTGGTTTACGGGAGAGAGGAAAAAGACAGCAGTCTGGAGCTGTCTCAAACCGCTCTGAGCAAGCGTGGTTTGTATGCGAGGGACCGTCCGTGGCTTCCCTGCACTCAAACACCGCTTCCAGCAGCAGGTGCTATCGGCTCCGCAGGGATGCTCCGGGCCAGGGAAAAATGCCCGGGGCGGGGCGGGGCTGGGGCGAGTGGGGCTTCCCCGAGCCTCCTTCCCCGTGGGGGTTCGTAGGCTGGGGCGGTCGTGCCCCACTGGGGAATGGAGCGGGGCTGGGAGGATGGAGGGAGCGGGGGGTGGGTGCGGGGTGGGTAGTTGAGTGGATTGGGGAGGATGGCTGGAGGGGGGGAAAGGATGGAGAGGAGGGAAGCGTGGACGGGAGGAAAAGGATGAAGAGGGGTAAAAGGATAGCAGGGGAAAGGATGAAGAGGGAAAGGATAGATGGAGGGGATGGAAGGAGGAGGGGGGGACGGAGGAGATATGGGGGGGGAGAAGGCGGGAGGAGGAATGGGGGAGGAGGGCGAGGAAGGCGCAAAGAGGGACCAAGGGCACTGGAAAGGGAGTGGGGGATACGAAAGGGGGGGCACGCGAAAGGCGGGGGCGGAGGACAGAGCAGCCCGCTGCGCCTTTAAATGTTCGCGACTTAGGCTTCCGTGCTGCTTCCACTCCCCACCCCCCCACCCCCCCGGAGCCACCGGCATTGCTCCGCGGCAGAGGATGCCTGCGCGCGCCCGCCCCGCCCCGCCCCGGCCGGCCCGGCCCGGCCCAGCCCAGCTCCGCGCGCCTCCGGCCGTGCGGGGCCCCGGCGCCGGGCGCCGCCACCGCCCCCCGACGGGCCGCGCGCGGGGCAGGGCGGGGGCGCGCCGCGGCGCTGACCGTCCCCGAGCCGGCACCGCCGCCTGCCCAGCCCGCTGCTCCGGGTCCGGCTGCCACGCCCGCGCTCCCGTGCCCCTGGAGGGGCTTGTAGGGCCGGGCTCGTTCGCGAGGGGCGAAGGCGGCGGCGGCCCCCCGGGACCATGCTCTGAGCGCCCGGGGCAGCCAGCGAGCGAAGTTGCGGTGGAAGATGAACAACGCCGGTAAGTGCGCGGGTCCGCCGGGATGGCTGTCCGTCTCCGGACATCTTTTTCCCCAGGGCCGGCAAACGCCGGGCGGGTTTCCTTCCTCCGGTACCGGCACCCTCCTTCGCTCGGGCCGGCACGCCCCGTCCCCGGGGCCAGTATCACTGGGATGGCACCCCTCGTCCAGGCTCTGCTTCTCCGGGGCTTGCACGCGCACAGCCCCCTGCCCCGTCCCGGCACCCCTCCCTCGGGGCCGGCAGCTCCTGGGCCGTGCTACCGGGACTGGCACCTTTGCTCCAGGCCCTCCTCATCCCCCGGCTCAGCAGGTGCTCGCTGGCTCTCCGCGGGGCGCCGCGCACCCCGGGGCTGTGCATCCCCATCGCTCTCCCCGCCGGGACGGGCACAAGCAGCAAGCCCGGGCGCGGCGCGGGTTCCGGGGACAGCCAGGCTGGCGGCTCGGGAGGGCTGCGCCCGCTGAGGGCTGCGGCTCTGCGCCCGCTCATGCCTCGGACACACTCAACGAAGCCCTCAGGGTATTTGCTGTGACTTTCTTTCCGAAAGTCTGGGTTTTGAGGAGGTAATGTTTTTTGCAGAATTTTCTCTCCAAGGCAAACCCAGACCCCTCCTCCTTTCTTCTGTGAACTTCCCAGAATTTTTCCTTGATAGAAACTGGGAAGGTGAAAGAGATGGGACGAGAAGGGAGCAGATATGAAAGACAGGACGTTTAACAGTTAAACATTAAAAGAAGTCACTGGAAAATCGGGGCAAAACCTTAAATTCTCCATCAACACTTTCTGATATTCAGGGGTGAGGCATGTGTGTAAAAAACATAAGAATCCAGCAAACAATTATTACTAACGCAGGAGTTACTTAGAAAAATCTAGTGCTGCATCTAGAACTAGAGAGGAAGGGGAATGGTCTTTTTGTGTTAGCCCTGAAATTTTCCGCTTTGTTTAGTTGTTCCAGAAGGTGAATGTTGCTGGGCATCTCACTTGCACAGGTACTTCCCAAAGCCCAGAGATTTCACCGCTACATACCTTGCCCTACAACTGTTGTGTTGGGAGACTGAATCATTGTTTGCCAAAGTGCAGGGAACATAGGACTGGAAAGGATCTTTTAGGTCAAAGCTAGCCCTCTGCTGTTGTATCAGTGTGTCATACCACTCCTCTGAGTTTAAAGCAAAAGGTTCTTTTTCCCCTTGGAGCGGAGAGCAAGACACTCTCCTACCCCAAAAGTGGTGACATTTCCATTCTGTTTTCTGATTCTGTCTGGACTGGACCCTGTCCCTCCATTTGAAAGCTAAGTGAGCCAGCCAAAAATTGCTTGAGCTGTGATGCTCCAACCTCTCTTTCTTCATCTCTCCGTTATTTAGAACTGACTGGCTCAATCTGATCCTGTTGTCTGTGGATGTGCAGTGTAAGGAATATCGGATGTATCCATTTGTAAAGACTTGAATTTCACTAGCAGCTTTTATTTTTCAGAAAGGTAGGACTGAACAGGACTACCTTCGTTACCAAAAGCAGTACCTGTTGTTACAGAACACAAAGTCCATATTACTCCTTCTATTAATTCACCAAATTATATCTTCAGCTAGAAGTTTTTAGGTAGCTCTCCTGATAGTCCTCTCACAAAACTGAGAACCTCTTTCCACTGCTAGTTCTAGTTTCCAGACCAGATCCATCTCCATTTATTCTTGTGATTACATTGTCCTTTTGCTTAAAAATAGTTCTTTTCCTCCTCTGGTGTTTACCTCCTGGTTGTATTTATAGAGTGCTCATATCCCTTCTCAGCCTTTTTGTTTTGTACATTCACACAATGCAAGGAATGTCTCTCCCATCAGTGCAAAGCAGAACTTCCTACTGAATCTGGAGGAGAGGGCTATTTATTAACTGGGACAACTCAGGGACCAGCATTAGTGATCTTTGTATTACAGTAAGTAATACATAGCCCCAGTAAGCAGAGTCGTATCTGCACGCGTATATGGTAGCCTTGATCCCACAGAAGTTGAAATAACAGCAGACAGAAAACAGGAAGGGAGATATGGATTATCCTCAGAGATGCGGAACTGATATGAAAAGAAAGATGAAGCAATCCACCCAAGGTCACAGGAAATCTGTGGTAAGAGACAAGAGACAGACCCCCATCTCTCAGCCTCATACATAGGACCTTCCAGCCTCTAAGCACCGACTTGTTTGCCAGGTGCTGAGACGATGCTGCCCATAGGAAGAATGTACAGATGTTAGACTACAGATTGTTCAGAGGTGTAAGCAGACTGTATATTCTTTCAGCTGCTACTGAAAATGTTATAGGAAAAGCTGCCATATGTACCTGTCAGAGAGTTTTAACCAGTATCTTCTTTGGCTCCTAGGAGGCAATATATGAAACAACAGGTGAATATAAGCTGTCCACTGTAGTGTAAAGTTCCTGTTGTGAAGTCATAGCCAAATTGCAAACATCACAAACACTTACAGTTACATTAAAAAGAAATAAAAGCCAGTAGTTTAGAACCAAGATTATTTTGTTGTTGTGTACCTGCAGTTTTTCATAACCAAGTCCCCCAGTCCTACCAAAACTTGTATGTACAGTCTGCTAGAGACAGTGAAAATGCCAGAGAATTTTCAGGATCAAGATTTTTTTGGGTCAAAATCCATCCTTTTCTGATTATATTGTCTTTAGATTTTTTTTCCCTTCCTCAGCAGTGTTTCTCTGTGAGGTGTTACGCTGTTGTATTATATTTACAGATGGCTGCAATAAAGTTATATAGTAAGAGGAATTTGTAAGCTATTGATCTGGTATCCCAGAGTCATAATGCATTGATCTAATCATAGAGGATGGATTCCAGTAACTGTACAGAACAGCATTTTATTTCTGCAGAGAGGGATGTGCTCGACAGCCCAGCTGTTAATAGTTCAATTAAGATTTGTAAGAAGACAAAAATCCCATGGGATAGTTACTCCTGACTATAGGTCTGTCTTCACACTGGTGGAGCCTTCTTGCTGTATACAGAGTACTTTTGATCACACATTTGAATAAGAGAGGATAGATGTTTTTAAATATATGAGACTTAAGCAGAAGCTGAAATGCCATTTTCACAAATGCCTGAGGCATTTAGGGGCCAATGATCTGCTGACTTTGAACAGGGTTTCATATCTCAAGTGCCTAAAGTCCCAGTTTTCAGAAGACACTTAAGTACCTGATTCCTGTTCAAGTCAAAGTGGGAGCTGATACCTAAATCTGGACTGAGTTCCCATTTGGAAAGAAGACTTGCACTCCTACATTATTAGAAAATCTGAGTCTAAATACCTTTTCCATTTCAAGTGACTCCCATGCAACTGCTTTCATTTCTTATTTAACTTTCATAATTTCAGACTTTTCTCTGATCATGTGAAGTGATGCATTTACATGCTGTAAAACAAAGAGAACTACTTTTGCAGCTCATACTGCAAAATTAATGATATCTTGGTTATTTATAGTACATTCTGAGATCCTACGAGTAACAGCACTGGTGTTTTATGAGTTGAACCCCTCAAAAGGGTTTATACTTTCCTTGTAAATCATGCTACCTCATCTATTTAATCTCTAACATACTGAAGCAGGTTGCACAGCTTATGCTGGGTACTTAATTCAGAATGACATTGCAGTGGCTTATCTATATAGGCAGCTTTACACACCCTCACTGTCTGACTTGGACAGCTGGCAGAATTGTAATTACAGGTTGGAACCTACTGCTTCTTGTACTGGAAATGTAATACATGAGTTTTAGGAGAGACTCTGCTTGGCTTGCCTTACGTTCCTAGTAGCGTTACAATAGTGGTTGGTGCCCATGTTTTGGCCAGGTCCAAAGCCAGCTCTTCCTCTGAAAAGAAGAGCTGTCCATTTCACTTACAGTGAAGCTCCATGTGTTACTTTGATAGGAAGCTCTTGTCTACCACTCTCTCAGTAAGGAGTAAGCACCATGGTCAAAACACAAACCAGCCTGTTAGACAAGCTGCAATAGACACAGGTATAGAATTTCCTCTCTGTCCTGCTTTGTAAGAGCTTGGTGGTGTTTGGTAGCTGAGGTATGGAAGCTTCTACCTATGACTGTACAGTGCAGTCACACTGTTTCCATGAGTTTCTGGGTTTGTGCAGCATTTGGCACATGTGGCTTTTGTCAATGGTATGAGCTCTTAGCACTGTCATGCTTTGACGTGAGAGGAAGTGTGAACATGTTGGCTGCTGGTACAGGGTAGGTTCTTTGTTGTTTCATCTTGTTGCCTGGTTCATGAAATATAAATGCTACCATGAAATAACTTCTGTCCTTCCTGGTCCGAAGAATTTTTATGTCTGTCATAGTGTTTTGGCAAGTGACATGTAAATTAATTCCTCTATTTGCTGCTATTCTTACGGTTGCTTATTCCCTCAGTGGTGGGACTTTGCTTTCTTCAAACAGGGAATTTGATCCCAGTCTTTGGAAGAAGTTACAGACTTTCTTGATAAAGGCAACGGTATAGGTACAAAGACATACATTGATGCCTATGTAGTATTTTAGTAGCACATTCGGATTTAAAAGAAAAGCATTTATATAACAGAAATAAAGTCTGCTAATTGGCAGTAGTGAATTTCTGTAGTAGTTCTCTCGGTAACATTATCAAATGGTGGTATGCACAGTCCTGGGACCAAGATTATGTTGATACTGTCCAACATTTCCTTGGTAGGAAAGCAAACAGAAAAGCATCAGATGACAAAGTTCACTTTATGATGTGAAGATTGGTGAAAAGGTAATTAACATAGGAGGCAGGGCAATTATATAAACAGATCTGGATCATTAAGTTGGATCCATTCTAACAAATTACACTTATTGCATATTATAAAGCTATCAGTTTAGAGGCAATGAACAGGTAACACAGCCTTGGGAACACTTTAGAGGTCATAATGGACAAGCAATTTAACCTTATAAAATAACAAGCTAAAATGGAGAATAGTGAGAACTGGATCTAAGAAAGTACTGAACTCTGTAGACAGCATCATCAGTACCCACTGTGAAATTCATCCCGTAGGTCTGCCCTGTGTATTTTATAGGGGCTGTTGGAAAATTGGAAAAGGTTCAGAAAAAATCCAAAAGAAAAGACTGCAAAGATCTAACGAGTTAATTTGTTTAGTTTACCAGAAAGAAGAATGTACCAAGACATAGCTGTAGGGAAGTATAGGTCTTCCCTAAAGAAATACCGAATAATAAAAAGAGTCTTCAACCCAGTGGAAGAAACAATAACAGATGTTGGAGATAGAAGCCAGGCAGCACTAACTGGAAATAAGGGCTTTATTTCAAAAATGAGCAATTCATTACAGGAATCAGATAAGGATGATATTAAGGTATATAGTCCACCTTTTGCTGACTTCAGACCAAAGCTGTGTAGATGGCAAGTTTTAATATAGCTCGGTGAAATTCTACAGCTCCTGATCAGAGCTGAATAAGTCTTTCTGATGCCCTTGTCTGGCTGTTCTCCTTCTACCTCCTGTTTCTTAGGCACTTTCCATCTGTGGATTTCAGTCCCTTCCTCCTGGTCAGAAGCAGTGACAAACAGGACTTGTGTGCATTGGTTCCCACTGGGATTCTAGGTTTGGTGCAGTCTCATCCCACTGTTGCAGTGTGGTCCCTCCACCTGCGTTGTCACTTCCATCCATAAGCTCTGTAGATCCCTGAACTATGCAGTGCATTTCTGTCCTTTGTCCTCAGTGTCTCTCCTATTTTAACATATGTCTGAGCTGAATTAATGCCAAAGGCCTGAAGAAAACACAGGTCTACAAAAGTTTGTTGGTTAGAAAAAGCTACTTTCAGCAACTTAAGAGATGCCTGAACTGAATTGTGGCACCACCCAAGGCTGGAACTAGTATCTGCAGTGTAGAGCTGAGTAATTTCCTGGGCAACTATCAAAACCCATGGGCCTGGGGCATGTCTACAAATACTCCTGCAAATGTGAAATCTCAGTGTTTAACTAGGTCTTCACCCAAAAACCAGCTGCTTGGTAGGGGTGTGTTGGTGTTAGTACATATGGTCCCTTAAAAGCCTTAATTAAATTCTAGGCTAATTCCTAAATCTGGAGAACATTTCAAAGTGGGTAGTTGCAGTGTCTCAGGCAATACCCCACTACAAAATGTTTATTGTTTCTAATAAACGCTTTGAACAGTGAGGGCTGTATGGGTTGATTGTCATTCCAGGAGAGCTGCTAGGCTACTTTTCACCGCTTAGAAACTTGGTGGGGAGGAGAGTAATGTCATTTCATATGGGCCATGGCAGGAATGGAACCATGCTGAAGTGCAGTTTTGCCTGAAGGAAGGTGGGTAAGGAGAGGAAAAGGTCCTTGTCAGTACAAGGAAGCATCGAACAATAAGGGGAGGAGCAGGCTAAAGAAATTCCTATTCCCTAAGAGTTTCCTTTTAAGCACAAGGTGGGTGTGTCTCCCTCCAACATAAACCACATCCTAAAATAAACATGCACAATTATTTGTGAACATACACATTCCTTATGGTGCAGTGTTGTTTTGTGTCCATTTGGAAGTTACAGCCAGAACCTTTCAAGTGCCTCAGACAACAAAAGAAGCAGAAATTTAAGCAGAATGAAATTGAGTTGATAAAAGGCAAAGAGCTGTGCTTTCTTTTCAGTAATTGGGTTATTTTTTTAAACAAACACTTGTACTCTTCCCACTGCCTCCCCCTTCCCCTAAAAAAAACCAAACACCCCCCCCCAAAAAAAAACAAAACCCAAACCCAAAAAAAACACAACCAAAAAAAAAAAAAAAAGAAAAAACTTGGTTAAGGAGCCTCGTGAAAGAAGGGTAAGATCAATGCACAGAACAGTTAGGAAAAAACTGGAAGGAATCAGTAGTGACCAGTAGCTGGCACAAGTGGGTCAGAGTAGGACATCACAATGCCTATTATTACCGTACTACAAAAGGGTCCATTACCATAAGTGCTCTTCTTCTAGCAATGTTACTGAAGGTAGCAGAAGGAAAAACTCAGGATTACTTGGTTCCTTTTGCTGTATAAAATTATCACTGGAGGGAAAGTAAGTAACTGTGTTTAAGCTATTTATTTTTTTAAGTGTGTCTGCATGGTTATTTTACATAAAGAAAATGACTTCATTACATTATTTTATTTCAAATTTGTTCCTAAGACAAAGCCTGGGAGATCCTAGCATTCTCTGCAGTCCAGTCTTTTTCTTATTACTCAGTGTTTCAGTACAGACACTCCATCTGACAAGAGGATGGGAATGCAGAGACTGTGCTCAAGCCTTGTCACATCCCAGGAATGGAGTAGGTATATTTGTGTCCTGCTCTTGGACAGACATTCCTAGGAAAAGCCAGACACTGTAGGAAGTGGTGTAATACCTCCAAAGTGATTTTTCTTCCTTGAGGTTAGTCCTAAAAATGCCTCATTATGGTGCTAAGGGGTGCATTGCACATTTCTGGTGGAAAAGGTGTAAGGAATCAGTTCTAGCTAATCAAAATTTCATGCATTTTACTACCAGAAAGTTAGTTTAGGATGTTCAGTCATTGCAATAACTGATTTAAAAATCCAAAAGGTAGATCTGGCTGGGGAGCCAGGCTTACAAGACACTCAGCCCACTTCAATTCCTTCCCTGTGTTTTAACAGTTTTCAGCACTCTGCAGCCTTTAATTGCTGCAGACTTGCTGCTGGCTGCAACAGAAGCAACGGTACTTCAGCAGTGGTGGGGTGTTTGGCATGTAACATTTCTGAAATAATCTGGAGGGAAAGATTAGCTACCCATTCTGTGATTTCAGTAGTTAGACAGATACTGTGCAGCTCAAAGCAGCAGTGGATACTGTGAAACAAGAGTACACACTACAGTACTGGAGACTGACGAATACGCAGTTCTCTCCCTCCTTTTCCACAAGTTGTTTTAAGCCTCCCACATTTGAAGCTGGATCAGATAAAACCCCAGATACAGAATAATTCTTAATCAGTATATGCAATAAGGTGCCTTATTAGAACAGACTTTTCATTCCTGGGCTGAGCTGAGCTGAGCTCACTGACTCAGTTTTTAGCTTACATGAAATCTCTCTGGTGTCTCATAATTCTAGAAACACTGTGGTCTGGTTTATCAGAATGCCAAATTGCCAGCATCTTTCTGAGTATTGGAAGAAATTTCAGCAAGGTTAAGAAGATCTGAAGAAACAGCCTCTTGTATCTCCCAGAGTAATGAAACAAGTATGCCAGTATTAGTTCAATAAAAATGACTTCAGTCGGACTAAGATAAAAATAGGAAAAGTACTGTGACACCAAATATCATAACAATCAGAAAATAATTTTTAAGCAGTTTGTATTCAGTATTACTCTGTTATTAGTATGAAGCACAGCTGAATTGTAATTGTTTTCAGTTCCAGATGTCAAAAGTCTGCATTCCAAAATACTCAAAATGTAACAGCACAGTAGCTACACTTTCTGAAACATGATTTAGGATAGGATTTCACACAGGAACCATGTCCTAAATGGTATCTCTTGAGATGCTGTTTCCTTATTTCCTGTGTGTAGGGCATGAGGATTTTGCACAAGGACTTGTTCCTGGCTCTCATGATGAAACTGTCCTGTGCTTTTCCTTGCAATGGGGAGCTCCCCTTTTTCCACTAAAATGTGTTAATTAAAATTATAAAAAGATATTTCTGATTAATTAACTATGTAATTACCTATTGATGGCTAGGAGACATTATAAGAGCAAAACCCCTTCTCTTTACTTGTTACCATCTGTAACCATTTGGTGCACTGGCTTCTTTACATATTTCATCTCATCTAAAATCTCATGAGGGAGGATCCCTATTGTTGCCTATTTTTGCAGCCTTTCAGCATTTCATTTAGTTAGTTAAAGAATATAAATTTCAGGACCAAGACAGCGGGAAATGGCTGTGGCACATAAACTGTACTGTGAGTAAAATGGCCATACATGACGTAATTAATCTAGTTTCAATCTAGTTTATTGTCAATCTATTTGAATTCCCCTACATGTGTCAGCACTTCCGCTAGAAATAGTTAAGAGACTCTGGCTGGCCTTATTTTGCAAGATAATTCACTTTTTTAACAGCATATTTTGACATTCAGAGAAGATTATACCTGCAAGGGGTCCTGGCATTTACAGGAGGATGGGAGATCTTTTGACTGAAGAAAGGACTGAAGAAGCTGTATACTGAAAACTGAACTTAAGTTTAAACCAGTAACTCTTTTCATGTTTTGGGCTGAAGTATTTCATTCAGTGCATTATAACTCAGCTACATAATCAATGGAAAGTATTAGCTGAGCTTTCAGCAGACCATCTTACGCCTTATGATTATGTTGTTTGACAAATAAAATGTAACTCCATATTTTGTTCCATGGTAGTGGCGGATGGGAAGGCTGTGTGTCTGGGCACCAAGCGCTCACTTGAATTTAGCTGAAGAACTCCTTCATTTCCCTTTTCAGAGCTGAGCCTTTTATTGGCTGGAATCCTTCTGCATTAGAAGTCATTGGTATAAGATAAAGTGTGATGTAGGATATATTCTGATGGCTTTTTTAAGAAACCAAGATGACTAACATGGCTTTTCTCTCTTTTCTCCAGAAATCACAAAGCCACCACTAGCACCGAAACCAAAGATTATTGGTCATCTTTCTCCAGTAGCTGTCTCCAAATTTTCTCCTTCACTGCCAAGGGCTGATACTCTTCATAACCTGAGCTCTATGTCTAGGGGTCCCAAACCACCTATTGCTCCCAAGCCAAAATTCTCAGCTGACAGTGAGGGCAAATCCAGTGTTTATACCAACAATAACTTAAATAAATGCTCAAATGGGAAACTGGTGTGTCTTGATGGAGAGCTGTATGAAGGAAACCAGTGCAATGCTGATTGCCCAGAATCTGAGGCGGATAATGAATACATTGTAGTTCCTGAAACTCAGCTGACCAGCAAAGACTGTAATGACTTGGAACATGAGCATGATCTGAACCTAGATTCCTCTGAGGAAAATGAAGTCTTGGAAACTCCAGAAGAGGTAGGGAGGGAAAAGGATAACATTGCTAATGATGAGGATACCAGCAATCGAGACGTTACCGAAGATGAGCACTGTAACTCTTCAGATATTGCTGAACCAATGGAACCAGACTCTGAAGAGTCAACCAGAGACTGTGACCAGTCTGAAGCACTTTGTGAGGAGTCCTCAGATGCCCCCGATGGGGATAAAGATGCTTTCAAGAATGTAGATGAAGATGAGGATGTTGTAAGTGATTGTAGTGAAACAAAAAACAAGGAGGCAACTCCTAACAACCTGGAACTCTTTACAGACAACAGTGATTGTAAGACTGACAGTGATAACATTTTGAGTAGAGATGAGGAACTAAAGGGTGATATCTGTAAAGATACAATTTTAATGCCACTACCTGAAGATGAATCGATCCCAGGTTGTGAGAAGGCAGGGCAGGAAGAACTGCCCGCGATTTTAGAAAAGGGAGATGAGTGTCTAGCACATGATGGTGACCACGGTGTGCATGCAGAGCTTGATTTGAACATGGAGGGGGAGTTAGAAAATGATGACTGTGCAAGCCCTGACGTGCTGCCTGATGAGGCCAGTGAAGAAGCAGCTCCTGGCTTAGAACCATGTGAAAATCAACCCAGCACTGAAAATGGTTTAGGAGAATCCATCCATCAAGCAGCAGCCGAAGAGGAGGAAGCAGACACAGATGAGCACAGTAATACAAACACAGGAAATGCCAGTGATACCTGCCAGATCACTGAGAGGAGAGGTGAGGAGAAGACACCAGAGGTAGCCTGTGAAGCAAGCGAAGACTCTGGGAAAGAGGAGGAAGAAACTGTGAATGCAGAGAATACGGATGCTGCCTGTCAGATTGCTCCTTGTGAGAATGAATGTGGTGAGGGAGTACCCATGGAACATTCAGATGAGAATCTTCAAACAGAAGGGACCTCTCTGGATGAAGAGGGTGTGATCTCCAATAGTCTACCTAGTAGTCCAGGGATGGACCCAGAGCTGGAAGATACGCCTGCTGAAGAGCACAGTGAAAATATTGTGGAAACCTCTAAGTCAGATGAGCTGCAACTTGAAGACAATGAGTTGGAAGCAAACAGCCTCAGCAAACGTGTCCCAAGTCCACCTCAACAGGTCCCACTTGAGGAAGAGTTAGAAGTCCGTAAGCATGGGAAAATGAATGCAGAATGTGGGACCAAACACATCTTGCATGAAAATCTAGCAGTCCCTGAAGTGGTCATTGTGCCTGAAGATTCAGAGGAAAGAGAAACTAGCAGTGATTCCTTAGATGACCCTTATGTGCTTCCTGCAGAAAATGAAATTGCTCATGATGGGCAGACTGATTTAGGAACTGATTACAGTAAAAGGGATGGATTGGGCATGGATGGTGAAAACAACTTGCTGCCTGTTGATTGTAAAAGCATTGTCACTAGAACACGGTCGCTCTCTGGGAAAATGCCAGGCTATGTCCCAGAAACTGTTCCAGAAGAAGCTGGACCTGAAACTGATTTACCATCTTCCTGCAATGGCTCTGGGACAGAAGTTGTAAGCAATAATTTACTGTCAGTGGAAGGAAAACCAACAGAAGCCAACAGAGCATTACCAACCAAGTCAAGACGTTTCATTTTATATCCTCGATCTTATTCTGTTGAAGGGAGAGAGATACCTGTCTCTGTTTACAGAGAAAGTGATGGCTGTGTACTGGATGATGGTAGAATAAAAAGGACAGAAGACAACTTGTCTTTGCCTTGTGTCAATGGTTCCTCAGGTAGTTTTTCCCAGAGAAATCACCTTTCATCATGTGGCTTATCTACTCCATCCTCAGTTGTTGATATACCACCTCCTTTTGAACTTGCCTACATCACCAAAAAGCCAATCACTAAAAGTTCCCCTTCACTTTTGATAGAGAATGACTCACCTGATAAGTATTCCAAGAAAAAGAAATCTTCCTTTAAGAGGTTCCTCACTCTAAAATTCAAGAAGAAAACTGAAAGTAAAGTCCATGTAGATGTTAATGTTTCCTCTTCAAGGTCCTCGTCAGAGTCCAGCTATCACGGGCCTCCAAGGCTGATGGACCTGGACAGGAGGAGCCTAAGTAGTTCACCTCAACTAAAATCACATGTGGGGAAGCTCCGTGCATCTGAGTCTCCCTCGGCTGTTCTTTTCTATAAGGATGGTAAAAGAAAAGGAACGCCCAAGTCCTTCAGCAAGAGTGTTTCAAGGGTGGAGTCCTTTGAGGACAGGTCCAGGCCTCCTTTCATGCCACTCCCATTAACAAAACCTAGGTCCATTTCTTTTCCCAATGCTGACACATCTGACTATGAGAACATTCCTGCTATGAGCTCTGACTATGAAAACATACAGATTCCTCCTCGAAGATCCACCAGAGCAGGAACTTTTACTGAGTTTTTTGAAGATCCCAGCAGGGCATTGTCTGCTGCTAATGAGAATGACGGCTATGTGGATATGAGCAGCTTTACTGGCTTTGAGAACAAGCAGCAAACCACAGACCAGGAAACAGAAAGGTACTGTAATAAATTATTATGTAAGACCTGCTAACCCTGGCCAAACAGGCAAGGCCTCCCCTGCTAGGTGTCATAGGCAGGTCCTCCATGTTGCTTGGCTTATACCCCTTCTCAGGAAATGCTTACAAGACAGTTTGGAAGAACACAAGATAAGCCTTTTTCAGTGAAAATAAAAAGACACCAGATTAACTCTTTACCTTGTAAATGTATGCTAGCAAGTCCAGTGGATCTGGACCCTATGGTTTATAAATACAAACCAAAGAATGTTTAAAAACATTTATTTTATCCAACGGATCTAATTTTTTGTGGCTTGTGGGGTGGGGGCAGGGGGAAAAGCTTGCTTTGTTCTTCAGTAAGAAACATTTCTGTCTTGACTGAATGAAAAAAGAGCCTATTTGCTGGAAGGGTTCCTGCTTCAATTTTTCATTCCTGTCAATTTCTCAAAGCAACACTATATATGTAACTTCTCTTTCCAAGTACATCAGTTAAGTGTAGACCAGAAAACCCCAAATCATGAACTAAGACTAGACAATTTTAGAAGTTGCTTTAAAACCTATCATTATGCCCCTTTGACAGAGCTGCTGGTTTATAAATTAATTAAATAGCTCTGTCTGAAATCACATGCATTGCTAACATTAATAACAATCTGTGATCCTATTCCATTAGATTATTTGCAAACAATAAAATGTCCTTTTCATAGTTACACAGGAGCAATGCATTCAAGACCTTTGAATTTGTCATCAGATTATAGCATATAATCAGTGGAGTGCAGAGGTGTAAGAAGAGTGTTTTCCATTAAGTTCATGTTAAACAGGTAATGAGAAAACAAGGTGCAAAGCAAATGAATGAAAAGGAATGTCTTTAATGCAGTTATATTTTGTTAGAGCTGTGTAAAAAAGATAAAACATCTTAAAAGCAAGGTTTTCCTGTCCATTTTCATCTATAATTCTAAAGATTTAATACTCCTGCTTTTTTGCAACATTTATTTTTTCTGCTCCTCTCCCTTGTCATTATGAATGGAAAAAACCATGGGCATTTCACACATCCCTCTTTTGATATTTCAGACTTGGGGAGTAAAAGAACTTTTCTTTAACACCTCTGAGTGAGTCTTGCAAACCATTCCTAAAACAAGAATGATGTACAGTGCTTTGTCTTTCTGAGAGGCAAGAACTGGCAGGGGAGGGGGAGGTATGACAAAGGGAAAGAGATTGCATCAGTGGTTAAGCTGTCGATCAAAACATGTCTGAAGCTGAGGGGTCTGGGATGCAGGTCTGTGGTTTAGCTTCGGAGATGCTGGATGCCTCCAGCGTTGGGAGCCCCAGTGGTGTTGACACTGGGACATGGTGGGGTACAGTGCAGCTTCACAAAGCACACAGCTACATCCCTAGAGCTCTGCTTGGAAAAGCCGGTCAGTTCTTTGTGTCCATTAAATGCCACCCATTTTAGGTAGTTCTTGAAGAACCAAGTTTAAAATATTAAAACTATGTCAGTTGCTGTGACTTGGGCCCATTTATGAACTTCTGGTGGAAGCCTGTTTTTTCAAAGGGAGAGCCAATCCAAACTGGTTCAGGAAGCCTCAAGGTCAAAAAGTGAACATAGTTTTTCAGTCTGCTGCTTGTTGTGCATGTAGTTTTTGCTGTTGGGGGAGAAATGAAGGCTAGGCTCCTGAACAACCCCTTTATCAAGATAATCAGGATGGAGGGGAAGAACATCAGGCAGGCAGCGATATACGTGCATTGCTGCTGAGGTACCTCTTATTTGCTGTATTTGTTGGGATGTTTCGGCCAGAGACATACCTGAAAAGGTTTGATGAAATGTAAATGGGTAATACACATCCAGTGGCATAATATACTTGGAGAAACAGCGTATGGTCTAATCGTAAAGCAAAGCAAACTGTACAAGTGCACGTACATGAACCTATTTACACATGCATATATGATGTATAGACATGGATGTTTTATTTCCTGCTAAGGCAGTTCTGCCTAAAATCTCTCTCAATGGATTTGAGCTTTCTAATATGAATGCCTATCAAACACAGCTCTACCACAACCACACCGGGATAAAAGTTACTTTGAACTCAAGCCTCGGGATATGAGCAGGCTGATTTCAACCATTTGAGAGTACAAGTGTGTTGGATTAAACTGTTGCAATACATGAGACTTGAGCCCATGAACTTCCCTTTGGTGCATTCACCTGCAGAGCCCTGGTGTTTAGCATCTGCTGATACCTTGTGGAATTGCTACGTTTTTGATGAATGGCCAAGTACAACTCTTTTTATTACACTTCAGAGAACAGAATGTGAGAGTGCTATTAAAGATTATAATAATATGGGAACCTCCACTACTGTGTGTGATTGGGGAAAAGCGGGGCAAGTGGGGGCCTTACATAAATTGACAGAATGAGAAGAGTCACTGTTCAATTTTCTTGCTTAAAAGGAAAGACCACGTGGAGTAGATTTAAGATAATTTCTAATTAGAGGCAATCAAGTTTATAGAAAAAGTCAATAGCAAAAGGGTTCTAGAAATATATCTTAGAATTACCATTGCCAGAATAGAACTTGGAATATTGTCCCCTGAAGGGCAGTTATTGTGTATCCCCAAAATTTAGTTATCTGGTATTAACAATTAAACTCTGATTTGAGTGTATGACAATATAGGTAATCATTAGTATTCTGTACAGTGAAGAAATAATGGGACAGAAGTGGAATTGGACAAAATTCCCCTGATCTTTCCCCAGTCCACATAGCCTATATCAGACTCAATTTTCATTTGTTTTTGAAAAGTCACTTTCCAGCCCCCTTTCTCTGAAGAGCTGCCCTACAAAGTACAAAGCAACACAAACCAGTTGTTCAGGCTGAAAGCAAGACAGCTGTGCCCCACCTCTGGAACAGCACACTGTAAACTGTAGCATTGCCTTGACCCTCAACAGCTACAAGTCAGAGCAATTTCACCAAAGTTACTTGCTAAACTTTCATCGGATGAGAGTCAGTTAGAATTAAAGTACTCTGGCACGTCTTAAAAAATTGCTTCACTAACCCAGCTTGACCTTCAGAGCATTAGCTGCGCATATGGCAGTGTGATAAACATCAAGGGGATGGGAAAGAGATACCTCAAACACTTATTTCATAGTCTACCACAGTACCATTTCCAGTGCTTTTAGGAGAGATTGAGAGAGTCTTTTATCAGGGTTTAGATAAGATCAGGAAGATGGCATGGGTTGGGTGTTTTCAGTTCATTTCCCCTTTTTGCTTTCTACTTAGTCCATGATTTGGATTTACCAGGTGTGCTAAGTCTCAATCCTTCTTTCTGCTAAGATGCTCAAAACCCAGAAAGGAAAAAAGATAGGGAGAAGAGAGGAATAAAAGGAATATACCTGCAGTTCCACAGATAATGCCACTGTGATGTTGAACATTCATAAGAAATGAGCTAAAAGCCCATGTTGCTGTTACCTGTACAGTCCTATACCCTTCTACATAAAATGGTCATCTATACATACTAGAAGAACCTCAGTCTCATCATTGTACTTAAACAACAGCAGGACTTGATTAGACTTTGACTGTCAAGGGAATTCTTGAGGGCCAGTGTGGGGATTCCAGTGCTCTGTGCAATGACACGAAGGCTCATGGTAATTCCCAGTAAGTCTCTAGTCTCATGCCTTGCAGTCTTATGCCTGTAAATTACTCCCAAGGCTCTGACTTTCCACTCCTTTTCAAGACATATGGTACCTGATTCTTCTCAGCTTTAGTACAGTCAAGAAAACTGATAACCTCTTCAGTATCCTGTTCCTTTGTAAATGTGTTTTATTCCCAAGGCATGTGCTTCTTTAAGGAAAAGATGGAGAAAAATTTGTCTTTAGTAGAAAGTCAGGGAAAAAACACAGTTTATGCGTGTCAGGCAAGTGATACTTTTCCTTTAATTTGGCCAGACAAAGCAGGAATGCACAGGTGCTTAGAGACTGATAGAACACTGTCAGTATCTGAACTGCTAGCGTTGGAGAGGATGCTTCATGGGTAAGCAGCTACATTAAAAGATTTGTAAGCAACCCTCTTTGCACACAGCCATAGTCAGTCTGCGCTTCTGCCAGGCCTACACACAAGATCACAGACTATATCAGTGCAGATCAATTCCAAAATGTATACCAAAATTGTATTATAGATAGACAGCAATAGAACCACTGCCTGTGGTTGATGGGCCATAGAGAGTTCAAATACCCCTCCTTTAAAAGGAGAAAAATCCAGTGGATGAGCAGTTACTTCTCCTCCAATGAGTATTTAGCTGTCCCCTTGCTCACCACTGGATTCATCAACCTGCGTTCTGTCAAATTATGCCACTTAAATGATTATATCCTCTGTGCTGCCTGCAGGTCATCAGTCACTGATCAGCTCCAAGACTGCAGCCAGGGACAGTCTGTATGACCATCTATTCTCTACCCTTCTGTAACATACACCAAAAAAAGCCTAACAAAAGCTAAGCATAATCAACATCTTCAAACATGAATTCTCCACCTAAAAATGGTCTGAATAATATGCTACTCAGACCTTCATATGCCCTTAAGCTTAAGGTGAAAATTAAACCATTAGAGTCAATTTCCTCCAAAACAGTACATGTTTTTAACCAATAAAATCAAGATGTCATATTCCTGGCGCGCTCTGCTCCTTCAAATGAGAAGCACATATGTTATATAAGATTAAATCACCAGCACTTAAGAGAGGCACAGTGTGGTATCTAGGCACAGTGTAGGAAGGATAGGGTGAAAGTCTAGAGATAATTATGTAATGGAAGCTTCAGTATAAATAGTTCACACATCAAAATAATAGTGACCAAGAAAAGACAATCAGTGTTGTCATGTTTAAAATACACAGAAATGTACAGGAATATTAATTCATCTTTTGTTAAAATTGTGAATCAATGTCATTTATATAACTTCAAGAAAATTCACAGTGCTCTAATTTACATAAAAGACCAATAAGTTTCCAAATAAAAAGAAAGTTCTTAGAAAATCCAACACAGCAATACTGTTTGTCAAAGTGGCAGCATGTCAGAGGTGCTCAGATACTGTAGTGAAAGACAGATGGGCAAGCCGGAAGAGAGATGCTTATTTGAGGAGAAACGCTTATGAAGTTCATAAGTGTACCTGATGTGATTTGAGAATAACTATGGAAAGAATTCATCAACTCTTCGTCAAAGGCGGATGCAGAATTGAGCTCTGCTCTTGATCCACATCTCTAACGTTTAAAAATTAAGTTCTTGCTGAGCTAAGGCTCAGTAAGGGTGTCAGTTAACCTACAAGGCTGATATTTAATGCTTAGCGCAGAGAGGCACAATTTGAAAGTCTGATGCATACAAGGGCAGAAGCAAAACTTCAGGACCATTCTATGAAGTCCAGCGGAGTAAAGTGAATTAAACCTGCATGCACCCATTAAAGCAGGGGGAAACTGAAGATGCCGCCTCTTCGTTTCTTTAAATTCGTTGAATAAATCAGGTTTTCTTCACCAGTTTCTTCACCTTACTGTCCTCCGTTTTCTTTCAATTATTGAAGACATTTGAAACAATATAACTTCTAAATAATACCCGCACCAGAGTGTTAAATCTCCAAGCATGATATGACTGAAGCCTTTAAGAGTGTCTGCTTTCAAATGCCTGCCATAGATCATAGTCTTTGTATACTTTCCTCATTGCCAAAAAGTTGTGGAAATAAGTATGTTGGAAGGTTGTGGCTCACATATTCCATCAGTCATTCAAGAAAATGTAGCTATGATTGTGGTTCATAAAACAACTCTGTTCTCCTATTAGAAAAAAACCCAGAACTGTTTCTAAAAAGGTGGGTTGTTTTACTGCTACTTCATATTCTTCAAATTCACACACTTAAGCCCATTCCAAGCTTATGAGAAAGCTGGAAGTGTTTCTCTAAAGGATACTAGAAGAGTTTAGGAAGTCTCTAAGTCTCTTCACAATTGGTTAGAGATCTCTTTCATTCAAATATTGATCAGACAATCAACAAAGAATTAAAAGGATTTTACTGAAGATGGCTGAGATTAGAGTCTGGCCCAGTGGATCTCTATTGCTTGTAAGCAGAAAGCACTTTTTTTTATAATAAATGTCATTACCATTCTTTTCCGTTAAAGACTTTTACCCTTTAATAAGAGGGTAAGTAGACAAAACTTTCCTCCCCAATGGTGATCACTGGCCCCCATGTGCTGTTGTCACAGATAGGCAAGTTTGTAAAAGCCTATGTAAGAAGATGGGTGAGAAAGAAAAAGTGCATAGATTAAAAGAGGAGATCATCTGCGTGCTAGGGAATTAATTGTTGAGCTAATACCGTCCAGTGTCTATGGCTGAACTATGTGGCACTCAAAAGTCCTTAAATACAAAACACAGTCTGTCAGTAAAACATGAACATAGAGATGCTAACTCCCTGCTACTTTGAATGCAGTGATGAGTAGCTGAGCTTGGCCCTCAGACAGTCATTCTTCTATAGACACTTGAAGTTTGGACAGTCAGTGGAGCTGATGGTGGAGTGGAGATTTTGCCTGTGTTTCTGTCAGGAACACTGTGTGCAACTCTCTGGAGCACAGAATCAAGCTTTTCGACAGGTTTCAGTGAATGCATCTTGCCAAATGCAAAAACATCTTCCCACTATCTCTTGTGGTTTATATTGCATTTGGAAGGGAAGTGCCAATTTGTGACCTGATTTAAATAAGGCAAAGGGCAAGAGGTAAAACAGCCAGATACAGTGATCTGACCTAAGTTCATTGTCTAAGTAAGGACTTTTCAGGTAAGAAAGCAGGTAGATGTGCCCTCTGCAGGCGACCATGCTGCTTTCCCAAATAATTCTTGTTGCAATTTGTGTTTCCCTGTCATTCTGGGGACATTAACTGCGGATCCCAGCACACACCGAAGTTTTTGGGGAGATCACTGGGGTAAGGGAGCAAAAAGCCTTTCCAAGACAGTAATTGTAGTTGCACATTAGTTTTACTGTTACTGCTGAACTCCCAGGCTCAGGGAAGGAGTGGTCCTTAAAATTGTGCATTTACTGACCCCATATACCATCTCGATTGCAGATCAAAAGTTCCCCATGACCACTCCCTGAGGGTGTGGCAGGTTATTGTCTGTGTAGGTCCTGTTTCTCCCCTGGTGTCTGATTCCTGCAGCAGTTCTACAGTGCACAGGCTTTCTGTGAAAACAAAGGAGCAGGTAGAGTGGGTCCAAGCAGGAGTCACCACTTTGGCAAAGAACATAATTGCTTATCACAAAAGGATTACAGCTTCTTGGTAAAGTCTTCTAACCAAGTAGCACAAGCAGATATGACAATGGTTTAGCATTTGAAGTGTGGTACTACGCAGCTGGCAGAAGAATCCTAACAGCAATGTCACCATTTTGATCAATTCTGAGAAATACAGCTGTGATATTGCAACAGATAAGCACGGCAAATAGCCACTAGAAACTCCTGAAGCCTTTCACTCCTTGGATAAATGCAGCAGCAATAGGTATGGCTAAAGCACCTGATTGCTTTTGATACAGATGCAACCTGCCCCTTCCATTGATAATTAATTCAGTTGAACTGTGGCCCTAAGAAAACCATAAGGCTATGGTTGTTTCTGCCTCAGCAAAGAGCAAACGAGGGGGAAGAAATCTAAAGAGAGAAGCAAGAGAGTCTCATACACAAGGAAGACTTGTGAAAGGAGAAGCAGCACCAAATTTCCAGATGTTTCTGACATTTTCTAGAAGACAGAGGCAGAAGAAAGGCACATGATTTGTTAGCCAAAGAACAAGATTTGCTCTGTAATATGCTTGCCCATATGTTGCCCATATCCATACTATTCTCATCCCAAAGAGCAGCCCAGTTACTTGTTTCTTGTCAAGGGTAAAACTCAAAGATAATTTTCTCAAGAAGATAAAATCAACTCATGCTTTGTTTTTTCTACTTGTCCCAGCTAGAGCTACTCAGTACAGGCATGACTGTCAGAGAGTATCCAGAAAAGACACCCATTTTCAACACTGTTCAAACTGTGTTTTGGCTTACTGCTGTATACAATAATACCAATGCTACCGATAGTTCATGCTGTTTTACTCTGCATTTGGAGCAGAAGCAAGGTAATTCTAGGCTAGACCTGGAGACAAACCTAAGCAAAGTAGCCTCTCAAGGCACCTGGATTTGGGAGGAAAGTTAAGCCCAGAGCTACAGATTCAGCCTGGATTTCAGATAATTGTTTTAGGAAAGATGTTTCCATCCTTTCCTCTTTTTGCTTTCTCAGAGAAACAAATCCTGGCTGCTGATGCTACTAATTTCCTAGTTCTCTGCCCCATAAAGCCCTGCCCTGTGCCTACATTAAGCTAGCATGCACCCGTAGCAGTGATGAGAAGCTTTACAAGGGGGAGAATTTCCTTTTTGTAGGTCGAGTGCTTCCTAGGGCGGGTGACAATGTTAATTATGTAGGTAGGACAGAAGTGGTCTACTACTGGGGCTCAGGTCCCTTAAAGACCTGTATGGGTCTATTGTGTGGAATTCTGCTGACAGTTTTTAAGCCAAGGAGAAATGTGGTGATCATAGGCATTGTGATAAGGTATTTAAAGAAGCATAATTTATTTTTAAAAAATTATACATATATATAAAAATATACGTACCTTTTCATTATGTCAGTGTGGAACACATGCGGTGCTCTGGATCGGTGCGGTTGGGAGAAAGTCCCATAAAAATGCTGTAACAGAGGGAAGGAGGATCAGGGGATTGAGCCTAGAGACCAGGGAAAGAGACATTTTCACTTCTGAGCTGGTGAACATGATGGAAAATAAAATCTCAGAAGTTTTCATCAGTTGTTGCATTTTGCAGCATAAAGCTGAAACAAAGTTTTTTAACTTAATTGCAGAGCAAGGGATCCCAGTGCTATACCTTAACTTCAGGCTGTGCACAGCCTATTGAAATTCTTGACAATAGCCACAGCCAGCTCTGAAATGAGTCATGTCTTTATTTCTGTTTACTTTAGTATTGTCTGAATTGCCACAGGGAGTTAGAAGGTGATAGTGGTTCACGCAGGATTTCCAGCTGCTCAGAGACAGGGAGCAGTCTGTGGGAGATAACCCGTCGCTGCTTAGGTCTGGGCACAAGGCATGCTTCACCTTGTATGTTCAGGCAAGAGAGGAGTGGGGAACTGCCTTTCCAAGACAGCAAGGACAGAAAAACAGCTTTGGTGGTGGAGCTTTTCAAACAAGCACCTTTGAGAAGTGTCTTTGGGCAGTATTGTTAATGTCTTGTTAATACTGAAGAAGGAGAGATTTTAATACATTGTCCAGATTTAGGTAATAATCTTGCAGCAGCTCCATGCCTGCTCTCCTGTTTCCTCATATCCATGGAGCTGTTTGTCCTGGTTCAAGCTGAGGCTGCAGGTATGGGGAGAGAGTACAGTCAGGAAGACAATATGATCCCCCGTCAGAGTTTTGCCTTGCACCTCACCATCACACAGTAGGTGCATCCCAACATAGCCTCCGAGGGCTGCCACTGCTCAGCCACAACATGCTGAATCTAACTCTGGCTTTGTTTATCATAGAATCACAGTCCCATATACCTCCCAGGAAATGGTCCCAAGTCCTCAGTAGATGTTGGCTTTATTAGCAGCTGGACTCTATTCTGATGACTACTTTTCTGATCAAATTACAGTGCAGAGGAGGAATGTATACATGTGGCCATCTTTATGTCCTGAGGGCTTATATGCCTAGGTAGAGTTCTTTGTCTTCTATTTCCATTACATGAACCAAAAATGTATTTCAGTGGAGTTACACAAGAGGAGAGAGTCTGCTGTGTATTGCAGGTTTGCCCTGGATGATGTTTATGGGGCACAGAAGTGATACTGGTGAGATTTAAGCATTCCTGGCACCACAGAAAAAAAAGCATGCACTGCAGACAGGGTGGTGAGAGTACAGATTGGCAAAATGCAGCCTGTTCGAAATGGTCGGGTCTTTTACTGTCAATGAGTGTTCTATGTATGCCTTTCTCCTCTCCCACCCCCACCCTGAGCCTTACTGAGAAGATTTATTGAATGAGAGATTGCACATTACAATTCTGCAGCCTTTCCAGAATCCACTGCTCAATGATATGGGGTATGTCTCTAGATTAGATTTGTAACAAACCCAACAGAATGCTATAGCATTTTAAATGCAAATCTAATCTAGTAGTTTATGGTTTGTTGTGTCACCCAGCAAAGTTATTTATAATGTACAGTGCATTTTTAATTATCCTACAAGAATTCTTCTTTTACAGGACCCAAAGGCAGTTAATGTAAAAACTGCCTTAAAGATTTGCTGTTTGGTGGCATACAACAATTAATTTTATCTTAATCGACCAATTAGAGTTAACAGATGGAAGAACATAAGTAAGAGGCACTGTGTTTTGCCAGGACCCCTCTTAAAGAGCTTATCTATAAAAGGACCCTTTCACTTGGATTAATTAGATGCTATCTTTCAAAGGCCTAGAGTAAGCAGTTTTAGACCTACCATCAGTGAACACCTTGTGGTGTTCTGACTCATGCTACACCAGCTTTATCAGTATCACAGGGATGCCCTCAGACTTCTTTTTCTCAAAGGAAATACAGCTAGGTACTGATGAACTGAGACACGTGATAGTTGCTTGGGTCTGTGTTCAGCAGTCTCCATCCAGCCATTCTCAGCTGTTTCAAATTAAATACCCCTTCAGTCTGTTGGCACTTCATCCTTATGTCTTGAATACATTTAGTAAATTTGGACCAAGAACTCGGGTGTTAACCCACTGCATCTCCCTGATGGGTCCTCTAGGCAGGCAGACCTATTAAAAATAGCCAGTTTGGCGTTTCTGATGAAAGTTTCTCAGTGAGGCTCGTTGACCCTCTTACATTTCAGGTATCAGACTGCATTCTTAGTTCTGAGAGTTGGCTAGGAGAGCTCAGAAAGGTTGCAGAAAGTAATGGATTGTATACAGCATGACATATCTTTGAAGTCAAATCTTCTGGTCCTTAAATAGATAAGGACAATATGTGAGCTAAAACTGAGCACCTCAAAATCCTTCCTTTAAACTTTTTGCTTTCACATTGTCAGGCTTAAAAAGTCCATACAATGGCAGTGAAATAAAAACACATCACAGTAAATACACTCAGGCTAAAGAGCCACAATGAAAGTGACATATCGTAAGATGACAAAAATGTAAAAACATATTATAATCTGTGCTGGACAAACAATTTATCATGCCATTTGATTGCAGTTCTAAGGAAAAGCATTGCTTCAGTGGCTTCACGAGAAATGAAATATGTGTGCCTAACTGAAAAGGCCATGAAAAAAACCCCAGCAAACAAAGGAATTCTGTAGTTCCCAACATTTTTTCTGATTGTTTAATTTGCAAGTAAAGAAAAAAAAAAGAGATACTGAAGTAAATTGTGAACTAAAACATACTTTTGAATTGCAGAATTAAGATGGTTTTGATTTTCCAGAATTGGGGGGGCTGGGGGGGGAGAGAATTAATTAATAGTTTATAATCCCAGCCAAATGTCACATATCTATGTGATTTTCAGTCACGACAAGCCTCGTTTCTCAACTAAAAAAGCCTCAGCCAAGCAGAAGTTCAGCCAGCTCTGATTTTAATCTGGGAACTGAAACTGATGTTTTAGGAGACAGAGGAGAGCCAATGAGCAGATTCATTCAGCCCGATGTATTAGCAGTTAAACTCTGTTTCTCTCTTTCTGGAAATACTCTGCTTTAACAACCGAGTGAATCTCTAAAATGCAAAACAATTCAGTTCACTTGATATTTCCCCCAAACATCAGGGAAGAAAAGCCAGATACAAGGTCTTGGTTAGTTTAGAATTCCAGGAGCTCTGTTTCCTGGTAGGTCTGCAGGATAACTGAGTTTCAAATCCAGTATGCGCATTCAAGTCCAAAGGGAATACCTGCTGGAAGGACAACCATGAATATAAGAGGTTTCTTAGTAGTGTCAGTTCCTTTCATATGTCCTCAGATCTCTCTGAAAACTGATAGGAAAAGCTGCCAAACCTCCCTGCCCTTCTGATAGGGAGGTGTTTTTGCACACTCAGCTTGCAGGAGCTCAGAAACTTTAAAACCCAAGAGACTGGGCACTGCTTTGTTCAGGACTCATTTTTGTTTGGGGGAGAGCAGCATTCTGGACAGTCTCCCTCACACTGTCTGAGGTCACTGACACTTGCAGTACCAGCACTAAGAAACACTATTAAAATGATGCAGGAAAAAAATCGCACTTTTCAGTGTTTTCCTACCACACGACCAAATGACAGGACAAGCATATGCTGGCCTTAGAGCAACAGACAGCTGTTTTCAACTTGTGTTTCAAGGGATCTGCTATCCAAAACTCCCCAACTGTTCCCTTGTAGGAAAATGATGTTGAGGTCTTTGCATGAGGCTAAGGCATATTTAGCACAAATTGCCACTGCTTCAGAAAGTCTCTGTGGGAGGGATTTAGCCCAGGGCTGACCATTCATAAAAATGGCCCTCAAGAGTAAAGGACATTTTTATCGATAGCAAGAAAGGTTGAATAATCTGCACAAATGCCTTTGTGGCTCTGGCAACACAAACAGCTGGAGTAATGCTGCCAGCAGTAAGAGGGGTGTTCGTTGGGTCTCACTCCAGTCAAAAATACTTTGTTCTATTGTTTGGTTTTTTTTAATAGGGAATATTACTTCTGTCATCTAGACAGGTTTCCTTCTGATCTAGCTTCACTGCATTTTTCCCCTGGTTTGTTACCAGAACCTAGCTACATGGTATTGGTAAAGCAGCTGATCCTGCTAGTACAAGGAAATGACAACTCCCCTTCTACGTTAAGAGTCCTGCAAAGCAGCATGGTGTTCATTATGTTGAATTTACTGTGAGTATTTTCCATGAAAAGTATGGAATAATGAACTGG
This sequence comes from Falco cherrug, assembly GCF_023634085.1. Classification (NCBI taxonomy): domain Eukaryota; kingdom Metazoa; phylum Chordata; class Aves; order Falconiformes; family Falconidae; genus Falco; species Falco cherrug. The sequence continues at coordinate 24,596,077 of NC_073700.1, read as the reverse complement.
CAATAAAATGAAAATAGAACATAAAGACTCTGGTTCCAAGTTTTCGTGACTATGTTACACTGCCAAAAATAAACAAAGAAAGAATAATCAGGATCATCCCCTTGATTTCTGACCTACAATATGTGCCATGTCATCAGACAGTTTCTTTTTGTGTCATGTATCATCTTTTTCTAACTAGATCCAGAACTCATAGTCAGAAAACCATTTTTAAATGTATCATAGTCAGAAAAGTTCCGATATAAGTGGAATCTGGATAAGAAAACGATACTGTGTCAGATGCTTATTTGGGGTACAGGGCTATACTCTGTTGATTTGTACATCTGAGGATCTGAACAGCTGTTTATGATTTGATTGCCCTGATAATTCAGACTACCACCTGAAAACAGAGTACGCTGAAACATTTTCCGAAAGGGAAGAATTCACAAAAGCATTCTGTGTGAACAATGTGTCTATTTTGACAAACTCTAAGGGAAACTCCTATATGCTGTAGCCTAAGATACAGAAAACCCAGCCTCTGCTTCTCCCAGGTCTGGTTTTCATCCCAGATCACTTTCAATCAGTCAGCTCTGGGAGTTAGATTCTGAGTTTCTCACAACTCAGTGCCTAAAACACCAGTCACAGAGAGAAAGAAATACTCACAGGTTTTGATCTCAGGACAATCAAAACCGGACACAGTTCTTCTTCATTTCTAGAACATCTGAAATAATTTATTTTCAGTTTTCTGAGGCTCAAAAATTTTTTCTAAGCTTCTGGTGTGCACCAAAGAAAAACAGTTGTCTCCTGGTAAAGTCCTCTACAAATTGAACAGTTCAGATTCTGCCGTAATCAGTTTGCCATTCTACATGTAGCAGATAAAATACTTTTTTCATCACTGCTTTAAGCTGTAAAGGAGTTCAGAGTGTTTGACTTTCAGAATCTGTGTAAAAGTAAGTGTCTCAGATGAAAAGCTGTGTGAATGTGATGACAATTCAACCAAAAAGCTTCAAGGCATAAAGAGGAGCAATACTATAGCAGGATGCTATTCTAAAAGATATCTGAGGACTTTTCACATAGGTCAACATGGCATCACTTGAACCATGAAATCTGTGTGACAGACCAGAGAATTCAGAGAAGGGGACCATGACAGGAAGTTGGGAAGATTTGTTGGAAAGTCTTGAAGCATGTCCTACTTAAAGGTACTGATTTTCATTTCAGTGATAAGTGAACAGATTGTTTAGGGCAGAGAACAGCATACCTGCTGCAAAACATCATGCTATACTATATGGTACTGGGCCAGACAAGATCTTTTGAGTGGTTAGAGTTATCTCGTGACCTTTCACAACCTTTTTTTTGCCAGTGGCTCCAACACCACAGTCTATAAAGCAATGCCTGCCTTCAAAGGGGTTGTTGAGCACATCAGTGATTTCCCCATGTCAGCCAGCTATTTTCCTATGTCAGTCATGTAGCCAACCTACTGGGAGTGTATGAATCACTCACTCAGGTTACCACATCGCTTATTCTGCCAGTGTACCTTCATTCCCAGAGTAGGGAGACAACTAACATCCATGCTTTGATACAGCAGGCAGAGGGCAGCTGCAGAGAACGACCAACACCAAATGGTAACAAGGCATACCTGGATACTTTCAAATCTGTAAAGAGACTAGGCAGCTTCACTGCATTTTCCACAGCTCATATGGATCCTATCTTTCCTTGCACTAGTCTCCTTCCTGATGCACTGTAGGATACAGGTCTTCATGCCCACAGTGTACTCTTAAAAGTAAACGGCACAAAGTGGTTGCAGAATACACTGCAGTGGTAAGCAGGACTGTGCACACACCAGGACATACCGGTGTGTGTATACCCCCATGGCCCCATGGACTTGTGCACCCCACATTAAAGTCCAGACTATGGTGTTAAAACAATTTAAGCTAATATATTCTGCTACTGCCTAGTCCATCCTCCTCCTTGACCCTCACCATGTCCTCTTCCTCTACATTGTTCCAGGGGCTTGTTTCACCCTGTTCAGAAAGCTAAATAGGCAAAACCTATTCACTCTTCTGGTGCTGAGCTAGTTTCAGGTTGAGGGCCCAGGCCATGCACACTAGCTTTATTGGTCAAATGGAAATGGAAGAACAGCCTGACTCTCCATCCTACAGCTATGCTGTCAGATGTCTGACTGTAATATACACATACAAAGAGAAAGTGTTTTGCCCCCTGGAAAGTGAAACAATAAATGTGGAGCAGATCCTAAATCTGCCTGTACATAGAACACTTTATTACAGAGATAGAAGCGAGATTAAGCCACAGAAAACCGCTTGATGAGGGCCAGCTCTTGTCTTTTGTATCCCTGCTTCAAGCTGTCATAACTGGGCCATGGCTTCTGGCCACATCATTACACAACCTCCCTGGGATGACAGTTCTGATGCTGTGTATATTGCTGGCTGCTTCTGCTTGCCCCCAGAGCAGAAGCCTGGGCTACACTTTCCACACTGGTCTGCTGCTGAGCTCTCTGCAACGTCAGCAAAGAATCAGTGCTAGTTTAGCCTGTGTGGGAGGTGTAAGGACAGGATGATTTGATCTGGAGGTGGACAGAGGAACACTCTCAGTCTCTCTATAGAGTCTAGAGGAATAAGGGAGGCTGTATTTAAAATGGTTCTGAGGCTTGTTCCTCTACTCTTATTGCATGGAGTGCTGTTTCATAACACAGCTCATTCCTCATCTTTTCTTGTTCTTTCACAGTTTATAAGACGTGATTTTACTTGTCTTAGTCCTAGGTCAAGAAGTCTGCCACAAATTGTCTGTCTGTCTAGGCATTTAGACTTGTTTGTTGCCTTAATACATACAGTAGAGGAAAGTTCTAGCCACCACTTGAAAAGATTCCCTGACACATTTAACATACAAGCATTAAGGTTTCAAGTTTTGGGAATTTTTTCTATGTCAGTATTCCAGTTCTGGAGCTCAACAGTAAAGATGCAGGAGTGCTAAACATCTGATTTCAAGCAACAAGGTTTTGTGTACCTGTGTCATTGTAATCTGCTTGTTATTTGAGAGCCATGAAAAAATCTCTTTCCATTTTCCATTAAAATTTGATGTCAAGCAAACATACAGATCAAAATAGATAGAAATTTTTTACCTTCTCACATTACTCTAGCAACTTTGATGGACTTGACAGTTTTGAGGAAAATGTAGAATATGGCTATTAGGGCTTGAATTTGAAAGGAATAGGCTAATAGGTTTACAGTATTTTATCCTGAAATTTTTAAATGTCACTTTGGGGCCCCACCCAAACTGAAATTCTTGGATTTAAAATTAGCACCTGAACTTCATCCTATAAATCCACCTCATTATGGCTTTTTTTCTATGAAGTTTACTTCTGAGGTCCATAAAGTTTATTTTTAGGGTCCATTAATAATTTGGAACCTTAAATCATTCATCAAGCCTCAGGAAGCCTGAGAGAGCCCAACCAAATTATTGTTTTGTTTTATTGTAAATTGAAGCCAGTCCCATACACATATGTACAATCCTGCATGGGAGCTACTGGTTCATTCTTTCTTTTTCTGCAGAGTTGGTAGCTTGGGATGCAGTTTGACACCTTATCAGCATCCACTGTTCCTATACTTTTCCCTTAACTCCCTTCTAACCTCAGTACCATTCTCAGCCTGAGGCACATGTCAAATGAAGGGTTTATGCTGAGTTACTGAAAGGTTAATTCTTTGTGGGACAGTAATATGTAAATCACTGTGACATCCCCTTGCGTGCTGCTACTGAAGGCACTCACACTGCACACTTGGGCACTCTTGTACTGCTGGGTCTGAAAGACTGATGTCACTGCGTTGAAAGGGACACCTTAATTGACATACATTACAAGCACTTTGGAAATGGCAGTTACAAATCACAAGTATCCTACTGTTCCTAATACCGCTTTTGAAATTGCGTGTTCTGCCCTTACTCCCCCATGTGCATAACCAACTGTTATTCTACTTATGCACAAATGAAATTGAAATCAGTAGTGCTATGAAAATGCTTAGAGAAAACTCTCATATTTGAACTCATCATGTAAGTTGTTTGTAACTTCTAAGCAAGGCAGTACTTGCAAGAAATTTGTGTATTGTCTGAATATTGTAGCAGATTCGGACTTTGTGAAGTTATAGTGGTGCTAATTAGCTGCTACTTCTCCTAATTTAAGAACAAAATCTGTGTTTTTTTTAAAAAAAAGAACTGAAAACTGTCATTACCAGCTTTAGAAGTATAATTTTCTCTGTTATCTAAAAGGCTTTAGGAATACTAATTTTAAGTCTTTTCCTGACATAACTCCAGAAAACTTAAAAAAAAATCCAAGAGTGTTTCCCACAACAAAACCAAGCCCTCTGTCTTCCACCAGTTCTGCTGTCTTTTGGAATCCGGTGCCAAGAATTCATATTTCTATTAATAAGTAGATCACTAAAAATTCTGGGTGCAGCAGATGATGATTGATTCAAGTTCAGTTTTCTGTTTGTCTTTCACTGACACCATTTCCAAGCTGGCATCCTCCTTTGAGTGTTCACTTCTATTATCACTTAAGAATTATGCTAAACTGGATCTTCTCAAAGGATTGTAATGAGTTGGATCCATGCACCGCTGTAATGATCACATTTGCCTAATTGACACCTAATCACATCTCAGTCCAGGCTAGATTCCAGAATCAATAGTTTAGTCCCAGCTGTACTCTTGAGTCTCAGGACTGTATGTGCAGAAGTACAGAGCAGCTGCTGTATTGTACAAACCTAAAGACACTAAGGAGTAGGACTTGTAAAGATATTCTAGGTCTGTGTAGCTCAGCTCATTGTGCAGCCATGAGACTCATCTGGACCCAGATTCTTACATATTTAAAACTTTAAAACTCTATTATGCTTGTAAGACAGGAGAGCCCACTGTGTGTAACAAACATGCCTTTGTTCTGCCTAGCTCCATTTGCAAAACTCCCACAGCATGATTTATCCAGACCTTTTTGTAAAGGGTCTACCCACCATTTTTTTATAAATTGCAATTCCTTGCGCAAGTGGCACTACCTCAATCTTCCATTGTTGGTGTTCTTCTCCAGTGTGTGCCATTGTGCAGAAATCATGCCAGCTTGGCTGCTTGAAAGCAACTGAGAGGCTGTAACTCGAGAACACACACCCCCAGCAGAAAACAGCAACGCTAGCAAACATGACTGTTAAATAGTTCCAGGTAGATCTCTGCATCTCAGCTTGGCTACAAGAATGTATACATTATTCTATGCCTTAATTTAAATAAGCATGGGCATGATTCTGGGGGTACCCAACCCTCGTTGACTTAAGGGCTGGACCATAATAGTGAAATCCTTTTTAGTTTGCAATCAACAGGAAGAACAGAAGCAAAACTGTATCCTAAGGGAGATGAACGGAGCAGTTCTGTTTTAGATGCTGGTAGGGATCTACAGTGTCCAAAGCCTTCAGCCTTAGCTGTATTTTAAATATATTACTCTGGGATTAACCACTTTACACAAATGACAGCCAATGCACAAAGAATTTAAGAAACATGTCGAAGATAATAACAAAGAATTTGTAGTAGGGCAGGGGTTTCAGCTTTGCTTCCCAGATGGTGGTCTCCCCACAGAGGTGTATGTCTCAGAGTCTGAGATGACTACCAGGTGACTAGCTGAAGATCACTTCTTACAGAGGACATCTTTCCTTTCTCCTTATTAATGCAGTTCTAGGTGGTTGGCTTATTCTGTCACTGATCTATGAGAGGAATAAATCTTACAGAGGATTCAGAGTGAAATCAGAGGGTCTTATTCTGCTCAAAGATCACAAGTATAAATATAAAGTGACTCCACTGGAGTCAGGATGAATTCCTCCCAGTTTTACACCACTGCATCCAAAGTCAGACTGTCACTAAGATAAGTCATTTTATAGAGGCAAACAGGGCAAAAGTGCTGACTGGTTTAATTGTCAGGCCATTTGTGCTGTGACTAGGAGTTGCTCAGCAAATCACTTGAAACCCATCCTGATGATTAGTGGATGTTTTCCTTATCTTCTGTCTCTTGACAGATGTGCAGTATGGAAAGTTTCAACATGATGCAGATATATGGCCTGCATGGTCTGGGAAGGAAGAAGAGTTTCACAGCACAAAATGGAGACTTTTGTCATTGCCAAGCACTCAGGTCTTCATTTTGCCCCTCTTGGTTCAGGTTTCCAAGCATTGCAAGGATTCAACATAGCATAGGTTACCCAAGATGGGAAACAATAGGGTGCTGAAGAATAACAGGGCTGTGATTCAGCAAGGGAAAGAAGAAAAAGAGAAGCCTAAAGAAGAGCTGTGCTGATGCCTTAAGGAAAACCTCTGCTGGTGCTGTTTTATGGAAAACTTCTAGGTGCCTGTGAAGTTAATGATTTAGTGAAAGTAAAAGCTCTGTGGTGGCTCACATGCGATGTAAATAATGTGCTCAAAGGAGTCTATAAACAGCAGGGCTGCCTTTCATAACCTATTATGTATTATCAGCCTCCCCATCGTACCTTCTGGCATGGTGGGGCGTTGGGTGCGGTGCAGCTGAGCGTCAGCCCTTGCTAGTTCATTGCCAGGTCATCTCTGGGGAGGAAGTGTTCCCTGTTTACAGGAAATGCAGGACAAGGGCCGGAGGGCCAGGCTGAGCGCAGGCTGAGGCCACCACAGCTTACTGCCTCTCCAGCGTGCCTGGGAGGGCAGGGAGGGGGTGTGCCACTTGTCCAAGGCCCAAGGACACTGTGTTTTGTTTTCAGGCATGTCCAGCTTTTACTGTTGCTTTGTTTTTTCTAGTGGTTTAAAGCCACAGGATTAGGGAGGGGAATGGTGCTTGCAGACAGTGGTTCACCCCAGGGTACATGTGGCTGAGCCTGAAACATCAGGTTCATCCATCCCAGCACATCTGGGACATGGCTAGTGAAACCTCACCATCAGGTTTTCTCTTATCCCTCCTCTACTTACACTGCCCCACGCTGGGACAGAGAACACTCCCTAAGATGAAGCCCAAAGCCCTGTGTGCACCTCACTGCCTGCATTCCCTTCCAGAACTAGACCTTCACTAGCACCATTGTTCTGTGAGTATGTCTAGGAGCAGTAGTTGAAGGTGGGAGAGTTTTGTACCTAAAGTTGTCCAGAACAGAGTAAAAGCCTTACACACCTGAGCAAAAATCCTCTTCCCCTCTGCTATATCCTGCACCACACCAATGGAAGAAAGAGCAAAATTCAAGCTGAAACATTTGTGGCATGAGGAAAAACTCCTTTCTGGCCTTGACAGGAAAACAGCTATTGCCTCAGAGTGTGAAATGTCATTATTCCTGCATTACCTTGTCTTGTCTGGCTATGTATGTTATTAGCATGCATCATGTCTTTCCTGCCCTTTTCATACTTCAGCTGCAATACTTGCTTTGATGATCTGCCATAACAGGGAACTGATGGCTAAACACATGCTGCAGTAATAAGCATTTCCTTTTATTGGCTTAAATGCATTTGGACTTTAATTTCCTTTAGTAATGAGTCATTCTTTTGCAGAATGAAATAAAAAAATAATTTACAAATGGATACAAGAAAATAAATAATCAGTTTTAATAAAACAGGGTCATTCAGCACGTTGTTGCCTCTCCCAATTACCATCACTACACTGAGTTCATATTACTTTAATTTTTTGCAGTAAGGATGTCACTGTTCAAGAAAGACGGTTTGAACTAGTAACTGCTGGGCATGTGACCTGAAATAAAGCCAGGGATAGGGGTACTGCATGTAGAAAAAAGTTGCATTCAATCCATTTGTTTCAATAATAGAGGAGGAGTTTGGAGGCTTTTTTTGTGGAGGTTTTTTTCCCTCCCCAGTGGATGGAGCGGATTTTATATATGTGCATAACCCAACTGTGTCCAGGTGAGATTCTTGTCTCCATCTCGTATATATAAATCCAGTATATTATATCCAGCTATAAGCTAAGATCCCTGTGACAGAGGAGTCAGAACGGACACAAGCTGGGGTCTGTGGATGCAGAGGTTATGGCAGCAATTAACTAGTCATTTGTAAACTGGGCATGTCTGAATCTGAGTTGAGATATAGATACCTCACCACTCGGCTTCAGGGAGGTTATACTTGCAGAGGGCATACCCCACAGAGAGAGAATAACTGTACCTTCCTAGGTAGTTCATACAAACCTGATTTGCTGACTTAAGTCAAATAATTGCCAATGCAATCACCAATACACATAGAAAAATATTTAGGGTCATAACTGACATTCATTTCAGAGCTTTGGTGGATCTAGGCATAACTATATGCAACACCACTGCCTCTCTTTAGCAAAGAACTGAAAGAATTGTCTCTTAGCAATTCAGAATTGTGGTTTTGCTAATGAATGGATGAAACATCCTAAAAAAAAAATTATGTCCCCCACAAAAGGCAGAGCAGAAGTCAGCATTTACTCCAGAAACCCAGAGAGTTCACTTCCTATTCCCACTGTATGGAAACAGTGAATATGGTGAGCCATGTGTTGATAATTAGTGGCAAAATCAGATTTTAATAGCAGTTGTTCCACTGTAAGAATGGGACCCAAGGATGTGGTTTCTAGTCTTTCTACTGCTTTCTTCATCTTGTGGTGACATTTTGGACCAAGTACTGCTTTCATCTTTACTTGCAGGCACTTTTGAAACCATAAGAAGAAATTTTCAGAAAATAAACCAGGGGGCTCTTTGGCTCTTCAAGTATGTTAATGGTGCTTAAGTTGCATCATGTAATTTGCAGTTTGCAACAGATGCAAAGAAAAGAAATTAGCAGGATCTCTAGAAAAAAAGGTTCTGTTCTCCTCCCATGTGTCCCCTCACCCCCCAGTTAAAGACAGTGTCAAATATTCTTCTCTCTTTCTCTGTCCTGGCACTGACTGGGGATGTAGAGTGAAGGACAACAAGGAGGTGGCAGGGAGCTAATCCAGTTGTCATTAACTGAATGCTGCCACAATGGTTAAAACCTGAGCAATCCCTAGACTCTGTTTCTGGAAATCATTAAGCAAGGTATCCTTTGCCTGACCTCTAAGTATTATTAGCTGTATATTTACACTATATATACCTTATGGAGACAAATTATGGGTTCAGTTCAAATATGAACACAGCAGAGGTTCCTTAAGTCCTCCACTTGTTCATACCATTCTTTAAACTGGAAGTATGTTGAAACTGACTTCCAAAAGAAACAAATTTACTCCAAGGAACATAACTCAGGCTGGCTGGTGATGGTGTGTCACACTCCTGAGATTAATGATAAGCCACCCAGTCTCGTTGTCCAGAAACTGCATTTTGGAATACTGAAATCCAATTTTAGAAGAAGTCCTCTGTCCATGAAGGGACACATGAAAATGAAGGAGGTGCTCAGGAGCTGCAATGAGGCAGTCTGGATGTCTTCACTGGCCACATCACACTTGCTTTGCCCTGGAGATGGGTCCAGTCACAGGAGTATCCCACTGGCCCACTCCATCCCATATGATTAACATGCGGGGAATCACTGTGGCACTAAAACTGCACAGCATCTGAATGCTACCCAAATGCTTATGGCTACAGGGAGATGCTGAACTGCTTTTGACTGACCAACAAATTTCTAGCACATTTACACTGTCTGAGCAGATTCAGTTGCAAGGCAGAAGTACATTTTAAGTCTGCCCCAACACACATGATCATACCTTATAGACACTGTGATGGATCTACTGCACTGGCATTTGAAGGGGCATTGCCAGCACATCTTAACAGCCTAACCAGCTTCATTTCAGATGTATAAAGAGCCACTTGATGGAAAGGATGGATACTCCAATTCCACAGGTATCATAAAGCATAACTGAGAGCTCCAGGGATATATTAATATAAATACCCTACAGGAAAGAGCACTCCCTTTCTCCCCTCCTGATCAGTGCTGAAGCATAGACCATGAAGCAAAAGGCAAATCACTTTTGTGAGCCTTTCTCTAGGATGCATCACTTGATGCACAAATTTATCGAAAGCAAACTGCAGGCAATCTAATCCTTACTGGTAGAGAGGACTTACATCAAGTGGGGGAAGTGACAGACCTTAAGTCTGAATTTCCACCAACTCAGCTTATGTGTATGGCCAAGAGACGAGCCTATAGCTAAGAGCATTTGTGGTGTTATGCAAAAAAAAAAATCATGGTCTTCCTTGGCTTTTATTATAATAACCTTGGCTGGGTATTTTGCCACTGTTAAATTTCCCAGTTAAATTCTTACATCACTAATGCTGACTGAATAACTTCTGAAAATCCTAAATAATTGATGTGATCATTGCTGAGGAATGGGGTAAAACTTGCATGGTCATTTGAAGGATAGGTGCAGAATTAAAAAAATGGCAAGTAACTCTTTGAGAATTGCACATTCAAGCTAGACAAAATACAGTATTTGTCAGGCTGTGAATCATGAGCTGTCACACCTGTTGTATATCTCCACAGTGGTCCATCACTAACCTTGCACATACCATCTGTGCTCAGACTTGTCCCAACCTGTGCTATGGAGGGATCATAGGTAGCAGAGACTTGTGTCTTGACTTCATTAACGAAGGAGCTAGCACTATTGCAATGATCAGTTCAGCTTCCCTCCTTGATAGTTTCATCCTCCACTTAGTTCACAGATCCTTTGCCTTTGAGATAAAATGTAAACATCACTATAGGGGCAGGATAACCAGAGAGTCTGTAGACTCCAGAACACCTTTTTCCAGATGTACCAATACGTGTTCACAGGTGAAGGTACATAGATAATGGCTTCTCCCTACTCTGTACCTAATCAGCAGCTGTGCTAATTTCAATGTAGCTGGTACTAAGTAAAAGACTTGTGTTGCACTGCATCCTCCTGCATTTATTCAGTTAATTTAAGGTTAGACTGTCCCAGAAGGCCCATTGCTTTCTTTTTCCTGCTGGCTAACTCCTGGAATGACTACAGACAATTGCTGGAGGAGCAGCAGGTAATGTGTCTGCACACTGCTCTTACTCAGCCATGTCATTGCTACAAGGAAGAGAGTTGGGAATTACCTTGTCTGTTGAGAGACCAGGGACTCAGGCTATTTCTCCCTTTATTCTTCACACCCACACTTCTATTAGCATCTTCCATTGCATTAAAGTTTGTTGCTTGCAGCATGTTTATTTAGCAGTGTTTTTAATGAGCTAAATATGATTTAGCAGAATAAAGAAACACAAGGTTTTGAACATTTATGACATATATATAATTACAGATTATATATGCATAATCTGTATAATTATAATGGTTAAATGTATAGAAAACCTTAGCCTTGTTGCAGGTTAGTTTCAGGTAATGAATTTAGCATGGTGTCATCTTACATGCCCTTAGATAGACCCTGTAAGTCATATAAAGTGCTAGGATACATTTGGACTCAGGGACGAGGAGAAAACTGCTGTAGCTGATGAACAACAGGGTAGTTTCAATAAACACTGATGTGATTAAAGGTACTGGGTCTTGAGGAGGAATAAGAAGGAAAATGAAGGTAAGGTTTCCCTGAATAGGTTGAGAAAAGACAGAAGGGAAGTTCTTAATGAGCTGTCAGGGGGTAGCGGTGTCCTGCTTGATCTGGATTCAAGGGAAGAAGCAAAAATGAAATTGCAAGTGACTAGGACAACAACTAGCAATTTGTTGTGTCCCAGGTTTATGCAAGAGGCAGAGTTCGTAGTTCAGACCGCTGAGACTTGCTGGTGAGGTGCATAACTACATTCTTTACTGATCATGTCTGCAGCTCTACCTGTGCACACTTCACTCCTTCTATCAAACTCCTCCACTTATTCCTGCCCAGTCAAGGCAGGAACAGACAGGCAATCATTATGAAATCTGGCCTGTATCCCCAGTTGCAATGACCTAATCACTGATTTAGAGGTAGTTTCCCTTATTGTGTTCTGTCTGTGATTTTTTTTAGTTCTAGACCCTACTAACCACAGGAACATTACTGAGAGTTTCAGCACAAAACTAGACAAAAGCACCTTCAGCAGTGTAAGCTTGCACTACCAGACATTTAAACGAACTGAAAATCAATGGGATTTTAGTGCTTAACTGCCTTAGGTTACTTTGCAAATCCCACCTGCACTTTCCTGTTACCAGTAGAGAAGCAGCATCAGCATTAGAATCTTTTGCCTGTATCTGTTTTCCCCATTTTCCTGCAATATACTAAAAATAGCTGAACAAATTCTGGGATTTCTATCAGGATGTGCATTGGGCTGGAAGATGCTTTAGTAGGGCCTGTTGTGATAGGACAAGGGGTAATGGTTTTAAACTAAAAGATTTAGACTAGATATAAGGAAGAAAGTTTTTGCAATGAGGGTCATGAAACCCTGGAACAGGTTGCCCAGAGAAGTGGTAGATGCCCCATCCCTGGAAACATTCAAGGTCAGGTTGGACAGGGCTTTGAGCAACCTGATCTAGTTGAAGATGCCCCTGCTTCCTGCAGGAGGGCTGGACTAGGGCACCTTTAAAGGTCCCATCCAACCCAAACTATTCTGTGATTCTACGATTTCCATTCTTTGTTCATGAGATCACTGCACCCATCACTCTTCTTTCCTAGTCTATATCATCTTACAGTTTCATAGGGTCTTTTATTCAAGAGCGTGTTAGGAACTCATAGGCAAAGATCACACAGTTTCTGAAATGAAGCTTCTCAAATACAACAGTTGTTTTAATTCAGCATTTGTGTATCCTCTTACAAAAAGTAATATCTCTTCTCAGTTTGTGTGCATTTTTAAGATTGCGTACTAATGGTGCTCTCAGAAACTGCCATTGCAAGCCAGTAAGTACCATCTGTGGCTGTGGGGTTTGTGGTCTGGATACGTGTCCTGAGGGAGATGGGCTGGCAATCCCTGTCCTGTCCAGCAGAGTTCTCTCCTTGTGCTATCCTGGATTGCAGTTTGCAATTTAACACAGTGATTCTGCTTTACCACAGCTTTATAAAGTTAGGTTACTCTTTGTCCATAAAAGGGTTATTCTTTGCAAAACCACACTGAAAGGTACTTCACAGACACCTAAAATCAAGGTGCCCAGAGGACGGCTAATGGTATCCTGGGCTGCATTAGACAAAGTGTTGCCAGCAGGTTGAGGGAGGGGATCCTTCCCCTCTACTCAGCACTGGTGAGGCCACATCTGAAATGCTGTGTCCGGTGTCAGGCTCCCCAGTACATACTGGAGAGGGTCCAACAAAGGCCATGAAGATGATGAAGGGACTGGAGCAGGTCTCCTGTGAGGAAACGCTGAGAGAGCTGGGACTGTTCAGCCTGGAGAAGCGAAGGCTCAGGGGGGATCTCATCGATGTATGTAAATACCTGAAGGGAGGGTACCAAGAAGATGGAGCCAGGTTGTTTCTCAGTGGTGCCCAGTGACAGGACCAGAGGCAATAGGCACAAACTGAAACACAGGAGGTTCTCTCAAACATCAGGAAACACTTTTTTTTGTCACTCTGAGGGTGACTGAGCACTGGCACACATTGCCCTGGGAGCTTGTGGAGTCTCCATCCTTGGAGATACTCAAAAGCTGCTGGACATGGTCCTGGGCAGCTGGCCCTGGGTGGCCCTGCAAAGGCAGGAGGGTTGGACCAGATGGCCTTCAGAGGCCCCTTCCAACCTCAGCTAGTCTGTAATCCTGTGATCAATGGAGATTCAACTGCTTTAGAAGAACTGTAGTGCATGAAGTTGACTGTGACCACTTCCCTAGTATTAGAAATGGACTCTTGTCATGATCAGTGGTTACAGCTCATTAATCTCAATGACTCTATTATATTAAGAAAGCAGTTTATTTTTCTGTTCTCAAACATCAAGTTGGAAGGTTCCTCCAGTATTAGCAGTTTACCAACATCAAAAGTAACCTACATAGTCTCTTGGAAAATGCTAAAATATATACAGCTCGTTTTCACAGGGTGCATGCACAGAAGCTTGTACTAGATAAAAGACCAAAGCCTCTTATCTTAGTACATACCATAACTGCAGATATGGTAACTGTCTGGGCATACTTGAAGGGTTTGTTTTGTGGGTAAGACCTTGCCCTGCATTATTCTTCATACTGTCCTTTTATAAAATTTCCCAAAACCTATTGTGCCTTAGAAGTCACCTGCCACCTATCTCTGCATCGTTGGTGTCTTCTTTCAGGCACCTGGCAGTGGGATCAGTGAAGACCAAGCTGCCCAGGGCACCTTCACCTGGTGACCAGTTCCTAGGCTTAGTTCAAGTATTCAGGAGCTAGGATTGCTAGGAGACTGCAAGAGCATAGACATATAAAATGAATAAAAGGATGTGAATTTGTTGGAGTAAAACACATGCTGGGTGTCAGGAAAGGTGTACTGCCCAGGAGCTCTATGCCAATATAGAAGAGTCTCAGAAGTGAAGACCTGCATGCTGCGGAAGTGGCTGGAGAAGGGCAGGATGGGGAGGGTGGCACAAAAATGCCCGTGCCCATTCTATGTGCAAATGAGAAACGTAACATTTCAGGACTTCTCTTTAAACACAAACCAGTGCCACTGGACCACAGGCCTACTATAAATGAAGCCCATGCAACAGTTCAGCAATATGGCAAGTTTTGCTGCTGTATGAGTCTTTAATAATGCCATTCATAATGATTACCAGACTAATATATGGAGGCGTTCTTCCCAAATTATAATGTGTTCTTACATTAACATAATGCAGTTATTATCGGAGAGAGAAGGAGGGAGAGAGGGAGGGAGGGACTTAATTTCACATCTGCTGGGGCAAACAATTACAAATTGCAGAAACGCTGTGCAAGTAAGGAAGGAGACTGGCTAAACTATTAATAAGCCTCCCAAGCTGTTCCTGTATCTGCCTTGCTCTTGCTTTCACTTGTGCTGAGGCCCCTTTGTTGTTGTAGCTAGGCAGGTTTTCGGAAGTGCTGTGATGCTGCCCACACTGGAAAACTGCAGACACTAGTAACAAACAAGAGAAGGCAATGGTGAGGAACAGTGCTGCTGCTTGGCCCTTTGCCCAGCCGTAGCAAATGCACCGGGCAGCTTCCAAGAGCTCCTTGACTCTGAGCGTGAAGGAAAAGCTGGCAACATCAAAGAAAGGCTGGCAGCCGCACCTCCATGGGGAGACACAGAGCCCTGTTTGCAGTTTGGAAGTGTATGCAGATATGAAGGGAGTTTCCTTCCCAAGAGGAAATACAAATCTAGTCAGTGCCTGTGGGAGTCTCTTTGTTCGTTGCTCTGCCAATTACATTAACGCAACTTTGCCCAGCCTCCTATCACTCTATCATTGGCTTTGAAGCTTCTGGTTTGTTCATATCTGGGATCCCCAAGTGGGAGATCAAACAAAAATAAAGAGATGAGGCAGAACTGTGAAAGTAATGAAAAATATTTCAGAGGAAATGAGAAGAAGCCATATACACTGAGAAAGCTAGGCCCACATTACAGACTGACCTGGCTGGCCAAGATGTCTACTGGAACACATGGAGATGTTAGATTTTGTTTCTCAAGACAACAGACTTGCCCTGTTGGCTGAATGCTGGAACTTACCTCCAGAAATGTAAAAGGCTTGGGGCCACTGTGGTGTATAATCTGTATATAAGCTCCCAGAATGATAGTGTGGCCAAAAATACTGATCTGATCCTTGAATGTAAAAACACAGTAAAGTCAGGTAGGAATAGATGGGTATTACTACTGGTATACTTGACACTATTTTGCCAGTGCCAGAATATTGAGTTTTATTTTGCAGTACCAAGAACAGCACTAAAACTGGCTGGTAGTAAAAACTGGTGCTAAAATGGTTAGTAAATTCATTAATGCTAATGGATAACTGAATAAAGTTCAGAGATTTTAGAACAGTTACATGATATGAGGCATGACATAGTAAGACACCAAGACCTTCACCTATTTCATACAAAAGACAAATTGAGAGGACAACCTGAACCAGCCTGTGAGTACCTGCACAGTAAGAAAATTTGGAAGACTGCCTCCAATTCAGCAGACTAAGATTCAGTATCTGGAATTTAGAGGTAGGCATATTCAGCATATTCAGCCATAAAAGACAACTTTCTAAGGTAAAGGGCCAGCACCACCTGGAGAACCTACCTCTAGTCATGCTTTGTGGAAGTTTTGGAATCACTGGCAACTTTAATTAAAAAAAATTAATATTTTTTTTCTGAAAGGAAATGTTGGGAAGCCACTGGCCCATATTATACACCAGATCCAGTACATGGCTTTCTCTGGGTTTGTGGAGCTGAATTCAGACTTCCTTGAAACAACTCAAGGATTCTGAGATCTGACTAGCTTGTGCTTTGATTGATGCTATTGGTCTTACAATTACACTTTTCTCATCCTTTTGATGTTTTCCCAGAAAAGCCATTGTTACAATATCTTAACTTCTATTTTTAATGAGCACTGAGATGTTAGTATGATTTTATTACATCCATTTTGAGGGGTTGACTAGGGAGGAACAAAGCAGTTCTGGTTGCAACTAAACATGAACTTTTTACTCCAAACTGAGCCAGAACATTGATCTTTTAGGGTAGCCTGAACAAGTTCAGTTAACTTCCCACTGTTCATTTCAGATCCTTCTACTTGCCTAAATGGTTGCTGTTGAACCTGGCAGGAAAAAGCCAAAGCCTGAGAAATCTTGTTTTCCAAGCCCAGCAGGTCTGCAGGGATTCCCTGCCCCTGACTGGTTACCTCTGGGAAATGTGTGGATTCATTATGTCTGAGCAATACCGAGTGTCTGGGAATAACACCAGTGAGCTAGTTTATTCTTTCTCTCTGCAGTGCCTATACTGAGCCGTACAAAGTGTGCCCAGTGTCTGTGATACCAATGGAGGTCGTCACATCAGATGAGGAACAGAAGAGTTCAGAAGATGACGAGACCAGCCCAGGTGATTCCAGCCTCATCAACAAGGTAAAAGAGCTGAAAATGGGGAATGTGTGAAATCTGGAGAGGGAGAAACAATGTACAGAAGAACCTGGATTCTCAGATCTCTCTGCTTATTGCCTGGTGCTCATTTAGAAATGCCAGAGCCGTTGATCCTTTACTCCCCCAGTGCACCAGCAACAATTTGCCCCTATAACGTGCAAAGCCAAAGACCTGGAGTCTTAAGATGGACAGCAGAGGCAACAGCCAGCAGGAAAGGCCTTACTTGAATGTCAGGAAAAATGTCTCACTCAGAAGAGAGATATAGCTGTGATCTTGAGAATTTTAAAACTACGTTGAATAAAACAATGAGAAATAACATACTGGGACCAGTTCTGTGTTGGCTGGGAGATGGAGTAAATTGTCTAACAGGTCTCTGCCATCTCAAAATTCTCTCATCATGGGAAAATGTACTCGTGTTTGGGTTTATTTTACTGATGTCTAATGAGTACAACAGATCTTAAACAAATTATGGAGAAGACCATGGAAATGTGACCACAGCTTAAGACCATACGAGGCTGTTTTCTCCAGAACAGTTCAGTGGCTAAAGAAATGGAATTGAGTATCTTTGTTTTTCACAGATCTGTGTGAGTGTGTGTGTGTTCTTAAAACCAGGACCCTAAGAATCTAATAATGTGTCTCTGAGTACAAGCACCCCAGTGCATAGCCCATTTGGTATGCATGCAGCAAAGGGATATGTTCTTCTGAAGTCTTCCAATTTGAGACCCAGGAACTAAGGCTGCATAGGAAAATAGCAAATCTTCATTTCCTACACCTCTCTCTGTCTTTCACTTTGGCCTGGTCTCTCAGTGTCAGCACAGCTATGTGGCTTCCTTATTGTAGATGGCTTGTATCTGGTCATGGATGCGTGTCAGAACCTGCAAAGGTCTGTGCACATGCCCCTTCAAAATCAAGTGATGGCTGAGTGAGGGTAAACTCTTGTCAAGAAGCATAAGTACATTGATTCTAGGAAGATTAGATCTCTTCAAGTGTTTCCAGAATGTGAAGCTTTATTCAAGGGCAGCTATAGAGAGTGGGGAGCAGAATTTTCCCCTTACAAGGACACCATTTCTTGAGAAACAGAAAAAGAAACTGCAAGCTGAATGACAGTGAAAACAAAGGAAATTGCTGTTGCTCTTATCTCTGAGGGAGAATAGCTTCCTTTGATTTCCCTGTATGCTGTACCACTTTCAAGTCTACTCTGCGTGGTGCTGAGCTGCCTCTGGTACCAGTGGAAAAAACTGGTTTGATCTTCTAACTGACATGAAACAAATTAAACAATTGCAAAAACCCTTCTTTCCTCTAAAATTCATGAAATTTTGTTGTTTGTTTTCACTTTTTTTCAGAAAGGGAAAAGACTTCAAATTTCTGACATTCCCTGTTAAATGAAAAATATTTTTCCTTTCAGTTATATTAGCTGACAAACCACTAGCACTTATAGAGCATGCACTCGTGTGTTATTTAAGCTGGTCAGGTTTCTCAGCATCTCTTAGTTGTGATGCCGGTGGAGAATTGACAAGAAAATTGTGACTTGAGTTCACAAGGGTTATGCACACAAGTGCTGTGCACTTGGAAGCAAATTCAAGACTGCTAAAACCAATTTTATTGCCATTTTTGTAGGGGTTTACTCAAGACACTAGGATATTACAGTTTTCTAAATGTCTCCTTTACTGCATCTCATGTATTTTAATTATACTGTTGTGCTGGGACAACCAACTGTGTGGCTGTCACAGAGGAAGTCAGGACTCAGAGAACAAGCATGCGCTTCCGAGTCTGACTGGAGGTATCCCTCTCACTCTTCAGGTGAACACAAACAAAATATCTGTACAGGCCTGAGAAAGAACATCAGAACAGGTCTGGTGGTTTGGTTGGCCTTTGCTTACCAAACTAATTGTCAGCAAGGAACACAGTACCCAGGACCAGCCTTTCACAAGCTCCTGGGGAGCTTTCTTAAAACAGCTCCATCTGAGTACAGGCCATATTTCCAAGCTGGCTGATGAATTAGTGCACATGGCTATTCACCTTGCCAAGAAGCAGGCCAGGAAAGCAGACATAACCTGATGTGCCTGTTATAATTCTGGCTGTAGGAACATCACCCCCTCTGCAATCTACTGGGCTCTAGCTACAGACTCTAAAAAGGGGCTGAAGCAGCAATAATTTCATGCCTGGGTAAGCTATTTGCTTAGTAAGCCAAGTCAGGGGGGCTATGCATGTATGTGGGACCAAGAGAAGTTCTAGAGATGACAAGTGGCACTGAGACACCTTAGAGCATCTTTGTTCTTGTAGCCTCATTAGGGCACACATCCCTTTGGACAAACTAAAGGGTCCTGGGAACCATCCTGTCAAACCTTGCATGTCCCAGATGTCCCCAGGATCCAATCTGTTAAAGGAGACACCTGATTTGGGCTGTCAGAGGTCACCTAGCATCAGGACTCTTGCTACTCTGTGACAGTCTCAGAATCATGGCTGCAGGCTGTGTGAAGCAATAATGAAAAGATGGACAGGGAAGACTCAATTTCTGAGGGAAGACAGTGCAGGTTCTGACATGAAGGATGCAATATATTTAACTGTTGTCTGCTCCCTATGTTCAGATACATGATTTTCATTTGCGTTGAGCTGGATTCTACCTGCTGCCTTTCACTGTCATGAACAAATTCCTGTATCAAAATGCAAGCAGCATGCTTTCATTTATCTCACCTGCTTTCTCCCAGCCTGCTTGCTAGAGAACTGCCAGACTTCCAGTTTGCAGAATTTTTTCCTCTGGTGTTTCTTTTTAAGGCTCATTTTTATAAGTAAATATAATTCTAAAAATCAGCTTTGTACACACATTTCCTGTTATTGTTTCAACAGCTCTTCTCCTTTAAACCCCTGCTCTCCTGGTGACCAGATTCACATGAGCGTGGCAAAATTTTTAGGGCATACTGGAATCCGTTCTGTAAACAATTTGAGAATCATAGCCAATAATATATGTTGAGGTGTTTTTTACATTATTTGCTTTATTTTAAAGAGCAAACAAAGACAGGCTTTCATCTCCATTGGGTTACAGGAATTTTTATTACTAAAAACCTACTGGAATGGGACAAGTATACAAATGTAAAAGAGGAGGTGGGTTTCAAATTTTTGCCTTTATTCCACTTGGGAGTACCTCAAACCCTGAGAAGCTGAGCATTTCTCATCAGAAGTCACCTGGTGGTTTTTATTCTTCTATACAGAACTAAGAGTGAAAATTCATTCTTTCTGGTTAAATAAGCACTTTATTTCCTTCCTTTCAGTCCACTGGCATATGATAACAATCTAGAGAACTCAGAGGCAGGGAATGCTGTAAGTTCTCTCAACCTTTGTGATTCTGCTTGGTTATATTACAAAAAGCAATGCCCTCCACTTACACTACCGATAGAGATTCACTCTTTTTTTCTTCCTGCTAAGCTAATTTAGAAGAACTCCTGGACCATCTCTCATTCATGCATCTTTTATATATGTTCATTTAATTAAATTCCTCCCAGCTTATCAGAAGGTGACACATGACTTTCCTGTATTGGGCTCTGAAGGTTATATGATGGCATCTGAGCTATCTACAGGAAAAAAAAAACCCACCACAAAACAAAACAAAACAAAGGAATTAGGGATTTCAGTTAGGGACAAAAAACTTCTATCAAATAAAATAAGGACCTTCTCTTTATCTCCTGCCTCTGAACCATCACTCGTTAGACAAATGTTCAAAGTCCAGGATGCAGAACCCCGGATTTTTTCTCTCATCATTGAGCTGGATTTAAGCCTGAATTTTGTGATTGTTTTTTACTGCTAAAACCAGGTAAATCCATCTTGGACACACCCAGCTAAGAAGCATTAAAGGAATTAAAGGGGAAATGAGCGTAATAGTTCAGATTTGACTAGACACCAACTTCAAACCAAGTTCCCTTTGGCAGAACTTAGTTTTTGTAGCAGTCTCAGAAATTCCAGTTTTAAAAAGTTCACAAACAGAGACAATATAATCTTGAAAGTCTGCTTTAAGAAGCTCAGCTCCATGGTTTGAAATGGACTAAAATTAACACATGCTGGTCAGTTTCACCTGTTGCTGGTTATGATCTGAGTTTTTTAATTGCCTCAGTAGTTTGAAGAAGATGCTGCATCAACTACCCCTCCATAGCTTCTACCTCTCATTTTATTGTCAGAATCTTCAAGCAAGAGTCTTCAGACAGTTCCTTTCTTGTAGGTACGTTTTAGGACTGGATCTTCTGGCCGGTTGGTCCCTTTTGTCACTAACCTCCTACAACTTCCAATTGTTACAAAACTGAAAGGAGCTCCAAGACAATTATTTTACCACATGTATCTGTCTGACTGAAGACAGGACCCAGAAGGGAGGAATGATTTTTATGCTGTCTTCAGAGGAGGGACAGCTGATGCAGATTAGAGATCAGATGTGCAGACAAGGCAGAAAGCTAGCTGCTAGCCTTTAGGTTCATTGTGGGAACATCAAGCCTTTCAAGGGATTCAGTGAGCTGATAGCATCAGGAATGCATCTGCCTTCCTACTACATTAACGGCTCTACTTGGGGATGTAGGTTAGGCTTGGTGAAGGGCACAAACGTTTGGGACAAACCACAGCAGGGAGATGCAGCAGAGGCCCCATGGTGGTGCAAAGATTTTCTGAAAAAATACACGGAAATGAAGCACAGGTTTTGGGTTCTGTGGGGATGGGTAAGGGGCAGGAACCCATCCACTAATTTAAGAATTTGTTTTTCCAGCATCTTGCAGAGCACCATGCAGACAGTCCTGTAACACTGCTATAAAACATTGCCTTGGACTGGACTTCAAGAGCTATATCCATCACACTGCTTGATCCAGACTGTGTCACACACATGCTAAAGTTATGATGATCAAACAAAATGACAGGCTTAAAAATAACCCCAATAGTAAATGGAAGGCATTTAGACTGCAATCAATTGCACAGTTTGCACCACAGTGATAATAGACTGAGTCTTCCTTTACAGAGTGCCTTTGGAAGGAGAAAGCAGTGGCTGGGTAAATGTGGTGCTAGGAATATTGTAGCAACGTCAGCTATTTTAAGAACTCTCTTATAGTTAGGAATGTCATATAGCAAACCCTACATTAAGCTACTAGGCAAAGGAACAATTAAAAATGCTGTTTGTAAACACAGGAGGGAGTTTGATCTGAAGAACTGAGTGGAATCTCAGAAGAATAGTAAGAAAAGAATGTGATTAATCTGTGTGAATACCTGTAATTATTACAGTCTATAAAGCATTCAGGAAATAAATTAATACAAATCCTAGACAAGTAATAAAGCCATAGCTAGAACACAAAGACATTTCTTTCATCCAGAACACAGATCTGTTTGCCAGTTAACCGTATGGGAAATCCAAAAGTATATGAATCTGTACGCAAATACTACTGAATTCAGTCTAAAACCAGCAATGTGTTACAAGGAACTGTATACAGCCAGCGTACAAGAGATGTGATCTTACCCTGGTGGCAAAATGTGAAAGTCTGTAATGAGGTGAATAGCCTGTAACCAGAGTAACATGGTATAAAAGAAAGGGAATTCAGACCAGATGTGGCTGGATTGTAGGCCAGTGAAAACCCAAAGCATTCTGGCTAGTCATTTAGGGCTTTAGGTTTAATATATCTAGTACTAGCCAGACTGGAGGGGTGCTTATTACCATTATATGGGGATGTGCTGGGGCAGGGGGGAGCATGAAGGGGAACTTCATACAGAAACATCCCTAATGCTGTGCTTGTGAGAGGGCAGCACTAGAGGCAAGATGCTCCACCCTTCTCCCAGGTATCAAAATAAAAGGCAGTGGATGAAAAGGGGTCAGCGACCCAGTATGGCAGATAGAGGGGACCTGCACCCCACACAAACAGGGAACACTAAGCTTAGCCACAAACGTCTTGCAACAAACAAGGCAGCTACTGACGCATGGCAGCGGTACATAAAATTGCCTTTGCTGCACTTTATCCATTTCCACTGGGTGGGCTTGGTTTTCAGACTCTACATTAATCATTCTGTTTTGCAAACCTTTAACTTTCATATATTAAAACAAACAAACACACACCAACTGAAACATGCTGGAGCTGGGAATGACAGATTTGTGTGCTTTGAGGAAGCACCTAATTCAGATGCCTTTTCAAGGGACAGCTCTTGATTGACATAATTCCCCAGGAGAGCTGCAATCTAGCTCTTCAAGGAAGGGGCCTCAGAGACAGGAGGTGTGGACTGCTTTTCCTTCTCTCTCACTGATTCACAGAGCCAGCCTGAAAAAGTCACTTGTTCTTGTGTTGCCTCAGTTTACTGTTGGCACCACTGTGACATCACTGTGAACTGCTACATAGTTCATAATAATACAAAAAGGGTATTATGAAGTCGTTCAGCTCAGAGGCTGAAGCTTGGAGGCTGCTGTCAGCCTCTGACTGTGACAGAAGTGCTCCTGTGCTGGGTACCATCCAGCTGCAATGCACCTGTCTTGAGGAGTCTGTGAAATAAGACACATACACATAGGAAAATGGACGAAGAGATGCAGTTTGTCCACATCAGCATGGCAAGCCAGTGGCACACAGAAGAAGGGAGCTGCTGCTTCTGTGTCTTGTTAATCTGCTTTTCAAATGCAAGGGGTTACTCCTGCATTGTATCTGGAGTACTCCAGATTAGTGACTTGGACAGTACTAATGCTTTAGTTTTAGTGAGCTGTTCTGTGAACTACTTGTGCTGCTTTTAGGCCATACAAGCTCATTCCAGCCTCACGGAGAGAGATTTGCCCCTGGCCCACAATTTTTTAAGCTGGATCAGGAGACCACTCTGGTTCTGATCAAGGTCCTGCAAACATCTGGGTCAGCACAACTGAGAGTTGGCACTGGACTCATAGGGAAGTGACTGGCACTGTCAATAAAGTACCATCTAATGAAAGCGTGGCCTGTTAGGGCCCACCTAACCCTAACCCACCCCTACATTAATGGGATCACTACTACACAGAGAAGGGAATCCTGCAACAGTGAAGTGCCATATTAGCACACTCAGCATGGGCCATTAGCCACCTTTCTCCACTGTTCACTGTTTCCCCCTTCTCAGCCCAAATGTTTGTTCTGTTAGAAGGCACAAAAGGGATGTGAAAGCTAAAGTTTCTCAGTTTGAACTGCCTAAGACTAGTACTTAACTGCAGCTGTGCTCATACATGTGCCCTGTAAAGAGCTGCAGGCTTTTAGGTATTTATTGTTCTGAACAAAAGCTTTCTGGTGGTGGTGTGCTTCATTATATATTGGGAAACATCAGCTGTTGGAGAAGGAGAAACTGTGCAAGTCACAAGTCATCTCTAGGTCTTAGTTTTCAATTTGGAGGTATGCATTTGGAGGAGGGCTGTAGGGCTTAATTTGTTAGTCAATGGAGAGATGATTGCACAGTATCATCTTTGCTTCACAAATTACGCTAATCAGCTGAGCTGCAGCAACTGTACAAGCTTCTAACCTGGTTGAAGTGCTTTTGTGTTTGTGACCTTCCTGACACCAGCATGTTCTTCAGAATGGAGAGAATGGGGAGATACTTCAGTTACATATTGCAATTTTACATTGTATATTGCAAGCATTTTATTAAGCATTTGGGTTTGGGGAGGATGGGGTGATGAGGCTATAAGACAAGAAGACTAAGTGAAGCAGAAAGCCATGGGTCATCACATGGCTCCATGGCCTCCATCTGCTAAGCAGAGGCATGCAGTAAGGCCTGGAAACTGGAAAGGAACCATACTGCGAGGCTGGACACAAGACCGGGTGTGCAGGGAATAAAGATTACTGAAACGGTTGCAGCTTGGCAGTGTTATAATAATCACTTGGACTTAAGTTTCAGAAACTTGGTGCTTGAGGGACCTGCACCCTCTCTATCCCCAATTCCCAGAAGTCTGTCTCCAGACACTGTCGTCAATCTCAGAGTTCATTTCCTGGTTAAACAAACAGCAATTAAATAACACAAGACAGGCAACGCCTAGAGACACTGTCTCAAACTTGCCCTAGACAGGCCATGTGACACTGGGGTCCCTGTGTTTTCTCTCTTGGCCAAGATGTATTAATCATAAGAGGAATTACAGAGTGTGACAATGTGTATATGCAAAGGGAAAGTGGGCCTGGCCTGCTGGGGAAATGCACTCTGCTTCTTGGCACTCCAAAGCCAGGCTTGTCTACAGAAGATGTGTTGAGCAGCAAGCATTGGGCCACGTGACCCGGAAGGAAACACACCCCTTTCAGCTGTTCTGCTATGCCTATGTAGAGAAAATAAGAGAGAACAGAAAACTCAGTGCCTCTAGTGTGTTCCTACAGCAGTTGGGACAACCAGGAGAGGCACACCATTCTCTTCAAGAGGTGTTCACAAAGTCGAACCGGGGGAAAAGGGGCAATCAAATATTTCCTCCCAGCAGGAAAGTGAAACTAGGGAAAAAATGTAAGATCTTTCTAGTGCATGCTACTAAACTGTAGTGTAGTTCTCCAGAAGTAAGTGATTCAAAGCATGCTCCTTGGCACCCATCAGCCAGAAGGAACAAAGTACCAGGGGACATACCCTCAGACTCCTGGTGCTAAAGGAAAGATGGGTTAGACATCTAAGACTGATGAATAGTTCACTCTGTATCTCATTTGGCTTTTGCAATTTTCAGTTGCCTCCCAGCAAAAGTACACAGAAATAAAGATGAAAAAGAGGTCACTGTGACCCTTCATTTTCTATACATAAACGTCATTCATTTAACCCATCATCATCAGGATTCAAGAACTTTTTCACTCATACTGACTATTGACTAGATCATAATCCTCCTTGGGGTCCATCACTCCCAGGGTGAAAACTCACAGAGCAGCAAGGGATCTTGCTTGTGTGCAGTCAGTACTGGCATCTATTTGCAACATGCTTTTACTGGCCCCTGGTTCCTCTGAAATAGACAGTGGTGATTTCATTTGCTGGTGCTTGAATTCCTTGCTTTTGTAATGAATGCCTGAAGTTATTAAAACTGGAAGAATCTTAAAAATGTAACTTCTGTTCCATCACATATTCCTCTTCTAATTTACAGATGTTGGGCAGTGAAATAGCTTCAATTATGTTTCAGTTGACCTTGCTACTGGGTTTTTTACACTCCAGGTATCCACATGACTGAATTCAGCTTCCAGCGCTTCAGGGAATGTTTCGTTCTTTCCTACACTATTTGCAGCTTACTGCAGGCAGAATGAACCAGAAGCTTAGAGAGGGGAAGAAAATCCTGAAATCCAGAAACTGATCCCTCTGTAGAGACAAATGGTGCAGATGGTTCACTGTGATGATGAAATGGGACTTCGAGCAACTCAGATACTTCTATCATGTTCCAGAACACCTGCATCCCAAGGGGATGCTAATGATGAGGAAGGACAGAGAGTAAAACGCCTATAGTACATTTACTTGAAAGCACTTAGGCATTTTTTACTGCTCAGTCTCTGCTATGAAAATCCCAATCATGTATCTGATCTATCAGGTGTGATTTGGGAAGTCAGCATTTGTGGGAAGTCAAATTTGGGTTTAGGGTCCCATCAATACTTTTTATGAGAGGTCCCAATTAAGCTTTGCGCTCCCTGACCCCTAGCAGCCCTCTCATGCAGAATTTATGGAGGAAATAACAGCCACAAACTTCCCACCTGACTCATATCATTGTACCTCAGCAAGTCCCAGTATCTCCTAAGTAGGCTTTCAGAAACAGATTGGTAAGCAATGAGTTTCCAGCATACCTGGTCTGGCAAACAACGTCGCAAAGTCTTGCTGCTGAACCCATCTACCCAGAGTCCACTTTAGGTCACTGAGGGCTGCTTTTCTTTACTACTACTAGACTATTGTTTTAGTTCCCTACTTCACCATTGCTAAATATGTCAAACACTTCCCAGTTGATTTCTTTCAGTGAATATTGCCATGCTTTCGTTCTTTCTTACTTAAGGACAAGTCATGAATAGGAGCAAAGTATCCGGATTAGCCATTTGCACCTCAAAGCCATACGCTTTGCTTCTTTCCTACCAGTTAAGTAGATACCACTGAGATTTCAGACAATGTTGTCTGCTGGAGTACTGAACTGTTTGCTTTCTGGAGATATTTATGGCCATTTAGCTTAGATATTTTGTTTAGCATGCAATAAAGCCCTTCGCCCCATTTGCATCCACAGGTCTCTCAGCAGTCAGAACAGTTTGGAATATGACCATGATAAAGTACTCCATTTTTCATGTTATTAAGAGTACTAAATACATGGTATGAGCCTCAACAGCCAAGAGGCTATTCAAAGCTAAGCACTTTCTGCTTCTCTGATAAATTTTGGACCTGTGAAAAATCAACAGAAAATTCCTCTCCTTCTTCAATAAGAACACATTTTTCAAACTTGACATCTGCCTTAGCAGCTACTATATTGTACTATATTACTGGTATTTGAATAGCGGAAACACCCTGTCATGGAAAGGACTCCAGGATGCCAGAAACTGAACAGCAAAGAATAAAAGCCTGGTCACTGTTTTTACTGAAGGAATATGTCAGTTTAAAGTGTTCTCTAACTCTGCTTTACTTCTTGGAATGAGACATCCCTTAACTGTCTCTGGTTTTTGCTGTTGACAGAAAGAAGGCCAGTCCAGAGCTTACCTCATTGCCCAGGAGCTGATGTCTTCAGAAAAAGTGTGAGTTCATTGTTATGACCTATCTGTTGCTCTCCTAAAAGTGAAGCTATGCAGTCCACCCTTCAACAATGATTTGATGGCAATTAATAAAAGTTTGTCTCTTTCCTCAGATACGTGGAGATGCTCCAACTGTTACATACGGTAAGTAAATAATTTTAATCACTGAAATCTAATTGCCCTTTCACTTAGCTGCAATTTAGAAGACATAAAAGCACTGAAGGGATTGACATGAATTTGAGGAGGAATGGCTTACTGTGAACCATTGCAAAGGAATACGACTGCCACTAATCTGCTCTTGCTACAGATCCTCAAATCTAGCATTTGTCATCCACAGGGAAGAGTGTCGGCCAACAGTGTTGCTGAGGCTCTGAGACTGGTGTAAGATGCAGAATAAGCCTAGCACAAAGAAGGAGATGGTGATAAAGAGGGGTGAACCCTGTCTCTTCAGAGAGAGAGAGACAGGAGAAGAGCTATGAAGAATGGGGATTTGGTTTGAATGGATTCACTCTGCTTCCTTTTAATCTTCTTTTTTCTGATACTACAATATCAGTAATATCTAGCATGGCCTGAATATCCACAGGTAGTCACCATGGACAAAATACAGACTCAGTGTCAGAAACTCATGAGGGAACACACGAAGAATCACTGGAAGTGCCTGTTAGAGAGCTCTTGCATGGTATAAACCCACCGGTGGCTTTGTCTCAGAAGACTTTGTGCCCCTTTAACAGAGCTGCCACTGCTTTCCTGGAGACTGGTAAACAGCTTAGGTAGCCTTGCTCCCAACATCTTTCTTGGCTATTAGTTGCAAGGCAGTAGGGAATATAGCCGCCACACAAAGCATGCCCCTTACTGCTTGGGAAGAAATTACCTGAGAAGGCAAAAAGTAGCCTCAGGTTGTCCTTGGAGTACACCCCAAACCCTAGCAGCAAACAGGAACTCTGATGGAGAGAAAAGTAACGAGGTCAGCACTGTATGGCTGCCTGCTCATTGTGCCTCTCAAGCAGCCTGCTAAAGCTTAAGAGCCTTCTCAAGCTTGGGCAGAAGAAGCAGGAGAGGAGCCTTAAATGTGACAATCACCTTGCAGTCAGTTGCATTTCAACGAATCAGAAAGTGCCAAGCTGGTCAGCTCGGAACCAAACACTTTAAGGGGCGTAGCTGGAGTCTGCCAAGATTTTGATAAATTGATGATAACCTGCCCAGCCATTTGCCTCATCTGTCCTGGCTTTCCTCTGGTTTTTGCACAGCTAAACACATTATTTGACACAAGTGAGACATAGTTGTAGTTATATTGACATCTGGGGAAGCCAGAGTGGTTTCTTCACCTGCGGACTACAGGGCTTCTGGTTATTAAGAATACCCACAAACCTTACTGAAATCAAGATTTCCAAAGGTATCCTCAAGAAAAAAAAAGAGGAAAGGCTCTGTCAGCTTCTAAATCAAAATAGAAGAGAAATATACACACAGGAAATCACCATGCACAGAGAGTATTAGCCACTCTGCATCTTTGTTAGATGCATCTAATTAAAACATACTTAATGTATTTAATTTTCCATTTCCAAGTACATTTGTATTTTGGTACATTATGGACAGCATGTAAAGGCAGGGTTGAACTGGAATGCATGTACAGTGCACTGTATTTAGTGGAGGTGTCTAGGAGAGGCCTTTCCTTTGCATTGTATCCTAGCATTTTCCATATACCTCTAGGACATAAAAGTGTCTCACTAACATAGCCTGAAAAATCTTCAAAATATAGACCCAGATCTTGCAATGCACTTCAGCAGCTTTAGCCACAGAATGAATGGCTGCGCAGCCTCATGGCTGCTATAGCATCATGTTACTGTCAGGCTGCCTTACCTATGCTGTTGCTGGGCCAGAAAAGGGATGCTTCAGAACTTTCCCAGTCCTTTCAGGACTTACTTTGCCCTTTTCTCCCTCCTCTGTTAAATCCCTGTGTAGTGAATTTGGCTCTGAAGCTATATGTGTAAATGAGAAATTTTCACAATAATCCTATTTTCTGCCTGTAGAAATCATGTGGAAGGAACAGGAAATGTCATTGTTTGCTCTCTTTTCCAAGCTGACAACTTGGGAATGGGACAGGGATTCTGGTTTATATCTTTGCTAATTTTTTTTTTAGTTTAGAAACACTTGTGCATGCAAGTGCGTGCTGCTCCCCTCCAGCTGGATGGACTCCAAACTGTTGGTAATCCCTTATGAAAAGAACCTTCACAAAAATTACAGCTCATAGGTTAGTTAGGGAAAAACTCTGCTCAACTGCTAATTTTATCTAACGCAGTGCTCCAGAGCCGGCTCAAAGATATGAGGGAATGAAAACAGAGTTTTCCTGGCTTGACTCAAAAATGTAACTACTCCCTGCTCTCCTGTTGGGGAACTCAAGACACTTTCTAAGCAGAAATGTTTATTACAGAAAATAAGAAACATTACCTGGAGCTTCACCTGACAATTCTGGAATTAAGGTTTCAAGGCATGAGGGAAATTGGCTCTGTTTTAATCATACTTAATCATTAGGTTTGGATCAGCTGATTAATATATCAGGGCAAAGATACCAGTAATAGCATTTCTATGACTAGGTAAGTTCTTCTGTTTCTGTCAGTCAATTGTAATTGAAAGCACTTGTTTGTTTTTTACATATGTTTCAGTCCTGTAACGGAATATTCCACTGAATCCTGTTTTGCTGGGATTTTGTTTCCCTGACTGTGCATCCCACTAAAGTGATAGGATTTTATGAGTGGTTTGCATATGCTTATTATTTCCTTAATTATGAAAGTTAGTGCACCAAAAGAGGAGTTAAAATTTCAAATTAAAAAAAGAGATGGGCCCAAATTAAACCCTTGAATGAATGCATTGGTTTGCAAAGTTAAGCCAGTTGTAGGTCATGTAATGTCAGAATTACTGTAACCATGCACTCTTCACTTTCCTTTTCCTAGTTCCCACTGTCTCAAGTCAGAAAGTTCAGAAAGATCTGCATCAATTTTAGGATGAGATTTTGGGTGCAAAATTTTGATTAATGATTTTCTTCTGCAGAGGAAAAATACCCTTCTTGCCCCATCACCAAATGCATACACTCCTTTAGAGCCTACTGAAGGTTTTTTTCAGCAGTCAACAAGCAAGCTTCTCAAGTAAGATTTAATCGTTCTATGAATTGGCTTTTTAAGTAGTGAGGATGTATGAATGCACCTGGGTTAGAGACTGAGGGAGAAGAGAGGAACAGCTGGTCTGTTTTCACACTTGACTGCTAGTTCAGGTACTTCTTAGTTTAGCCAAGATCAAAAATCTTTACAGGAACACGATCAGAGGGTTCATTTCTGTGTTTTGTCAGGTGCCTATAGCCCTAGCATATCCCATCTCCAGTGCTACAGACTGATGTTGGCATGATAGCTACCTACTGCAGTGGCATTCAGAAACACTCTGCAGGTTTCTCTGTTGTAATCATGTTCGATCTAGAAAGCCACAGTCCCAGCACTGTTATGTTTCCCACCCCAACTACTGTTGGATCTTTATATTCACCTCTTGCCCAGTGTACTACTGTGGAAATCTAGAGAAACCATTACCAATTTCACAACTTAGAAGTCCCTCAGACTATGGGGGTATTTTCTTTTCAATACTGTGATAGTGCAAAAAGTTACAATGAACTAATTACTCCTATTTGCATATTTGAATAGTGTTAGGAATAGCCATATCAGTAAAAAATTGTGCTTCACTGTCCACTCACTGTTGACACCAGTCCCACTGGCAGATGTCACAAGCAACCACCAGCGATGACAGTCGCCAAACTGTCCTCAAAGTACAACACCCCATTCATGGCCAGTTAGAACCAAAGGCTTCCTCGACAGCATACCTCACCTCAGGCAAACATTCCTCTCTGTTTTCCATCACCAGCTTTCTCAAGAAAGCAGTTTCTAAATGCTCATCTTTAGGTCTCAAGCCCCATCTTCTTATATAAATCCAAATGTAGTAAGAAAGGCAAGGAACTAAGCCACACCCTATCTGGTTTCAGAAAGAAAAAAAAAGGTTTTTCTTAAGTCTGCAGCAGGAGCAGTTTCCCATCTCATTTCCAGGCTTGGCTGGAGCTGCTATTCATTCAGCATAACAGAATCTGTTTGGCCTTTCAGCAGAGACTTTAATAAATTGATTGATTGCCAAAACGATGACATTTCCATACACCCACTCTGCTATTGAACTGAAAGAGTGGAAACATTGTGTTAGCTCGCAAATTCGGTATCAGTTGGTGTGGTAGTAGTGATAATAATCTAAAGGGTTAGCTGTTATTTGCCCTACTCAAAGGTAATGCAATTCTCTGGAGCAGGGAGTTCAGAACTCATTCTGGACTGAGCAGATGGGACTGGCAGGGCCTTGCAGTCCAAGTCCCTGATCTCTTGGTACTCACAATTTAGTTTTCCACAGTTGATTAGTCTCTGTGTTGCCTTCAGGATCACTTAATCCTCAAACTTTGTCATTCTTTTCTCCTATTTTAATTCCCCAGTAATGCAGTCTGCACTTGTCATCTTTTTCTTAGTGCTTGCTCCTGAACTAAAATGCTGCAGGTTGCTTTCTCAGCCTAATGTTTCACATATCACCTTTGAGGACCAAGAATCCAGTTTATTCCCTTCCCTTCAGCCAGTCTGTTTCAAATTACTTTACTAGATGCACACAAATCAAACTCAGTGTGGCTCTGCCTCATGATCCCAGCCAGTATGGGATCAAGCATTTGCTTAATAGCGTACTATGTTCACATTTATTTTGTCTTTGGCTTTTGTACATAAAATAACCTTTTTCTCTGCATAAACCTCTTTGAAGTCATTATTAGTTCCCTCTGAGGCATTTACTGAATTAAGGTACCTAAAAGGACAGCTGTGCACTGAAAAAACACCAGCCCCAACACAACCCTGTTCAAAGAAAGCTGATCCTGGTTCCTGTTTTCTATTTCTTCATAACAATGGGCCACAATTCTTAGAAGCACCAAGACTCAGATTTATGGTTCCTCAGCATTTGAAAATATGGGTATGGATACGACATGAACAGATATAACATCTGCCAGTTCTCCAGCCTTTGGAGCAGTTTGGGTTCCAACACTGCACTTGGCATCCCAAGGCTTCTGATGGTAAAGTGTATCTTCAGAAATAAAAAAGAACAGAATCATCTCAGTGCTTAAGTCACTAACTCAAAGGTACCTAAATGCGTATTATCATGAAGTCAGGCTCACTGGTTAAACTCTACTTTCAGAAGTCTTGTGGGCAGCAAGTTCTCAAGAAGAAAAAATAAACATCTAATTTAGGAGCCAGTATTACATGTTAGACAAAACAGAACTCCATCTTTCTAATTATTTACACTTCCAGTGAATGATTGGCTGAGACTTTTTTACTACTGTGAATTTCTTGGATGATATTCAAAGTTCTGCTGGACAAACCAAGTCATTACTTCCCTAATTAAATGCTTTAGTGAATGGAACATGCTGGCTAAATGAAGAGCAAGCTCACTGTCAGACCCTCTGAAGCTTTTATAAAAGGCTGAAGATGCACTGTTACAAAAGAATAGTCTGCCCTCACAGTAGGCTGGGGGTTTTTCTCATTTATTTATTCATTGTCATCTTCATCGGCAGTGGGAAAATAGCTATGTATTGGACAGGGAGCTTCTGCAGTGGGAATGTTGAGCCAAAGTAGCTTTCAGATAATCTGTATATCTCTTAAAAAGAGAGGGAAGTCACACTAGCACATTTGGCATCAAGACAATTCCCTGGTAACAAGCCCCACAGATACAGTATTTGCAATGCATACTCTACAGCTTGCCAGTTCTGAATGATCATTATTTTCTGCTGTTCATCTGGTGTTGTTTCTGCTGACCTCAGTAATGAGAAATTTGGGAAGATCACTGTTCAGTGCAGATCAAGGGTCGCTCACTCCACTGCAGGAGATGTGCCACTTTTTAATTCAGGGGTGCCACTTTCACTTTCATCATTAGGCTCTCCTAATCATTAGGAACTCCTAATCATTAGGCTGCTGGCCGTAATGAAGTTACCTCCAAGAACCACCCGTGAGTCACATGTACATACTGTATAGCATCTCCTGCCTTCATTCAGCTTTAATATAGACTTTCTTCTCCTCCTTTGAACTCTTCAGCCTCCCCTCAGGTGTAATGCCTAGATGTCCAAAAGAGCCTAGAATCCTGCAATCTTCAGTATCTGTTGAATCCACCTTCATTTTAGAAGTGAAAGTGGTTGTAATAGGCTGCACCATTTTACACAATCCATGTAGACTTCAGTGGTCTTAAGTTTGGGCTTGCAGTAAGACTTCCTGTTGTCCTCCCTGGCCCACTCACTGAGGGGTCAAATGCTTACTTCCCAATATTACCAGTTCATTAAAATACCAGCTTGACTCAGGAAGCAATTACAATTCTAATACACAGGCAAAATGATTTTTGGATGCATGTGTGTTTCATTATTTATTGAAAACTATAGAAGTCTAGATGCTAGGTGGGAGTTATGGCATGAGCAAGGTGAATATGCTCTGTGCAGGCATAATTTCTGCAGCTGAAGTGCCAGTATCCCCACCTGGGGACTGAGACAGAAAAATGGCCGTGGTTTTCCACCAAGGCATCTGCTCTGTACACTCCCTTTTTAGTTTTTTCCCTCAGCTCCATTCCATAATGGAAATTCACACATTTCCCCAGCCAGAATTCTCCTTGAAAACTGTAGAAATACCCTAGGTGAATTTACTCACCTTCAGTCCTTTCCTGTTCTTAACACAGGGTAGAGGTATAAGCAGGGAAGGTGATTCAGCCACAAAAGCATTAGAGGTCAGACCTTTGGTTGGTATAAATTTACATAGTTTTTCTCTGGCAGGTGACTGAAAGAACAGCAGGTGATTAGCTTCTTTAAAGCACTGCATTAGACTCATTTTCAGTTAAGATTTCTTTCCCTCATTGTCAACATCATTAAGATACTTCAGAATCTAGGAAGCAGTTGAACTTTAGTCTGCTATGTACATAATTGCAGGCAATTCCTGCAATTCCTGTGAAACAATGCAACAACACAGAGCGGGCAGAGACTTTGCTTCAACACCCAACATTTGAACATACTACTTAGAATGCAAGGCATTCAGAGTTCTTCTAATCCAGCCACAGAGTCTAGCAATCTGGTCCTTCTAGTATAAAGCGCACTTTTTGGTCACAGAAATACTTTTCCTTTCAGATATTTCTCTTGAACTGTTGAAGTGTGGCTTTGCTCTACAATCACCATCTGCTACTAGAAATTCACAATTTCTGGCGCAAGTGCAGGCCTAATGCTGGGAACAGAGTGCTGAGAGCCACTGAGAAGGAACCTTCCATTCCCATCTACAGAACAACTGCTAGTCAAACTGTAGGACTATAAATTACTATTGGCAAAGCAAATATAATGGTGTACTCCTGTCTCCTTCTGTTCTCCTGCCGTTGTAGTCAATACACAAGAACTAGGATTTCCATTATGAATGGATCAGTATCTTATACATTGCTGCTTTAGAAGAGGAAGAAATAACAACAGAAAACTAAGAAATAAATCTAACAACTGATCAGCATTTCTTGTCCAATTTTAGAAGGTTTTCTTTCAAATAGAGCTATCTGTTTTGCTAAACCTTTGAGTCAAAATCTTGACATTCTCTCCTACAGTCTACTCACCTTTCTACATAGCTGCTTTCAGCCTGTTGCAGGTGGCAGAACCATCAGCTTTTTACAGTGAAGGTAGAAACTGATTTCAGTCCTGTATTTCCTAACTGCCCTTACTAGACTGGTTGCAGTAGCCCCTGGTTCCCCAGGGATCCACATGCCATTGGATGAACTGATCTAACTTGGCTTATTCTGTTATACACAGAAAAAGCAAACAGATATTCTAGATCCAGACTGAATTACTGTGCTCTGGATTATTTTCAAGTAGAAGTTAAAGAAGAGAAATCACCCAACATAACAAATATATATATATACACACATCAAGGTTTTTCTCCTGGGTAAACTAGTGGCCTGAAGCAGTAGTTTAGCTGACAAAAGATTAGTTTTCCATCCTTTCAATAGTGTCCTTCAAGGTTAAATGTTCTCAGGCTAATAAAGGCTAAAGGACCACAGTATGTATGGGATGTATCCCATCTTGCAAAATGGTTGTTGATATGCATACAGGATTGCTACAATTGATTTTTGCAGCTGGACTCCAAAGCATATTCAGCCCAATTGTTGGAGAGATTTAATACACAATCTCACTGTTTCTGCATCTGCTTACAAAATCCTGGAAGTAAAATCCAGAACTAACTCTTGTCCCATTAACTGCCCCTTTTGCCTTTGTATTAGAATATCACATTTCACATAGATGTTGACTCCTGCAGCGAACTTCCTTGCTTAGTGTTCTACCAAAAACCTCTGGCTGCTGGCATTGTTGACTCCTTTGAAAGAGTCCCTGTAGACAATTACCTGCTACAAAGGTTTCCACGTTGCTGATCCCAGGTAAATTGGGCTGTCTTTCTGTAGCCCTGAGTCAGGTAACCAAGTATTTTTTTTTCCAGCACTTTCCTGTAATCACTGTTTCCTCTCAGCGCTGGCAGGCACTGCCAGCCTCTCTAAAGCATCTCATATCCCAGCACCCTACAGTAAGCCTCATCACCTCACAGAGGGTATCAGATTCCAGGAGCCAAGCATGTGACAGTTAGGCAGTGCTCCACATAAACTGTAAGATCTTGTTGAAGCTAACCCTGCATTCCTTCTTGTCTCATGCCCTATAACAAGCTCCAGGTTACAGTCCCCATTTCTAGCAGAGAACAGAAGTTCTTCAGAGGCCTTTTTGGGTAAAAAAATATGAAGTGTGTGTGTTAGTGATGGGCACAAACAAAAGAAAGGAAAAAAAAACCAACCAGCTTTTGTGGCTGTGGGTTTTGATCCTATTTGTTTCACTTAATTATTTGTAGGGCTTATTTCAGGGACGTTAGGGATTTGGCCGTTGCATGGCTATAAAAGGCTTATTTATGGGTGCCCAAAATGTAATGAGAAGTTTTATGTTTCAAAAATGTATTTTTATGTCACAGTTCCTAATCTTCTGTGCCACCTAGCCAGCTTGGGTTATGCTTTTACATGCGCACACAAACACTGCTGCAGGTATAGGCATAAGACAGGAGTGAGATCAGTAGGCTTATATGCCCCTGGATGAGACTGAACTCTGTGGCCATCAGAGCCTTGAACTTGAATGACTTCAGTTCATGCTGCTCTTTTCAGAAAGTTTTAACCCAGCAGGGAATTATATGAACTCAGCATTTGGTACCCTCTGTTTTTAGACATGGGGACTGGGGGACAGACTTGCAGACCTTCAGGTGCCATGATTGATTAGAGTTAGGGAGACTGCAAAAGCACTTTGCATTTGATTAATGGCTTCCCAAGCACTCAGCATTTTCAAGTGACTTTTTTTTTAATGGATGTTTATAGTGATTACTGTTATGCTGCAAGTTTTTTATTAATCATTAGGAAGCTGGCTATCCACGCAACTGGAATGAAATAATTTGTCTGAGAATTCATTATAATCAAAGGGGCAGGCAATTAATGACTGATTAAATCCACTGAGATCCTGTGGGAAAGGGGTGTTAATCTTGTTGCTCAGCTATGGTGGAAAGTGGGCAGATAAAGAACTGTTTGATGTTAACTTGGAAAAGATGACATTTCTGTAACATAGTAGGTTACTTCAGTAGTGAACTAGTAGTGAACTAGTAGGCACATCAGTAGTGAACTTACTACAGCTATTCACTTCCCCAGACACAATAAGCTGAAAGAACCCTTTGGATTCTTTCCCTTTCCCCAATCTGGATTAATTACGATGGCTGAGGACTTCGAAAAGTTGCAGATTCCTTTAAGTTAGAAAAAGCATTGTGAGGATGGATTGACTGTTTTAGTTGGATGGAAAGCATCTGGAGCACACACTGGCTGAAATATGTAGTTACAAAGGCTTACTCACACACCAGAAAAAATAGGAGCTGCAGTAGCATAACATGGACATTATTTGTGGTACCAGGGCAGACACATTGTGGAAACCAGACCCAGGTAATTAGGAAACACAATAATACTCCTTAAAAAAAAAAATTATGATCTTGTTTTATCCATTATATACTTAGTCAAAAGGAAAATTGTCATCATGATCTTTTTTTTACCTAATTACAGTGGCTTTTCAGAAAACAAATGCTTCATCTGACACAATTGCTAAAAAAACATAGTGTATGTGTGACTTTCCTTTCAGCTAGTATCTATTAGATTTTCCAGTCATTCCAGTTCATAGTGAGAGCCAGTGTGTACATTGCAGTTACACAGTGTTACAACAGGAAAAAACAGGAATTAATCTGAGGAGAATAAAATCTGCTCTTGCCTGGAGTCAGTTCCTACTGGTGTAGAGAGAGGAATTTTGAAGTTCTTTGCCCAGAGGCTCTCCTGCTCCTTATAGAACCTTTCAGCAGGACCACAGTCATACCAACTAGATCTCCAGCATGCTGGAATCATGACAGCTACTTTGATTTAACCAAACTGAAGTGGACTATCTAATGTAAAATATGGATCCCCAGTGAAGCGTACTCTATTGAGTTGCTCATACCTGGACATGAGCAAGTTTCATGGAAATCAGTTCTCTCAGACTCCTTAATTACTCCATGTACTTATAAAACTTCACTAGATAGAAGGTAGAGTCATGAGAAATGCCATGGTAAATCCCAGTGCAGCCCAGGAAAGTTCATAAGATTCTCCCTAAAAGTTCAGGGAACAGAACTTGACTTTTTGGCAATAGGTTTCATGATCACTAGATCCTGACAGAGGAAGATACTCAACCTATCCCATCCTGGTTCAGGGCCAGATAGAAACAGTTTGGTATCTTTCAATGAGCTGTGCAACCTTAGAGATTTCTTTTTATCAAGCCCCTGCTTCCTTTCACAGCGTATTTGGCTACATCACATACAGTGGAGTAGGAGGCCAGGAAATGGTCTCTGAGTGGAAAATCTAACTGCCATTTCTATTAACTCATCCAGCAGAATCACCTTCTCAGTGATTGTTAAAGCAGCTGCATTTTTTTTCTGATGAATTGGCTTCTATGGGTAGACAGAGAATGTTTTTAATATATCTTTGAAAAAACCACCGTGTTAATAATAGCTCACTGCTTGCAGAGTAGCATGTGAAAAAATACATTGATAGCATGGATCTGGCCAAACTGGTCAGACACTAAAGCTTTTTGTCACACTAGATCTTGGGCTGAAGCAGAGCTCAGTGTGAACCTGCTGGAAGAACAACTCCTGGTGTGATGGTCTTAGTCTGACAGGATGCAACCAGGGCTTTACTACCAGCTCTGCTTTGACTAGATGCTTGGGCTTTCTATGTCATTATGAGCTACCTGATCCTTCATGAGAACACCAAAAGCCCCTTTTGGCACTTTTTTTTTTTTCCTCAGGATGCAGTGTTAGCATATCCATAATGTGGTAAATTCTGTCCTAAATCAAAGTTGGTTGTTTTCCTAGTAATGCTATATTCTAGTAAGTCTTGCAGTCTGTACTACTGACCAGACCACACTTGATCATATCATATCAATATGGTCCCTCTTGGCTTCAAAGTCAATGAATCTAAGTATATTCAACTACAAAGCCTCCATTCAAATATTTTTATTGCTGAATTGAAAAACAATACCTGATTTGAGGTACTTACTGGAAAAAAACAGTGTGTGTAGGCTGACTAGAAATCAGAGAGGATGCTGTACCCCCCTAGTGTTACCCTCACACACACACCCCCCCAAAAAAAAAAAAAAAAAAAGGTCAGGTAAGGACAAATGGGGTTTTTATAAGGAAGGGAGCTCTGCAATCTCCTAGTCTGCAGCTGCTGTACCAAAATGAGTTTCAGGAGCTTTCAAACCTCACAGTTAATGTGGCCTCTTTACTGAGCTGTTTTGATTATTTACTCTAGTTTTCACTCTTACCCCTTTTTTCCTCATCTTGTGCAATAAAAAACTCCATGCACTTCATGGCTTACTGGGACGCAGAAAAAGATTGGAAAAGGCACTCACAGAACTAGTTCATAATAATTGTATATGAATGCCCAGTTTCTGCTCTCATCACAAACTGGGATGCACTTAGGTTTCTAATTGTTCACTTATTTTCATAGAAAAACTGAGATTCAGACACTTTGCCCATGAAAGCCTGACTAACGGAAATGAAAAATGTAACAGTAAGGAGCCCAAGCTGACCCTGATGGAGGAACAGATCTCCTTACAAGGAATACAGAGCAGAATTAAACTTGTAACAGTGCAGCAGGACCATGCCCAGGCAATCACTGAATACTATACTAACACTTTTCAATTACTTGTACTTTGTAGCAATACTGATGAAGCAGATGCTGAAATCACATCCTTTCCATTTCATTGAATGAAGGCTCCTGCTTTTGAACACCAGATACGCTATGAAGACAATCACTAGTTACAGTGCCCCAGCTCCTGGCAAAGGCAGCCAGAACCCCTGGGTTTGGGTTCTCATGCCACTGAGCAGCAAAGCCTTAGTTATAAGCTTTCCTGCATTGCGTTGTGCATTGCCTTGCACCCCATTGCCACAGTTTGCATTCAGACCTCCACAAAGCCCAGGCAGCTTTAAATGCCTGAGCTTCTCTAGCCACTGCCTGTGAAGAGGGGCTGTGTCTGGCAGCAGCAGGCAGGGGAAACAGCAATGGCTGGTAAAAGCCTGAAAGGGGCCATGGCACCACAGGGGCCGAAGTTTCTTGAGCATACTCAGGTGCCAGCAAAGGCTCCTTTACAAGTCTGAAGCAGAGAAGATGGAGCCTGTAGGAATAAGGCTTCGACCTGAAAACATTTCAGCATCCAGAGCTCTGGATGAAGGAGACTTCAAATAATGTTTTACACATAAAATATTTGTGGCTGCTGTTGGGATGGTTTTCTAATGCCTGGGAATCTTAACACAAATTATTACTGCTGTTTCAGATGGAGGCCTTATTCCTCACTTCCAAGTCAAAGCTGGGGAAACATTTTGCTACACAGTCTTAAACAGGTGCTCTATTATGTACCAGAGCTGGCCACATTTTAATATAGAGGAAATTACTTGTGTGCCCACCACTTCAGGATCAAAACCATTTCTAAGATGAGGAAAAAATGTCTCAGTTAGGTTTCATAGGGAAAATGATTTGTTGCATAGCTTAAATTTATAGCTTCTTCCTTTCTTTAAGTTCAGATTTGGAGACAAGTGTTGCAAAGTTTAGCACAAGACATGTAGGCACTGATGTTTTTCATGTCAAGCTGTTGGACTCAATGAAGTAACTAAAAAATCTCATCTTTCATTTTTTAAAATTATGTTTATGGTTAAGAAACACTATAAAAATGAGACCAACTACACCCAGAAAAGCAGGAAAAAAAGGCAAGGTAAATAAAGATTTCAAACTCATTTTATGCATAAGGGTCTGATGGCTTGGTCAGGTGAAATGTTCAATTTTGGGTTGACAGGATGGTGGAATTCAGCTGAAAACGTGTATGCACTAATGGATGGAAGAACACATATGCTATGATTGCCTTGCTATGCTGAGCACACTCTATGACTATTGATGGCATATATTACAATTCCAAGAAAGTATCATTTAGGAGTCAAGAAATTGTAATGATAATTTCAGAAAACAGTTGTCTTTTAAGTCTGTTTGCCTTATTTCTGTATTGTTGTTCACAGGATTTCTATGAAGGTATCTTGAAAGTGCTTGGAGAAGAAGATGAAAATGAACAGGAAGAAGTTAAACTCAAGCAGGGCTTACGTGAACTCCCTGAAATTTATGAATTACACCAAGACATCCTGGGAGAACTGGAAGAAAGAGTCCTTAAATGGCAAGTATGGAATGGCATGGTTTGATGGCCTTAATGTACCCTGCACAGAAGGTGGGTGAACTTATCAGTGTCCCCTTGACCCCACTAGCAGGGAGGCTGGGATTCTAGCAGAGATGAAAGGAGTAAAACCTGAACTACTTCAGCTGATTTTGCATACAGGCGGGCAGGAAGTAAATGTAGAGGCTATCAGGCTAAGAAACCAAATACTGAAACATTTGTGCATGACTCCAAAATGGCCCTGTCAGTCAAGTGTGAGGACAGCCTGCTTAATATGCATTATCCTGATGCTAGTTCATAGTCATCACCAAGCAGCTTCACACTCATGGCCTGAAGGTCACAGGCTGATGCCACGAGAGGCAGGAACAGCAGACATCAAAATCGATCCTAAGGATCATCTGCTTA
Source organism: Falco cherrug (assembly GCF_023634085.1). Classification (NCBI taxonomy): domain Eukaryota; kingdom Metazoa; phylum Chordata; class Aves; order Falconiformes; family Falconidae; genus Falco; species Falco cherrug. Next base: position 24,554,281 of record NC_073700.1, on the reverse strand, counting down.
CAGAAATCTACGTAGCAACTGCATAGCTCTCAGATAAGGGACACCCCTCACTTCCAGCACCAAGGCGGCTCTGCACAGGCTAGGCTTCCAAGCCAAACAGACACCGTCAGTCTGCTGAGGGACTCCACCTAAGCCAAACATCCTTACAGGGCAAAGTCTTTCCATGAGAAAATAAGACCATGCCTAGGTCAGACAAAGCTCAAAAATTCATTCATTTAAGACCTCTGAGTTAAGCCAGGCTGCCAGGCCCTAGACTATAAAACTGCCAGAACAGGAATGTCTAAGAGAAATTACCACTGCAGTCCCAACCGACTAAACCTACCACAACCAGTGCAGGCCCTGACCTAGATGGAGCTACTCTGTCCCTGACAGCTGATGATGGATGATGCAGCCTCACACCTCCACCCTGTGGGACTCCAGGAGACAGTGGTTTCTGACAGTGGCTGATCCTATCCCAGCCCTGCCACTGCACAGTTAAGGAAGTCAATTAGAACAGGAGAACTTTTCAGTAACAACCCTAAATGCAGGGCACAGCTCTCCTTGTCAGCTCTGCACTTTCAAGTCAAAGCTCACAAGGAAAGAAAAGGCTAAAGGTAGCTGTAAATGGGTTTGTGTCCACCAAGGGACTGTCACAAACAACAGAAAGACTTTAAAAATGTCATCAATGAGTTATGATTCATGCACTCATAACACAAAGAGAAACGGTGTGACTTGTTTCTAAAGAATTCACAGCCCTACTCTAGCAGCATGCTGTATGTTCACAAAGACAAAAGGGACACAACTGAAAATGCCCTAAGGTTCTGTGAGAACAACTCTGTGGCACTGAGGAAAAAAGAGGGCCGTGTTGCAAATGCTGCCGACACAATAATGACATACGGCATAGGGCTGTGCTCATACAGGTTCCGAAGTCACCACCACCTCTGAATCTTCCAGTAAGTCCTTCCCTGTGCCTGCGCTCCCCCAGACAATCTGTTGCTCTGACATCCCCAGGAACTCATGCTCCTCCCTAACTATGATTATTCATTTGCAATCTCAGATTTTGTCATGTTCTCGTACATGCTTCGTAAATATTTCAGTGCTGTGCAACTGGGTGCTGAGACAGATGATGGTGGGGCAGTGCTAAGAAGGGGGCAATGAAGGAAGAGCTGAAGATATGATATTACATCTGAAGACATTATACTGTCCCCCATAACCAGTGCTCAAAGCGCTGCAGCAACTAAAGTCTCCGTAAAGGAGACATCCTACCCGCTACAGACACACAGTGCTGCCATGGCAAAAGCACAGCCAAAGGATCAGCCTCTCGTGGTGCCCATTCTACAGCAGCCTGTTTTGTTGTCCAGTATGTCAGTGAAGCACTCCCTTCTTCCTGCCATTTAACTTATGTTTTAGGTGCACAATGTCCTTAGCCCCTGTGGGTCTAATACAATGAGAAACAAGAATAGCTTTTATTTAATTTTTATTTATTTATATATTTGCCTCTTCTTTTCTTTCTGTGGCCTTAGGAAGGAACAGCAGAAAGTTGCTGATGTTTTTGTCTCCAGAAAATCAAGGCTGAATCACCACACAGCATACATCATGCAGTTTGATAAGAATTTGGCTTTGCTGGATGAAACCTGCCTTAAATATTCCCAACTGGCTACCATAATTCAGGAGTTTGAGGTAACGCTCCCATGTTTTTTTACCTGCACTAATGCATAGCTGTGCCACAGGGCTTACTCACAGCATACTTTTTATGCAACTCCACCAGTATTCACAGGGTAGAATGGGAAAAAAGCTCTTTTCACACATCCTAGTGCTAAAACTGAAGTGAGATGTTCACATATGAATAATGTTTTTCTGTGTCTGTTTGATGCCCACACACCCCTGTGTATGCACATATAGAATGTTTGTGAATTTACAGATTTGTAAGTATATTTTGCTGAAATGTATGCACATAGTGGAGTAGTTTCTCAGTCACATATTAACTTATCAAGCTCTTTGAGGATGTGTTTGAGTTAATAACTATTATTATTACTATCTCTTCATATCTTCTCTTCTTTCACTGCATTTTCTATCCTTTCTTTTGTACTGGGTCTGGCCAGGATGAAATTATGTTTAGCCTCTATGTGTGCTTAGCTGCTGGCAGGGATCAACCCACAACATCTTTACAACTGGCATTTCTCTGCATTTTTAAATGCCTGTTAACTACTTCCTCTGTTTAGAGGATGTTGTGACAGGCAACACTGAACTGCACAGGAAAACACAAACTCCACTGGCCAGACACGTGCAGCGTTCTTTTCATCTAGACTCCCTGAATGCTCTGTAGCCTCTGGCCCTGTAGCAAGGAGCATGTATTTTCCAGTTGTGTTAACTCAGTCATCCATGCCGAATAACTGGAAAACACCATCAAGATACATGTGACAGAAATTCCATGATTCCCGCTTACATTTTAAAGCACTGGCAATGTGGCCACTTCACATAATTTCAAAAGCATAAACCCATATGTGGATGGGAAAGTTCAGTTGGGCCACACTGATTCCATTGAGCTAAAATGATTAAAAGCTATGCTGCTTTATTGTGGGTCTAGAAAATCTGTTTCTTATTATCCTTGTATGTTAAGAGAAATAACAATGTTTACTTGGGTGGCAGAGGGGCTGTAAGGATAAATTAGTGATCAGACCTTAATGGTTATTTAGAATGCCAGCTCTGTGGGGTATGGATTATATTTTTCTCTGCAGCACATGTGAAATATTAAGGATAGCCATTAATTTCAAAAGACATTTGGAAGTCAGCATTTACAAACAGATACCTTGCAGTCACCACAATTACTTCCTGTTAGCAGCTGAGGGGAGCTCTGATGTCTCACACTGCTCTGAACATAAACTTGGCAAATGCAGGCTTTCTACTGGCAGCCTGTATTCCCAGCATCCCTCCCAGCCACATGCCTATACACTTCTGTCTTAACTATCAATACTGAGAATTAGCATTTATTTCTAAAAAAGTAGATGAGGCTTTTCCTAGGATAAGTTCAGCAGGATTTTGCCCTAGAATCAGTGAGCTCTGTAACTTCTTGCCCTCTTGCAAGCATGCATACATGGACAAATGATGGGGAGGTGTCTCTCAGTCCTTTCCTATTTATTTATTTATTTATTTAATGACCACTATTAGCTTTCCAGTCTAACACCACAGAATTTAGGGCCTCATCTTGTTTCTGGCACCTTTGACTTGAGTGTGGGGGACTGGGAATGCTAAGCACAATCTTGAATGTAAATTTGGTGAGAGCAGTCAGCCCCTCGAGTTTTACAAAAATTCCTTTCCAGTTCTCCTCCCCATCCCTCTGGGTGGTGAGGGAGTGAGCGAGCAGCTGCGTGGCACTTAATTGCTGGTCGGGGTAATGTCTCTGGACATTGAGTTCCAACTCAACCACAGGGAGATGCTTTGCTGTATTTTGCTCAGTTGCTGAAATAAGATACTAAAATGTTTCAGCCAGAAGACACTTTACTTTCAGTCCAAAAAAGGAACTTCAATGACAAACTTCATTGAGATCTCAATACCTGTCTTCAGATGCCACCCTAAAACCTTTATCCAACCTTTACCTTCTAAATGGTATTTGCTTTCCTCCTTTTCCTTCTGAGTCCAAACTATTTGTGAATGATGCCATAGGAAATAAATTGTTTACAGTACTTTACTTACAGTCACAATATATACACACACAACATATATCCTGAGCAAGCTGGGTAAATTGGGAATGGTTCAATGAAATTTATGCATGCAACTGGTAGCAAAATTCCATAGTATACATCAGGTGGAGACAACAGTTTGCTTCTGAGCTCACACATCCCTGATCTTTGTGTTTCCTTTCACTTCCATTGAGGACAGCAGAACTCTGATGGCAGCCCTCAGAGTGTGAAACACCAGCTTTTGAAAGTGGTGCAGCGTGTCTTCCAGTATCGTGTGCTGCTCACAGGTCAGTAAAATTACTCTCAAAGGTACTCAGTGGAAACCCTCCCATGATGTTCTGTGCTTCCACTGTGCCACACACTGATGCCAAGACAGCTAAAATAAGACTGAAGCAGTGTGGGATTTCCTGGGAACTCCAGTATGCTTAGTACAGGATTCAGGAAATGTCCTGGAGCCTGGAAAGGAGCAGGCACTTCTTCAGCACAACCAAGCTGAAAGGTCACAAAAAAAGTGTGAAGTCAGTGCTTTTAGCCATTCCTTCTTGGCTTTCTCCTTCTGTGAATTAGGAGAGGTGGAGTTCAGCCTCACTTCCAGCAAACAAATTTGATTTTATTTACATCAAGGGCAATTATCAGAGACAGTAGGAGACAGCAGTCCCCAGAAAGGGGGCTCTGCAGTGCATCCTGTGTGACAGTGGCAAGCATCATCTCCTTCTACTCCATCAACAAAGCAGCTATACTTAGTACTGCACCCTAAGCTCTATGAGCAGTACACCTAAGGCTACTGATAACTTTAAGTCAAAATCCCAGTCCAATTCCTCTGCATTGCAGGAGAGAGATATCCAAATTTACATTAACAGTACATTTACAGATGTAAATGTCATATACTGTACATTTACAGTAACAACTTCCCTTTACATTCAGGACCATATATATATCACTCCCACCTGGAGTTTCTCTGAGTGGAGTTGTGTTCCTGCTTGTGGGTCATTCTTTACAAGCCACAGCAAATCTAGCAAGTGTGAACCTGTGAGGGGAGCAAGCTTTCTGAAGCAGGATGTGGCCCCTGGAAAGAATTGTGAAGTTTAGGTTTGTAACTGATGAACTGGTTGGGGAAGGAAATGGTGAAATGTAACAATGAATCTCAGTGTTGTCAAGTAGTTTAGTCAGATCAGAACACAAAAGAGCAAGGATCTGTAGACATAAAGATGTAGAAATGCTTTGGGACTCTGTATATGTGTGGGTGGAGAAGGATGCAAGATGAGTTATGTGTGAGACAGTAAAAAGGAAGCTAAACACCCTGCCCGTGCTCGACAGTCAATGAAGGGCACGGCATATTTGAAGGGACTCCTATAAATGCAGAACAAAGTGACCATATTAAATTTTTATTCTCAGCACAGATTAGCAGCAGTTTCTTCTTGCTCTAGACACTTTGATCAAGGATGCAACTCATTATTCACAGCTGGTTTTGCTTTTTTAGTACGAGCAATACAAATGCCAATAGTAGGACATATTTTCTGTGTGACTTGCTTCCCTCTCTGGGTGTGTCTACATTAAGGGCAACTTTCCAGATTTGTGGGTTGCAGTACTTGGTAGTCTCACACGATCCTTACAGTGGTTTTAGTGCATGTGCACAAATATTGCATCTAAGAAAAAGGACTTGGCATGACCCTGCCAGCAATACCCGCACTGTGCTCCATTTACTCTGCCCATTTCTGTGGTCGACAAGGTAAATTGCAAACATGAAGTGTGGTATTTTGTGAGGAGAGCTGGAAGGGTTTCAGTGCAGCTCCAATGGTTGTATTCCATTTATGCTTGAGGCAGCTTGAGCTCCTCCTTGTCCCAGTTACAGGTACTAACGGGGAAAATGAAAGCTCTTGTGTGTAGTGAGATAAAGTCTGCTGGATTAAGATATTCCAGAAAATAGGTTTACTGCTTCAGCTCCTCACCTCAAGAAACCAAGCCACTCTTCGCCTGCTAGGATAGAGGTCTGGAACAGTGCAGTCCTTCAGATTCTCTAGATAGAGTAAAAAAAAATTAAAATATGTAGGTGTACTTGTGTGTCCATAACTGTTTCTACCACATAAGGAAGGGTATTTTATGAGGATATTGGTTGTACTACAGCCAAAAGGAGTTGCCCACTCAGTTGAATGTCCACAGCCAAGGACAGATCTTGCAGCTGTGAAAAGGAATGATAAATACTGCCTGATAACACCGCACAACCCCTTCCTGCCTGACTTGAGTACAGGCAGATGCTTTCCTGAATGCAGGTAAAAACCAGGAAGATTTCAGGATGCCAGGGAGGGCATAGCACTAGAAGGAGAAACATATATGGATAGAACGTTCAGTGGAACGCATATCCATGCACAGCACCATTCTCAGCATGGAGGCCTGATTCTTGGATGTAGAATTTAGTAGCCTGGATCTATCAGAAAGAAAAGAACAAAGTCTTTCAGGATTAGGCTTTTTAATGGTAGCACTCGTATACTGCAGTCATTAAAAGCATAAAGACTTAGACAAAGAACAGTCAGATGATCCAAGGCCAGTAGTCCAAGGAAAACTGACAGATTAAAGGTTTGTATATAATGCAAATAAAATTCCTGTAAGTGTAAGTCCTATTGTGTGCATGTTACAGAACCTATTTTCAGAATGTGATTGAGTTCAGTAGTAATCATTGAACTCTGCATGCACAGAACCATAGTCTTCCTTCCTGTGTCTATAAACCGCATATAATTAATCTGCTATAAATAGAGAAAATCAGTCGTTGCAGCCAACACTGTTCATTCAGATGGGAAAATAGAATTCATTAGAAAAACAATTATTTGTAAAATGGGGCTACTCAGCAGTTCTCTTGGCTGAGAAACAAAGCAATATTTTTGTCACTCTCCATTTATTCGTTTGTACCTGCCAAGTTATGTGATGAGTCCGAATCTGTATCAGTGCTTTTGCATTGATTCTGAAAGTAGAATGCAGTCAAAGATGAGTTTTGCTGTGGAAAGAGGCTATACACAATTATTTGGGAATAAAGTGATACGAGACATTACTGTGGGTGCCTGGAAGTGCTCAAGACCAGGTTGGATGAGGTTTTGAGCAACCTGATCTAGTGGAAGATGTCCCTGCTCATGGCAGGGGGGTTGAATTAGATGATCTTTAAGGTCCCTTCCAACCCAAACCATTCTGTGATTCCATGATTCTGTGATTTTATGTTTTAGCTAACATTACAAATTATGTGGGTCTGTATTCTGATTACTGGATGTCTCTGTTTGATTATTTTCTACAGATTACTTGAATAATCTTTGCCCTGATTCTACAGAGTATGAAGCCACACAAGGTAAAATGAAATGGGTAGCACAAAAGTTCTGCTTTGCTAACTCTGCTTCTAAAGAGGTACAGGATCTATACTGGTAGTATATGCAAGCGGATTATTTTCAACACTTTGTGTTAATAGATTAGCCATAACATCTATAAGAACTGATTACTAATTTAGACAAATTATTTAGGTCAATATTATTATTTAGGGCAATAATTACTTTTTTCACTGAAACATGTGGGCTTCCTATAATTTTGACACAATGAATTTACAGAAGAAGAAATTATCATCTATACAAGCATGGTGCAGATATTGTAGTTCTGCCCCAGTCATCAGGGAAATCCTAGTCCCTTTTGGCTCCATCCATATTTGGCTTAGTCATTTGTCATGGTTTAACCCTGGCCAGCAACCAAGCACCACACAGTGGCTCGCTCATTCTCCCCCTGGTGGGATGGCGGAAGAATCAAAGAGTAAAAGTGAGAAAACTCATGGGTTGAGATGAAGACAGTTTAATAGGTAAAGTAAAAGCTCCACACGCAAGCAAAGCAAAACAAGGAATTCATTCACCACTTCCCATCGGCAGGCATTCAGCCATCTCCAGGAAAACAGGCCTTCATCACGTGTAACGGTTACTTGGGAAGACAAATGCCATAATGCCAAACATACCTCCCTACCTTCTTTCCCCAGTTTACATATACTCAGCATGACATTCATATGGTATGGAATATCCCTTTGGCTAGTTTGGGTCAGCTGTCTTGGCTGTGTCCCCTCCCAAGTTCTTGTGCCCCTCCAGCCTTCTTGCTGGCAGGGCCTGAGAAGCTGAAAAGTCCTTGATTTAGTATAAATGTTACCCAGCAACAACCGAAAACATCAGTGTGTTATCAGCATTGTTCTCACGAGCACTGCACCAGCTACTAAGAAGAAAAATAACTCATCTCAGCTGAAACCAGGACATCATTGTAAAGTCAGTTGGGATGGCTCCATCTGCTTGTTTGTGTACCATTATCTACGGTATGCCTGCTGGGCTCTGTGAACTTTGGAGAAACCCAGGAGGTTTGAACTGTCTATCTGTATTCTGGATTCCTTAAGCCTAAGTAAACTGAAAAGACATTGCAGAAAAATCAGTCCTGCACAATCAAGAACAAATCCAGACGTTCAACTGCTAACACCATCCTTTCCAGCACATCAGATAGATAAAGCAGAAGTCTCTTACTCCGACTGAAGTCAAAGCAAGGTTTAGCTTTGGCCTCAGTGGGAGTAGCTTCCAGGCTGGAGTAAGCAGAAATAACCTTGTATTAATGAAACCAGTTCACCTCTATTACATTGTGTGAATCCAAACCAACTGGTAGCAATGTCTGTGGCTGACTGAAGGTCAATCTGTTCTGACCAAGAGTAGAGTTTTGTGCAAGATTTAAGATCCTAGTCACTGACAGTAGGACTACAGCTATACCAGTAATTTAAATAAGGCCAGGGCAGATACTCAAGCTCTGTGGCCACAATTGCCTATCTTGTTTGTGTTTGGCACACGCTTGACACATTTCAGGCCAGCAACAGCTAGCGTGCTCTCAGATTATGTCCAGAAACGGATAGGATGCCCTGTTCCATAGGGGAAGAGACTTGAGATAAGGACCTGAGCCATGTTACACCACTGCTCTCAGGGACAGCAAACACACTCTGGCCCAGGTTATTTGCCAGTGGAGAATCCAGGCGTTAATTCATGTCACCACTTCATACTTACTTCTGTCAGAAAGGGATGACCTGTCCTCTCTCTTGGCAGTAAAAGGAAACAAATCACCTTAGATTGAAATGCTTTTGTATGGCTAAAGCTGGGTTACATTAATCTCTCCTACCACAAGCTCCAACTGCTGAAAGTCTGCAACTAGAAAACATCACAAAAAAATTTTGTGTTACGCTAGGTGTTTAAAAGGGACCTCATGAGCTCTCTTGGTCAGCACAAGTACAATGCAGAGTTTCACAGAATAGGATGATGAAGGGAAGGGGAACTGACAGCACTGTGCCATGTCATAAATTTGCTGGGCAGTTTTTTTCTGAAGGTACCGAAGTAGTTGAAGGAGCTGCTGCTGGGGATGCCTGCTTTTTTTTAAAGATGCTCTTGCAAACAGAAGGGATTTGAATTACTTTCCTACTCTTTTATGTGATTTATAGTGTTTGTTTTGCTTCATTCTTCAGCTGCTTTATTCATTGTTTCTGAAATCACGGACCGAGCCAATGACAGCATGCTCCAAGCGGTGAGTCCTACTGTGACACATGCTCTCCTGATCGATAGTATCTTTTCTGCACATCTGCTGAAGTGAATACGTATCTCTGCTAAATTCTGAAGCTTCCTCCAGGGTGACACTCAAAGGTTTATACAGATCTGGTTTACAGTGTTGCAGATGCACTTAAGTGCAGCTGTGCAAGATGTAAGTCACTGTAGCAAGCAGCACAAAGGGTTTTTTTCCATCTTGGGGTTGCTGAAATGGTATGTGGAGCAATGAAGTGAGAGATGGGAATTTTCACAGTTCTGTTTCTAGCCTGGGTTATATGAAATGTTGAAGACATCACAAATGTACTGTCAAAGACACATTCTGAGCTCATTTACATAACTTTTCCACAATTCTGGAATCCCATTTTACTTCAAAAGAATAGGTCACGGTTTACAGTCTTGCAAATGATCACACAACCAAATAGACTGGCCAAAACTTTCATAGGCTACAGCTCATGTCTAAACTCAGATTTAGGTATCTAAATATGTTATATAGTTTCCCAAAGTAATGAACAGTTTCTTTCAGGTCAGTGTGATTTATTGCTTACATGATATTATAGTCCTAATTTACAGTCAAAGATAGCCTGCATATAGCTGGTTTAATGACCATTTGTTTCCAAGGATCTAGGTCTGATTTCTATCTAAGATGATGGGAATATTCTACTGACATTAGTAAGAAGCAGTGTCAGGAGACATAGCAGGCAGTAGAGAAACTGCCGGACATGGGATCCAGCAGGTTCCAGAGGAATTCAACTTGGTGGACCTCTGGGTGATAATTAAAGGCAGTGCCTTTCTTTTTTTCATACTTGCCACCCACACCTGCAGCTAAACTCTCTCCTGAGGTCCATGTTTGCTTTTGCTACACAGACCTAGCATTCAGCTCAAGTAGTTAGAAAGAAGTACCTACGGTCTTTGCAGTCTAATGAAATCTTGCTCCATAAGTCCATAGTCTCAGTCATTCTGCAGTGGCCAGGTGACATTTCTTCTTATGATTAAATTCTAGGCTTGCTAGACCTAGAAAGTAGTCATAATAAAGCCAAAATTTTTAAAAATGCCATTTTTTAGCACTTATTTTCAAGTCATTTGGATTACCAAGGAGGTTTGTGTTCCATAGCACATATGTTAGAGAACAAAGCACCTCATTCCAGGCATCCTGCATTTCATCCAGTTGTGAGTGGTTTCACTAAAGTGTTTCTTTCTCAAAAGGTGTCTCATCTTAAGTATTTTATCATTGCATTGAGTCACGGGGATTTCAAGTGATTGGGAATGTATTATATTTTTGGGGAAGCTATCACATTTTACTTCTTATGAGAACATTGCTGAATTTAACATCCTGCACGGGATTTTACTGTGCTTTTGCTAAATTAAAGATCTCTTTGGCATTGCAAACATTCTTCCCTTGGTTAATTACTGATGGCATTCAACTAATTTCTTTATTATTTCATTTACTGAGAAGAGGGTGGATTGTTAATAATCATTCAGGCATCAAAACACAAAATTCAAGAAACAAAGAAAAAACACCTTGGCATCAATGGAGACAAAGGGAAGGCATGAACCATCCTCCTTAGTAAGAGCTTGTTTTTAGGTAGGATTTTAAGGTTGAAAGAATGAATGGACAGGAATTGTTAGGGAAAGATACATGCTGAAAGCCACTACAGCTACACACCAGCACTGCTGACTCAGCACATTCCCTTTAATGCCTTTGCCCTCTGGCTGCAGGGGAACAAAAGCACTGGGTGAAATGGTGAATTCAGACTGTGTCATGGCAAAAATGCAGTAGGTCAGCTAGATGAAGGATGTTTTTTTGCAACAGCTTGGGAGGTAAGAATGAAGGAGTCTCAAAACCCAGAGTGCCCTTCATATGTTAAAACTGAAGCTTTCATGCTTTGTTCAGAGAAGTGGAAGCATCTGCTTGCAGCAAGTGAACCCAAGAGCCAAGAATAACAACTTTTGCTCACATCTGGAAATCTCTGCTGCTCAGGTTTAAAAGCCATGTCTCTGATATCTGTGCCAGGGTCATAAATGGAGCCCATGTGTTCATGGGCTGTTTCAGAGCACTAAGTTCAGTGATGATCTCCTCATGACCAGCAACAGACAAAACCCAAGCCTTCTAACATTTGAATCAGAAAGAGATAAGTTATAGTTAAAACTACCTAACTATTTCCTGAAGAGAGAAGCCTGTCTTCGCGGATCTGCCTGCTTCCTCATCTGATAGCTAAAAGCAGAGACTGAGGCTCTGAACCTACTTCTCCTGAAGCCACTGACAAAATTACCACAGCGTGAAGTCCAACTGGTGGGTTCCTGGTTTTGTGCCGACATGATCTCAAGCCATGACAACAGATCAAGATTTTGAGCATTCTGAAGGTCAAGGTTTTTAAGGTCAGAACTCAAAAATCAGATTTGCCTTTTCACTCAATGCAAACTTAAAAAAGCTTGGACCTATTGATTTGGTTTAAGTCCATTTCTGCTTTTCTGCTCCAAGATTTGCCACCCCCAACCCCATCCTGGCACATCTACCTCAGAACACATTCTGTCTTCATACAATAACATCAGCCCTTTTGCTGCGTTGATATGGCTCTGTGACAACCCAAAATCTTCAAGCCTTCATTTTAAAGACAGCACTTTTTTTACTCCTCCTAATTGCTAAGGAAAAGTTGCAAACATGAATCATTGTAAACAAAGCAGCACACTCTGTTTCAGCCAGCAGACAGCCTGAGCACCTTTGCTGAATGTAAACTATCAGCTATGCTGATCTCTTTTGTTGCTTACTCTCAACTTTATTTAAAGATACTTTGGGCATCGGCACAAACTATTTTGTCATCAGCCATTATAGTAGCTAGGATAAGGACAAAAGTTAGAAGGGAAGTTTTTGTAGATGAAATGGTAGTTGCATTACAGCCAAATGTAATGGTGAAGGAGGAGAAGGAAAGGAGAGACAAAGAAGCATAACAGAAAAGCAGCGTGCATGGAAACAATGATGTTCATACAGACTAATTCTGAGTGATGTTAAGTATTGACAGCAATAACCACTAGTTAATTAATACATAAACACTATTGTGTCACCAAGACAAAAGAACAGATGTAGATTGCAGAGAGGATGTAGTCTAGCAAGCCTAGAGTTTTATCATAAAAAGAAATGTAATCTGGCCCCTCTACAGAATGACTGTGAAACTATAGACTTAGCAAAGGTTTCAACAGGTTTGATTCTGACTTTCTTTCTCCTCATGCAAAGAATTTATAATCATACTTTTCCATTATTAAAGCATTCTTTTTACCAAAATAATAAAGCTTTCATCATAAAACAGATCTCAGGAAAAGCTTCCACAGTAATCTCACAGCTTTAGGGATACCTGTATTAGAGATTGAGAACTATAAGAGCTAAGTTCCTAACAATTCCATTGCAAATTCCACATAGATTTTTACACTTAATTTTTTATCATATCATCAGAGCACATCTGCTCTTTCTCAAAACTATGGCCTGGAAGAAATAAAAGAAAATTTCCTTCTTTCCCATCTGTGTGAATGCTGTGGGTTTTGTGAAGGTGCAGGTTCATGAGATACTCTGCTAAATCAAAGGCTGTCCTCCTGAATTAATATCCCATCCACAAAAGCCACAACAAGCAGTTATTTTCTTTTCTCAGATTTTTAAAAATGCAGAGAATTTAATACTCTAATTACAGAACAAACTGAACAGTGCCACTCAAGATAAAGCATGATTAACTTGTCATGTACCTGGTTAAAGTTCTAAGCAATAATTTAGACTTGGCATGTACCTGGAAGGAGGAAGATTTCTGCTGCCACTTATCAACTCATCAAACTACTCTCCAAAAATCTGACAGGAGCATTGAATTATGGTCTACATTTTCTGCAGAATATCAGTGAATCATTATTAGCTTTTTTTGTTTTATGATAATAACACTCAAGCAGTTTTTCCATGGAAACTATTAATGCAGGATTTGCAGACGCATTATGATATTAACTATCTCCACAGCATTTTCATCAAGTTGGAAAATACTGTTCACAATTTACAGATGTACAAACAGAGGCATAAGAAATGCCATCACCACATAGCATTAAGTCTGTCTGTAACTCTAGGAGACATTCACTACTTGAACTATGCAGGATCTGTATTGCTCTCTGAATTTCTATGATCTGTCAGAGGCCCTGAGATGCTAAGAGCTATAAATCATTGTTGCTGTTAACAGCTGGTGAATTCCTTGGGGAGGTGTTCCTCCTGCATAGACATAATGATAATATGATGCAAGCTGCAGTTCACTGCTAGAATGGCCAGAGAAGGATTTCAGCCACCCACATCTGCAGTACTAGTTGGGTGGAGCTTTGTTTTCATTTTCTAATTGTGTTTGTAAAGGATATTTTAATGGAGAATGATTATAGTTTTAAGGAGAATGAAGAAAACGGAATTTTAGGGGAACTGTAGGGAAACTATACCCCTCTCAGCTGCTCACATTCCCAGATAAATCACTGTCCTTCACATGTGATGGCTGTTTGACTTCCTGCAGGAAATGAGTTTGATACATCTCTGTCCATTTCCTGGTGAACATGTGTCCATACTGCAAACATCAGCATTACAACAGGCACCTCTGCCAGCAGTCCTAAGAAAAGCTGAGGTGCATCTCAGCTGCAGCAGCTTCTCTTCTCACTCTTACAGAAAACCCAATGAGTAGTACTAGCACTGGCTGTGAGTGTGCCTCACAGGAGGGCACTGCCTTTTCTGTGGATTTCTGTGAAGAATGGGTTTCCATTGTGGAAGCTGTCAATTTGACAAGTTTTGCCAAGGCTAAAATGCCCTTTAGTGATGGGAAAGTCCTTTGCAAATGTCTTTTGCAAATGTCTGCTGTCCCATGATCCCTGGTATTTCCTGTGCTATTAGTTTATACATTCTGTTTCCATTTTGCTGGCCTACAGTATTTTAGATGTGACCTAAAAAATTCCATTTGCCACTTCCTGCATTGCAAAAATGATACTTGATGGCTAAAATTCTTGAAAATGTGTCAACTGCCAGTTATATTGCATGGTCACAATGCAGCCCTGTGCTGGTCAGGCCTTGTAGGTGTTTCCATATGTTTGATATGCAGTTACCAATTAAGAACTAAACTTAGCATCATGCTAAACAAGTGTAACATTTCACCAAGGCAGTAACATATGGAGGTATTTCAGGCTTATCTCAAAAAGAGATAGGTATATTAATTGTATTAGCTGAAATCCAGGGTAAATTAGCCTTGACAGACCATCATGTTGACATGGATATGCTCATTCTGGTATCTGTGATAGCTTTCTTAATTAGCTGATTCTGTAGACAGCACTGATTTGTATCAGGCAGATACACTGCATGAATCTAACTAAGCCCAGGAGTATCTTAATGCCAGTCAATGGAGCACAGGAAAACAGACCATTATCTGTCATAGCAGAAAGCTGTAGTCAAAGGCTGCCAGGTCATGAAGCTGTGTCAAATATGGTCCGTAGTCTGGGTGTGTAACTGAGGATTTCTGATACAATGGCTAACTTAGACAAGAGACTCCTAATTTTTAGACATATTCCAGTGATGACTCATTGCGGCTGTGCAGCCCATTCTACTATCCTGACCAGATACAACCACAAGCCTCCGTTTTAGCAGCCTCACCTGCTAAATGGAAAGAGATCTGAAAAGACTCTAGCAATATTGCAAAGGTACAGACATCCCTTCTTCCTCCTTTGTATCTCCATCTAGTACCATCTTGTTTTAATGAGAGCATAGGCTTAGCTAGGTTAATCTTATTTACCATCTTCACAGATAAATTCGTGTCACATGCCAGTGCCCACTGACTGTGTGCTTTAAGGCCAAGTAGGCAGTTAATAGTATCAGAGTTTGATAATGAAGTTCCTGATTTTTGCAAAGCATCAAAAGAGAGATGCAGCTTCATTGCCTGCTTACTAGTTAACCTTCTAAATCCCCTATTGCAAAGTCATTAATCTGTTGTCACAGAATATAAACCTCCAGATAATCCTAGCAAGAGTTTTACAGTATTAAAACATTCTTTGGATTATCCATGTCTTGCTACTAATGCAGAGGCCTTTGGAGCAGATACTGTACTTTGTCTCTGCTCCCAGTTTATGAGTTCCCAGAGCAAGAAAGTCAGCAAAGAAGCCAATATATTTATACACTTGGGACATATGGAGTTAGCAGGCCCTTTTGAAGATGAACCGAGCTATCAAGAGGTAACAGGACTGTAGAAGGCCATAGCAGATGTGAAGGGATGCGAGGAGATTTTGTAAAACCAGTAAGGCTGGAAGACTTCTAAGTGTGAAATCCCTGGGCTCAGTTCTCTCTGAAAGCTAATTCTGCAAAACCACAAAAGAGAAATAAAATGGTGAGAAGGGGTGAGGGAAGGTTTGCCTGCTTGTCTAAAGAATAGTCACCATGTGGTCTAAACGCTGTTTCTCTCCCCCAGGAAAACTTGCAGAAGCTGGTGCACATTGAGCACAGTGTGAGAGGGCAGAGTGGCCTCCTGCAGCCAGGAAGGGTGAGTGCTGCAGGCAGACCTATGCTGATAAGGACATTGTTTCCGGCCAGCTATATCTCTGATTGTGTGGATAGCCAGATTTCAGATGTCTACAGGTGTTGTTTACTGAGATACTGATAAGAGTTGGAGCACTGGGTTGTGTAAAAAACCATCACTCTGGCAGTGCACAAAAAGATGTGCCGAGAGCCTCAGGCTGGGAAAGACATGCGTTGCCCCTGCTTTTACACAGAGTAGCCATCTGACTTTTCACTCCAGCTGTCCTCAGCCACACCATGTGTAATGTGTTTTGTTGGAGATGCTGTTTTCCTCCCTATATAGTACTGCTGAAAGGTTGTAACACTAGCAGGAATTGCTTGCAGCCTGGAAAGTCTCAGAGTTTTATTCGGCTGGCTAAGAACCTTAAATCAGGGGAAATTATTTGTTTTCAAATTTTTATTCTCCCAATTCCCCAGTGTTGCTTTTCAAGCAAGATACCATTTTTAAGCAATACATGAAAAGAAATATGGCAGAGTGTATAGCTCTGTTTTGCCATCCACATCAAATGTAAATTTCTTCTCCTGGCTTTCAAACCTATCCAGTTTCCTCAGCTCCAACCTGCCTTTACACTTTGAAAGATTTCTTTCTTGAGTTCTGCAACTCTAGATTTCCCTTCAGCCCACCAGTATCTTTAGCAAAACTCATGAAGCACTTTTCAAGTCATGCATACTCATGGCATAAGGATCCTCATCAGGTACACACTGCAGTCAACCTCTATTTTTTCCTCTAATATTCTCACTTGTCCTTGGTCAGGAAGTGCTTTAACAAATTCTGCAAAGCCCAGAGTACAGAATTTGTGGGATTGGTCTCTTCAATTATAAATTATTCTAGAGTAGAAAACTACACCAGATTCTGTTCTCCATCCAAAAAGAGAAGATGACTGTTAATCCACTCACATTATTCTAGACCTTTTCAAACAGTAATGCAATCAAATTCTTATTATGCTGGTTTAGCTGCTTACATACATAGTCCTATCTACATACATAGTAAAAATATGGACCGACAAAGTACTGTGTTTGCAAACACATACAGATTATGTATGCAAGCATAGCTATGCGGATGTAGCGAGGCTTCAGCTTTTCTTTTTGGTCTATCTATTTTAGAAGATTTTTAAATACAAGATTTCTTTTCTGAAGCCCATTAATGTTAGCTTTGCAATCTGTGACGGTCACCTCTGAGCACAATCCACAGTAAAGGAGCACTGGGCTGAGGACAAGTGGGTTTCAAACGCTAGCACAGGGGTCCTCAAACTTTTTAAACAGGGGGCTGGCGTGTATCCGGCCCACGGGCCGTAGTTTGAGGACCCCTGCCCTAGCAGTACTGATACAAATGTAAGCCATGAAGAGCAGCAGGGCTAACTCAGGCAAAGACTAAGCCAGATCATAAGAAGTAAGGCTAGAAGCAAGTGTTGAGGTATCTATCTGTTCCTGTGCTGATAAACGCAGCTAGAGTACCTGTTTCCCCAGAGGAATATTCTTTTCTCACTAAGATTCAGAATTAGAAGCCTCAGGATTACAATCTGCTGTTTTCTCCTTCAGATCTTTGTTAAAGAAGGAACACTGATGAAAGTTGCTGGCAAAAACAGACACCCTCGGCACTTGTTCTTGGTAAGATTTCCTTTATATTTTTACTGTCTCTCTTGTATCTTCTGCACTTATGCAGCCCTGGACCCTGGCAGAAAATTCCAGGCTGCAAGTTATTTAACCATCAGCAGTGATGTGGTGGATCAGTTTCTCTTACTAACAGGGCTGTAGCCCTTTTTACATGTCCCATTGGCCCTGCATACAGGAATATGGGCTGTGCAGCCCTCCATTTGTGCCACAGCTACATACAGCCTTGACTAGGCCATAATTCTGCAAAAGAGTGAAAGTTTCCAAGGTGATCAGGAGGATGGGAGCTCCCGAATACTTTGAGCAAGTAAGCTTCACACTTGAAAGTCCAAACCAAAGGCCTTATGAGACCTGATTAGAAGCAACAAGGGCACCCTACTGCTAAAGTTTATGAAAGCTTTCTTTGGATTCACTTGGGTGAGATTTGTATCCTTGAAGCTTAAGGACTGGGTTTTAGTTCCTGCTGTCCACATCTATGTAAATTACCTGATAATTGTGTGAATTGCCTCGTATAGTCCCTCTGAACATACACCTCCAGCTTCCTGTTGATTAGAGCAACAGTTTTCAATGATGGTTTGCAAAATTCTTCTAAGATAGGTAAGAAAAATGAACCTTTCATCAGTTGGTTGAAATACCCTTCACAAGGGTCCACAACCCTACCATAAAAATTGCAAGTATTTGCAAATCAAAACACATGAAACCCCACTGTTTTAGAAATATGCTATTAATATGCTATTCATGCTTTCTGTTTTGCATTACACACTACACTGAGCAGTTACAGAGTATGTAAGATTCCAGGCTCCTGAGCTCTGTTCTTTTCAGATAGCTTATTGTGTAACCACTGGCATTTTTATGCATTTATTGGTATGAAGGGGAAAATAATACTTGCCTGTGTCGTTGGGGTTTGTTACCTGGTTACCCATTCATGTTTGAAAAATTCTTTAGAGCTCCTTCCCAGAAAAGAACCCTAAAGAACTGAGCATTACTGCTACTATTAACATTAAAGTACTGTTTGCAGAATTTATTTTAAAATAAATGGCTTGTATGTCTGGAATATGTATTTGCTGTAGCCTCTGTAAGTGCTGACAAGCTTTTCACCCTGGGATCATTGTGAGGAGAAGAGATGGCTTATAACAGAAGTCATATATTTTGCCATTAATTCTTACTTCTTCCTCTTAATGCCTCCTCAACCATGTATGGCAGTCATAATGAAAGATCAGATGGGATGGACACAGTGCTGGCACTGCACTTTTCTGATGGCTTTGTTGGTTTCTGTGAAAATTCAGACTTTCATGTACTGAAAGTGATGGATTTCACTCAAATCTTCAAATATGAGATTGCTGCAGTGCTGTTCTATTGAGTCAGCAGCAATGGACTGTAACAACAGCAATAAATGGCAAAATCATGACTTTGTTGCAGCTAAGGGAAAATGGCAATGCCAGAATTTCCAGGAGCTGTTCTTAAGAAACAGTGTTCTCAGCAGCAGTAACACCTAAGCCTACTGATGACTACATCATAAAGTACTTGCTTGCTTACTGATCTCTTTTCTGAAACACTTTCCCTCACTAGTATTACAAAAACATTTTGGAGTTGTGCCTAAAGATGGGACCAGTGTGTTCATAACTGCCATTCTAATTCACTATGACAAATACTGAAGTGTCACAAACCTAGCTATTATAATTGATATAGAGAATTTAAGAGGATCAGAAATCAGGTTGATAATAAACATTGAGGGGAAAGTAATATAAACCTGGGATAAACTGAGATAAATTTCAAGTAGTCCAAAATGGTTGTATCAGCTTGAAGGTCACAAGACACTGAAAGTATTACTGGAACAAAGAAAGCACAGAAATTAGTTTCTGGCACTTGCTAGTTTAGGAACTATTTTTGATTCCTGGGGAGAGTTCAGCTGCTCAAACCCAGATGTTAACTGCAAAGAGCAAAGTGTCTCTTGGCAGCTGCAGACATTAAAGTAGCCAATGTCCTGTTGTTAATAGATGCTCTCAGTATTCAGAAACAGAGGTTTTTTCTTCTTTTCAGTCAGAAAGGCAAACTATGACCAAATGTGCTGTCATGCAAAGTATGTGGTGGAGCTAGACTAAACCATAGTGGTCACTTTCAAGAACTAAGAGACACATAAAACTGGCTGCCTTCCAGTTCTTAACACAGTGAAGCTGCAACCTCTTCAGGCTTCCTATATTATGTCTCCTGTTGGAGTGGGGTGCAGGTGAGTGGGTCTTAGAAACAGTTTGAAACTTACTGGCAAACATCTGCCTTTGGGTTCAGTGAATTTTTCACTCAGTCTTTACCCTGAAAGCTCCTCAGGTTGCAAAGCAATGCCATGTATGGTGAAACTGAGTCACTGCAATATGGTCATTCCTGCATTAACACCTGAATGGTTTTGCATTATCTGCTTGTCACTGCTAATGCTGTGGATTCTCTGTTGAACCACAACCACCACCACCATTCATGCATTGCTGAATGGACTATGTACCCTGTGGATACATAACTGTTGTGCAGCTATAGCAATATATTTGCATCTTGGCATATAGCACCTTTACTGCATCAGTCTTAAGGCCCTACCAACCATCACTGCCAATACCTTTTGCAACAGCCAAGGCCTGCATGAACATACCCTTCCCGCTGATAGTGCATCTAGCCCAACCCATGTGCTGTCTTGATTCTGATGCCTGAGGACACTGTGTGGAAAAAAAACCCAACCCAAACCCACAAAACACAAGATTAGAATAATCTCCTAAACACTGTCTCTTTAAAACCCACACTAATTTAAAGCCCATATCTTCTAAGGACCATATCATAATCCTTTGAAACCAGTGGCAAAACTAAGGTAGGATAAGAATTTGTCCTAATGTATTAATCAAAAAAACTCTTCACAAGTGGCACTTTTTTTTGATACTTCTTCACATGTCAGCTGCCATTCAAAAAGATCACCAGAAGCTTAGATGTATAGGTGTAGTTTGGTTTAGCTTTGCATGAAATAAGTGTATTTACCCTAGCTACCCAAACCAGACTTTTACATTAACAGCATTTTCTTAAGTTCTTAGTAGTGAACTTACTCTCACTGAAGCTAAATCAAGCCTAGGACCTGGACAGACTTTCAGTGGAAGAGTAAACACTGAAGGATAACCCTGCTAATTAAACCCCTACACATCCTAAATGAGCCCATCAAAGTAAAGCTGTATTAGAACATGCTATAAGAATTGGGTGCATGCCAGACTCCTGCTTGGCCTGTGCATTCAGGGTGTGCTTTCGTAGTGTGTGCGCTTGTGCTTTGAGTATATGCCTATTAGGACCATTGTATGTCTATGCACAGTCCATATAGGCATGAGTATATAGGACACACATTTAGGGGCTTTTGATGTGCCTATGTTTCGGCAGGTGTATGTTGTGTGTATCACAAGGTTACTTGAGCTGGCTCTTTTGTGCAGGCTGCTGGTATTGTTGAATCTGGTGTTTCCTGGCAGGATGTTTGGTGAGTTCTGCTCTGCGCCTGTTTCCTGAGTCCATTCTCTGTTTACAAGGATGTTGGGGCCTCTTTGCAGCTCAGTACAGGCTGCTGACACTGGCAGGCCCCCTAACTGCCCCCCAACCACAGGACTTTGCAACTCAGACAGGGTCTCTTATCTCACCCTTCCAAGAATTTCTCTACAAAGGCTGCTTGTATTGCAAGTGGGGTGCAGGAAGCTGCTATCAAATGGGAGGCTGTTTAATGCTCTAGCTGGCAGGGCTGCAGTATAGGAGGTTTCAGAGTCAGAGCTTGGAAAATGCAGCCCAGCACACATTCAGGCTGCTCCGCTGACATTCAGGGGATGTTTAATACAGACTTCAATAGATAAGACAGGGTTCATAATGAACTACCCTTTAAAACATTGAGAAAAAACGAACAAGTGGTAGGAGCTTTTAGACAGAGTACATTACGTATGGATGCCAGCAGTTCAGCAGGGCATAGATAAACTTTCTTGGATCAATAAATTTGGACACTGTAGGGTAGAAAACTTGCAATGACCTCTAATGTTACTGGGTTCCCATCACAACAGAGGGGATTATAAAAGAAGGGGGGAAAAAGAAAAGTAGTAACAGAAAAAAAATCAAAGAGCAGATGTATCCTTCTTTCTCTGAGTTATCAGCTGGTGTTTCAGGGACTGTGTGTGTGCGTGGAGCAGTGCAGAATAGGAATATTTGCTCCCATATAAATATCTGAGCAGTTTGGGGATCCCAATTATTCAGAAGTTTTCTGGCAAACAGGAAGTGGGTCTGAAGCCCCAGGACTTCTGGGAACTCTCCTTCAGGTTGTAGCAGTCAATCTCTTCTACCACAGATTCCTGAGGGGCTGCAACATTAGCCTTTGTCATGGCCCAGTCCTCACTGCTTCAGGGGACACTGTGCAGTGTGAAGCAGGACAATGCCTGAAACTGCTGGTACTAATGCTAGCTCCATTCATACCATTCATATAGCCACCACTCACATCTCCAGTGTAGATGTGGCAAAGTAGACAGCAGCAAGTGCAAACCCCTTCTTTCTTCATGAATATGTATGCCTTGCTTAGCAAGCTTTGAAACATTTGTCATGATTTCATTGTATCAAGCTGTGGCTGGTGGGACCTCCCACAGCTCACCACTATATACTATGGGGGAGAAAAACAGGAGGAGAGAAAAATCCTCCAATGGACAATTATAAAGCAGTCATCATGAATGTTTAATAAAATCTTGGGATATTAACCAAAGCCGTTGTGACAATAGTATACACCAGGATGTCATCCTTAACCAACAGTAATAAAAGAATGAGCTGCTTTTAAAAAATATATATACAGCTTTATATAATAGATGGACTTTGCTGTTCAAGAAACCCAGTAGCACATTATGCCAGAATCCTGAGCTTCTCTCTTAGGAGTTCACTTCTTTGGGCTTAGTGCCCATAACTAGTTACCTTTCTTTGGACTTAGTGCCCATAACTAGTTAGTTACCTTTTATTGTGGTTTGAAACAAGCCTTAAGTACTGGCACTGTTGTGTGGCAGAGGAAGTCCTGTTTTCTCATATAATCCTTCAAACATTCAGGAGATAGCAGAATCACCAGACAAATATGAGATTTCATTAGTGCTCTTCTATTTCACAGAGTATTTTCTTAATGTTAGCAATAAAGTGTGCCTGCCTTTTTACCTTTTTCCTACCTGGCTGCTGCAGTTCTAGTTGCTACAGGTAATATCAAGTGAAAATGTCTTTCATCTGCTTTTCACTGAAAGGTTTATATTTGCTCAGTTTTTTCTACCTTAGCCTCCTAGATACTTAGTGTACAGTAGATTGGGATGATTTTTCCAGTGTTGCATAGCCCTGGTTAAACTGGGAATCATCGTGTGGTCAGTACTGTGCAGATGTCACTGTGCTGACTGGATTAATGTTAGCGTGGAGTGTAATTTATGGTGCAATAAGTAAATCACAGAAAAACTCTTTGACAAACCATTTGTCACCTTATTCTAAGGAAATTGTATTATGCTGTTGCAAAGGAGTAAATACTTTAGACTACAGAGAAGACAGCATGAGGCTCCTATTCAGACTCGACAGTATGCTTTTATATCATCAATTGAGAAGTGTTATATTAAAAATGCTTTAAACTCCACATGACTGAAGACTTACTAGAAGGATGCAGAAAAATACACATTATAGTGGCCAGTGCAGGAGAGAATGGGAGTCTTTTTGTTAAAATGTTAGAATGGAATGTTTCAGCATTTTCTACAAAAATATTGGCTGATCCTATTCAGTAAACCCAAATCAATTTTTAAAAGTAGTAAGATTTGAAGTGAAAGTTTTGGTGAAAGTCACCTTTTGGTATGCTTTGAATCACGTTAATGGGAATCTGAATTTTAAAGGTGGGAGCTAAAGCACATAAGACTGATTTACTGTGATTCAGACAGCTACTTAATGAATCGGTGTCCACGAGTGAACTCACGACCCTAATAAAGGCAACAACAGTTTTGCTGTTAAGTCCAAGGTGATAAGAATTTAATCCCATGAGTGTTAATTCCATGTCATTTTTCTTTAACCATTGTTTCTGCTCTGTAAGAAAGCTGAACAGAAAAAAGAAACCCTTTAACAAAAAATCCATAAGGCTCCGCTTTCTGGTTTTTTTCAGGCAAGCAAATGAGTGAAGATTTTACACCAGCAGTTTTAGGTGGTCAGGCAGTACTATCAAGACCCCAACAATTCTAGTTATACAGGATACATTATTTTTTTGCCAAATCATTCTTTAGTTTCCTCCCTTGTTCTCTGCATCTCTTTCTCATAGTTTTCCTTCCACAATATAGTATTACCATCCAATTGTCTATATTTAAATGTCTTTGTCACAAAGGAATCCAAGTGAAGCTGGTTTTTGTCTACTTTTCAATTTCATGAAAATTTTTACATTTAAGATGCCTTTTCCCTGGCATCACACAGTATTACCTATGGCTTGGTTTTACATGCCTTGCACATCTTTGTTCATAGTATCCCAGTACAGTAATCAAGGAGCTGACTGAGTTTATGCATATTGGTGCTGATGTGGGAGGTCTGGAAAGACAGGAGAACATGACCTGCTTATTCAAGCAAAGAAGAGAATGCATACGTATAAGTGTTACTTTGGCAATGTTAAGACCCACTGATACTTTTATTCCTTCTAGCAGTAAGAGAAGGAGAGGCCAGCAAAGACCTACAAGGTCCAGTTCTGTTGTTTCATTTGTTTGTCGGCACAAAGGTAAAAGGCTGCAGTAATATCTATGATTAAGCTAGGAAAATGGCAGAGAAGATCTGATCCTATTTACTATAAACTTTGAAAAACATGCCCTCCGCAAGCAGCTGTGAGAAGTATGGAAATATTTGGAGTGTTAATTTACAGATTATTTTTCCTCATAAAATGAAAAAAGTTTCTCATTTTTGCCCTTTCATGGTCTCTGCTGTGGCCCACAGGCTCACCAAAGCCATCTGATGTCGAGGCGAGTTTTGCTAGCAGTACAGTTACTACTTTTAAATATCCAAACCATTCCTCCCTGAATTGTTCCTCCAGACTGTGGCACCTCTCTTCACCCCCGCTTCCTTTTTGTCCAGAAAATGGAAGTCTGTGAAGGCGAGCCCTACCCCTGGGCTCACTGCCGTTTCACTGTCAGGGGCACCCTGTGAGAGTCAGAGTTGCAGCATTCTAGGCAGTTAGTTGGTACTGCCAGGTAGTAAATGCAGGGCCTGTCTTCTCAACTTGAACATGGTGTTGCGCTTAAAACAAGCAGTTGTTTCACCCAACCTGAATGAAAAAGAGCTGATTATCTACTTGCTTAGCCACCAGCAACAGTCAAAAATGGGAAGACATCAAAGTCCTGGATGCAGACGCCCCAGAGTTTTGTGGAAATGCAGGTCTTAATCTAATCTGTGAGGCTTGGGCCTGTCTTTCTAACAAGTCCTAGCAGTTCATCAAGTTACTGCTTGTTCTGGGTATTCTCCCCAGGAGTAATGGGCAAGCCTGTAAGCCATATTGCAAATTATTGATTTTGTCTTTCTTTTCATATAGATGAATGATGTTCTGCTGTACACATATCCCCAGAAGGATGGCAAATACCGACTGAAAAACACCTTGGCTGTGTCAGGCATGAAGGTAATGCCTCATCTGTATTGTAGTCTGGAATTAAAGTTGTATAGTGGGCTGTTAGTGCTTTGCTGGTTTATGTCTCATATAGAGCAAGGGGAAAGAGGCGATGGACCTGTTGTCAGGGTATTCCCTTGCCTCTTACAGGAGACAGAAGGAAAAATAATATAAAGCAAACATAAAAGATTATCTATAAGGCTGTGACTTAGAATGACAGCCTTATTCAGGCTACATAAATAATACAAGCCAAAATCAGATTTGCCATCTGATAATGAAACTGGAGACAGAAAAGATTTATTACCCTGTTTTGTCCATTCCCTTCTTCATGTCTCCAGCCAATGCATGGTTGTTCCCTACAATATATTCACTAGGCCTTAGTCTGCCTGGTCTTAAAATCCCACCATTCAAAATTTAAATAAGCTTTCACTTGTTTGGTTTTCATGTGCCCTTTAACTGTTTTCATCAAAAGCATTAATGTGTTCAAAAAGTGATTAGCCAACTTCACAGGGAAAAGGTATATTGGGAGCTATTACATGCAATGATATAAACACAGTCTCTTCTTCAGTAGATTTCTAAATTGCAAATTACAGAAACTGAACAAAATTGTACTGCTCTTACACTCTTTCCCTAAGCATTTACTGGCACCAGTACCTGTGCAACAGGAGATATTGGTCTGGAGGCGTCTTCGCTTCTTACCTAGCCATCCATTATGTACCTCCCACCAAGAACATTCATAACTGTTCTATAGCTAATGTGCCAAGTTGTATTTGTGTGAAAGAGGACTTGAAGTGGCAAGTCAGAAGTCTGGAGAGCTAGGAAACATGCAAGATGACTATTACTAATCATTAATTCCAATGGAATGACACGGGTGGGTTGAGGTGTTAGGAAAAGGTGGGAGGGATCTGTTAGTCTAAAACTAACTGTGAGTTCCCAGCAAGGGCAGGAATCACCAAAACACTCTACCATTAAGTGAAAACGAGTTGCAGCGCAGATACTTGTCAGGGTACATTTGAAATGCTCGGTCACTGGCACAACAGATGCTTGCTAGTAACAACATATCAGTACCATGAAGCTACCTTTCTCCCATGTGGCTGTTGCTATTAGTAGGCAAGTAACACACTACATGGCAGGGAATAGTTTTTAGCTGAGCTGTAGCTTTTAAGTTTGGGGTTTTTTTGCTCTTAAAGAGCCTTGCTGCAGACAGCTGTTCACTAAAGGGCTTCACTGTATAATGTCTGCATGTCAGGAGGAAAGTTATTTCCATTCATTAAAGAACAGCCAAAACTTTTGCCCAAATTAGTCTATCGCTTGTCAGACTAAACATCTCCTAAGCTTGTCATATCAAAACTGAACCCTGACTGATACTTTATCCTTACCTTTACAGTTGGATTATCTTTTCATTTAGCACCACCACCTTATTGAAATAGAGAGCTTTTTTCCTCATTACACCAGCAATATAAAAGACAGAAAACCCTGTCTGCCCACCTCTTTGCATTGAAATAGGAAACAGGTGGCTGGGACGTCATAGTTCCATAAGCATTAAGACTTATATGATATACTGGTTATAGACAGTTTAACTCATGTCCACATTCACGTTCATGGCATTTATTTCTAGGTCAGCCGCCCAGTGACAGAAAAAGCCCAAAACGTCCTGAAGATTGAATGTGATGAATATTGCCTGACCCTGTCAGCAAGGTACTGTCCCCAAACAGCCATGGCAGAGGGTGTTAAACTCTAGAGCTGTGTCTCTAGATTAGTCTAACCAATACCCAAGACTTAACTGGTGTCTTTTTTAACTCAGTTTCAGTCTGTGCTATTGTGACAGACAATGGCTGAGTGCTTGATTACACAATGAAGATATTCATTATAAATGCAAAGCTCATAAACTGTAACTAATTCAACTCGTATGCTGAATAAAGATTAGAAGGTGGCTTTTGATGATGTCTTAAAGAGAAAGGAAAGAGAAGAAAGTGTGTTACTAAGAGGCCTGAGACCTTTTCATTATCTTTTCACACTTTTCCTCACACTTTTTCCTTGTAACACTAATAGTGTGTTATATCTCCCTTCCATAAGTTCACTTGTTGTCTCATACCACTAGGGTTGTAAAACTGCTGGAGAAAATAGTAAAAATACCATGCAACAGATAGAAAAGCATTTAATAGTGCTTAAATGTTGTTATTTATTAATTATTAAGCCAAAATGAAACCTTACTGGCAACCTCATTTGTCTTTCTAATAAAAGGAATTTCACTGATTAGTTTGTGTAGTATTTTCACTCTGCAACTGGGAGTCAGGATCTCTGTCCTGGGATCACAAGTGAACACCAGAAAGAGAATGTAGTTTCTGATAAGAAGATAGTGGTGTACTGTATTTTTGCATGCTTCTAGCCCTGAATAATCCTGCAAATTTACCTAGAGCTACAGTAGAAAGGTGGCTGGCTTGATTTTCAGGTGTAGTTTACTACAAAAGACATAGCACACTAGCAGTGGTATTAAAATTACAACTTCCAAATAACAAGGTCTTCGATGCTTTTAAGCTGACTTTCCCACCATCAGTCTCCAAGTACAACTTGGCTCGAAACACAGCAGACCTCCCTAAGTTACACAGTGCAGTAGAAAGACAGGGAGGGTGCTTTCTTATTCAGAATCAGAATTTGGGGCTCTCAACCTTCTCAGAGCACTTGCCATCTGAGGGCAGTGTTCAGATACCTGTCAAAGCCTTTTTGTCTATTTCCTTTTATAACCAGCAAATGAGACAATACCTGAGATTTTCTTAGAGCTGCACACTTGTCACGACCCTCAAAATATACACACAGTACTTCTGAATTAGCCAGTTACAAAATCAGGATGCGTACAGCCTTTTTGTATTGCAGAGGGGAAATAGCTCCTGCATGTCTCCTTTATTCAGGGAAACTGAAGTTGGCATCCCTAATGAGAAGCCTGGGATGTTCTGCTTGCATTGTTATGTTGTTTCTTTGCCTTTTGTACTCATACCAGGTCTGTGCTTGGTTAGCCTAAGCAACCACATGAGGCCACTGGAAGCTGTGTTTCTTTGGTAGTAGATAGAACCAGGGCCTGGGACTAAGCTTTCCTTTCTGATAACAGCCAGTGGGAGACTGCCTCTTACCAGAGCACTGGGGTAGAGCCCCTTTCCCTTCCTTGTGCTGCTCATTCTGGGACCAATCTGCCATAAGTCATCCAAGAATGTCTCTTCCTCTCCCTTTCTGTACTGGCTCGCAGAGCTGATGAGACACCAGTGGGACGGCTTGCTCTCCTAACCCCACTGCACAACATCCTTGGCTACTTTCACTGAAAGGAGCATCAAAGACAGAAAAGTACCATCAAGCGTCCCTAAAGACTGTATCTTTTACCGCTTACACCCAAGTGCTGCAAATTTGCACAATCGCAACCCAGACCTCAATGTCTTTACACTTGTACGAGACAAGGTGAATGCATTGAGGAAATACATCATGACTGCCAGGCAGTAAAGACAGTAGAATGAGGATGACCAAAGCTTAGAAGACAGCATGGCTATATGAGCAGATGGCACTGTAAAGTCTTTACATCTCCTGCTGAAAATAGCTCACTCATCCAAAGAGCCATGTTATTGGCTTGCAGTGAGCTGGTAGCAGATCTGAGCACAGAGCCTTTATGGAGATGGCTTATACTGCTCTTAGACCTTTTTTTTTGCATTTC
Organism: Falco cherrug; assembly: GCF_023634085.1. NCBI lineage: Eukaryota > Metazoa > Chordata > Aves > Falconiformes > Falconidae > Falco > Falco cherrug. The sequence continues at coordinate 24,525,561 of NC_073700.1, read as the reverse complement.
AAAAATGTTCTTCTTGGACACAGGGGTAACTATGTGGTGCTCATATAAAATACTAAAGCACTGGGAGAATGTAGCCAGTGCTGCCACCCTTTTAAGGCTAATTCAGAGTCACAGATAGCACTGTGACAAGACAAAATCCCATCCCAGTCCAGACCACTTTCTGTGTTCCATAGATGCCTCCTGCTGTCCTCTCTATATGCTTAAGGATGCTCTGAGCCTTCATGCAACCAGTGAAATAGCTAATTAAGAATAGGCCAGTGCCAACTGACATAATTTATCTTACTCATCAGCAAACAGGTGTTATTGCCACATTTAGACCTTAATTACCTGTGATTACTGCCTACAGATGTTTAATGGAGTGGAGAAGAGGTTAAAGGGGCCAGTTAGGTATCAGGCTTTTAACAGCAGATTGTCTCTCTTATCTGTCCTTTCCAAAGTGGCTTTAATTTACATCAGTATATGGGCCATGATTTCCTCTGATTTTTGTAAATCATTACTTAATTCTCAAATTAAGAGAATTTCCAAGAAAGAATTAGGAAGAGACAGGTTAAAGCTAGGACTTCTTTTAGTGCTTTGCAGGTTGTGAACATGATTTGTCCGGAAGATACAGACATCTTCAGCTTTCTTAGAAAGTGTAATTTAACAGGACTTTTGGTAGTAATAAGGACTGACTAGTAGTGTGACTCTTGCCAGAGATGATCTCCTACAATATAGCCCCTTGGCTTGCAGAAATTAGACTATATGCAGTAGATACACTGGTTCAGTTTCTGCTCCAGGCTTCTTGAATTTTAGAGGCTGGTGTATTTCAGACAAGGGATTATGCTCTTGGTGCTCTTGATGCAAAGTCAGAGATCATTGATAAAATCTGGCATTTCCTCTCTTTTTGTCCTTTTTTTTTCTTTTCTTTTTTTTTTTTTTTAAGACTACAAAATATAAATTGTTCTCAGATGTCTTGCTTGGTGGCCTTCATGAGGACAGTGTGAGGAAATCACAGCTGAACAGCAGCTGGCAATGATGCCACTGCTAATTTTTACAACAAAATCTAGTGGGTAGCTTTAATGTGAATGTCTAGTATGATTTGGGGAGGGAAGACCACACTGAGTTGCATTCCCTCCTGTGACTGATGCTGGGAACAGCTAGAGCTGTGCAGTTTCAGATGGACAGGAAGTGCACAGCTTGAAGTCACAGCAGGAAAACCAGCTAACACAGGCAGGACAGCTTATGGCTGTAACAGAGCAAATGCGTCTGGTAAGTAACAGAGAGTAAAATCCCTGCTGCTTTTCTGGGATATCTAGACTAGCAGGGAAGCACAACGCGCTCGCTGTTTTGCCTTGTGCAAAGGGAGCATCTAGAGGCCAGTCTGGAGAACTACTGGCCTCCATCCGTAACTGCAACTAGAGGGAATGCAGAACTTCCTTCCAAATTGCTGTCCTGGCCTCTTGCTGGGAGACTGGAGATTGTCTGTGATGAAGCTAGAGGAAGATGAAAGTATTCACATATCTACCATAGGTGACAGATTTCCGCATTTCCCAAACACACAGATCATCTAAGCATCCCACTGTAGAGATAAGCATTAACATGCTTACTTTGCACAACCCCTGCAAATACTACATGCATGGAGTGCCTAAAACCTAGGGCAGAAATGACGGAAAAAAAAGAGACATTTCATATTGTCCTGTGTGATCTAGGATTGAGCACTAGGATCTACACTAATCATCCTGCTTAGTAAGTCCAACAGTCAATTTTCTTCCTGGTCAGAAAATTACCAGATCAACACAGCAGTGCAGAAAAGCAAACATTCATAAAGTGAAGCTTTTCTCCTCTGATCCAGAAACAGCTTGTTTCAGTCCCTGCTGTGCATGGCACTGACTGCTCTGCTGTATTTCGTTCCACAGCTCTTGCTCAGAAAGGGATGACTGGTACAGCTGCATCAGCAGACACATCCCAGATGACTACAAAGCTCACACCACTTCCACTTTCCACAGCAGCGTGGAGGTAAGAGGAGGCCAAGTCTTTCAATGCTTGAAAAAGAAGGGAGAGGGTGGAGAGAGAGAGAGGAAAGGAGGAGAGCTGTAAAATGCAGTGTTCCTAGCGGCAAGACTTCTTACTGTTTCCACTTAAACCAACATGCCAAGCTCAAACAATGAAGTTCATCACAGCTCATGGGCCACCTCTGAAATGTTAATCACACTCTATACTCCGTGGTCTTCGCTTAAACAGGAGCTCTTCTGGAGGAAGACTGTTTTGTCCTAAAGGGTGACTATTTTGGATGAACTAAATATAGCTACAAACTTCACAGATTTTGAGAAAACCAACCTACACATTACTTAGAGTTATATCATATACACAATGAAGTCCCTGCCTCTACAAGCCCCACCAGCAATATTCAATTTGTACCAACACAGCTGATGTATGTTATTGTTATCCCATTAATTTCAGTTGTACTGCTCCCAGTTAAGAAGGCAAAGAATGCATCTGACAAAAAGTAAAAATGCTATTTCAGGTTATGTTGAACACCACTTTTATTAAATAGGCTAATTGGGGAAAAAAAAAAGAGTGCTGGTGAGGGCACACCTGGAGTGCTGTGTTCAGTGCTAGGTTCCCCACTGCAAGACTGACATGGACATACTGGAGAGAGTCCAACAAAGGCCACGAAGATGATGGAAGGGACTGGAGCAGCTCTTCTGTGAGGAAGCGCTGAGAGAGCTGGGACTGTTCAGCCTGGAGGAGGGAAGGCTCAGGGGGGATCTCATCGATGTATGTAAATACCTGAAGGGAGGGTACAAAGAAGATGGAGCCAGGCTGCTTCTCAGTGGTGCCCAGTGACAGGACCAGAGGCAACAAGCACAAACTGAAACACAGGAGGTTCCCTCAAACATCAGGAAACACTTTTTTTTTTTTTTGTCACTCTGAGGGTGACTGAGCACTGGCACACATTGCCCCGGGACTTGTGGAGTCTCCATCCTTGGAGATACTCAAAAGCTGCTGGACAAGGTCCTGGGCAGCTGGCCCTGGGTGGCCCTGCCTGAGCAGGGGGGTTGGACTAGATGATGTCCAGAGGCCCCTTCCAACCCCAACCAGTCTGTGATTCTGTGATTTAATTTTTGAAGACTTCAGAAAGTAAAAAATTAATTAAACCCAACAAAACAGGATTTTCCTTCTGGCCTGAAGCCAATATACTTCCAAATATTTAACAAGAAAAAATTAGAAATTAGTTAATATAGCTACCTAAACCAGATCCTTTTTCAACAAATGAAAAAATACTTTATTTTGTAACTCTTCTTCTCATGTAAACGTGAATGTGCACAAAGAGTAGTTTGATGTTTCTGTGTTTCAATCCTGTTTGTCTGCAGAAGCCTGATTTCCCCACAGAAAACCCTCCTGACAAACAGTTCTTCAACAGCACAAGAGCTTGCACTACTTGCGCCAAACACTAAGCTGCTGTTAACTGACAGTGAGGTACCTGTAATACTTTGGTGCTGAACCTGCAGTAACACAGCTTCTCAGCACAGTTCATTAGATTGTATTCAGTTCCACATCGAGCATGGCTCCCTTGCTTGGAGCAAAGGCACCTGTACAGCACAGTAACGTGGTGCATTCTAAGAAACAGGAACAGTGAATACGTTTTCTAAAGCTGCTTACCTATATTCAGATCAGCCATGGAAAGCACGCATCAGATTTGGATTGTGTGGGGATAAATTTAGTTTTACTGTTTTCTGTACTCTCTTGTCCCTGACCTGTCTCAAGGTGTGATGACACAGAGCTCAGACCCTTTTCAACTGAAACCTATAGAACTTTTAAAAGATATTATTTCAATAGCTGTTAATAAAAAGATGGCTTTCACTTATGTTCTCACCTGCAGTGAACCAGATCCTTGTCTGATGTGGAAGAGTGTCAGTGCCTGACCAGTAATAGATCTACATGGATTTTTACCTGTTGTGACCCTGGCTTTAACAGCACCATGAACTGACTGGTCACAGTCTTTCCGTGCTGAAGCAGCTGTATCTAACTTACAAGGTGCATTAGGAATTAGAAAATATGGGTATCTTAGCAGGTGAAGGACTGAAATGAGAGGAGAATTGTATGTAATGGAGTAGGGCTGACTGAATGCACTTCAGACAATTTGTCTTGTTTGATTTTAAGCTAAGAGAAAGACTTGGAATACCCTTGGGTGAGAGGCCTCCTACTTTGGTGCCTGTGTCCCATGTCATGATGTGCATGAACTGTGGCTGTGACTTTACCCTCACATTGAGGAGACATCATTGCCATGCCTGTGGGAAGGTAAGACCAGTACAAGCTTCTCAGGGAGTCTTTATTCACACTTCTATGACCCTGGCTGCCACTGCTGTAACTTCTGCAAACCTGTAGCATCATCAAGACCAGAATTTGATTTGTCACAGAACCTGTTAGTCCTTTGCTAAATTAGTAATTAGGTTTCTAATGACTCTAGTAGGAAAAACAGTAACCTTCTCTTGAGGGTCAAATTAATTCCCAAGGGTTCGTAGTTGAAGGCTTACAGGATAATTGTTGCTGAGTCTAGCCAGTACATCTGATATACAGTTAGCTCTAGAGACAATGAAACAATACAGTAAAAATACAGTCTCTGTTCTGGACAGGGCAGTAGCACATCTAGTCCATTTCCTGTCCCTGAGAGTAGCTGGTAAAATTATCTTCCAAGAAAAGTGAAGAAACTCAGCAGTAGAGCATGGTTTGGTCAGTGACCAAAGGGATAGTTTCCTCTGTGCTCCACAGAAGAGCTGCTGCCTTTTGCCCTAAAGCCAAGGGGATTTATAAGCTTTCTTGGTTTTCTCCCTTTATCACTGACTCTGGAGATTGTGTGTACACATAAACCTGCAGTCCTGTTTTAAACCATAGCTGTCTTTTAGCCTCAGTGATTTTTATTTTTTTTAATCAAACTACCAGTGATTTTTGTCAGTATGAGAAAGCATTTACTTTATCTTTTTTCTAATTCCACAGAGAAAATCAGCCTGTACTTATGCAGGGACAGTAGGAACATGCAAGCTTCCTTAGGAAAACAATGTTACTAACAAAGCTAAGAAAACAGAAGTAATACTAAAATGGTCTTTCTGTAATTCACTGGTAGAGAAGGTATAAGTTCCTGGGGAGATGGGCATAGCAGTGGTGTGTAACCAAATACAGTGATCAATTCTGCTTGGCTTACAACAGGGTAAAGCAATCACATTTCATCCAGTAGACTTACCCTGACTGACACAGTTGTAGGAGAGGGAGTCGTCTAGTCTACTATGCATCTTCCTCCCCCAGCCAGTTCTGAGGATTTTTTTTTTGTATAAGCATATATATATATACACACATTTAAATTATATTTACATGCATTTCTCCTTGCTGAAACAGATTGTATGCCGAAATTGTTCAAGAAACAAATACCCTATGAAGTACCTCAAAGATCAAGCAGCCAAAGTCTGCGATAGCTGCTATGTGGAACTTAAGAAAAGAGGTAAGATTCCTTCATTCTTGGCAAAACTGACAAACCCACTTCCTGCCTGAATAATGGGGAGGCTTTAGGATTTGCTTAGCATGTTGTGTTTTGTTAAAGAGGATTTCTCATTTCAAGCATGAGACATGTGTATTGAGGTCCCAGGAGCACCAGACTGTACTGCAGCTAAAACTGTTTTAGCAAGCCAGGCTCGCTGAGGGCTCCCCCGGTCTTTTGATAAACCAGAATAATGATAAGAACTATGTCCTCTGAGGAGCAGCTGAGGACATGGGGTTTGTCTCACTTGGAGAAAAGGAGGCTGAGAGGTGACATCATTGCTTTCTGCAGCTTCCTGAGGCGGCAACATGGAAAGGGAGGTGCTGATCTCTTCTCCCTGGGATCCAGGGACAGGATGCCTAGGAATGCTTCAAAGCTGTGCCAGGGAAGGTTCTGATTTGACATGAGGAAACATTTCTTTACCCAGAGGTTGGTCAAACACTGGAACAGGCTTTCTAGAGAGGTGGTCGATGCCCCATGCCTGTCAGTGTTTAAGAGATGTTTGGACAATGCCATTAATAACATGGTTTAGCTTTTGGGCAACCCTGAATTGGTCAGGCAGTTGGACTAGACAGTTGTAAGGTCCTTCTAACTGAACTGTTCTATTCTGTGATGTAATTATAAGTGATAGCTCCTCACCATAATTTCAAATGAATTATCCATTAAAGTAAAACAATGGCTTTACTGTTCCTTACTGTCCTCATCCCTGTTGTAGCTTTTACAAAAAGAAATGCTGAGGTAAAGTGCAGAGTCACTAAGAGCTTTTCTACATGGGGAATTAATCTGGTTACAAATGAAAGCATGAATTCAAAGCAGAAGAGCTACTGCCTAACTAGAACTCTGTATTATTGTCCTATTATATGTCCCTTTCCTGATTTAGATACATACCCAAATCAAAGATAAAAGGGGGGGGCAGGTGTTACATAGATATGAACAGAGAATGAACAGGAAATAAAGTTCTTGCACAACTATTCATGCAGACAGTCTCTGAAAGTAGGCATATTGTACTGTTAAGGATGAAAAGGTGGGGACAGATGAAGTTTAGTTGTTTCATTCTGATTAAAGAAATTCACACTGGCCAAGCAAATACATGAACAGATACTGTCACAACAGCCAAAACCACATACCCAAGCTTTCTTGCGTCCAAGAAATGATAACTCAGATTTGTGTTAAAACAATGCTGTGCTTTATACTAAGAGCTTCCAGATAATATGTGTTGCCAGAAGTGAGATCATGAAGATATAAACTCAGATGAGTGGGGTTAATGTAGATTGATAGTGACAGAATAACTGTCTTCCATGCGGAACTCAAAGAGAATGGGTCATACAGAAAGAATGTCCTATTAGTGAATCTACCCTGCAAAGGTGTTACAGAACATCGGGGGTATAGACGGAAAAGCCATTTGTTTAATGCTGATTTTAAATTAGAAGAAAACAAGCTGTGTTTTGTGCTTTGTCAGCTGTCTTGCAGGTTTCTTTCAAGTAGCTGTAGGTTATTGCCATTAACCTAGGTTGCTATGAAACCCACCCATCTAATCAGACTTAAAGGGGTGATTGGAAAGAAAAGCTAAAATAAAAACTGGCTGTGGAAGAGGCACTGTATTTTCCTTAGTTATCTGCATTAGTGTGTTGTGTGTCTTTTACCCTTAGTCTGATATATACTGATTCATCCATTTCCCCCTTTCCCTTTCTGAATTTTCTTAATCTTTCAGAGCGGCCACTAAGTGTGAGCTTCCCTCCAACTTCATCCAGGTGTTCAAGCAGTGCCTTCTCCTCTGTCTTCCACAATATTCATTATACATCTTTTAAGAAACAGAAGAAGATCCCTTCAGCTCTTACAGAGGTAGGACCAAGCTGTCTGAGAAAGGCAATGAACTGCAGAGAACTGTGTACTCATACTTCAACAGCTACGTTTATAATTCATTCTGTGTGCAGTGGGCTCAGCCCATTTTCATCATGCAATTATTTTTTCTGTTTTTCATAATAGTGTTTAAAATGCAAGCTTCCTGAGCCCACTGAGATATCCAGTTAGAACAGTGTACTGTAGTTTGCTCATCAACATGTGAAGTCTTTAGAAAACTTAAGATGACTTCAAAGTACTACACAGTACAAGGCAGATCACAGACAATGACAACTATCAAATGAGCATGAGATACTGTTGACTTGTTACCTTTTTTTGATAAGACCCTTACTTGTGAAATCTTACTTTGATTTCAAGAGAAATAAAATACCACTTAGGAAATAGCATCTGGTCTTTGGCAATCAATTCAGGAGCATACATGTTTAAGCAGGTACTTTCCCGCCACCCCACACCAAACTATTTCAAATCAGATGGGTAAAATCTTGATCCCACCAACATAAACAAAACTTCCACCAATTTCAATGGGGCCAGGATTTCTCCAGCTATATTAGTTTTCTTTCCAGGAACAAGGTGCCAATCATGTTGATGTAGTCTCAGTAGCCAAGCTGCCCATTGAACTCAAGCACAGTAAGGTACTTCCATTTCACTGAAATCAGCAGGTATTTATCGTTGTATTAGAGAACAGGGTGCACATGTCTTGCTGAACTCATTGTACAGCCAAGACACTGGAATTTCTTGACGTGTGTTTACGTTGAGGTGAAACTGAGCCAGAGATACAAGCATGTAATACAAACACACAAATCAAATACTGAAAGAACTGGCAGGCAAAATTTCAGTCCCGTTAGGAAAAAAGCATTGCCTTTCTACCACAAGGGGGCAGCACATGTTTGTTAAGATGGACTGTCGCACAATAGCAGTGCTCTGGAACTCTTGCTAACTTGCTTTACCCTGGTCCTGAAACATTTCCGTTCTCCAGCAAAACACTGCTATAGTACTGCTCAGTTTTCTGTCTGTGACACAAAAGCTGGTTTTGAATCTCTGCCCATTGTTTCCAAGTGCAATACTATCGCGATTTACTCCTGTAACAAATAACATACACTGCAGTGTTTGTGCGTGTATAGTTCCATCTACTCGAACTCCAGATCTTTAAGAACATTAAGCACTTAAATCTCAAAATACTTCTGTGAGAGGGTTTACTTTTCTCAGAAATATTATTTCACAAATGAAACCAAGTCATAGTCAAGTGATTAACATAAACTGATATAAAACCATTGCAAAGTCCTAAATATACCCACATCGTAAAAGTGTTCAGCCACAAGACTGTAAGTCTTGTTTGGAAGCATGTACTTTTAATATACCCAAAAAACCAGACCTGGGAAAAGGGACAAGTCTGGCTTCTCAGAACACAGCTGTAAACTTGCTGACCTCAATAATAACTCAACTGTGTATTTTCCATCAGAGTTACTGAGAACTAAGTTTAACCAGAATCTTCAATTAAAAAGAACTGTAATACTATGCTTATGTTTTTCCTGTCTCGATATTTTTAATGGTCTACTTACAGTTTCAGGGACATAGACCTGATTGTCTGGTGTGATGCGAAGACACTTAATCAGGAGGGAAAAAGCCTTTGTTGTTACAAATCCTAATTTCTCCTACTCTGCTTTAGGTGGCAGCCTCAGGAGAGGGAGCTACCATCAGTGGTTACCTCAGCAGATGTAAGAGAGGCAAAAGACACTGGAAGAAACGGTGGTTTGTTATCAAAGGCAAAGTCCTCTACACCTACACAGCAAATGAGGTACTGTGCAAACTGACTTGAAATAGTTTCCTATCTGTGTTCCCTTCTTTACTCTCTACAGGCAGCACAAAGAAATGTGAAAGGTGTAAATGGCAGTTTTCACAACTACCGGCCTTCTGAGTCCTGGTCCTAACAGACCGAGTCCCCAGGCAGCAGTCCTTGTCTCAAGGGGCCCAGCCACAGCCTTAGCTGGGTCTTGGCAACCTCTTCACAAACAGCCCCTCGTTATTTGACTTTTTGCTATACAGGCTATTACAAACTGTCACCCACTGTGAACCTTAGTCTACATATTCACACCCAAAGACTTCAAGATCCTTAGGGATTTTCTGGTGCACTGGGTAACTGCCAGCTATTTTGTAGATAGATGGTGCTGTGATCCATTTCTGGTGGGAAGGAGAATCTTGTAGTTTTGCAAGTATAAACAGGACATATTTGTCCTACCAGTACCAACAGTGAAAGACAGCAGGCAGTCTGCAGAAGTGAGAAGAATGCCTTCTGTATTGGCCTGTAAACTCTTCCTTACAGCCAAGGAGGTTTGATATCAACTACATTTATGTATTTTGTCTCTTCCCAGTCCCTTTTCATATTTTAATTTCTTGCCCTTTTTGAACAGCTGCAATATAAATAAACTTAAAGTGTGACATAAAGTTTGGTTATAACTGACCAAATTCATAAGCAAAGCATAAAAATTCATTTTACTGAACAAAGGACACATAGTGCCAGAACTGTTGCAACAGCAATATTTGGTATTTTAAGCCCTCTGAAGACTTCGCAAACATCAATTATTTAAACTCAAATCATCACCACGGTGGTTGCACGAAGCAACATTATCCTCTTTAAACAGATGAGGAGAATGAGGCAGAAAAGACTTCATGATTTGGCCAGCAATTTAGACCATTAGCATCAAATTCCGTATCCAATACATTTACCTTACACCTCTGCTAATCTTAAAAGCGATCATTTCTGGTTCAACAACAGGGAAAAAGCAACAGATGGCTAATTACACTTTGCATTCCCAGTTTGAAATTTAGGTCCTAAAAGCAGAGGCAAGGGCAACATACACTTATGGAAAACATTACCTAAATAGGGTGACCAAAACTGCTTCTATCAGTAACATCTAAACTGCAATTCGGTTAAAGCTTATTGTTGTTTTTTTTTTTTTAACTTGTACAAAGCAGCCTCTGGCAAGCAAAATTCATTACCAGCTCAGAAATTTCAAAGCAGCATTTTGGGAAGCAAGTGTGCTGTTTGAGACTGCAGATTTCTAAGAAAGTTGCTAGTGCTATGAAAGGAAACGACAAGGTACCAAAAAGACTACTACTCATACTCAGCAGATAGAAATAGTGAAAAGGAACAAAACTGGGAATGGTAGCTGCTATACTGTCTCACACTCTCAGTAACCTCTAGTTGGCCTCCTGGACCATTACATCAAAGACAGTCATTACAGTAACGGCTAATATGACCTTCATGGTCATGTGGATGATCACGAAGAACTGGACTTTTGGAGGTGGTATCAGAGTTCAGGATTAAGACTAGATAAAAAAGTGCAGTACACCGGCATTTCTTCTGTTTGGGTGTGACCCACCAGTGCAGCAACAGAATCACACTACTGCTTATGTAGCCCTGTCAGGTAGGGGTTGTATCATTATTTGGTTTTCAGAAACAGCCCTCAAACTGTTCCAAGCCTTCTCTCAAAATCTTGTTCACTTCTTGTTTGCTTTCAGGACAAAGTTGCGACAGAAAGTTTGCCTTTGTTGGGTTTCACCATTGCCCCGGAAAAGGAGGAAGGAAGTATGGATACAGTTTTCCATCTCTACCACAAGCAGACTCTCTTTTATAGCTTCCGAGCAGAGGATAACAATTCAGCACAGAGGTATGGAGGCAGACTTCCACACCAGCCAGTGCACAGGTCCGGAAGCTTATGTAGGGCTTTTCCCTCCTCTTCAGAACGCCTTCATGACAGAGGAAACAGCTTTCAGAGTACTGATTAAGCCCAACTGCATCTGACTGGCCTGGGTGACATTAAAAATCTACCTGGTGCTTTTTAGTTCCTTCAGGAAGGGGAATCTGCTCCCTTGTATAGGTAAAGAAGAGGCTGCGTCTCAAGAGTCATGCCTAGAAGTCTGTCAAATGTGACTACTGTACAGAAACTTCTCTGATTTATGTGTTCTATTTATCTGTCTCTTCATTTCCTCATAAACAAATTCTTTTTTAGATTTTCCATTCTAATGCTACTCTTTCCACATAATAAAATAGTTAATGAAATTAGTAATAAAAATGCCAGAACCTCAAGACACACAGGGAAGGAATGAGTGTTTCTGGGAGGTTTTGTTGCTTTTAGACATACTTTAGTGGTTTGATCTTTCCTATTCTAAGACAGCACTTGTACTATCTTTGAGATTTTACAATAAATTGTTGGTTAAGTTTGTACTAGAATGCAAAATCCTAGTACCCAGTTCCCTGCTTTAATCATAAAACTATAGTTTCTCATTAGAGTTGGGATGGCAAATACAGTCCTCTTCAGGCTTTATGTTCTTAAGATACTTACTTTTCTTAAGATACCCATGTTCCTAAAGCGTATATAATTTGTACCACTTTTTCTTTCCTGCCCTTTTTAGGTGGATTGAAGCCATGGAAGAAGCATCCATATTATAGCAGCTATCATTCAATGAACTTGGAATAAGTGATCAGATTTCTATACACTTCCAGCAATCCTCTTCTGTCTTACAAAACTGAACAGTGTATTTCAGACAAACTGGCTACATACACTGGATATGAACTGTTTCCAGATTGCTCTTTTTGCTTCCTTCCTTTACATCCAAATTTTTTGCAAATAGAAACTTTTAAATAGAGAATATTTATGGTGATCTTTATGTCCATGCAAGTTCAGCCTATGCTATAAGCTTCTTCTCTGGTCCCACAGTAAACCAAGTCTAACATCAAGACAAGAAAATACATGAAAATACTGACTACAGTAAGTAATGGGCTCAATTTTACTTACTCTAGAGCACTATCATATTTCATTGGGTTGGTTTTGATGTCTATCATGAAATGAGAAAAAAGGCAGTAAACAACAAATGCTCATTTAAAGCACTTTATTTTTTTATTGAACCACAGATTCATTTTTTTCATGTTTCTAAAGAGTTCTGTGGCCTGATTAATTACTCATCCATTAACAAGTGCCAGCATGAAATTTTGCCCCATGTATGCTAAATTGTTTCCACAAAAAATGAATGAACACTACATTCAATTTACCTGGTCTACCAACACTTCACTGGCTATAATCCAGGATAATTACTTTCTATCAATTTATAATTTTACACAGATCACTGTATAATTTATGTTAAAGTGTTTAATTTCATAGCACTGTAGTACTCTGAAATGCACTCCAGTAGCTCTACAAATCCAGACACTAAATTACATCACTACTCCCTAAATACTGCATCAGACTCAAACCCAAAGGTTATTTTTAATTTATTATAAACCTACAGACAGTTTTTATTTAACACTAGTCTACCTAATAGTGTTAAGATTTTTATCTTCTATTTAAATAGTCTATATTTTCAAAGCTCCTGTTGTTTCTGCTGTTCTTGTTATGAAAACTGTCATAAGAAGTTTAATATAACCAGCACACCATTTGAAATATGCTGGTCGGCTGAAATGCACTTGTCTGAACCTGCTCTGCTGGAGTGCTTTGGAGCTCCTGTGGCTAAACGTATCTTACACCAGACTGCTGTTGTGCACTACATCTCCCAGGCTGAATTCTCAGCAGCCAAGTATCTGTATGACTTCAAAGATACTGTGCTGCTTTACACCAGCTGAGGATACAGATCTCTGGAGTTTGGGGGGTTGGTTTTTTTGTTGTTTTGTTGGGTTGGGGTTTTTTTAGTGTTTTGTTGTGGTTTTTTTTTTATAAAGATGGTTGAGAAGTGGTATTCTAATCATTGCAATAAAATGGTTTTATGTCCTATATTTGTCATAATATTTGACTGAAGAATAGAATGGCATTTATGATTAAAATATATCTTTGTATAAAAATACCATGTTCAAGAATTTACTTACATTAACATATATTGGTGGGATTTTTATTACTTTGATTTTTCCCTTTCTTCAAGAAGTTTAATGGATATCTGAATTTTTAACCCTAAAAACTGTTTAGAATTGTCCATATTTTTAAAGGTCTATAATATGTATCCAAATGATAAAGATAGTTCAATTTATCAGCTGGAAAAACAAGCTTAAAACAACAAATACATACCTACCACTAAATAAAAATACAGTTGTTTGGGGGTTTGTTGATACATCTGAGTCTCATATTTTCCTAAAGCAGAGATTATCAAACAGAAACAAGTATGAGAAAAGTAAAAGTTCCATAATCTTTAGTTAATGGATGAACACCAATGTTAACTCTTGGTTTGATGTTAGAACCATGGCCTTGCTACCAATACATTGTAAATGTTTATCCCCCCTTAAAAAGATTTTGCACTGAGAAAAAAATATGAGAATGTTGAATACATTGTAAGATCTCTAACCATGGTCCCAAACAAAACAAAACTGCACTATAGAACAACAGTATTAGGAAGATTTAGGTGCTGACATTTAGTGACTGTTATATGAAGTTTTCAGTTATAAGCAGGAAATGAATACATGAAAATATTTTGTTGTAAAAAATAAGTTACAGTGCTATTAAACATTGTTTTAAGTAATGTGAAAAATAAAAGAGCAAAACATAACTGCAGTTCTACAGGCTATTCCTTTACATTATTTTTACCTTCTTGAATTCCAGTTCTAGTTACTGTAAACGGACACCTATTAACAAATTCTCTGACAAACTAAGGAAAAGCATCAGATCAGAAGATGGTAGAAGAAGCCTTCTGGCAGAAATAGGATTTAGACCTAATTGCTATGATGAAGTCTTTCTGTCCGCACCACATTTACCTTCACTAAAGCCCACCCACCAGTCAACTCAGCTTCAGTTACAGATATAAATGGTCTCAGTACAGCGCAAAGAGAGAAAAATAAAAATGTCTTCACAATTTCAGTCCAACTATTAATTTAACTTGAGCAAAGCTAAGCACCAGAGACAGAAATTATCTTCATTTCATGAGTTAATCCAGTAATCACTTTTTAGAAAATTTTAACATCTTAGAATAGAGGTATATAGATACTCACTTTACTATATGCCATTTACTTACAAACAGCTCTTTCTTCCTAACTTGTAGCTAGTATTACTCCTCCAAAACAGATTTTGTTCAACACCTTCACAAAAGTTTCAAAAAAATAATTCAGTAGTAAGTCACAGTGTACTAGCTACTCAGAACAGCACAGCTGCAAGCTGAGCTCATTTGTTTTTTCAGCATTTTCCTGCTTATTTTGTTACTTATTAGAAAGCATTATTAGCTATTATCTGCAACTATTATTTAGATCTATCTTACAGTATATGCCTACTTAAAATATGTTTTTTTAACAGTTATTAAATTATTTTTCCAAATCAAAGTACAAGTCATTCAGAGCTGGAAACTATTCAGACATGACAAGATCCCATGCCTTTTACACAAGCACTGCTGGTTTAGCCCTGGGACTACTACCCTTCCCGAGTTGATTCTGCGTTGCTTTTACAATTGATGAAAACCCGACAGCTATGAATGCCAGCCAGGCTTTTCCTGTTTGCTTGCTACATTGGTACAAAAGCAATAAAGACTAGTTTGGCTGTAACCACATTCCGTGAATATCACTGGTTGTGAAGGTAAAAAAAAAAAAAGTGAAGGGAAAGGGTATTCTCTTGTCACTTGCTGAACCTCCTACATGCTACACTTAAAAACAGTAGTCTAGCTTCACAAGTAACTTGGGAACATTAACATACAGACTTCTATTAAAAATAGTGAGATCCTTCAATCTGGGTAACACTGAGGCACCACATTTGAGCAAGTTTTACAAGAAAGTTTCTAGACTCCAGGGCAGGTTTACAGTTCCTTTCAGAGAGACCCAATTAATTTTTTTTAATTATTTATCTTTCCTTAAAGAACTATTTCACAAATATTCAGAACATAAAGCACCCATGAAACAGCACTGTTATTCTTCGCCATGCTTTCTTTATATTATTACTAAATGACAAGGGTTTCACATTCTTTTGATTCTTTTCAAATCAAACTTCCTAAAGAAGTGTTGCAGATTGTTTCTAATATATATGCTTTGGAAAGGCAGGGAATATATTTTACATAAATATGCTCTGATTTTTTTCATCTTTTTACTTGTAGTACTGTATTTCTATGTCCTTTCCTCACTCCTCTAAGTTACAATAAACCAGAGGATAGTTTAAACAGCCTAGTAGCTGTCTATATTTTCATTTCACATACTATATGCCACATTATTAACTGTAGTACTTGCCAGCAGACAAATGTGGTCTTAAAGAAAGCACCACAGAACTGGAATTACTTTCTATCCATACTGACAGTTCTTACAGAGTAGTCAGTTCCTGCAGTAATAAATGAGTATGACATATTGAGAGGTCACTTTAGGTGAATTTTGGGGCAGGTTTAGGATTTTGCACTGCTCTTGTTTTTCAGTCTTCAATATACAGCAGTTGTATATTGGTCTTAAAACTGCTTTTTATAAATATTAATGAATAAAAATTTATCTATATTAAATTTCTTAAATAAAATTGAAAATGCTTTCTAGTTTATTCTCTGCAAAATTTCACTTCATAGTACAGCCACTACATGAGAAACATCAACTCTTGGATCAACAAGTTTTATCCTCTACAATCAGAAATACAATTCTCTTGAGTAGCAGAGTGCACAACAAAGTAAGTACAGCATGACTATGCAGCCACAAGACTGCACCAGGATCTGAACCATACGCCTTCTCAGACTACTCTGAGGTCTCAGGTACACGATACTTTCCATATTCCTGCATGCCTTCTAGAATTTTTTGCGCCTTCCTTCTGATCTGTCCAAAACCAACCGCAATATGCTGGCAGGCCTAACAGAGCTGCAGTCAGTGTGGGATTTCACTGCTGAGCAAGATCACAAAAGAATGCCCAGTCATTAACACAAAGTGATGTAAATCTTAAAAAAAAACCAAAACAAACACCCCCCCACACACATATACCTATATAAAGTCTGCTAAATCCATCAACTTTCACAGCACTTAGTTGAGATTCCTAACATTCCATTTCAGTGCCCAGTGATGTTAGGGTCTGCAGACGAGTTAGTTGACTTTAAAGACTTAGTTGTGTACCTTTAAGACAGCCACAAAGATGTCAAGTATGTAAACATGATGCAAGAAACCGGAACTTAGAACCACAGCATAGAGGCAGGTACAGCAAAAGCAAATAGCAAGCAAGAAGAAGACAGAAAGTACATGTGTTAGATGCTGATAGGCTATCTAAGAGATATAAGCAATATGTAAAAATAATAAACGCCATTTTGGCCATTTTGTCTGAACCCAACCACATAGATAGAGTGCTTTTGTGTCTATCTCGACTTGAGTCACCACACAGCGATAAATTTTTCACCACAGTGGCAAGAAAGAGTGATTCTGAAAGCATTTAACCACATTACAGGAAACCTTAATCCAACTCTGGTTTTGCATGAATTTGTATTTTGCCTGAGAAATCTTGACTCTGCTGATTCTGCATTAGAACGAAATAAATCTTTGCTCTACCACGTAACTGCCTTCGTCTCAAATAATGACAAACTCCATTTAAAAAAAAGGTCAGTCCACTTCTACTTTCACCAGCTACAGCCCAGTATCAAATAAAAAGACCATGGCCACACACATGTCTGAATGTGCACACAGCACAACTATGCCCTGACCTCAGTACCAAAAGGAGAGCCAAACAGCTTGGTGCACAAGACAAAGGGATCAGGTGAGCTCCACTGTTGTCAATTACATGGTGGAAAACAGCAACTGTTACTCAAGCTTCTGAAGAATAAGCAAGTCCAGTGGCACTATAAACATGGCATTTCAGGATGGAGGGAAGTCATTGTGTTCTTTAGTGTTCTCAATATCCTTGTAGCATACTGTCTCAGTAGACAGTGTGCCCTCTATTACTTTAAACTAAACCTAACTGCACATAACGCTCACAGGTTCACTAGAGAAAAGTTCAAAGGCAAATGCCACAGATTGAACCAAGACACCATTGCATTCTGTCCTTGCATATTCTGCAGAGAACAGCAAATACCTTATAACAGATAAGATACAGAAACTTCATTTAAGATGCATCTTTTACTCATTGAAATGTTTAATTCTGACTACCACCTGAGCATCATGAGCGCACGGAATAATGCCATATGCCAACAGCTAAACAACCACTTCCAAATAAACCAGTAGAACTATTCAGAACTCAGGCTGAAGTGAGAGTTTTCTGCAGTTGACAAAGCCTAGAGCAGACCGCAAACCCCCTTTTACTGAGACAGCTACTGAGAAATGAGGGCAAAAACCCCACAGGACAGAGGTCACTAGCTTCACTCAGCACTGCCCAGCCATGTACAAACCTGAATACAAGGCACAAGGACTCATACTTCAAAGATAATCTTCTAACACTTAAAAGAGAGTTTTAAATTTAATGCGACATTAACAAGACCAAGCAATTTATACTATTAATACTTCTCAGTCACTTCTAACTTGAATTCTTTCATGCTAGATATCAGCTTTGCTCTTAAAATTTGTCTTCGAAGTTTCAGGAAAATTCTATGAAAATTTTAACTACCTGAAATGAC
The DNA here is from genome assembly GCF_023634085.1 of Falco cherrug. NCBI lineage: Eukaryota > Metazoa > Chordata > Aves > Falconiformes > Falconidae > Falco > Falco cherrug. The sequence goes on along the minus strand of NC_073700.1, from coordinate 24,507,671 downwards.
AACTTAAACCCCAGAGCTCTATAATACTGTCAATCCTAAACACTTAAAACAAATGAATAACCTTAAATTCTGCTTTTATTGTGTACTTCTTGGCCTGCCCTGACTTTTGACCCCCTCTTAGTCTATTACGTACTTTACCACCAACACCACTACCACCACCAGAGAGGTTTTTGGCCTATGCCCACCTTTGCATTGCAACAGTTCTTCCACATCTAAAACACCCTCCCCTCCACCCTCTAACTGTACACATCTCCCGTCTCACCTTTGGTATACGGTGGATTCAATCTGATCTCTCAGGGATAGTAGCAACTTCCACGGGGTCTCTTCCATCCTCTTCTTGTATAGCAGCTTTACAGCACATTTTTCTTCTGAGGCAAAAGGCCCACAAAAGGGAGGAGCTAAACAGACCTTATTATCAGCAGGAAAGTTTGAAGAACACCACTAAAATCCTTTCTGAATTATGGCTGCGAGCAGTTGAATACTTCCGGAAAGAAAACTGTGGGCTGTGGGGAAGAGACCATGCTCCTGACAGAAACTGCGAGCTGTGGAGAGGAGCCCATGCCGAAGGACATGCTCCGCTCCCGACAGGAACCGGCCTGTGGAGAGGAGCCCACACTGGGGGACATGCTCCTGTCAGGAGCTGTGAGCTGTGGAGAGGAGCCCACACTGAGCACACACTCCTGACAGGAACCAACCAACGAAGAGGAGCCCACGCTGGACTAGGTATAAAGTGTGAGGAGGAAGAGGGGCAGAGAGGAGCTGGTGTGTACTGACTGGATCCCCCACCTTCCCCCATGCACTACTCTGAGGGCTGGAGGGGAGGAGGAAGGCAGAAGTGTCAGGAGGGAAGGAGTGAAATTGAGCCTGGCAGTAAGGGGCTGCAGGGGAAGGTGTTTTAATCTTTGGCTTTCTCACAATCCAGTTCTATTTTAACTGGCGATTAGTTAAATTAATTTTCCCCAAGTGGAATCTGTTTTGCCTATGACAATAACTGGCAAGTGATCTCTCTGTCTTCATCCTGACCTATGAGCTTTTTCATCCTATTTTCTCCCACTGTCCTGTTAAGGACAGGGAAGTTGGCAGGTGGGTCAGCATCTGACAGCAGTCCAAGGTCAACTCACCACAGTATGACAGACATTTAATTCTTTGCTGCCAGTCTAGTTATTACCTTCTAAAGTATCTCAGTTGTCTTTGATATTTTTCTGCCTCCAGCATCTTCTATTGATTTTATTTCTCTCCAACCATGACTAAAGCTAAAAAGAGCCTATACAAGCACTTTTAACTAATGCTTTTAGAAGTCCATGTATATAAATAAATTTATCAAATCTCAGCACTATTCTAATACAATATTGCTTATTAAATAAGTTAAGGGCATATAGTATAGTTCTAGATTTCAGTGAAGTTATTGCAAGAACTGCAGTAAAATTTGTCACAATCTTGATGCAGTTTTCTTCACTGCACATTTTGTTGCCAACCTCAGCAAGCACGGTGGAGCTGCACAGCAAGCAGCATTGCATTCCACATCAGAGCTCAGAGCAGAACTGCTCCAAGGCCGCCTCTTGGTGGCAGAAACAAGGAGACAATTTCTCCTGTCCTCTACACCTTTCCTCAACTTGCCAAGCAGGAAGCAGAGAGGGGGAAAGCACCAATTCATGTGTGGCACTTCGCATCTTCTATTCTATCAGTGTCAGTCAGAGGTTTGTTAGTAAGTGGAACAAGAGAAATTTGTGAAAAAGAAATGAAAGAAGATGGACAGAACTGGAATAGACACTAAGCAGGTAACCACTTGTTATCTTTAATTTGGTGTATCACATTGAATTTTGGATTTACAGTGTTCGTCCACTATTAGTTAAATTAGCTAACTTTAAATAAGCCCACGGGCAAGTCTGATTTGTCTCACTAGAGTGCAGGCAGTTATGTTTGTGCCCACTACTTTTAGAGGCATCCCAAAAAATAACAACAATAAAAATAACAGTCTGTCACTATCACAACCAATTACTGCGAGCTGCAAATTTAACATTTGAAAAATTTCAAGCAGTTACCCAGAGATTTGTACAACACTGCAGAACAGAACTCAGGATTTGTTCACTGTTTTTAAACACAAGAAACTAAATCACGCTCAGAAGTTACAAGATACCATATTTTTATTTCCATAAAATCATACTATGAAAGCATGTAGTTTTCACTTATGGTCACTTCCCCGCCCCCCCTCAGATCAATGTATATACCTGAAACATGTTTGCAAGATAATGCTAAGCAATCTTGGTTTGTTTTCAGATCACTGTGCAAACATTCAATAAGGTATCTCCAAGCTTTACTTCATAGGATATACAATTTTCATTACTGCATTTTTATTTCTAGTGCCACTCTGACAGAGGAAAAAGTGTATGTTGCCTTCCAGCAACGTCAGTAACTGATTGAGTTACTGGCAACATTCAAAACAATAGAGAATTTTGCTTTAACAGACTAGACCACTGGTCCAAGTGCAATATCCTACTTCTCCAAAGTATCTCTGACCTTGGGCTTTAACAAAGAAATAAAATGTGTGTGCTCAAAAGCACAAAATGATGTAAACAGACAAAACCACCCTTTCTCTTGACCACTGGATCAGTTAGGCTCTAAAGCAAGAAACCTTCAGTGCAACGTCTTACCATAGCAAGATTCTCACAATGCACAAAACTCTAGAAGAGGGAGCCCTGCTGAAGCAGGCTGTACATTCAGGTATGCATCCAACAGGGTGAAGAAATAACATGCTTGGAAATTACCATCAGCACACACCTGCTTTATGGGAACAGCATCCCAATGATTGCTCATCTTTTCTGTTCTCCTACTCCATTATGCCACAGCAAGTCTTTCATAAGTACATACTCATTTGGTTGCCAACATATGCTGTACATCAAGAAAATCCTTCAGAAACAAAAATACCAGTTTACAGAAATAAGTGTTTTCATTTTCCCTTCAGATACCAAAGATTATTAATACCTACTGAAAGGAATCCACTGCAGATCTTCGGTTGTTGCAGGTTTACATAACTCTTTTGACAGGACTGGTAGGGCCTTCAAACATACATGTTCATTTTTCCAGTCTTTCCTTGGACAAATCTCAAACTTACTTCAAAAAGAATTCTGTTCATATAAAAAAAAGCCTAGTGACAAGTCAGAGGTACGCTCTCAAACGCAACACTAGGGGCAGAACACTTCCAAAGCCCAAGAAATAACAGTAATTACTCGTGCAAGAGAAAACACCTTCCTAGCTAGGCCTCCTGACTGACTATCATACAGCAGAAGGGCACAAGGTACACAAGGTTATTGCTGCTGCAATGCCTACCAGCCCCTGCATGCAGAATCACAGGTTTTAAACAGGTAAAACCAAACGAAAGACAACTTATGTCAAAACAGGTTACAACATTGTTGCAATTTGAGTTACAGCGGTCAGGAAATAACACAACACAAATAAACTAGCAAGCAACAAAAAGCTTTACTGTTGGTCAAACTCTACTGTCCATGCTGTTTCTCCATCCTCCAGCGGCCAGACCACACTCCTCGTCTCTGTTTCATCCACGTTTTTTTTCCCCACACTCCTCAGAGCTATTTAACCACTTTGCTGTAGGATCACTGCTGCACATTGTCAAAGCAAGGCCACAGCTACATATTATCAGTGTCAATCATTCCCCTACACAACATGACTGTAAGACTAGATGTAAGAACAGATGGAGGTGAGCAAACCAGTAAATAAGCTGCACTATAGAATCACAGCATTGTTTAGATTGGAAAAGTCCTTTAAGGTCATTGAGTCCAACCATTTCCTAGCACTGCCAAGTCTAACGCTAAACCATGTCCCTAAGTGCCAATCCCTCTAATGTATGGGTTCTAAGCCAATTGGTAAATTCTCTCATGCACTAAGGCCACTGAGAAATCTTTATCATGATACCTAACGCACCTTTGCTCAAGCCAATTAAAAGAAGAAAACACCACACCCCCCAAGCACACTCTTGCACGCTTCTAAACAGGGAGTAGTGAAAAGGGTCAAGACGACTTGTGGGAAAGCGACTTACCTGGTAAGCAAGTATAGAACAACTACTGCAGAAAAGCGAACAAATGCCAAAACACAAACACCTGTTATTGGGAGTCCTTGAAAAGTCCTGGCTCTCATCTATACATCAACTGAAAAGATCAGAATTTCAATCCACTCCAAATACCAACAGCCAGGAATCAGAAAAGTAGACAAGTAGCAGTCCAAAGCTACCAAAATGCTAGACTTCCCTTTTCAGAGGTATGGGCAAGAGAATTTGCTAGTGAACAGAAGCAAATGAATTTTAAATGTATTTTATTATCAAGGGAAAATAGCACTATTTCCCTGAAGAGCTCAAAATAATCATTACTATAGAAAGCAAAAATGTAACTGAAAGCATCTTAGTCTACTTCCTTCCCCTCCTACACATTCTGATGTTCCTGCTCATAAGGATGACTCTAAAATCCAAAAGCATCTTTGTTCATGGTGGGATCCTCCTTTCATTTATTCAGCAGGTGACAATCCATCACTGAGGAATGCAGAACTGAACATAAACTGTTGGCAAGAAGTACTAGGTCTTGTCAGAGAATCCTCTGACCTCAAGACCGAAATTATTTTTTACCTAACCATGAACACAGCTGTTGTGAAAAAAATAATTTAAAAATTAAGGTTCTGATGAAAACATTTGAGTATAGCAAATAAAAGGACAAAACTAACAATTCAGTTTATATTTGCTTACAACCATGACCAAACAGATACACATCTTACAGTTTAAAGCTTGACTAACAGCAATTTATTATCTTCGTCTATTGCACTTTTTAAAAGGTGGGCTTTTTTCCCCAAATCGTCAATTTAAAAAACATGCTGTACTCATAGATGCTGCTCCACAAGTCATTATCCTCAATTTAGATAAGGGAAACACATTCCTACCCTAATACCTAACCTACTTCTACACCAAGGCTGTTATGAGAATACTGAAAATCCTTACACATATCTGTATTCAAAAAATGTATTTACACTTTAATAGTATGTCTTATGAAGTAAAAAAATAAATCTGCTTTTGAAGAGGTCCATAGTTTAAGAATTTGAAAATTCTTCATACATTTAACATTACAGTAATGAACAAATACCCAAGACATGTTTTCAAACATTTTATTTTTGTATTGCAAACACATCTGTACATCATGTGCATTAGTAACTCTTGTTTTGTGAGAGTAAGGCCATAATTCATAGGTTTTTCACATAATTTCTCTACATTTCTCACATCCTCGCCCCACACTGCCAGTTCTGACAACAAACAAACAAAAACACCAAAACCCAAACAAACCCCCCCAAAACCAAACAACTCCCAGGAGTGGTGACTGTCATACGTTTCCTTTCAGGAGTTACTATTGCATCCTATCTTCCAGTTTTACTGTTCATCTGACCGCTCCTTCAGCTTCTGTCACATCAAATTACTAAAGAGAAACTCGCTACACGTACTTAAGATCATTTTAATAGGGGTAGGTTAAAAAATAGCAACACACAGTTTTGACAGTGAGCCAGGGTCACAGGTCAACACCCAATAGCCTCAGAAAGACGGCAAGCACTGAAAAGTGGCAAGCTCTCAAGCCCACCTCAGCTGCACCCAAACCTGGCTCATACCTACAATCGCACATTCAGAGGCAAAGCAGCCTCACTTACAGGCAGCTTAACCAGGAGAGCCCTCACTGATGACACCGACATTACAAAATTAAAGGAAAACTCAGGACAGCCAGGCGGTGGAGGCCTCTGCGAAAGCCAGCATCAACTGTAAGGCTACTTTTGACTCTGCATCTGTGGCGAGGAGAGACATACACGGAACGGCACCGCCCGCCTGCGTGCGGTATAATCCCCTTCAACCCGCTAACTCCGGCTGCAGGGCACCGGGGAGCTTCATAACCCAGGGTCTCGACGGACAGCCTGCAAGCAGGGGCTCCCTTCCTCTCACGCCCTCAGAAGACCGAGCCCGTGCAAGGGCTGGGATCCTCCCACCGCAGGTGCCCGCCCAACGCCCCCTCCCGCCGGGGCACCACGAGCGCCCAGCACGGGCCTCCGGACCCAGCGCCACCCCCCGCGCGGGGACGGGGACAACTGCCGCCGCCACAGGCGGAGCGGGCCCGCCGCGCGCGCTGCCCGGCGGAGCGTTGGCGCGAAGGCTCGGAGAGGCTCAGGTAGCCCCTCCCCGCCGCCGTCCCCAGCCCCGCCCCGCGAGGGGGATGAAGGGGGCCGCGGCCGGCCTGGTGCTGGGAAGAGGAAGAGGGGAAACGCTCGCGGGCGGCGGCAGCGGCGGGCGGGGTCACGAACTCTGACCTTTCACAGGGGCACGGCACACAAAACAAAACACCACCCCCATCCCCCCGCGCGGCCCCATAATACAGACCCGCCCCCCCCCCGCGGACCCCGTTAGCCCCCTCACCGCTGCCGCCCTCACGGGGGGAGGGAGGGCCGCCGCTGGGCACCACCACCCAACACCGGCCCGCCTGGGCCCGGGTCAGGGCCACCGCCAGGGCACGTTTGGCGCCAATTCCTGAGGTAAAAATCGTTTTTTAAAATTGAGGCGGCCCGGTTGGGTTTCTTTCGTTGGGAGCAGAAAGGAGGGGGTGCGGGGAGGTGGCATCGGGCCCCTGTTCGGGACACCCCTGCGAAAGGCGGAGGGGAGGGGTAACGCTTGGTTTAAGGGGAGGGGGGATTTTAAGGTTCCGGTATTTTGCTGGTAAGCGAGAACCGGCTGTGCAGCAGGCAGGCCTACAGCTCCGGGGGGAGGGGGGAGGAGAGGGAGAGAACCATTGTGAGGTGCTGGGTCGATCCGGTGCGGGAGTCCCGTTGCGGAGCTGCTGGGCCGGAATGTGGGCCGCCTGAGGTCGGAGCCGGTCCGGTCTCGGTGAGAGCAGTCTGCTGTCCGGGGGGTGGTAGGGGCGATGGTCGCGGCAATGACGAGCTCGGGACACGGACACAGAGCGAGAAGATGGAGTCTGAGCGGGCGGAGGCGGCGGCTTGAACCCGACCCTTTTACCTTTGCCACCGGGAGGGCGGAGGGGAGGGGGCGGTGGGTACTTTGCATACGGGGCTGAGACCGCCGCCATCTTACCGGCCTCTTCCCTACTACCATGCCCGGGCCTCTCATAACCTGACATAAGGATATACGGGGTGGGGGTGGGGGGGGGAGGAGGAGGAGGAGGAGGGGGCCTAATGGCGGCAGCAGCAGCCCCGCCTGGGACTTGGCCGCCAGCCAGTGCCGCCATCTTATGCTTGGTCGCGTCCCTCGGATGTTTTCCCTCTTACTCGAGAGGCGGGGTCACGGGGCTTACAAGGCGGTTCCCTCAACCAATCGCTGGCGCGTGTGGGAATGCTACGTGTTCAGTGAGGTCATTGGTTGGAACAGGAGGGAGGGGCGTGGCTCCATGGCGCGCGGGGCAGTAGCCGCATGAAGGCTTTTCAGTAGAGGCTTGCGCGCGGGCCTCTGTGCCTCGGCGAGTTGCGCGCGCTGCAGCCAATGGGGGCAGGCGGTGAGCGCGGCGGGAAGGAGGCCGCCGTCTGCTTCGGCGAGGGGTTCAGGTGGTATGAGGTGTTGGAGCCGCTCCCGGACAGGGCACCGGCCTCATGATTTTTCTGTTGTATCAGTTGTCGCAAGGTTTCCTGGCGGCTTCCTGCCAGTAGCAGTGTAACAGAGGTTCCCAGCAGAGCCTAACCTGTGAGCCTCCTCTCTTCCCACCTCCTTCTCCAGACTCCGGCTAAGGTGAAGCGTGCTGACCTGCTTCGCCATGTAGCTGAGTCAGGCACATCGTATTTGTTAAGAACCCCGTTTCCTTAAGAGAAAGGAACGAATGTCAAGAAGCTGAATACGGCCTTTTGCTGTGGCAACGTAGTAGGGCAGTACCCACAGAATAGCTTCTCAGAAATTTCACTGCAACTTCAGGAGAAATGAATCATTTTATGCTGTAATATGACAGCCGTGCATCTACACCAGGGGTCCTCAAACTTTTTAAACAGGGGGCTGGCGCGCGGATGAAGTGGCAGGGAGTCATCTGCGGCTGCTTGGTTTCCCCCCAACCCCCAGCGGGGGGGACCCTGGGGGGCTGTATCTGGCTTGTGGGCCGTAGTTTGAGGACCCCTGATCTACACGTATGGAGCTGGATGCCACCCTATTAGACTGAAAAGATTTTCCTGGTGCAAGTTCTGCCTTTTTTTTGATGGTTTGCTTTGGTTTGTGGTAGTGGTTTTTTTCTCATGAACTCTGCTGCTCCAGGGTTTTGATAGGAAGCTGATTTTGCTTTGTGTCATGCTCTGGGAGTCAACATCATTAATGAGCTTACTTGGCCTGGCTATGTATGGTTTCTGGGCTTCCAGTTGGATTTGATCAGATAGCCTGAGTTTATTACTCTTTTGGGAAGGTCAAAAGTACAAAACCCCTTGGTGGATAACAACATCAACAGCAAAACTGTCAGAGCCTTACCACAGTAAAGACTTCATTGGGTCTCAGAAAAGTAATCCTATGAACAAAATATCTCATGTTCAGGGTTTCCTTCATCTTAAAGCACCAGAACAGCATGTTATATAGTTACCTTCCTTGCTGAACATAAAAAATAACTTTAAAATAAGATGAGAACACTGAAAAGGAATTACTGAACAACTGAGAAATATCCACAAGCTGCAATATTAAATGGGTCAGGTGGAAATGGTTCATGACCTTACTGTGCAAGTTAAGCACTTGAAGAAAAATGACATTCTGTATGAGTAGCATAAATATGATTTCCATAGGGAATGTCTCAACTTTGATTATGCATCGTTATGAATAGTCTTCCATTGACATATACAACATATTATTCAGGTTTAATTTACCACAATGTGATTTAATATTTTTAACAACAAATTTTTACATTTTCAATATTACCTTTGTAGAAGTTACATTTGAATGGGGGAGGAAGGGGTGGATGCTAGAGATATGCATGCATTTTTCTGTTATGTGTTTTGCTACTGTTCATAGTATTTTTTTTTTAGTTTTATGTGAAATGATTGCTTTACAAGTACCAACAGAAGGTTTTCAATAAAACTTTTAAATGGGCCAACATTCAGGAATGCCTTTTCATTACCTATACCTGGGTCAGCATCTGAACTCTGGCTCTATAATGAGCAAGTCATGATTAAAACCTGAATGCATTAATTTGAAATCTTAATTAAATTTACCGTTGGAGAAACACAGCCTTAATAATGATTGTTAAAAATGTATTGGAAGTGTCTTTTTTTCCTTATTCCTTCCTTTTTCCTCTTTGTTTTGTCTCCCCTCCCCCCCCCCCCCCCCCCCCCAACCCCTGAAGAGCATAAAGTTGGAGGTACAGAATCTCACAGTAGGGTAAAACGCTAGCAGTATTTTCTCCTCAGAGTGATAATACTATTGCATTATAATTAAAAAGTTTGGATAATAGAAAATACATTTTAGATGTGACTGTTTATTTCCCTTTTTGTGCAAGATTACCGTAAGAATATGCATGAACATGGCAGTTTGACAGAATAGCTCAATAAAAAATTTGCTCAAAACAGCATTCTTAGATTGCTGTTTCCTTGTTCAGCATGTAGTTTAGAAGCGGTTTAACTATAAGGTTTCTCTTTTGAGTTGAGGAAAGGACCTTAGAGATAGGTGAAATCCACAAACTGCATCAGTAGTTGACTAGTTGACACTCAAACTTTCTAATTTCTCTACTTTGCAGCTTAAGCAATAGAGTAAAAATAGTATATTAGAGGCTTTATGAAGTAAAATAATAACTGTGTGTATCAGCTTTTTAAATGTTGTGGTTCCATTGTGCATGTTCTGTACATACGTGTGTATATATGTGCATATACACACATGCTTCCATGGCATATTTTCTTATTTGTCAGATATGTCAAACATTATAGTAAACTGTCAAAAAGTTGTATCAGAGCTTTCTTTAATAAGAAGAACAAAAACCTTACTTTTGTGCCTGATGGAAGTTGCTGGCATCTTTTCAAACAGGTTCTCTAATGATCTTGTTTCACCATGGCAACCAATATGGAGGTGCTGGCTCAGCAGGTAGTGGAGACTCAGCAGGTGGCTGAGGTGAGTGACAGATGATATCACAACAGTTGGTATATGAGCCTGTGAAATGAATAATATATTGGGGAGTCCTTGCTGTTTACAATTAAGTGTAAATGGAACAGAAAATCTTTATAGAACAGTATTGCTTTACAGCTGGGGACAAACAAGAGACCAGTGCAACCAATATGTAGTTTGTTTACCTTACTTCATTGTGGTGGCCCCCATGTTAGGAGTGTAAGTAGGAAATTCAACATGAACTATAGAGAAACTTGGCTGCATTATGCATTGTTAAAAAAATTAATGTAACAGAATTTCTGGTCATTTGATTGTTAGCTTGACCATTTTGGATGTGAAAGGTTTTGGCTCATTTTTTGAATTGTCATCTAAATCCACAACAGTGTTTGAAGTTACCTGTTTTACTTATGCACTATGTCAAATTTACAGTAGGGTGATGAATTTAAATCAGCCTTTATATTTTCTGTCTATACCCATGAGAAAAAGAGCACAAGACCTACTTAAAGTGATATTAAGTGATGTCTTGTCTTGGTGTATGTTTACTGAAGCTTGGATGCTCAACAGCTATAATGTCTAAATCAAGTCATAAATACTGAAACTGCATGTGAATGTGGACATAGAAAACAATCTATTTATCTCCTTCAGTATGCAAACTTCAGTCAAAAAATAAATGAGAATTTTTGTCAGTTTCAAATTATTTGGTTTAATTTCCTTCAAATTTACTATGTTTTATCATATGATTGCATAATTAAGGAATTTCATAAATAACGAAGGGCAAGTAGGCTGAGACCTCTGTAGACAAGGCCACTTTTCAGACATTTGTTTGGGGTTTTTTTTGCATATTGAACTAAGATTACACTTGGATTTTAAAAAATATCTTTAGTTCAAGAAGAAGCTCTATATACAAAGGAAATTTGTATGTCATTGTGTTTTCAGAAATGGATTAGAGATTCCCTGCTTAACAGCAATTTTTTTCTGAAAAAAAATTTTGATTCTTTTTAAATAGTGTGGAAAATGGCCTACTGAGTATCCTGAAATAACATCTAAGGAGTAGTTTCAAAAAACTAAAATTTCACACTGAAAACCAACAAGCAGATTTTCACTCTAGTTTGTTATACCAGGTATCAGTTTGGCAAGCTGCATTTTTTAAAAACTGTTCCAAACAAACTTGGAAATAAAAAACTGTAATGGAAATACTGGCAAACCTTATACTATTTTGTTAGAACTTGAGTGCTATAATTACATCTAAGGCACATAAAATATGTGACATTTGTAATTCCTCGTGCAGGAAATGCACCGTGGTAACATAGTGTGATGGTTGTAACTTGCCACTGGAGAGATCGCTCCATCTCAAGAGTGTATGAAGCTCTGTGATTTCTTCCTGGCCGGTGGGTAAATAGAGGGCTTCATCTCTTTACAGTGTTCAACTCCTCCTTAAATTACATGCCTGTCCACTGCATAACACCATGAAAACTTGGTCATGGAAAAAGTTATAAGCAGCATTATGTCATTAAGAATTAATTAATGCTATGACCATGTTAATGTTCAACCATTTCTTTATGAATGGCTGCCTGCCTGCTAATTTGTGTCTTCAGTCAGGTACAGTTTTTAATACAGGTAGACACATCACTAGTTTTCTTGAAACATGATAAAATTCTGTATTTGTACTGACTGTTTCTTAGAGAAAATCTAGCATGAAACTTGGCAGTGGCCTTAAAAATGAGAAGCTTTTTTAGAATGTCGTATTTTATATCATAATTGGTAACAATTGAATGGAAGGAGAGAATGTCATTAATCCCGCCCTGACTTTTAAGTTATGAATGATGAGAGACAGGTTGCAAATAGGATAACTTAATGCAAATATTTGCAGGTTTAGCTATATCTGCATCATTTTTTCAACATAGTTGCCACATATGTAGTGCATGGGTTTATTGAGAACTGTGATGCCGAGCACCAAATCAGACTGTCATGCAGGTAGGCCATATGCTGTTTTTCTTTCTTGAGCAATAGTTGATCAGGTTTCCCATGAAACTGAGTGTATCACAGAAGTCACTGAGCACGCTCCAGCATTGCATGTATTTTTGTACTTACTCTATTTTTAGGACTTTTAAAAATTGTCCTTGTAATGGTTTCAAATGGTTTCACTGCTGTTGCTTGCTTCTGCTTTATAGAAGTGGTGTTGCATTTTTCCAGCTGTGTATTTCTGAACAGATTGGGTGAGAGTTTCATTTTTAGTGTCTGCAGTTGCCTTTACTTACAGTTCATGAGATGGAGAACAGAGAGCAGCTAGGGGATTCAGACAGAATTTTGGCAATTCCTTCTCATCCTGAATAGCTTTTGAAAAGCATAAAAAAAATACTTTGTGTTAAAAGAATCTTCTCCACCCTGGGTATGCCCTAGCAAAGCCTCAGGCTTTAAGTCCAGTAAGGTAATTTGAGTGGTACAGCAGTAGAAACAGCTCAAGCTGGGTGCCTCCACAGAGGGACCCTGAAGAAAGAAATTCCTGGGCAGTTATGACCTTGCAATTTAAGTTTTCCATCCCTCATGACAGTTTGGACCAGTAATAATATTAGAGTCTGGGGTCTTCTTGTTCTTCATTGGGTCATTTCATTGTTTCTAGGTGGGCTGTTTCTTTCCCTATCTCTAAGGTTTCAGCTTCTACTGATACTTCTAGCAGCCCTCCTTGTTTCCTTATCTTCCAGCTTGAACCAGCTCTTGAGGACCTCTTTCACAGAATTAGGTAAAAGTTCAACGTATCTGGGTGAAAGCTTGCAGCCTAGGGCTTCAGCAAATTTAGCTACTAATGCTAAGCAGCTTAGTTAACTCCAGACGGTTTCAGTGCAGTATTCCTTAACATTTAGCCTTTATGCAAAAATAGGTAATGCTACTTTTCTCAAGCGTTTATTTAGTGCCGTCACTGTGCAATATATCAGTGGCCCAGGTTCAGTCCCAGCACTGACTTTGACTTGATTTGCATGTTGTTTCAGAAAAATGGATTTGGTTGTGAAGTGGAGATGTATTCCCTGTGCAGTGAATTAGTTTTTAACATGGTTTTTAACCAGCACTGTCACTGTGGGGAGGAATAAGGACTGTTTCCTCTTTCCAACATCAGCTTTGGTGTGACCAGGAGGAACTTCTAGTAGTTGCTGAAACTGGCCCCTTCTGCCTCCATGACAGCCACAGACTATTCCCAGTGCATCCTTTTTCTCTATCAGAGGCTACAGGGAGAGTCACAGGAGATGACTCTGTTGAGCCCAGTGTTTACTGGGATCTTGTTTATGCCAGCTGCGTTGCTGGGAGAATTTTAGTTGCTTTTGGTTCCCTCAGTGCCCTGATAAGAACCTGTGAAAATCTTGGGCCTTTCTGAAAGCATGTTTTGCCATGGGACTGAAAAAATACCGTATATCTTTGTCACATAAAGTATTTTCTTGACCTTCTTCAGATCTCTCTGGTAAGTTACATCATAAGTAGTTCAGCAATTTTGGTTTAAGTCTAGATGAAGCACAGTCTGCTGAAAAAGAAGAGTAGAAACACTGTGTTCTGGTGAAATAAGTTTTGCTTTGTTGTAAGAATTAAGTGTAAAATCAGGCCATTTGTGTTTAATCTTATCATTGGCCATTTTCTCATTTTTGGATAAATTTTCACGTTAGAGTTTTGATGCTGAGTCTTCTGAAACAGTTTTTAGTTAAAATAGAGCTTTTGTCAAGTTACTGTTAATTGCAGAAGACCTAGACACCTCTCAGGCTGATGGTATATTTCACATAAAACATACTGGAGTAAAGAGATCCTGCATGGCTTATGCAGCTTGGCAGCCTCTGAATGCAGTGTTAACAGATGTGCTGTAGCTGCTGTAATATAGGCTTTAAGGTGTTATGCAAGATGTAGTCTGAGATATTTTTTTTTTTAGTGTACAGGTAAGCCAAGAATTGCAGCTTCTTTCATGACTGTTGTCTTCATATGTTTCATACAAGATGTTACACCAGTGTCCTGTTAGGGCAGTTTAACTACAGATGAGTTCTTCCATGGTGGATCTGAATTTTGGCTGCCATTCTACAAAGGGCCCAAGTGGTCAGGACAGTAAATTCCAAAGAGTATAACTTAAAATTTTTTTTAGATGTATCTTACATCTGTGAAAGAAATCTATTTGGATATTTCCAGGCAATACATAATTTTCCTAACAAACTACTTTTAAGTATTAAATTAATAATAGGCTTTTAAGAAAAAATTATCTACAGAAAAATAAATCTTTCTGATTTGATTCGCGATGTAGCAATTTTTTTATGGTGTAAAGCTTGGTACCATATTTTTCATTGAAATTCTTTAACTGTTTTATGAGAGGAAACTTGTAAAAATAGTTTAGGTTTCTGGGTGCAGTTGAACATATTTGATCTGTGGTATCTTACCTGTGCCTTATTTTAATTTCAGTTCTCTTTTCAATAATATTAATAATATCTCTGAAATTGGTTTACACTTAGTGAGAACTGCTCAGTGTATTCATGCAGTACAATTACTTTGGCTTTTAGTGGCATGAATATAAAAAATGTTCTTCTACTTAAGTTAGAGAAGCATTCTTAGAAGGACATTTCCGATAAGTGAGATACATACAACAACAAAAGTAAGACACCAAGTAGAATGATAGATATTTGGACTAATTTCTGAAAAATGTTTTCCTGTGAAAAGTACTATGTATGGTCATTTCAGGATTTCTCAGTAGCTTAAGAGGCTCTCTGTTAAACATAATATATACTCTTGTAAGTATTGTTCTATTTGAATGTCACTGTTGAATTATTAGAAACTAAAGTTATAAAATACTAACTTTGCTTTGCTATGGGTGTTTATTACAGTAGCATAGTTGATGTCCTATAAAAATAAGAGTGAAAGCCTTTGTAGCTGTAATATTTCTGTGCAGTATACAGTACTTGAGACAAGTTCCATCAACAAAAAAGAATTACCATGCCCTAAAAATCTAACATTACCCTTGGTTAAAGATGCATTTTGTATATTTTATGTTTCTTGCTGAAGTCTTAGAGATTTTGTGGGTCACTTGGGCAGTTGTGACAAAGCCGTTAACCACATTGGTAGTTACTAATGTAGCACTAACTACATTAGTACACTAGTTTACAGGTTTCATATTTTATTTCAAATTCTTATTACTTTGCAAGCCTGTCTTTTGATTCAGAGAACAGGAAACTTCTAGTCTTTTTTTTCTTAATGCGTTTTTATATCACTTCTGCTTAAGTATTACAAAGATTCTGCCTTCTCTTTGCAATACAGCTATTCCAAACTTTAGAGCTGGGAAGTCCACTTCTGAACAGAGGGTTATGTAGTGATAAAGTGTTATTATATTCAGGATTTGGGTTTTGTCCCAGGAAAGACAGCTGCTAATCGGGTATCATAAACGTCTTTCCCGGGTTAATTGGACAAATGAAAGCCTAGAGTAACAAGATTATTAAGTGTGGTGTCAGATAATAAGCACAAGGAAAATCCAACTAAAAGTCATTGGGTTTTCTCACATGTCTTAAGTATAATACTTACTTTTCCCCACACTAGATCACAGTTGGTTGACCTAACATTTAAGTTGTACCCATGCTGTAAATACATTCACAGGAGTTACAGTAACTATTCATAGATACTATTTCCAGAGAGTTACATGATCGATAGTTGTGTTTTCTATCAAGTAAAGAGCCTAATTTCAATAGTGAGCATATTTCTGTGCTAAGATTAGGAGTCCTTGAAGTTAATAGAAAATACCAGTGCTACTTAAAGACACCTAGATCATGCATTTGTTGCATAAGGCTTTGTGGTGGAAGTCTACTGTATTTAAGTTTACTGTCATAAAACTTGTCAAGCACATGGTCATTTCCCCCAAAACTTCAAGTGCTATAACTTTAACAAGTTTTACTTTCTAAGAATTCTAAAACATTTTCTACTTTCACCCATTTGTCAGCCTTTATTGCAACTTCATACAAGTGTTTTGTTATGGAGTTTAAATTAATGTATCACACGTGTGTCAAACTTACTGTATGAAGTAATGTGTATTAGGACTGATTATGCTGTGTCATATTTGAGGGCCCTGGGCTACTTTAGAAAGCCTAATGAACTTTAAGGCTAAAGATGCTCCGCAGGGAATGTGGTGGACTTTCCTTTCAGTTTTGCTGATTTGAAAATAATTCAAGATACAAGCAGACTCTTTTCTCAGATTTCATTTTGCTGTTTTGTAGTTCACAGAGTGAGCAGGTTGAGGGGCTTAAGAACAGAGAACAGGGGGAGGGGGAAGCTTGATAACATGGGACTATGTTCTCCAGATGAAATTAGTCTTACTATTAGACAAACTCCTTCACCAGGTGACAAAACAACAGGAATACATTGATTCTTCTTCCTTGGTTACAGGGAATGATAGTAAACTTGACCTTCAGAGGAACAGGGTCACAGAGAGGGCATTTTAAAAACATTCCTGGCTGCTTTCTGTGATTGAAATCCTCATGGAGACTGGATGAAAATAGCTGTGATCTGACTGAAAGTGACCTTGACATTTTTCTGGGATTGCCCTCAGAGGTTTGCTGAGGAAAAATGTAAGACTGCAGGAAGAATTTGACATTGTAAGTACTGGAGTTTGTAGGGTGTACAGCTAGGGAGCTCCAGGAAGAAAACAGTACTAAGGGAATTAAAAGAGATTATTTCTTCCCTGTCTCTTAACATAAGTGTATTTGATGTGTTTTGCGTAGGGAAATTAGGGGGGGTTGAGCAATATTTTACATGTATTATTTTCTGACTACATCTTAAGTTGCAGCATTAGTGGTTACTTTTAAGTGGTTGTTCACTAAGCCTCTGTAAAATGTGGTGCTCTGAAGTCTTCTATATGGCCTACTTCGTTTCTTTCCTCATCTCTTCAAGATGAAGTCTCATTTGAGACTCTTTCCCATCTTAAAGAAATTCAAGTGTATTTAATTTTTTTAAAATACATTTTAGAATTGCAGAAACATATCTTCATTGACTTGGAAGGACTAGTTCTTTACATGTAGAGCTTCTGCAACAGTTGCTTTAAACATGATACGGGTTTCTTGTGTCATTTTTCTTCTGAACAACAGATTAGAATAGTCAATGTTATGTTTAATCCTGTAAGTGAACCTAATATAATGCTAAACAGTATTATCTTCCTGATATGAGTACGTACAAGCCATTTTCTTTCAAAGTACTTTGATTAAATTTATTTGGGAGTCTAATTAAAGATAGCTTAATTTTTCCTACAGTATTTATATAAGCTGTCTGAAGTTAACCTTGCAAATCTCTGATAGAACTTTTTGAGTGTGTTGCATATTCTCAGACTACTATTCCTGTTTTTTTTGTTTTGGTTTCATGGCTGTTTGTTTTGGGCTTTTTTAATACTTTGATTTAACAAGTCAAGTTTGGTATGACAGACTGGATAGGACCATAATAAAGCATCACATATTTATCCATTCAGATCCCTTGTAGGTGTGTCACAATGCTGAAGGTAGAAATATTCCTGTCAAACAAAATGACAGAAGATTATTTTTCCTTAATTTTGTAAATTGTGTATTTCAAAAAATATGTTCCCTTTTTGCATTTGATTTATTTACCATGATTCTGCTGTCAACCAGTGGCATGTGTTTTCACTCTGGAAAATAAACTTGAGATATTTAGTAGCAGTCAGAAATGTAAAGCTGTTCTTATTCCATTGAGTATTAAGGACACAAGCATGAAAAGAAGGTAAAATTTTGCATTTCAGAGTCCTACACTATCCTGAATATGTATGCATGTTAATAAGATTATAAAAATAAATTGTATGTGCACACTGAAGCATTTATTGGTATTGGACAAATTAATTTTCGTTGTTATACCATATCTTCCCAGCCAAGAGCAGACTAAAATTTTGTCTGTTTTCAGTTTAATAAATACATGTTTTTGAATATTTGAACATGAAAATTACATATCAGCATATAACGGCAGCTGGCCTCAGACTTGCCCAACTTTATGGAGAACTCACCTAAGACAAGATAACTAGTCACGTGGTGAGGGTGAGTAATAACCCAAAGGAGACTGGAGTTGATCAGTAAAAATAAACCTTTATATGAGGATGTGGTCCATTCTATAAAAACTGAGAAAGTGTTTTAAAGCATAAAGCACTAGGTTTTATGTTGATGTAGTACCTGAAAACACTGTTGTATAGTGGGACCCCTTTGCAGCAGGTACTTTACAAACCCAGGAAGAAGAAATGGTTATTTAGTCCCAAAATGTTTGCAGAAGAATTTTGGTGCAGTTACCATATATATACTGGCATTTTTTTAAGGAGTTGCTATAAATCCTTCAACAACATGGAAAAATGCAGCTGCCTGCAATGCATTGTGGTGTAAGATGTGACAATATTTCAAAAGAAGGCTAAGGATTCTGTAATTGGGGGTGAAAGAACTGGAAAACAGTTTTAAAAGATCTTTTTGCTTTAATTTAGACCTTTAGAAGGGTGCATAGCTTAGATAATAATTTGGCATCAAGGTAGGGATCGTTATTCAAATGTGTCCTTTAAGTGTCTTGATTTGGGGAATCTTGGTTTTTTCCTCACCTAGGTATATTGTTTTCTGCTGCTGGATGCCTTGAATCATCCAATAATTACAAGATTCTATTATTTCTACAACTCTCCTGTATTTTTCCTCATTTACCACGCAACTTTGACTTGTATATTAAAGATAATTAGAGATTCTATGTTCAATTCAGGTTTACTTTTATAGTATATGGACTACTTATGGTACAGGCAACAGGAGAGTAGAAAGTGTGTCTTCATTAAAGTGCTGTGTATTTTAATGTCTTTGCTTCCCCAAAGAGACTGCAGTAAATTTTTCTTGGTATCAAAATTGGTTTTTCTTTCTTGGCATCACAAATTAACTTTTTTGTATATTAAACAGAAAAGCTTACAAAATTAAGATTATTTTTTTTTCCATGCAAGCTTAAATGATGACTAAATTGTCACTACTCTGTTGTCCAACTGTATAGATTTTGATAAACAAATAATTCCAAGATTGTTTAAAAGAGTATTTAATAAAAACTATCTTTGAACTTCCTGTTTTTGACCACGTGTCACTGCAGATCATAGAATCGTAGAATGGTTTAGGTTGCAAGAGACCTTGAAGATCATCTAGTTCTTTAAGCATCTGTTGCTGGCACTGGCATCAAACTGGTAGGAGTGGAATGGACTGAGGTTTCTCTCCCCAGACAGCTTTAGTTTAAAGCCCTTTTCACCAGCTTGGAAAGCCTATGACCAAAGATGCTTTTCCCCTTCTCTGTCAGATGGACCCCATCAGCCCCCAGTAGACCAGGTTTCTCAGTGATTCTCATGGTCTAAGTAGTAAGCTCCTGGCTGTGGCAGCAGTCCTGTAACCATTTGTTGAGTTGCCAGATTCGGCTGAGCCTTCCTTTGAACCCCTTCCCTTTGACTGGGAGGATTGGTAATAAACACTAATTTGATATTCTCAAATTACCATATAGAATACAATTGTTGTACTCAGTCATACAGTTGACACAGTCCTATAGATTCTGTGGGACAATGTAAATGTGACCTTTGGGGTTATTTATGAAAACCCAAATTATTGTTTGCAATCAAAATTTACAAGTATTGTAAATGATACCATTTACAATATATAATTATTTAAAATTATGAAACTATCAAATCGTAAAATCTGTTCTAAAATTTAAGTAAGATTTATTTTGCATTAGGCGGACTTATCTAAAAATCAAGGCTGTTAAGTCATTGACATTACAGAACATTTTCCCAAAGAACAAAGTTTTGGCCTATATGCACTGTTTTTAAATAAGTAGTTATGGGTTAAATTGAATGTTGAAGAAATCAGTAATGCCACATTCTGTTCATTTTTATAGAGTACATCACTGCAGTATTTTATTCCAATTGAAATGGAATGTCTGTATAGATTTCTATTGTATTGTAAGAATTTACAGTGTTTGTTACTCAGATATACTGCATGTGTAAAATTTGCTGTCAGCCGTCTTTTAAATATTATTAGGTTTCCATCCTTTTATATAATAACTTTCAATAAAGAATGTGACTGAAAAAGTATTCATGTTGTGCTGCTGACTGCGGACCGTAATGTCACCTCTGGAGCTGCTGCAGTCCAAAATACTAGTGTCTTGTGTGCACTAACTGTTTTTCAACTATTTTGCAACTTTTTTGAAAATACTGGTGAACATATGCAGTGTATGGGTTTAGAGCCAAATTATCTCCTTTGTTTTGAGTTTTCTCATGAGACTCAAAACATTGAGCCATGTCATCAACTAGTAACTTGTAAAATGCACCGAGAAAGCAGAGCTTTCATAATGAGTACAGCACAAATAAGCATATGAATTTTTCTTCTAAGTTACTGTATTATAAGTAGCAGAATGATTCGGCTTTTCCTCTATTGAAAACAAACAAAAAGAGATCTGGAACTAATCATATTCTAATTCTTCAAGAACTTCCAGGGTAATTTTGATAAACCTTGTTCTGATTTTGTTTGGTTAAGCCTAATTTTTTGTGTGGTCAGGTTCCAAATGAAGAATGGCAAAGATGCATGTAGCAACTGTGAAAAAAATACATATAGACATCTACATCTGCAGATACTTCTCTGTGTTAAAGACTGATAGAATAGCTTCAGCTCATGTTTATATCCGAACAACCCCACTCCCACCCCCGCAATAATACTAAATAAGGTACTTTGTATAAGTGTCTGTATATTCTAAACTTAATAAAAATGGGAGTATTGGATGGCTGTGGGGAGTGGCACAGAGGGGAAGGGGCATGATGGTGGTGGTTTGGTTTTGTGGTTTTGGTCATTGATCAGATTCATTCTGTTCCCCAGAAAAGCCAATATTGTGACAATTCATTGAAAACAAATCCAAGTTGGTTTAATGACTGTAATCTATCCAGTAAATTTAGATTCTATGCTATAGGGCCCTCTGATGTTTAATATATGTAAAATACTTCAGTACTGCAACAGTAAATTAAAATTCTTTGTTATTTACAGGTGCAGACTGTTCAGACTCCACTATCTGAATCTCCAGTGATGACCAGCCCTTCCCAACGTATCCAGATAATTTCCACAGACTCCTCTGTAGCTTCACCACAACGCATTCAGGTAAAAATCCATTGATTAAGTAACTTAACTATTACACCTTTTTTTGCTCCTCCTTCCACCTCCTCCCATGATTTGATACAAAATCATGCTAAAGTCTTTCATAGACTTTTTTAACTTTTGTCGGAATGGATTATTTTTAGTGCAAACTCAGATTCTCTTTCTTCTTCAGCATGTATTTGGTGATGACTAATTGGCTGTATATAATAATTATATTGATGATGTAGATAGTGAGGAATATTTGCAGAGGTTGAACTTAGCCTACATATACAAATCTCCTAAGCTCTAGCCATAGCAAATGGGCAGATATTGACAACAGAACACCTAACATCACCTCCAAGGGCATTCCTCTTTCTCTTTCTCTCTCTGCCTTATTTAGGAGCCAGTGGGAGACTAGCCAATGTAGGATAAAGTTAGCCTTTGGGAATGCTGCACAGTGGGTCGTTGTTACTGATAATATAAAGATACCAGAATGTATGCAGTGACAAATGATAGGAGATTTGTTGTTAATGTTACTGGAGTGTTTCAGTACTGCAATACTGAGCTTTTGCCTTCCTTGACGTTGTTCTGTGCCAGTGCGCTCCTACTCCCATGTAATTCTGCTAGAGGTGGTGCTGGAAAAGAGGATCTTGCACTCCAGGGCATTTGAAACAGTCCTGGCAAAGCATCATCCATCACAGGCTGGAGTTTTCCTGGGATGTGTCTTGATCAGGGTGGGTGGGTGCTGTCCCTCTGAACAGCCCTGAAAACACTTTTAAAATTATTTTGACGTTGTCATTATACTCACTATGCACGATAATTTTTTTTTCTGTGATGTTATTATCAAAGATTCAAATGGCAACAAGTATAATAACATACACTTTTTTTCTTACGAACCTAAATGTCATCTACTTATCCAACCTAATTTTTTTGTCTTAGGTCTTTATTATCATTGGTGCTTATATCTGATCCATGAAAAATTACAAAGAAGTCCATATGATTTTTCTTTATAGACAGCACCAAAGAGATGTTCTTTAGTTAACATTTAGCTATGTATTTTATTTAAGATGTTATTCCTTAAAGTTATCAACAAAAGGTGGAATAAGGCAGCCTTATTATTTCACATGCTGATTTTCAGGATTCTGTTACGAGGGAAGGTTTCTATTTTTGATACAGTTGTCTGGTAACATCTCTGTTTTGCATGGTAGAGTAACTATATCAATATGTATCAATATTCCATTGCAAGGTAGATGTTCTCACAACATGTATAACTGAAGCATAATGAATGTTCAACATTCATAAAGTAGGATCTTTTGTTCAATTCTGCAAAATAATCTACCTCCTTATATCACTGATACTTCTGAAAAAAACCTGTGTCTCCATGATGAAGAAGAATACCAGGATGAGAAAAGAGTATCCCTGCTTCCTCAAAACAAATACAGGCAAGATTGTAGTGGTGTCAGTCCAAATGCCAGATCAGATTTCACTGTGAATTGTCCCGTTAGTTAAGATCTGCATGAAAATATTACACAAAAAGGACATGACAACTAAATAAAAAGTCTAGGTAATCAAAATTAGGGAAATAAATACACAATAATTGTGACCCCTAATACAGCCAATAGGAATATTAGTGTGTATAAATTCACTTCATGATTTATTTTCAGTAGTAGTTTTAACTCTGACATTAAGCCAATTACATAAATGAATTATATAGAAATAACTTTAATAGTCAGGTGTATGCAAAATTAATAAAATCTCAAGAATGTACCACTGTGCTTTTTTTTGTCAGCTAGAGTAATTTTTAGTCATGTTTTTATAAATTATTTGGAGGTAGGAGTCAAATGTACGTTGTTTGCCAATAATAGTAAATATGGAGGAGCTGTGGACTCCCTGGAGGGCAGAGGTGCCTTACAGAGAGATCTGGGTAGACTAGAGAGCTGGGCAGTCACCAGCTGTGTGAAATTTAACAAGAACAAGTGCTAGATCCTGCACCTGGGACAGGGTAATCCTGGTTGTAGGAACAAACTGGGGGATGAGAGGCGGGAGAGCAGTCCAGTGGAAAGAGATCTGGGGTCTGGGTCGGTGGCAAGTTGGGTGTGTCAGCAGTGTGCCCTAGGGTGCTCAAGCACAGCATTGCCAGTCGGTCCAGAGAGGCGACTGCCCCGCTCTACACTGCACTGGTGCGGCTCCACCTCAAGTTCTGTGTGCAGTCTGGGCGCCTCAGTGTATGAAGGACATCAAACCATTAGAGTGCATCCAGAGAAAGGCGACCAAGATGGTGAAAGGCCTGAAGGGCAAGATGTAGAGGGGCAGCTGAGGTCACTTGGCTTGTTCAGCTTGGAGAAGAGAAGGCTGATGGGTCCTCATCGCAGTCTACAGCTTTCTCAAGGGGGCAGTGGAGGGGAGGTGCTGATCTCTGCTCTCTGGTGACCAGTGACAGGACAGGAGGAAACGGAATGAAGCTACATCAGGGGAAGTTCAGGTTGGACATTAAGAAAAGGTTCTTCACTGAGAGGGTGGCTGGTCCCTAGAACAGGCTCCTCAGGGAAGTGGTCACATCACCAAGCCTGACAGAATTCAAGGACCGTCTGGATGATGCTCTTAGTCATATGGTTTATTGTTAGGCAGTCCTATGAGGAGCACGGAGTTGGACTCGATGATCCTTACGGGTCCCATCCAACTCAAGATACTCTATAATTCTATGAAATTTCTGTGATGCTGTCTTACTAGGCATATATACCTGCCATTCATCAGCTGCAGTCCTTAACATTACATTTTGTTATTATTCTGTCTGGGATCCACTATATCTTAACTTAATTTGAACAGTTAAGTGTAATTACAAGATTTTCCCGTATCTCTTAATTATTAACAATATCAGACTGACACTTTTCACAGTTCTGTCTAGTGTTTTCTGTCTATGCAGTGGGTATGTATATAGATATATGTTTGGTTTGATTTTATTGTTTTGCATCTATGTAGAGAGCTGCAACAACTTTGCACCCATATAATAAATGTACAAATAGCAAAATAGTAAATAACAAGGACAGTTATCAGAGAGTGTCATATAACTCCAAGTCAGAATGAAATGAAAGGTTTTAAAATGTGGCTCATGAAATGCTTCAATGTGTTTTACAGATTGTGACAGATCAGCAAACAGGTCAAAAAATCCAAATAGTGACAGCAGTGGACTCAGCTGTGTCTCCAAAGCAACAGTTTATTTTAGCCAGTCCAGATGGAACTGGTGCAGGAAAGGTGATATTGGCAGCACCTGAGACATCCAATGCCAAACAGCTTATCTTTACCACCACGGACAACATTGTGCCAGGCAGAATTCAGGTAAATATAGTAATTGAGATAGACCATAGAAATTTTTTTCCAGTTTTTGATTTTTAGATTATTTAAGTCTATAATTGCTTTAAGACAAATTGCAAAAGTTTTCTAAAGAGTTAATGACAGGAATTAGACCATACTAATTGTAGGTTTTATTGTTCAGTTATAAATCCTCCTGTCTTAATGTTCCTTGTGCATTCCATTGCACTCAGCACCCATGTTGTGTGTTCTCATTAAAATTCCGAAGACATAAGCAAATGCTTAAGTTACGATGGTGCTTGTGAGGAGTGCCAGGATATCAGATAGTCTGTTCAAGATTCACAGATAGAGAGAGAAACAAGCTCTTTGGAGAAGAAGCCGTCCTCTGCCGTAGTTGTTTGTGGGTCTTGAGCATAATCCAGACCAACAGGAGTTTTCGAGGGGGGGGGGGGAAGCTCCTGGTCCCTATTGGTACTGTTACAATGGAAAATATTGTATGGGAAAAAGTATCATTCTTACATAAATATTTGAAAAATTGTATTAACAGTCTTTTAGAATTTATTTTATTATGATTAGTGGGTTATCTGATGTTACAGAGGGGTGGGGTTTTTTTTTAATTTTTCTATGTTCAGTGCAACGTTCAGAACAGAAGTTTTGGAATCCAAGGCTTTTGGAATTGAAACTCTTTCTATAGTGGACCTCAGCTTCAGGCTATCCCCTCTGAACTCTATACACCTAATAGCTAGAGAAGGGATAGACGGGAATAGCATCTGAAATACTGTGTATCTTTGGCTAAAATATAGCAGCTGTTTGCGAGTAATTGCAAGAAGGGAAGAATACTGTTGACTGCACAAGTGAAGAAACTTTGTTTGTACTGAACAAAGCTACAAGTTTTATTAGGACTTTGCTTTGCTATGACTGTTTTCAACTACTGACAGTAAAAAATCTCATTAACTTCCATTTTATCCTACTTAATTTCATTCCATGTGTCATACTTAATCTCAAATTCAGCTACCTCTTCTCATCTGATAGAGCAATCTTGTTCTTTAGGCCAAGCTCCTTACTTTCATGTCAGAAGAAAATATTGGCTAATTACTTTTTGTTATGGAATTTTGTTTTAGATAGTGACAGACTCTGCTTCAGTGGAACGTTTGCTGGGAAAAGCTGATGTTCAGCGGCCCCAGGTAGTAGAATATTGTGTAGTGTGTGGCGATAAAGCATCAGGTAAGGAAGCACAGAAAATAGTATTTTAAAAGTTTGATTGAAAGGATAAGTGGGATGAAGGGAGGAGGTTTTGCGTATTTTAACTGATTTTAGCCATGCTGATGGCAAAAGCCATTGAGTCTAAAATGGAAAAAGATATCATCATACTTTTTTCCTATACAGACAGAATAGTTAAACTCTGCATGCAAGAATATTGGTTTGTACTTTAGCTGGAGTGTATGATAAATTGGCATGTGTTGAAAGACAAAATAATGATTGAATAGCTCCTGGTAAATGAAGGAGACTATTTGAAGCATGTAGTACTGTTCCTCACAGGTATGGGCAACCTTGCAATAAACATGTCACCTAGAAAAGCCTACCTGCTCCATAAAAACACTTCTTGGTGCTTTCTAACAAACTTAAGACTTCCTGGTAGATATCACAGGAAAAGGCAAGTAGAGATCAAGTGAATCCTCAGTGTTTCAGATGCATGCAGTAACAAGGAGTCTATTTCTATATTATTTCTACAAGGTGAAATTTCTACGTTAGCCAAGAAAGGAGCCTGTGCTTTCATATTATGGAGAAGGCACCTTACTGTCTCTCTGTCTTGCTTGCTTTTATTTTTTGAAGTTATGTAATTTGAATTACAAAATTGATATGTGTAGGAATTTTAAATTAAGATTGCATTTCATTGTAAAATTACTTGTATTATGAAATTAGTAAATTCTTAGACTGTGTGCTCTTTTAATATATCCATAATCTGTAACAGCAGATAAAATTGCATCTGTACTTGTCCAGAATGGGAACTACCACTTCACAGGCCTCTTATTCAAAAATAGCCTTAGCCTTCCTCTCTTCTCTCCACTCTCCCACCAAAAAGCCCTGACAATATGTAAGCAAGAAACATCCTGTAAGACTTTAACAATGCTTTCATAGTCCAAGATGATGGTAAGAACACGAAATAAATTTAAAGAGTGACTTTCACAAATGTTTCACTTGCTTAAGATGAACATTTCTATGCTGAAATATAAGTAATTTCCATCTGATAACTATGTATGTTTCCTAGGTCGTCACTATGGTGCTGTCAGTTGTGAGGGATGCAAAGGTTTCTTTAAAAGGAGTGTGAGGAAGAATTTGACCTACAGTTGTCGTAGCAACCAGGACTGTATCATCAATAAACATCATCGGAATCGCTGCCAGTTTTGTAGGCTTAAGAAATGTCTAGAGATGGGCATGAAAATGGAATGTGAGTGTTAAGTCCCAATGTGATACTGTGCCTACCAAATAATTAATTATGTGGACTACCACTTTTTAGTGTGTTCTCTCCATTTTGGCAGCCAAAGCATCTACCATACCTTTCTTTCATCACTATTTTATGTCTGAGGTGCAGTAGTGATTTTTTTTGAACAAACTGAAATTTGTTTTGTAGTCTTTGAGGAGCCCAGTTAGTGCCTCACATAGAATGCATGTTACAAACACATTGTATGTTTATAATACAAAATACTTTAACATGGATGGATATAAATCAGAGTCTAGTGTTTCATGCTTTCCTTCTAGTTTATTTTTGCTGCTTTTTCACGCAGGGATAGTAGTTGATGTCCTTTTTTTCCTTTTAATTTTTTTCTATTAATTTGGTAATTTGTGAGCATTGTATTTTGAGGCATTATATAAACTATCATATTTTGAACAATGTACTGTACGCAGTGTTTCGTATAATTCCAGTGCTGGCATCCAAACATGTCTTTCAATGTATTTTGTTTCCAATTTATGACACCTCTGATTCTTCAGTCCAGTGCTTCGTGAAGCCTATTATCTGGTTGTTTTGTGATAAATTTAAGGAGAATGTAAGGTGAAGCAACAAATACTTCTCTTTTTCCACTCTGATCTAGGCAGGATGAGTTCCAACCACTGAGTTCAAGGGAGGCAGAACTTTAAGCTGTAAATAGGGAGATCTTGGATTTATTTGCACTCTGCAACACCAGACTTGTAATGATGCTGATGTACTTTGCACACACTGTGCTGAGCATAGGGCGAGATATTTGTAATAGGAGAAACTGCTGCATTTCCAGAAGCTAAACCTTTCTTACCTGAATATGATTAGCTATATGCTCACTTACTTTATTGGGCTTTGGGCCAGGTTTCTGATTAATACTTATGTATCCACCATGCCAGAAAACGGATTTACCTATTTGTAAGCCCCTAAATTTTGCTGACAGTAACAATACTAACAAAAATAAAATCAGGAACTAAATAACTCTTGCTGGTTATGAGGACAGAGACACACATATCCATGTATTTTACTGTTACATGCAAAAGGGCTATAGAGGAGAACTGAATTTTTTTTCTTTGCTTATTAATAATGTTAATCTTCTAGAGCAATAGCTACTGTATAATAAATTGGTACAATGAATAGCACATAAATACTGTCTTCATTTATATTATGTCTTACATTTGCGAAGTGTGAGAACTAATATTAGTACAACACTTCAAAAATTCTTTATATTATCTTTGTAGTCTTTTATTCATGTTATTATCCTCATTTTCAGGTGAAAAATCAATGCAGTTGAATGTTTTGCCAAGCTGTAGAGGAGTTTGTAAAGTTCAGTGACTTCGATTCCGGCTAACTTGTCGTAATCTGTTTAATAATAATGCCTTAATATTATAAAGATGCACTTTTCATTTCCTTTAAAATTACATTACTGTTTCTTACCATTTTTATTAAAAGAGCTACCACACTTATTTGGCAGATTGGAGACTGAGCTTATTTTATTCCACTTCTCAAGCAGAAATATTTTAAATTCTGAAAAGGTTAGTTAGTTTTTGAATACTGTTCCCTAACTGGGTGCAATGAATGGATGCAAGTGAATTGCATATCATGCAGAGACGTCTCCCAGGGAATTAACCGGCATCTCTCACATAACTTGCCTGTCTTGAGTTTTTCTGGGTTTACTCTGCATTTGTATTGTTTCAAATCATCTGGAGTATGACTGCATCTAACATTTAGGTGTAGCTTTATGTCTAAAAAAAATAAATAAACAATTTGAAAACACATTTTGCAGAATGTTCTATCTTATTAAATGCCAAGGAAGTAGCAAGCTTTGACTCCAGTTCAGCAAAACTTAAAGCAAACGATCAATCTGTAACTTTCTTAGTTTAAAATTTACATAATTATAGGTATTGTAAAATTGGAGCCTATGTCTGTTCAGTCGTCATATTAAATTTTCAGTTTTGCAGTAAGCTGATATACCATAATAACTATGCAAACTGAAATCCTATTGTGATAATTTTAGTTTCTCTTGGTATTTTTCAGCTGAATCATTTTCTTTCAAATTTGCATGCTTTCTGTCTTTATGTAGCGGTTCAAAGTGAAAGAAAGCCTTTTGACGTTCAGCGTGAAAAACCAACCAACTGTGCAGCTTCCACTGAAAAAATCTATATCAGAAAAGATCTGCGAAGCCCTCTAATAGCAACTCCAACATTTGTGGCAGATAAAGATGGGACACGGTGAGTACCTCAGTTTAACAGGTGGTCTTTACAGTTATTATTTGTGCATATTACTTTGCTGGCACACCTATACTCTTCCCCCGCCCCCTACCCCATTCTAAACAATTGGACAGAGATCTCTTTCAGAAATCGTCTGTTTCCATTAGCAAGACCAAACTAGACTCTTCTGCTTCTCATGGAAGTTTTTATGTCTGAATACAGCTGGGTGGTTTTCAGTTCAGAGCTGGCTCATGTCCAGCCGGGTCAAAGCACAGGCGAGTATGTGATACTCAAGCAAAAAGCAGTTAGGCTTACATTGTGATTCATTCAGGTTAGCACTTCTCTGAAATCAAATCTGCTAATGGCAGGCTATGTCTTCCTTCTCCTAAAGACAGTAGTAAAAGAGACTGCAGTGACCACTGATTCAGATTCCAAGAGACCAGTCTCAACAATAGCAAAACAACAGCAGCTTCCTTTACTATACAGAAGATGTTCTGAGATGGTTCCTGTGCTCTCAGCTGTCGCCATAGCCAGTGGGTGTGGAAATGTGTATCATAATAAATAGAGGCAAGATTTCTCTTATCCTGAATAGAATAAAAAGGAACTCTACATTAAATAACACATTGTAGAACTGTAGGTCCAGTTAGTTTATGAGTGGACAATAACCACCTAAAGATACTGGATCTCAATATTCAGGTTTTTATATATTTGTATGTTTCATTTTATGCACACACATATATATATTCTCTGTTGAACAAATGACACTGCAGTTAGGAAGACTGGGATGCAAATTTCTTGGAGAATTTTTTTCCAGTGTTCTTGTTTGCAAATCAGATTGTTCAAAAGTACTCCTTACAGACACATTTGCTAATTTGAGATTTCCTTGTGCCACAGATCCCTTACAGTCCTATAAACAATATTATAGTCATTGAGCACGACTGAAATGTAGGATTCAGATTTGCATAATGCATGATGATTTGCTGCCTGTGATAGTTTGCAATGTTGGGTGTTAGTCTCAGACCCCTTAAACTAGAAATTCCCCGTGGCCTGACCTGTCATTCGTGCATGTAAGTAACAAACTTACCCTTGCTGACTGGAAAGGCTTCCCACTGTCTCCCTAAATTAGACACAGCAAAGGGAAAGGATGTTTGGTCAAAAAGTAGCAGAAGTAAAGGCAGCAGAGATTTTATGCAGACCTTGATTACACAACTGTTCATGACTATATTTTGGAATGCAAAATACATTTTCTTAGCATAACTTCTTAATTCAGTGTTCTCCGTTGTTTAACTTGGAATGCACAGTTACACCTTCCTTCCAAGTCTGATCCATAACTCTGGAGCTATTAAGTGACTTCAGAGAGTGTGAGAAGACAACTTTCCTTAAGAAAGAATAAACCAGCATAAAAAGCAAATGAGGTGACAGCTGTCTGGGGAGTTGCCATTGCTTTTGCACAGGAAAGGAAAATATGTTCCAGTCTTTCTGCCTTTCAAACTACTTTTTGGAAAATTTCAGAAAGACTTAAGTCCTGATGAATAAACTCTGAGTTTCATTAAATTGTTAATTTACTTTTTTTATTTAAATTGTTAATTAATTGGTAATCCTTTTTATTCTGACATAGGCTGTTAGAAATTCTTCTGATTCATGTAAAATGCTGTTGACTGTAACATGCCTTATGCTTTTGAACAGGTCAGCAGGTCTTCTTGATCCAGGAATGCTTGTGAATATTCAGCAGCCTTTGATCAGGGATGATGGAACAGTCCTCCTAGCTGCTGACTCCAAGGTATTATTCTTCAGTTAAGTTCTGAACATATATATTTGTTCAGATTATTTTAGCTATGTACATAGACATTAATAATTCTTGCTCTTGAGAAGATAAGGCTGGGGTAAGTCTCAAGATCTGTACAAATGGAGGTAATAAGCTGATCAACAGCAACATGATTTCTTTTCATGGGCGTATTTCTGTAAAAGGTCAGCCACAGGTAGTTCCCTACATGATGTGTCAGCTGGGGCTAGGACTGATGATTACAGTAGGATTTAAAGATCATTGAGAGATCATTGTTCTTCCTGTAGGTGCTCAGGAGGAAGGAAAAGGTACATAAAGGAAAAAGAATAAGAAGATTAAAACAGGGGGAAATTTACATATGATACATCACCTATAATGTTGATCTACTGACATGGTTCTTCCTTTTTAGGCTGAAACAAGCCAGGGTGCTTTAGGAACACTAGCAAATGTTGTAACATCTCTTGCTAATCTCAGTGAGTCGCTAAATAATGGAGATACTTCTGAAGTTCAACAAGAAGAGCAATCTGCAAGTGAGATTACACGGTATGCTTTTATATTTGCATTTTATTTAGCAGTTAGTGTTCTGTACCGTCTATACTTACATTCATTTGTCAAAGTAATTTGGCATTGTGACACCAAGCACAGTAAAGATTGCTCCCTACTTTCAAACACAAAACCAATTCTTTAGAAATTCAGGTTTGGCTGTTGTCCTCTTGTGAAGAACTGTGTCCTGTGTTATAAATGTAGTGTTCTGCAGCTAGACCAGATTTCATACTGAGGAAAATGATAAATGACTAGTTGGTGACCTTGAGAGACTCTGAGAAATAGCAACACTTCGGTACTGTTTTATATGATAGGCTTGTTACCTGGAAGCTTCTCCTCCACAATGCTCATGCCCTTAGCCCTGCTCTGTATTACTGCAGATCTCTTTTTTGAGATTCTGCTGCCATAATACCTGCTGGGAATGTAGGGGAAATGTAGTTAAACTAAGATTAATAATTTATTTTTTGAAAGTTTAAAAAGAGTTTGAAGTCTTTATTGTCTTTATTAATGAGAAAAATGGGGAAAAGTAACATGGAGTCTTAAAATTTCCAGCAGAGCTTGAGATTTTTATGGTTGGAGTTTTTGTGGTTGTTTTTGTTTGGGGTTTTGTTGGGGGGTGTTGGGTGTTGAAGGACAACATAAATTGGCAGTATAGTGAGGTAAGAAAAATACTTGGTCTCAAACCTGTCCATTGTTTCTCAAGCAGAAGATTTTTAAGAGGAGCTTAACTTCAGGCTTTTTAGTCTTTTTTTATTTAAAATCTTTGAGTGAACTGATACTTAAAAATACTTGACACCGCAAGGTTGACCTAAGTCAAAGTTGCACTCTTTCTTTAAAGCAGAAAAAAATATCCAAAAAACCCTCCTCAGAACTTGACAAAAATACTGGCAAAACAGCACTATACCATAATACTGTCCACTGGTATGACATTGGAGCACAAAAATCTTCTTTAAATCTAAGATCTGTTATTAGCCCAGCTGGTGTATAAAGGAGTCAAGGGACCAGTCTCTCTTACGTTACTGTCAGACAGTTTCTAAGGCTCTGTATGTCCTGTGAGATCAGGAATATCTGGCCATATTGTATCTTACAGACATATTGTCTAGAAGGGAACCACACTATTCTCCGCTATTCCCAGAAATTGTATATCAAGGACTGGGACTGCAGGGTGTTGTCCAGAGTGCATCTGGTCTATAATCCTCACAGAGATCTGTTAAACACTGCAAGATGAGGAGGGTATAGTGAATGGTGAAGTGCAAGAAACACCTTTACTAGTACAAATACTAACATAAACCTATTAGAGCAGGATTTACAGTAGTAAAATGTTTCTGCCTTACAGGGGACATCTTTTATCAGCAATGCACAGGTGGGTCTATTCCTTTTATCGATGTCCAAATAGTACAGAGGGGCTAGGTTGTAATGAAAAGTCTGGCCTTGTGTTTTAGCATAAACAGTTCCTGTATATGTTACCTCTAAGTGAAAATGCTTTATAGCATTTAATTTGACCGCTGTGATTTTTTTTAAGGTGTAAGGAAGCACTCTTTTGCTGTTCATTACTACTATTTTTTTTTTTTTTCAGGGCATTTGATACTTTGGCTAAAGCACTTAATACCACAGATGGTACAACAGCTCATAACTTGGCAGATGGGATGGATCCTACAGGAGGAGGGAATATTCATGTAATCAGTAGAGATCAGTCAACACCAATTATTGAGGTGGAAGGACCCCTACTTACAGATACACATGTCACATTTAAGGTATGTGCTTTGTGCTTCTTTAAATGTCTTACTAAGCAAACTAACACTTAAGACATAACCCAAGATAAGTTTACTGTGTTTTCTTTATTCTTGTATTTAGTTTTGGCAGTATAATCCAGGACAACATCTGCTGTTACAAAGCTTCTAATACAGCATGCAAGAGTGAAAATTGTATCTAAATAGTGTAGGTGTTATTTCATAAGACCTTTCCATAGAGAGAAGAATGCTTTAAAATTTGCTTCACTTTCCAGTGTTGTTGATAATCACTTTCCATATCTTCTATATAGTATGATGCCTTGCTTAGTTAATTTGTAATTCTAGATAGCATAAAGCTTCCATCTAAAAGGCTCCCTCATATAGAGGTTACAGTGCTTTCTTAGATGCTTATCGTTAGACCACTGAAATAGGTCTTGCGTTTTAGAGGTGCTTCAGCTTCAATGGAATACAAACACACAGACGCTGATAAACTCTGTGAGAAACACTAAGGGTGTTCATCTTGCTGTAATCAAATTGCACTGTTTCAAGAAATACAAAGATCATTACTGAAATAAGTAATACTTAATGTAGTCAAACTCTACTAGCTTATTCCTATTAATGGTGTTTTGTGATTGTAGATTCCTATTACATGACTTTGCCATGTAATAGATATTTAGATATTAGGGTTTTAGATTTTATTTTTATTCTTTTTTAAAAAAGTTTTAAAAGATCTTTTATAGCACTGTGATGCTAGCCAACACTCCATAGAACAATGAAATTTATAGAACTATTAAATGAATATTAAAACATTTTAAAGGGAAACATTTGAGCTGTCTCCGGCATGATTTCTTGTCTCCTATTCCCATTTTGCATTCCTTGCTAGTATTAATGAGTTATTCAGTATAGTTTTTCTTTGACAATTTCTTGTCACACAGTTGCTTATGACAGAATGTTTGAATGTTTTTGCTGATTATTTCATTGATAATAACATTTGGTTTATGTCTGAACTGTATATATTGTACTGTACTTCTGGTTTTTGCAGCTGACGATGCCCAGTCCCATGCCAGAGTACCTTAATGTACACTACATCTGTGAGTCTGCATCACGACTACTTTTCCTCTCTATGCACTGGGCTAGGTCCATACCTGCATTTCAAGCTCTTGGGTAAATGGACATACTCTGTTGAATGGTTTGCTTTCTAATGGATTTAAGCACTGATCTGAACACTTTTCAGCTATTTTGAATTTTTAAATGATGGTATTGTTTAATTTTAAATGAATTCTTTACAATGTGTGAAGAGTATGCAATATTCTCTCCTTTTTGAAGAATACAATAGAAGACTGCAGAGGAGATTACTATATCAGATATTACTGCAGTGACAGAAACTAAAGCCACATCAAAAGCAAGCATTTTAACGTGTAGAAATATATCTTGGTAAAGAATTAGTGAGCATCATTTTACAGTTAACCTGAAATAGTTCCCTGTAGTCAGCCTATTGCTGCTTTTTGCTTTTTGAAATATTTGTAATATGCTAATATATGCCTTTTTAGTAAAGTGCTTTGCAAAACAGTAATCCTTATTATGAATTGTTATAATTAACATAATTATAGGTTATATTAACATAGGGTAATACCAACCTGATATGAAAACTACCTACAGTTCTGTGATTTTTCTGTTGTTTATAGGCAGGACTGTAATACAAGCCTTGTGCGTGCTTGCTGGAATGAGCTGTTTACCTTAGGCCTGGCACAGTGCGCACAGGTGATGAGTCTGTCTACTATCCTGGCAGCTATTGTCAACCATCTCCAGAACAGCATACAGGAAGGTATGTGTTCAGTGTGTGATTCTTACACATGTTCAGTCCTGTCAACACCACAGGAACGCTTATATAACATTTCTCGCTAGGTGTTTCCTATTGAGTGGGAGAATTGTTCCCCGGGATCCAGTGGGAGAAGCCTCCTCTTGCATAATTACCTTTCCTCTGGTGATCTGTAACTTTTGTTGCACTCACAGAGATCTCTGTGGGACAGAAGTGCCCATGGAAGAAATGGGGATAAGGCTGGGGGATGTATTCTCCTGTCTTCTACATCTGACAGGCAGTATAGAGAAGGACGAGTACATCCTGAAGTCGGGTATGCTCACAGAGCTTTCCTCCCATCCAGATGTCATTTTTTTTTCCCTCTTAGAATGTCTTCTTCCAAACCACACCAGACTTTTTTCCTTCCAGAATTTTCCTTCTCCTCTTTGCAGCATAAAACTATAGCATTTGCCAACTCACAACAAGAATATTCTTGCAAGTATAATGGTCTTGGATATTGCTATAATGTAGTAATGATTAATGTATTTTGCAGTACCATTTGAAGCATTAAATAACCTACTTGCTTGACACTCTTAAGAAGTTTTATGTAATTATTATTTTTTTTTAATTCATTATTGGCATGTTGATGGTTATATCTAGAATGGATGGTAATCTGTTAGGGATGGGTTGGTTTTATTTTTTTTCCATTCTTTAAAGATGCTCCCCATCAATATGATTGATTAGTGTGAAAATAGCATTCCATTTTTAATAGGAGGAAAAATCAATACTAGCAGCTTTAAACTCTGCAAACACAGCATATCACATGAAAGCTCGCTGAAATTTAAATGTGAGTTAAAAGTAGTTACACAATACTATTTGGTGCCAATTTGTTTTACTTTTGTGGTGCCATTAATTGTGCACGCAGCAAAAATTGGAAAATAGGCTTTTATTGAGGAGAGTAATAGTTGACTGGAATTATAAAATGTACAAAAGTAGATAATCTGAGAAGAAGTGTTTAATAGCCTTAAGTCCTAGTAAAGTAAATTTGCTTTAATCTGCTTTATTAGCTTCATTATAATAAAATAAATCAGACAGAAATTGATTCTTAAATGGATAGCATGCTTTCATACTGAATACAGGGTGGGGGGTGAGATTTTTTGTTGTAAATTAAGAGAGCCTGGACAGCCCTCAAAATACAACATACTGATGCTCCTTTTCTACAGAGAGAGGTGAGAGTTTAAAAGACTAATATGGAAACATGCACATTGTATGTTCTGCAGAGTTAGGCTTTTAATTATATCTCTGTCAGAATAAATAGGTCTATGTCTTTCACCTACACCCCAGGCAATGAGGTTTTGGAGGAGTAAGTGGTGGGGCTGTTACAGCCTTAAGCTGGCTCTACTTCTGTTTCCATGTCTCAAAAAAGAAAAAGATAAATTTTTTTGTTCAGCAACCTGTACTTCCAGTCATACCATGTTACCTGAGAGTGGCCAAGAAAAGAGGATGATTTGTTTTATTATGATTTGTTTATTATTTATTTATCTATTCTCTAAAGTTATCATACTATATTGTGTATTATAACTTTAAAATTCAAAACAGAGTGAAGAAATTTCAGAACTTTTATCTAGGAAGCATATTAGTGATGAGGCTATCTGGAAACTCTGGAATTCCAGTTCACTTTTCCTGAGTATTTCTGCACCATTGCTTCCCACTTAATACAGAAATAAAAACATTACATCATGTCTATCTTGAGCCATCTTGAGTAACTAAAAACTCGTATCATAATTCATCTATTTTGGAAATGTAGATTATGCTTTCATTCTTATTTCAAGACATCGTGCAAAAAATGTTTCTTCTGTTCAGTCTTTATTGTGGTTTCAGAAAATACGTAAATTAGTTACAAATTACATCAAAGATTTCATGTAAGGCACACAAGTCTAAGCAATCATATGTACTATTGACTGGACAGGCAAAGTTAGAATATTCGAGTTATTATGATATGAAATTTTAGCATTAGAGATCTTGACTGGAATAAAATTATTCTGATGTGTTTCTCAAGAAAAGGATTTATCCCTTGTGAACTGACTTATCTCTGAAGTTTGATAATAGTAACTATTAATTATATATTTATATATATTATTATATATATTTTATATATAAAATATAATATAATATAAATAAATAATATAAAATTCGTCTTAATGTGATCTCTACGGTTTTCATTCTTTGACTAGTCTGCAGATATGCCATCGGAGAGAAGGTGGTATTTACCAAAACAGAAATCTCTCTCTCCCTAGCTGAGCCGCTAATACCACTCAGTTGTAACTTATCCACAAATAATATATATGTTTGTTTTTTTTTTAAATCAACATCTTAAGAAAGAATATTAAGCCAACATAACATGATGTTTCAAACACTGGAAGAATCTGTGTACATGTATTTGAGTGAATTTACCCCATCAGAAGGAAAGAAGACTTCACCACCGTAAATGAAAAATTAACTTCTAAAAGTACAGATAGAGGGAAAAGTAGCACTGTTGTTCCTGCTCTTGCATTCACTTCCGGAAAAACTACCTCATTACTGTTTGAATTTAAAATTAAGATTACATGATAGCATTTGTTTTGTGCTTTTGTTCATTTCCAGAATCACTCTAGCCATTTGTAGAATAATTCATCATAATTTGAGAGTCTCTGCTCAGAACAGTACATCACTGGAACTGGATTGGTGTTGCAGATTATGCTGTACTGGCAAAATTATGCAAAAGTGTTAACATTCTGTTTGCTAGCCCTATGTCTGACTCAGCTTTATAAATCTTCACTTCCGTAATTGTTTAGTCCATCCTTATGTTAAGTGGTTTTAAGATCGCAGATGACACAAAAGACTTTAAAATGTCACTTCATTTCTTTTATAAAAGGATATTGGTTAATATATCAGATGTACTTGCTCACATGAAATAGCAATCAGTATCTTTTTGTAGATAAACTTTCTGGAGACAGAATAAAGCAAGTCATGGAACACATCTGGAAACTTCAGGAGTTCTGTAACAGCATGGCCAAGCTTGATATTGATGGATATGAATATGCATACCTTAAAGCTATAGTCCTCTTTAGCCCTGGTAAGGAATTTAGTAACCACATCTTTTCAAATAATAAGCATTCATATGTTAATGTTTTAACAGGTGTTTTTTTATGAGACTAATGTCTTGAGTTGAGACTGATCTGTTAAGCTGCAGATAAAATGATTGTTCCACCATAATTTATCACAAAAAATACACACTTTAAAAATAACTTCAGAGCAACATATCCATGTTATTTACAGTTCCAATATATCAGGTATTTCCTGTACACCCACCTTAGAAGACTAGACTCTCAATTATCTTCAGCTGAGAATCCATGAGTAGTAAGTTATCTGGGATGTGTATTCACAATATTAGTGAAGTAAATGGCAGGAAGGATTAGAGGAAATACATTCTCACAGTGACAGAAAGAAATTGTCTTCAATTTCAGTATTTCTAATACACTCATAGGAGGGATTGCTGAAATATGAGCAGAAATACAACAGTATTTCATATGGAACTTCCACAAAATCTCCAAAACTAAATGTAAACCAGGCTGTCTTCCATTTGTTACCAAAAAAATAACAGCAGACAACTAATACATGATTAACAGTGTTTATGAGATATGAGGATTTACTCAAAGGAGACACTTGAGATTTTCTGGAATGATAAGGTAAGCACATTAAAGAAATGGGAAGTGATAGTGTCTTCAGCAAAGGTGGAGAAATGTTCCTAGGACACACAAAGGTTAATTTATAACTGCTGACAGGCTGACTGAAAGGGAAAGTCTTGCTCAGAGATGTAAATTATTTACTTTAATTCAAAGGTGTTTACTACTATGAATTTAACAAAATACAAAGAAAAGGAGTATCTTGTTTTATCAGGGTGTTTTGGGTGGTTATTTTTTTGCATTGTTACTGTTTTTCTCTTTGTAATAAAACTTACTTTTTTTAGAATATATTAGTATCCAGAAATTCACTTTTGAAATTTTTTGCAGACTGCAGCATTTGGGTTAAGTTTATTAGGGTCTTTATTCAAGTTGGAAGAACAAGAAACTCTCCAAACTGAAGCTAGTGCTGTCCCATTTCAAGGGAAAAGCCCTTTGAACACAACACCAAAGATATTTGGGCATAGTCAGATGTGTTATTTTCTAAGTTTTTCTGATCATGTGACTTTCTTTAAGGAGCTGACCCAGCTGGAATTAAAACGTGAGACAGACTTGGGAAGGTCAAGAAATTGATTTGTCAAGAAAACAACTGTAGATACTGCTCAGTCAGCATAGTTAGTCAAAATCACAGAGGCAAACACATCTAAAAAAGCAAGGTAGCAAGGTTAGAAACATAAACTAAGAGTGTCATTGCCTGGGACATACCTGCAGGCTTAATCTTTTTCCACTTCCTTGTGGATACATACAGCTATATAGAGAAAACTGAGCAAGCTAATTCTGAAGCCAGAAGCAAATGTCCAGTTGAATGGTTTCCTTTATACAGCTAACATGTTGAACATCACAATACAAGAGAATGAAATTATATGTGAGAATCTGGTAACTACATATATTTCACAAGGTATAGGGAAACAGCTGACATACAGAAATGTTTTGTTTCTTTAGATCACCCTGGTCTGACCAGTTCAACCCAAATAGAAAAATTCCAGGAGAAGGCACAGATGGAATTGCAGGACTATGTACAAAAAACCTATCCAGAAGATACTTATAGGTATTTATTGTCTATAGTACCCAAAGTAATGTTGTGGGCTGTAACTGGCAAAAGTACAAAAATAGCATCATTGATGTAAAAATTTCCTTTCTGACATCTGTTCTTTTTTGACATCTTGTCTTGTTGATGAGAAAGAAACAGAACCTTGTTCATAAAAGCAAGCAGGTTTGTTTAAAGATAGGTAGAAGCAAGAATACCTGTATAGCTTCTTCCATGTAAATCAAACTTGAGGGAATTCTGGGGGTTTTTTTGTGGGGGTGGGGAGTCTCATTGCCATGTTTAGAAAAGTCAACAGACTTACTTTATTAGAAGTCTCAAGAATAACTAACTTCTTTAAGTCAAACTGCCTCCTTTTTCAAATTAGTTGTCAAAGAGGCTTTGAGATAATAAAAGGTGATTATCATCCTTTAAATATTTGTCAAGTTATATATGCAGAAAAGTATTAAAACTGTCAGTATATAGACCTTGGAGAAGTGACGATTACATGTGGGGAACAGTAACAAACTCTTAAGCTTCTATTTACAAGAAATTCCATGACCTACTTATTTTCTCCTTTGGTTTTTTTTTTTTAACATTTCGAAGGACTTCTCTTTGAAAGTATCCAGCTTGGTTTTTCACCTCTCAACTGTTTCTGTTTCTTACTGGCTAGAAATAATTACCCTATCTTCTAACAGTCTCCATCAAAACTTTAATTTAAACTCCATCAACATAATGATTCTCTGCACTGCAAGGGAAATTCTAATTTTTGTCTAGCAATATACCCTAGAACACATTCTCTTTTACTGTGAGAGGTATCCCCATGTAAAGAAGCATGCAATCCCATACGTTTAAGTCAGGTCTCAGTAGTGTAGCTTTAAAAAACAAAACAAAACAAAAGTCTGTAAGAGAGCTCTTTTCCCATCTCAGAAACCTGTTTCTGCATGCATCTTGCAGTTAACATTGTGTGGGGCAACCGAAAGGGCATCAGGATTCCTAGTTAGGTGTGGTGAAGATGGGATTATCTACTTCAGAAATATCCTCAAATCCCACATTCTTATTCAGTGTACAGTTCAGTTATTCTAGTTAGATGGACGAGAGCTGGATATCTGCTATAAAAAGAAATACAGAATTTGTTCTGTATACTTATTAGTGGCTCAAGGAAGAAAATCAGAGAGTTACATTTCCCAAACAGTGTGCTGTAATGTAATTGATATTGTCTGTATCAATAAGTTTAGAGTACAAATCTGATTATTTTTTAACAACTGAATGCTGGCTGGCACAAATTCAGATAGAAGCACAGGTGTTGTAATTTTCACAAAACCAGCAGCATATTTTGAATCTTTTTGCAATTTTCCCCTGAAGTTTTCAACATGTGGTATATTAGCAGGATGGACCTTATACGTGTTCTCCATAGATAGTAAAGCATTTTCCAGAAGCCTGTGTTCAGTGCTGCCTGAGGTATGCTATTACGTGGCTCTGGTTCAGAAAATTTGTTTATCTAGCCATTTTTGATATACATCTGCCATATAAACACGGCTGATACACTTTCATCACTGTACTAAATTCCAAATGCATTAAAAGTCTAGAAATTCAATACGATCATTTTAGTTTACTGGATGTCTGATAACACCCTGGTATGTAAAAAACCCACAGCATTTGGCAAAAAGTATGACTAAGCACATCCCTCCACCTTTTCTCTTCAGAAGCAGATTCTCTTGTTTCCTCCTATATGCATCCAGTCCCTTTTTTGCTATCTGATTTGTCATTAAGTTGCTAGGCAACTGAGGACTATGCTGTTTATTGTTTAAATTTTAATTAAGCATTTTACTCTTAAAATTGTGCAAATGTTCTCACTAGTCAGTATGACTATTATTAGCCTCAGCACTGTCCTGAACTATGAAGTGCTTCCAGAGTTGGGAATTTCAGAAGTAGACCTGGAGAACTGTGTGTTTTTACATACCCGTTGTATCCAGAAAGGGCATTAATATGTCCTTTTCATTGGAAAACCACAAAGAAAGATGGGGGGCTTTTTATTTCACTTGCAGGATAGAAAAGCAACCATTCTTTTTGTGGTAGCTCAGTTAGCTTTAATTGCCTCTTTACTCCCATTCATGAGTTATGGTAATAATAAAAGCAGATCCAGCTCTTTAGCCACAAAGTACTTTAAACTGGTATTATATGTATTAATAATCCACTGAACTTCTTTTTCAGGCTAGCCCGGATTCTAGTTCGCCTGCCAGCACTTAGGCTGATGAGCTCTAGCATTACCGAGGAACTATTTTTTACTGGTCTCATTGGAAATGTTCCCATTGACAGCATAATCCCCTACATTCTCAAAATGGAAACAGCAGAATATAATGGCCAAATAACTGGCACGTCTGTGTAGTGGGAACACCACAATTTGATGGATTGAAGTAATTTTCGTAAAAAACATACAATTACAAAGTTAATAGCATTTTGGTATGTTCAAATGTTTCCAACTTATTACCAGTTTCCTATCAGATTTCGCCTTGTCTGTTTGCTGACATTGACAAAAATTTAAGCAGCTATTCAAAGACCTGCTATTGGACCTTTTCTGCCACAAGGAATATTTTTGATGCCTTTCATTTAAAAGGCTATAGATTACTGAACATACTTTTCACATGCTTTGTATTTAGAAATTATCAGTGGTTAAAAATAGAATTTTATAATATCAGAGATTAGTAATAAAATTACTTTAAAAGTAAAAAAGAACAGTATGTATATATTTAAAAATATCCTTGGAATTAATACCTAATAAATGCCAGGGTATAATACTAGCACTTTGTAAGCACTTCTTGTCAAAGCGATGATGTCATCAACATCCTGCTTATGAGTATGGAAGATGAAAAAAATTGCATATGTCCTTAGTCAAAATGCTAATGATTTCTGTGAAAATGTAGAATGCTACAGGAGACAATCATTTCTTCTACAAAGTCACTTGCTTTTTTGCTAAGAAATATTAATGTGGATTCTTAAATCAGATACCCACATCATATGAAACTATAATCTGTTAATTAGTGCAGTTGTAATTCACAGTATGATGCAGTCATAGTGACTATGATGTGCTATAGTAATTACCCAAACTAGGAGAAAAAAAATTTATTTCTTTCCACAGTAGCGATGAAATATTCAGGTTCCTTAAAGTTTCTATTCAGACCTACACAGCCATGACAAATGTTATTCTAAGAGGAAGCCTTTTGATTGTGGGGGAAATCAGTCATTAACTGGAAAGAACAGTCACTTTCAAGTACAGCTGTGTGATGCTCTTTGAGTATGCTCTTTGTTATTTCCAAATTTACTTCTTCTCTCTGTACTCCTGAACACCCTCATCATCCAGACAAAGGTACAATTTAAAATCTTAGATGTGTAGAACCTGGCTGTCAGCAAGAGTATATTAAAAGCTCTCTTCCTTTGTTTCTTCCCCGCCTCCCTCCCCTCCCCTGACGGAGCACTCCCAGTTTTGCAGAGCTTTCAACCTTCCTGTGACTCAGTTTGAAACTGAAACACAGTCAGGATTGACATTCGGTCATGTACAGTGGAAGATAATGTCCAATGTACCATGGAGTTGTAAAATTAACTACTTTGTAATTGTCTACAGTGATGAGCCATCAATATGTTTCCTAGTGTTGGCCATTAGCTGCTAGCATTGCTTCATTTTAGTATAATTTATTATTGTTATTGACATTAAATATTTTAAACAATCGAAGCTTAAAGAAAAGTCATGGCAATTAATACTGTCATCTGATCCTGGCTCATTAGACACATCAATTATTGTAATTATTTGTATGGTAGGTAGAGGCATTTTCTACTTGTGTATTTATATGTAACAAAAATCTAATGATAAGTTAAGCACTTTTGGTTTTCTTTTGTTATTGACACTTAATTAGAAACACCAGCCAGGTTGGTGTTTGTGTCTTTTAAGGGTCTGAATTGTAGCCAAAAGATGAGGCTTCTGATGTAATGAAAAGTCCTTACCTGGTATACTTCATTCTCATTAGAAGGCTCACGTTTGTAGCACTCATTGTGATATGGAAGGCTATTTAATTTTAGCTTCTGGATGCATTACAGTCTTCTACAGTTACCATTGTTACAGCATTCAGAATCTTCTTTTCTCCAAAGGGTGTTACAAAAAGTCCAATATACATGCAGAGATTTGTAATATTGCACTTTTGTTTCTCTCAGCTTTTACTGTAACAAATGAAATTGTCATATTTTTAATG
This sequence comes from Falco cherrug, assembly GCF_023634085.1. Lineage (NCBI taxonomy): Eukaryota > Metazoa > Chordata > Aves > Falconiformes > Falconidae > Falco > Falco cherrug. The sequence continues at coordinate 24,463,619 of NC_073700.1, read as the reverse complement.
TGATGGAAGGTCCACACTCAGAATGTTAAGTCAACTGGAATGCAGAATTTTGTACTAGCTGTTTTATTGCAGTGTAACTTCTTGTGTGATTGTGTCCACGCTCCTGATGCAAAGTCCCTGTTTTAAAGTTACACAACTTAAAAGTTAATTGTGATATTAATGTCAGAAGAAGTAGCTACCTTGGAAAGAACTGTGGCTGGTTTTGATAAAATTTAAAATTTTATCGCATTATGTTATTGTTGTTCTAAAGTATTATGCATAGAACTATTGTGATATTTTCATTGCAAAAAAGATTATGCAGGTTAATTTGCTTTCAGTATTCTGTAAAAATCATTTAAGCAGGTAAGTAAGCATTGTTAATTACAAATTAAATACTCCTTAGCACAAAACCTAGCCACTGGAATCTTTTTTCCCCAAATGCGAATGTACACCAGCTGGCTTTTTCATTACAAACATAATTTAAACTTCCAATTTTTCAAGTAACCAAGGGCCCCATTTTTGTGCAAAAATTTGTTTTTCTAACTTTTCTTACTTGTGCTGTGAGCATAACAGTTCAGGAAACAAAATAAAGCCACTACAGTTTTTTGGGAACAGAGGGATCGCATGAAGCAAAATGTATGCATTGCATTACTTTTGTCAATTAAAATGGTAAATATCATGCAGCTCTGTTTACAAATAAACTACACTCCCCACAAATGCAAGACCACATAATGATATCCTTCATCCATCTCTAGCAGTCACATACTCTGCCAATAGTTTCCAGGACTTTAGGGACAAACTATTAATTTGTGTTAATGAAGTAACAACAATGCAATCCATATCTAGGGTTGGTTTATTGTGCATGCATTTAATAGGTGAAATGTTCCATACTGAAGATTCTGATATTACCACCTAAAAGCTGTAAAGTCTCTCTTTATATAGCATCATCAGCATGATTTGCTGGCTTGCATTTGTCAGAACCAAGATAATTTAGTCCTTATGCCATTAACAAAAAGTACTTTCTCTAACTGTACACTGTTAGGATTCCACTTATGACTAATAGTTTGGACTGTAGAAATGTGGAGAGCATATGGTATATCCTAGAGCTTAAGAATTACTCAGAATCTAAATTTTTTTGCATATTGGAATATTAGCTATAAATAATTAGATAGATGTGATGAATAACCTAATCTTTCTCACTCAAGAGAAGTTATTTTTGATATTAATATCAAAACAACACAAGCTGTTTTGTAACAGCTGCTCAAGGGCTGTTACAAAAATGAGCCAGATTTGGCATATGATGGAGAGACACTGAAAGGAATCACTTAAAACACTGCTACATAAAAATATAAACCCTGTTCTCCACCGCAGTAGGGCTTCTTTGTGCTAAATTCCAAGTGTAATCACAGACTGGTTGAGGTTGGAAGGGACCTCTGAACATCTGGTCCAACTCCATGTTTTGAAACTATCTCTGCAGAAAATACTGCAGTGCTGATGTAGTTCTTTTCATTTCCGAGGTTTGTTTCATCGCCTCTGCCAGTAACTGGAAGATGGTAACAGGCTAATCTTACTAGCTTTACTTTTAAATTAATTTAATTTTGTTTCTTCTTTGCAAGTGCAAACTTTTGCTTATGAATATGGGGCGGGAGAGTTTTTTATTATGGTAACAATTATTGAAAAACTGTTTCTTAAGTATGGAAATAGTTTTTGTTTTCATAAAGGCCAAATTTCAATGCCAAACTTCTGTTTACAGAACTAGGAATCAAGGGGTCACTGAAAGTGATTCTAAGAAAAGTGTCATCTCACTGATCCTCTACTTGGTGCCTAAAATCCACTCTCCAAGATTTTCGAGTCCTGTTTCTGCTGCTCTTGAAATGAAATTATTTAACTCAGTAGAAATACAGTGATAAACTATCTGATTATATCTATGTGCACTTGAGCATATGTGTATATTGGTAATAATTCATTCAGACAAATGTTAGAATTCTATGCTGACTGAAACTGTGGCATGCAGGGGGTGGTCATGAAGCAGAGTAATGTTCCTTCTCAATGTGCTTCATTGGTTTTCTAACTTTTGAGAAGGAACTGGATTTGAATCTTGCAGATAAAAAGAACAGCGGTCAACAATTGTGTAGGAGCATTTTGGGTTAACTTTGTAATAATGATTTTTATTGCATTTGTGGCAAGGGAAAGAAGGACTACTACTTCACTTCCATTGATTTCCTTACACTGAACTAAAGAGATGCTGAACTGAGACCGTGTGCAAAAGTAATCTTTCTCTGCCTATTTACATGGTTTGTAAATCAGATACAATGCTTTTGGTGCCAGGTGGAGTTACTCTGGCATGGACCTGGTAGAAGAGGAAAAAATAAATCTCCAAGGAGAGATCCTTCAAAGAGATCATACAAGCCTTTATTTTAGATGCCCAAAAATGTTAGTTGTTAAGGAAGCTTAGTTTTCAGAGCACTCTGGGGCAAGAAACTATTGTTGGTCACCACTGATTACTTGGTATCTTTTGCCAAGTCTTTTTTTTATCATTGACTGAAGCCCTTGGCCCTCAGGGCAGCTGCAACACCTCTAGTCAACAGCACTGACTCAAGACTTCTATGTTGAATACAGCTGGCTCTGCGTTATCATTATAGTACCCTTTGGCAGAGGGCATATTCTGAGGTGTAATAGGGAAAACAAGTCAGGGCTGAAGCTTCCAGGCGAAACCAGTTTCCTGACTGTTTCTTCTTTGGCAGAGACTAAAACTTCAGTGATTTCATTCTTGTGTATAGTATGCAGGGCTTCTGCAGACTCCCGAATGATTTCATCCAAGATACTGAAGATGGTTCTTTTTCAACTACACTTGCCCATCAGAGAAACACAGAAATAGCAGGCAAACAAGTAGGTTCCCATCTGTCATGGTAGTTTGCCACGCTACCATACAACAGCCAGGACAGCTACTGCGGTGGTTTGCTCTGATGATAAGCATGGGCCTGCTGCGAGAGCAGCACACATCTGCAGTCCTAATGCCTCCGTATATCCAGGGAGAATCGACAAAATGAGGCCATGTTCACCCTGTAGACAAGAGTAAGGGGCAGAGGAAGGACGAATTGCCAGCTTCTACTGATCCTGAATGACAGAAAATTAGTTTAAAGAACAGCTTGATATGAAACATTACAAGAGGGCATGGCAAAGGGGAGAAAATGAAAACATTTACTTTTTGCACCTCTTAATTCTAAAGTTCCTGACTCATTTTAACAGTAAAGTTTCCTGAACTAAGTTCAGGCTTATTGTTTGATGAAAAATGTCATAACCCCTCTTGCTAGATAATGCTACAACCCTGCTTCTGCTGTAGTCAGTGTTGTCAACATTATATGGGAAGTTATTTGTGCAAAAAAATTCAGAACATTATTTATACTGAGGTTGCAAGATAAAGGAAAATTCTTCATAAAGTTTAAGTGCTCTAAGTCTAAATAATATTAGACTTGGAAAACATCAAGCCCCAGAATTACCTTATTACAGAGCTTTTTTGTTGTGGAGTCATGCCAAGTTCTTCACAGATACTGTCATAATGTTCTGTAATTCCCACAGCCTGTTTTATTGTCTGAGTTACATCAATGCTTTGAAAGTGGCTTACTATTGTTAAATTCATGCCTGTCCTCATCCTTTTTAAAGGGTTTGATAGATTTTTGCATATCTTTATTTTGTGCCTCCCACTGTTGTGCATTTCTGCGTGTTCAAGTCTAAACCTCAAGCAGCTAATGCATATGTACATAGTTGTATGTATGTGTGTATGAATGTATATGTTTATACCTATCCGTCTAAATATATTATGTACAGTGTATAAAAAGGTGTAGTGTATGTATATATGTACAGATATGTAGCTGTGCATTCATACCATTCTGTATGTTAAAGCTTTTCATTCATTTGTTGATCCAGAGCTTCCTAGTTTTAATTTCTTAGTCCAAAATAAGCCTTGTTTAAGCAGGTGAATCCTCATGAATTTCAGAGCTTTGCACCTTTTTCTAAACTCAGCCTGAATTTAGCATTTTCTGTTCAGAACTGACAAGTATATTCTGTCAATCTTCTGGTTTTTACGTTACTCCCTTTACCTTTTCTCATTTGACGCGTAGAATTCTGCCAGTGAATAGTTAATCAAACATATAATGTATGTTAACAACAATAAATAAATACAGTCATAGAAAATACTTCCCTGTTTTCAGTACGTAATCATTCTCTTTCCAGCTTCTGAGAGACTTTTTTGTAAATTTTTATTTTGCAGTGAAACTTGGTAAGAGATTGATTTTTTCCAAGTGTTCAGCAGGGACTAATCGGAAGAGAACCAAGTTGCCCTTTATCACTGAACTGTTGCACACAGAATAGGATGCAGTGGATGTTGTTGAAAAAATCAATGCTCATATTGCCGTAATTATAACCATGAAACCAAACCGTTAATTAAACAAAGACTATGTGACTATGTCCTCTCTTCAATAAAACAACATTTTTGTTACAGCGGTAACCAAATAAGAGGGAGATTACAGTTAGTTTATTTCTTAGCAAGCATCAAGACTTACTCAGGATCTTCACGATGCATTTCAATTAGTATATTCATTTCCCACGGTTATTCTCTTTATTAAGGTCTACTTAAACTAAACAAAGCTGGTTAGTTCATTTAGCTGTCAGACTAGTGTCAGTTTTCATGTTCTGTCCTTTCCTGAAACTGTTATCTGTGCGGATCTTTCAGTGTGTGTGTGAAGTTCCCATTGTTCACGTGGGAGCTGGACACATGGAGCATTTATGAAGTTGGACTTGCAGTAAGACAACTTATTACTCATAGGGAGTATTCAAACATCTAAATTATCAAAATATAAGTAGTTCTTGTTCCTTTTCCCTTCTGATGATTTAAGTTACAAAGGAAGCCTTTTGTAAAGTAATTCTATTGAGCATTTCACAGACTGCGTGGGGGAGTAGTTCAGCAACTCTTGTTTCTGTCATATTAAAAATGTGAAGTGGAATTTTCTGGGCATTTATTTCTACCTTTTGTACTCAACGGGGCAAAGATGTGTGTATGTTTAAGCAGGCAAGGAGACACCAATTAAAATAAGCGTGCAAGAAGCTGCATTAAACAAAAGCACAAGTCTCTTGGGGTCAGGCCTTCTGCTCGTGAAGTCTTTGCTGTGGAAAATGCTAAGAATGCTCTCTGTTTCTTACTATATTGTTTACTAAGCATTTGTAGTAAGCTTTTGTTTCAAACCTTATTTTTGAGATTTTCAGCAGGAAAATTACTTAAATTAATGGCAGGAATTCCTGTGACAGATGGTTCTTCATTGCTGTCTTGACAATCAGTGCTGTTTGAGTAATGTTTGCTTTCCTCTTTATTAGAGGCTGAATGGAAACCTGAATATCTATTAACGTCATCGTACTGCAGTAACATTTTTAAAGATTGGGAAGCCAAATGGGGTACTGATCAGGATTTAATCTGTTTCAAAATTAAATTGTCAGTTTAGAAAAAAGGGTATTTTAAAATTGTGTACTTGTTTTATATACATGTTGAATTGTTTGTATTCTGAAGGACAAAACATGCTCAGATTTAAGCGGCAATAAAGGCTCTGTTGTAGTATTATGTGGAAACTGTACAATGTGAAATCAGCTCTCTCTATTTTATCACAGAAGGCAAAAGTCTGAGAAGCATACCTACTGCCAGGTATCTAACACCCCTGAATAACTGGCTTCTCGTACATTTTTTAATGATCTTAGATAAATGATAAGAGGACACAGGTCCATTAAAAAGTATTTTTGCTGGTTGTGGGTTAAAAATAAGACTGAATAAATTTCAAATTAAAAGGATATTCTTTAAGAAGAAAGCACGTTACTTAAAGCATGTATGTTAAAAATCTCAGATATGGAAACGACATTGAATGTGGGAATATTCTTAATAACTAATCTGTATGCCAAAGTACATTGCAAGTCAGTGTTCAAACAGTTCCATAACTGAAAAACTGCATTTTGTCTAAGTGTTGTATCTATTTGGCATACCAGGATGTTCTGAGCTCCTACAAAACCAGCAAATTTTTATAAAAGCAGTGATCTACTCTTCATTCCTTGGGGTATTTTCTGGAAGTCTCTGTTTGTTATAATCAAGAAAACTATTGTTTATGTTACTATATTTTAATGTCAAGTTAAAAATATTGCAAAAATTGTTAATTTCTCACAGCTGCTTTTCTGAAATCAGCATTGTTATGTGTGATATCATTAAAAAATAACAGCATGTTCTTTTTCTTAATCCCTGTTTTATATCTAAACAACGTCTTCAGTCATGAAGAGGAATTTGCATTGTTGTGTTTGTATATAGAGTATTGCAGTGCATGATTTAGGTTATGCATTTTATTAAATGCTGTTTAAATGTGGCATTATATTGTTGTGGCTTACTACTACTACCTAAATGAGGTTTATATCATTAAAGAGAACTACAAATATAAATGCATTCTTGAGTTTTGTTTTAAGTTCACTTCATTTCTTCTTAAACATTAGGTGTTTAAGCCAAATACATAATTTGAGGGGAGAAAGTGTTTTCCTTTCACTACAGTGATTATCTTAAGAGTGATTTAATTGGGCCTAAAATGGAAGATAAATCCCATGAACCTTACTGACACCAGGCAGCTACTTCTAGGAGAAGGACCTTTTCCTAAAGGTTTTAATTCATCTTCTTTAGCCTTCTGGTTTTAGTTTTGTGGGTTTTTTTGGAGGAGATAGATAGATAGCTATTACTAGGAAATGCTTTGTGTTTACTTTTACCTGGTCGTTCCTTCCTGATCCCCAGGTTATAAAATAAGGCAATTCATTGGGTCTGGTTTTAGTTCCCTTCACACACAGTTTATAATAGAGGTAATGAATTTGGACTCTATTGCGAACAGTAAATGCATCCTCCATGTATGTATATGGAGAAGAGATATCGTTACCTGAGTTTCTTGTTGCTGCTCTTAGAAACTGTACAACTTAGAGGTTTCACTCAGCAGAAAGGAGGGTCACCAGGCTTTAGGTTTCAGCTGTTGAATCCTGGTGTCTAGAGAGAACTAAGCAGGGGAGGGAGGGAAGTCCTTCTCATTCAGCGGCCTACTGTGAACCAGGTCTTGTTGCCCAAGTTTGAGAAGGTTGTTCTTCTTGCCAACTGGAACAGTGTCTACGCCACACAACACTCCATTTGTTATACTATCCTCTGCAGAACAGCCAGAAAGGAAACAACAGGCATTTTGAAAAGCGCTTGATAGTCAAGGTCAGTATGCACCAACGGAAAGTCACGCAGGACTTGTTTCAGAGCATGTGTGTGCCCTGTGCATCGAGTTGGGCAAATTTTTCTTAAGCACAAAATGCATGTTTTGCATTTCACAGAGCTGCCTGCCACGTTACAGACAAAAACGTACATTCATTCAGGCCGTGCCAAATAATGTATTAAATTAAGTCGCTTTTTTAACCTGCTTAAATGAAAGTTAATGGGAGGGGGCGAAGCCCCTAACAAAAAATACCCCTTGCTAACAGCATGTCTCATAAATGTAATTTGCATCAAGGCATGCCGTTACTACAAACGGCAGCAACAGAAGCGGAGCTCGGCCCCCGCCGCGCCCGGGTCATCTCCCTGTCCGCCGCTTCCCGCGGTTGCTGCCGAGCGGCACTGCTCGCTCCGGGCGCCGCGCCCGCCTGTCCCGGCCTCGACGCCCCCGCGCCCGCCTGTCCCGGCCTCGACGCCCCCGCGCCCGCCTGTCCCGGCCTCGACGCCCCCGCGCCCGCCGCCTCGCCTCCCGAAGCGCGCGCTCGGGGCCGGCTGCGGCCGGGATCCGGCGCCGCGCGCCCCCGCGGGGCCTGGGCGCCACTTGCGCACGGCGCGTGAGGCAGCGCCCCGCCCCGCCCCGCCCCCGCCGGGGGGAAACCGCGGTGCGCGCGCGGGGCGGTGCTTCCCGCTGCTTCCGGCCGGCAGGCAGCCGCGCGTGGCCCCGCAGCCGCCATGCTGATGAAGGGCCGGTTCCCCATCCGGCGGACGCTGCAGTACCTCAGCCAGGGCGACATCGTCTTCAAGAGCTCGGTGAAGGTGATGACCGTGAACTACAACACGGCGGGGGAGCGGAGCGCGGGGGCGAGGTGAGCCGGCGGGAGCGCGGGGGGTGGCGCCGCCCTCGGAGACGCCGCGGCTCGCGCTCGCCTGTTTCTCCTCCCCTTCCCAGGAGGTTCGTGTTCTTCAGCGTCCCCCAGATCCAGTACAGGAACCCCTGGGTGCAGATCCTGCTGCTCAGGAACATGACCCCCTCGCCCTTCCTCCGCTTCTACCTGGGTAGGTGCGGCCGGCGCCTGCGCCCCGGGCCCCTCCCCCCGCGCGCCGGTTCCGCGTGCCGGACCCCCAGGCGCGGGGCGGCCCCTCGCGCTCGCCTCGGGGCCCGCTGCCCCCGGGCCGCGCGCGCCCTGGCTCGTTCGCCGCGGCGGAGGGGCGCGCGCCGGCGGCCGGTGCGGAACCGAGGGGGCAGCGGGCACCGCCTGACGCTCCGCTGCGAATCTTCCCTGGCAGAGAGCGGAGAACAAGTCCTGGTCGACGTGGAGGATAAAACCAGCAAAGAGATAACCGAGCACATTAGGAAAATCTTGGGGAAAAGCAAGTAAGTAGCGCTTGGGTTAACGTACAGCCTCGCATGCGTCACACACCATCCCTGCAAGCTTTTTTCAAGTACACAGAAACGCTGCTCCTCCCAGCCAAACCTGACAGGAGCTAGGAACTGTCACTCCATCTTTCTGGTAGCCTGGGTCCAGAGAGGGGAGAGGAAATAATGCTGTCCAGGCTTCTGATGGCAACAAATGGATCTCTTTTCCAGAGAAACGCTTGAAAAAGAGGAAAGGGAAAGAAAAAAACTGTCACATCCAGCAACTTTTGGGCCCAGGAAGTATCATCTGCGAGAATGCATGTGTGAAATTGAAGGCCAAGTCCCCTGCCCTGCTTTTGTGCCACTGCCCAAAGAGATGAGGGGAAAATACAAAGCTGCTACAAAAAATGAAGCATCAGCCTGACGTCTCAAGTTATGCAGTTGTTTTTCCTCAGGGCTGGATGATCAAGGTACTTCAATGAGAAACAAGAGCTAACAGCTCTTGGAAATGGGAACAAGCAGGTTCATATAGTACAGACAACCTTGTCTCAAGTTTTCTTACAGCTACAACTAGAATAATTGAAGTGAAAAATAAACTAAGTTAAAAACCCAGGTTTTTTGGCACCAGTTTTACAAAGCATTACAGTCAACACTGCGTAGAAAGAAAACAGAACGAGGAAAGACAGAATGACCAGAGCCCTATTTCCTTCCTACTCATGCCAGCATGTATAAGGTTGTGGCAAAACCAAGATCATGGTTGCCAAAGTTAATCTTAGAAGCAGTCCAGAATTCCACAATTTGTAGAAAGTGGTGTAAAAACATTTCTGCTGATTTCCATCTTGTACCACCTGAAGACTGCCAAATGATAATGCCACTCCAGGTTCAAACTAAAGCCTGAATTTTCTTAATTTTTTTAGTTACCACTCAAACACTTGGAAGTCTCATTAACAAGACAGAACTTCTGCAGCTGATAGTGCAGCTCTGAGCAGCACTGATCAAGGCAGAGAGTTACCAGCACTGAAGAACACTTAAGTTAGCATTTAAAAGATATGCCTCACGATTACCTTTATTCTCCTTCAAGAAAAAAAAAGCTACTCGTAAGACAATTTCCTGAATGGTCTTCCTTTTTTTTTTTTTTTTTTCCCTTAAAGCCACAAAAAGGCAAACTGTGCCTAGATTTATCAACTTCCAGCAAATTCTAGCCAGCGAGTCCATTATGCTTCAAAGTCCAGTGCTGCTATATACTTCCTCTTAACACCTCAAACACTCCTGCTCTCTGCATGTGGTCAAAAAACCTTCTGAATCATTGTAGCTTCGGCCCCACAAAACAATTACATGGTACCAATAACAGTATATAAACACGTGACAGGTTGTACTGTATTTCTTGCAATTTGGTAATTGCACATACCTTTAAGTCAGGCTTACATATGCAGATTACTGTAGAACTGTGTTTCAGCACTTCCAAGCTAACAGTTGAATACAAAACTGCACAGTGATTCATGTGAAAGCATCCTGTAAAAACGGTCAAGGACAAGCAGCACAAAATAAACATGTTTTATTTCATCTCTGTTTACAAAGTTTCCATACAGAGTAGTGCATGCAATTTTAACAAAAGTCAATCCTAGTTATTGAGCTTTATGGTTAAGATGTCTTCGTTCTGTTGTGCCTTTGTGAGCCTCACGGCAGTCCAGATACTAGGCGTAAGGTCTTCACTTTGGAGATGACTTCAGTATCGGATGTCTATAGTCTGGCACATTTAACACTGGCAAAGATCATGAGGTATGCTAGTCTGTTATCTGCTTGTAAAAATACATTACTGTGTACAATAAGGATACTTCAATTATTAGTGTATTAGACTGAAAATACAAACAAGGCAGGACAGCTCTAACAAGGGGAAAACCCACTTTTTAAATGTGAAAGCTGAAGCTGCCAAAACCATGTTTTTCATGTTGATACCAAAAAAAACCTTTGTGTTACAGTGCAGGGAGCAATCCTCTTGGCTAGCAAACAAGTCTGCCTTAAATAACTACCTTGTACTATTTCTGTTAAACAATTCCAGGGCTTATCTTCAGCTATCTCAACATTTCTTTTTTGCTGCCTTCATAAATCTGGTGGCACACTGCATGTGTTTCGTTAGTTTACAACCTTTCGGAATGCTCTTCTTCATTTTGCTTGGTGCAAAATAATACTCAAGGAGTCAATAAAACATCTCAGTATAAAAATTTCATGGTCTTAACACAATGTGTTCCACACCTTTTAACTTCAGAGGTAGGCTATAGTAAGAAGAAAGTCAGTTGTCCTTAACTGGCTGCTTTCAGTTATTTTGAACAGTTACTAGTGCTATTAAGTGAAGATATAAGTGGTTTGTTTTTCTAAAACAGTTCCACAAGTCCCCAGCTACACTTACTTACAGCAAAATAAAACTATTAAGAGAGTTTCTGCTCTTTAGGTTGTGTAATTATGTGTCTCTAAAATATGCAATGCTTAGGCTACAGCTATGCTAATACATATTAAAAAGACATGTCCTGTTCCAAAAAAGTTTACACTTCTGAGTAAGCCCACTGTTACTGTGCTATACAGCGTGATCTGCCTGATATTACTCTATTTCATCTTAAAATAAACATGCCCTTTAGACTAAACCCTCCCCACCACCCTTTCAAACACGTCTGATGATGGACCTCTGCCTTTCAAAGATAAAAATCAGAGCTCAGGCTCTGATTTTTGCAGGCACAGTCAGACCTAACCCTAAAGTTATCCTACATTTCTGCCACCAATCTGCAGAAGCCCAGCTCTAAGCCCTCCTGCACCACAGGTGCTGGCCATCCATCACTAGTCTTCCCCCAGACCACAGGATCCACAAGATTACTCCAGTGTGGAGCTTCTTATTTAAGACAGACATGCCTGCTTCTCCCAACAACTTCTGAGGGGCATCAAATATGAAAGAGAATTGCTGTTTGGCACTACTGCAGCCACAGACTTTGTCTTCCAGCTTTCACACAATTCCAGTTCAGTGGCACTTCAGCTCTCCATTGTAAACAAGACTTTTGTTTCTTGAATGCTACAAAGAAAGGGTTCCAGTCTCACAAATAAACATGATCATTCTGTCACCCAGAGAATTTAAAGGAATCTGTAACACATTCCATAAAATCATTAGGAATTGGAGGGTCACCCTTTATATTATAGTGTGAAATGGTGCTAGCCTGATGCTTTTTTCCCTGGAACTGAGTAGACACTTGTTCCCTCACAAGCAGATCTCTGAAGCCAGCACAGTGTGCTCTACTACATGATAGTTTGTGCTCAGAGCAAATGGAAAAGTAAAGTTGATCCAAATTTTACTTGGGAATTTTTATAAACTCATTAAAAAGTTACTATATTAAGATCAGTTATAAAGTTCTCAGCCTTAAGATCCCATTTATGTATTGGCATTGCACAAAATTGATCTGCAAGCTTGTACATCCTGCACCTCAAAGAATCACAGCAGCCTTTTAACAGCACTTTCTCCTAACACCATTAGGCAATTGCACTAGCCTGTAACACTGCACTGTGCCATTATCAGAGGATGTGGAAGTTTTAGAAAAGATCTTGTTTCTTTAGTCAAAGCCCCACTTGAAATGTCAATACTACAACAGAATGGGGGAAAAGATGACAAACCAACATTGCAAACATTTCCAAATCATAGTTCCCTAACCACTGTAACCAGAATAAGCACGCAATAGGACGAGTTAGCATTAAAATGATGTTGTAATGAGTTATTTTAAAATTTCTTAGTACAAGTGTTTGAGACCAGCAGCATACCTCAATAATTCTTTCTTCAAGACCAAGTAGTAGTGGAAATGCCTAACTGAAAGTGCATAAAAGTCAAGATTCTCAGAATTCCCTCTTGTGATCTGTACTCCTGTTTATAAGTATCTGTTCTACCTTCCCATACTTAACAGCAGACTTAATTATTACACAGCCCTATTGCTGCTTCAGCAGTTGGATTTCTTCTGCTTTGCTAATGTGTGCTTCAGTTCCTTTAAGTTCTCTGTCAGTACCTCCACCTCATCCATTCGTCCACTATGTTTGGCATCAAATATATAAGCTTTGATATTATCTATCTGTTGGAGAAGCAGCTCTTCCTCTATAGCCTCCTCTCCAGAGATCTCATTGCCATCCTCCACTTCAAAGGGATTGGTGGAAGATCCCTCTTCAAATGGATTCCCAGAATTCCAACTGCCCCCAGGCTTTTGAAATGGATTTTCATTCTCTTCAAAAGGATTTGAAGCACTGCCAGGTGCTCCATTTGTTTGTTCATCCTCTTCATTTTCAAATGGATTATATTCTTTTTTATCACTCTGCAGAGCTGTGTCAGAGAAAGAAGCCATTGGAGGAGTCTCTTTGACAAATGGGTTAGTAGAATCATCCTGTAACTGAGGGGTATCTGCTTCATCTTCAAATGGGTTTAGACAGGCTGTCTGGTCTTGCTCTTTGCCACGCTGTGGGACATTCTGGGGTTTGAGTGTGAAGGTCAAGTGCTCTGTAGCTGGCAGCTGCTCAACAGCAGGAGTTTCAGAACATGGGTCCCCTTTGCTCTGAGTAATATCCAAATCCAATGCATGTGCTGTCAAGTTCCAGTCCTCTTTTGCAACTTCATGTTGATGCTGCTTGACTTCTCTGAAGTCTAAGGAGCATGTCCTTGAGTGCCGAGACATGAACTTCTGGTGTTCTCTTTCCCACTCTTTTTCACGAAGGACCTGAAGTTCCTCCCTCTGCATCTCTTCCTCTTCTGCCTGTTTTTTAGAAAGCTCGATAGCTTTCAGAGTCTGTTGCTGATCATATTCATCCTGAAGCTGCCTCAGGTTCTCTTGCAACATATGGATCTCATCTATCCTATTAGCTGCCTTTGCTTGCTTAATAAAAGACGTGATATTGTCAATCTGCTGGAGGAGGGGGTCCGCTATCTCACTCTCCCTTGATACACTAGATGTAGGTAACCAGCCTTCAGATTTTCTCACTGTTCCCTTTTTAAGGTGAGTTGCATCACCATTAATGGCAGCTCTGGAGATAAAGTCTTTCTGCTTTTCCTCTTGTTTTCCCTGTGTTTCAAGAGCCACCTAAAACAACAACAAAAAATGTAGTAAAGAAAACACCATGAGCCTGAAAAACATCTGTTCTAAGAATCCATAGGTACAAGAAGTTAGCTGATCTTAGACATTACTGGCCGTCACTAAAGGGATCAGCTGCATTTTTGCCTGCTTTGCAGAAAATGCTTATTTTCGTATTACTACCCAAGCGCTTCCCTTCAGTTTGTTTCTGATGATACTGATTGAAATCCCATGGCATCTGCCTCTACAAACTTGAGAGCAAGTAGGAGCAGTGACAGTGCTTTATATAGAACAAAAAAATGCCTAGTGCCACTGTGCAAAGAGTGGTCTAGATTAATTCGGACAGGAACCGTATCACATCTGACTACAGCAGACATCTGTAATAGAACAACAGTGTTAAAGGTCACCGATACCATTAGCTTTTGGAGTGCAACAACTCGTATTTCTTAATTTCTACCTCAAGATAAAGCTGGTTTAGTTTACAGTTGTCATCTTCCCTCCTAACTGAAAAAACCTCTCTCTCTCTGAAGAGGTATTCTTATTCCAGTGTGTCCTTTTCCACCACTAATAGAAATCTCCAAATTCTACTTGTGCAAATGAACTCCAGAAAACAATTTGAAAATCCACATGAACTAACATACTTTTGTTTAGGGCTTGCTCTGCATGCACTACAGCAGAAACAGCATGGGCAGCCAAGTCACTGCTGCTTTCTGTAAGTATTCAGCTGCTCAGTACACACCTACTTAGTTCTGGACAGAACACAATGACAGTTACATGAATCCCTGAAAAAGGGTATGGAATGATCTGCATAAAAAATGAAAAACTGGAATCCAATGTTCAAGGCAACTACTCATACACATGCAGCTACCAGGCCCTTGAAGGAGGCCCTGATGCAAGATGTAACAGATCTTAACCTGTCTTACCGTATGCAGTCTTCTCTTTTTCAGTTCTTCATACTGATCTTTGGTTGGCAGGGACATTAGGCCAAGCAGTTTTTCCTGGCAAAACGTGAAATATTCACACTGTTGCTTGCAGGCATTCAGTACTTGAAAGGAGAGGTACCAACAGAACACCCCACAAACAAATAAAGGCTACTTCTATGCTGCAGTCACTGCTGCAACTCTGAGCACGTCTTTGCTGTCATAACTGCACTGCAGACTAGGTTCACATCTCAGCAAGAGACAAGGACAAGATTCACACATTTTCTTAGGTCCCTATACTCAATGCTGCTCAGACTACGCCATCTGTATTCCAGCTCATTTAAGGCTACCATAACTCATTAGGGGAACTACAGAAAATGTATAGAACTAAACCTGCTGTCAAAACAGTTTCAAACCACAGGGATGTCTGGCCAAGAAGAGAACACTGTACAAAACACACATACAGCTCATAACATAAGCTCCATTTACCTGAACAAAAAGTGTAGCTGAGTATCTTATCATTCTCTGAAGTTGTAGTGTTTTAGGATGAGGTTGGGGATCTTCATGCAAGCCTAGATTCAAAATCTTCTTACTGAACCAAAACAAACATACAGCTTTGTCAGTTCAAAATCAAGGGCCAGCAAAAATGCAGCAGAAGGGAGAGCGACAATACGGGACCAAACCATTCTGGGTATTACAGGTTATAACATTTTCCACTAGTACTTTTTTTTTTTAATTAAAAACAAAACAAACCCCAAATTGTGCTGCTATTTGTTTCCTCAGTGCTTAGTTATTTCCACTGCAGAGGAATGCATATGCATGGTTTTTAAGGCTGGAAAGGGAAGTAGAAATTGATGGTGCACAGGAACAGAAGCGACCTCTTCACATGCTCTTTACAACTGGGCAGACAAATTGATTATCCATGTGAATAAACAGGTATGTGCTACACCAGCACAGACACCAACAGTTGAGAAAAACTACAGAGAAGTCCTAACAGAGGGAGACAGACACATGCTGGGGGGTGAAGAGAGAGATCTTTTACCTTAAGGCATCTATAAATTCGTATACTTTTTGAATCTCCACCCTCAAGTCATTAGCGTGCTCAAGATTGTAGGTTGTCTCCCCAGCACTAAGAAATAAATACAATTTTATTGTAAGACATGCACCCAGCTAACAATATATATAACACTAAAAATTATCCCAAGACGACCAAGATTCAACAATGGTAAGAACAGCTAACACTAAAGGGGCTGAATGATTTTATTTCTAGCTCGTTGTGTTTAAAAACTTTCTTTGTGACAGAAGTGGAAAATGACAATCATCTTGTGAACATGAACATTCCACAGAAGAGAATTTTATTTATGATTGCGTTATTATTTACTATTATAGGAGAAACTGTATTTTAACACAGGAAGGCGTCTCTACCAGTAACATCTAAAATATACACACATTTAGCAAATGCATCTATTTTGTGGTTTTTTTCCAGGCAACTGGGTATGGAAAAAACAGACTGACTGAGGAACTAACTATACCATTGAAGTAAAATAGTTATCTCTACTAGCATTTGTCAGAAAGCAAAAGCCTGCAACCCCACATAGGTAAAGCATTTAAGATGCTAGTAGTAACTGACCGTCCACATGGGGACACAATTAATTACATGCACTTTACTAGAATATCACATTTATTGATGAAACAAATTATGATTTACTGGGAAAGACTTTTCGGCAGTTTTTAGACTTCCTTTCCTTTTGTATCACAAATACAAAAGACAAGGATCACTCTCTCAAAAGCAATGCCACTATCCATATGATCCAAGTTTCTGAGACTCAGTCCTGATCAGAAATCTTTAATTTCATCAGTAAGAAGTCTGACATGTGCTTCCATTATCCAAGGACATTAATATTTTTACTCTTCTCAGTTGTCAAGCCACATAACACCAACTCATGAAGAATTGACAAAAACCAGGAGCAGCCTAACTAGGTTTTCACCTTCTATACTTGTTTCTTCCTTTTGGCAGGTGTGTTTTTACAAAAATGGTTTTGTTATGATGAACGACAGCCTAATTTTACTATACCACCCGATCTAAAAGACAGGTACAGAAGAATTTATGAACTTTAACATCCCAAATGAACGTCCTTCATAGTCTAAGACCAATGTCTATACTCCTCTACTGTACAAGCCAGAAGTATAAGATGACAACCTCCTGCAGATATAGCTGGAGAGGTTTAAGTTACCCCAATGAGAGAACAGTACCACAAGAAACTATGCACAGAAGCACAATACGTGAATGCTGCTTATACACTGCAGCACAGGGCAGGCCAGCCAGATTCAGGAACAACTGTCAGGTGAAGGTGGCTCGCTTTACACAAGAACAGGTGAGAAGCATTTGCTGCTGGCACTACCTGGAAGCCATACCATGCAGCTGAAGGCAGCAGTATCTTACTTCAACAGTTCAAAGAGGCTTATTTACACAACAAGAATTGTACTTCCTTTTTGCAAACATGACATGTCAGAGTATGACAGTGGCGCCTCACCGGAAATTGACTTTAAAAAAATAAATTGGACTTCTCTGTATGCAATGTGACCATTAATAATTAATTAAATACTACTTTGTTTGAAGAGCATCCAAAAGACAACAGATAACCTAACACTGCTTTTTCTTACAATTTACATACTCCTGCAGCCTTAGCATGCCATTTCTTTAGTCCTTCCCATGCTTTTGGGGAGGAAAAATACATATATTCATAAATAACAACAGCAAATGGAGCTTACTTTAGTGATTCTGCCATCCTTATGTATTCTCGTGCCTTCTGGTCAACTTTCTCCATGCAGAGTCGGAGTTTCTTGTTTAAAACAAAATGTGTAAGTAACTTATGTTAATAAAACTAATGCAATAACGTGCCGACATAAACCTTTCATGCTGCCTGTGCACATTCAAAGTTGACTGTGGTGAAAGCCATTTAACTATTGAGGATGACATGACCCTCCAGTTAGCCTCAGAACACAGATGGCATGGGCAGGAACAAAGGAAGTCTCCCTGTACGCCTGCAAGGTGAATTTTGAATCCAGAAGCTGTTTTAATGGATGACTTGGGCAACTTCTAGCCTTAAACCTCTTCATAAAGTGCACCAGCAGAAACTCCCATTAATATTAACCTGGGGTGTGTGCAGACTTTACTGAAAAGATACCTGACTATTGTCAGTACCTGCTTTCGAAGCATATTTGAACACACTGTTCCGGCCATATGCTGTCGATTGATACAGATGGTTCAAAAAAGCACTTGCCATCAGTGTGAGGACAACAGTGCTGACATTGAATCCTGTAGTTCCAGTGCAGCCCATCAACAAAGCACACAGCATGTCATTGGTTTAAACAAGGACTGTTCTGTGGAATCCCAACTGACATAGCTCAAATTTTAAGAAAGGCATCTCAGAACTATTAGTTCCAGACAATTAGAATGAAGATGTATCTTAAAACAACATTTGAGTTATCATGGGATATAAATACTATATGGTTAACTGGCTCCACAATTTCCAATACACCCTTGTTAGGTGGCATAAACACCCAATAAAGCATTTCTGAACTCACTTTTGAAAGCGAGTATTAAATCATAAAATAAGAGCTTGGACATGAGGTAACAAGCCGAAAACCAGGTAATGACAACTGCAGATAGATACACTGAGGATCACAGCAGCAAAGAGTTTGACTTACCTCATAGAGTTTCACAATCTCCGGAGTGTATTCTTTCTCATCCATCTGTTGTTCTCTTTTCAACAAGGTATCTTTGCAGTGCCGACAACAACGGATACGGTCATCATCCTTCTCATCCAGAACTGAGCTCACACTGCTTATGCTGCTAATGCTGCCACGGCGGGAACCATGGACACTATTAGGTGAGGAGTTCGGGCTAGTATGAGAACCCAAGGCCTCTTTGCTGGCACTAGTGAGTTTGCCTAAAAATTATACACAGGTAATTTTACAGTGATTGGAGAAGCCGACAGATTTTACCAACACAAATGAATTGTGCTTTAACAGAAACTTGATACTCAGGTAAATTAGAAAACCATGAAAGACATGCAAGGAACCAATGACAACCAAGACTGCAAGTGAGAATTTGGGTCTTCACTGTAAATCCTGCTCCATTCTAAAAGCACCTAGAGAGCAGACTGCTGAGAACCACCTACTCTACTTACGCCTAGAAGCTTTCTCATGCTGAAGCTTGCATATAGGATAGCATGTGGAAGAAAAGGTACATTAATGTTGTCCATGTTTTATGCTTGAATGCTCAAAAAAGCACAGTTAATGTCATTCTCTTGGAGAATTGTGTCCTCTCCAATGCACTAGATGAAGAAAATGAAGTTTGAAGGGCTTCTTCAAGGCTTGTGGATGAATTTCCTTAATGTCAGCATTTGGACAACCATGGGCAAGACTGGAAATAGCCACAGTAATCTTACATGTCAAGAACCTTGGCACTTAAAATTCCTGAAGTTAATACTTCATAGTTATGGTACTCAGTAGGATAAGACACTAAATATTAAATACATTTACTACTAGTATATACTACTACTTCTAGTAACTCTTTCAGTGTTATGTAACACTTCCAAAGATGAACGAGGAACAGAGACAAAGAATGGAGACATCATTCTTCTTACTCTGTTTCACTGACAAGTGTCTGCATGAAACAATGATACATTAAGGGCCAAGTTTTCTGCAAAGGCAGAATATTACCAGCAGCTTTTTTCCTGATGGCAACAAGCCAGGATGCAGTTAGCACCCTGAGTGAGCTAAGGAAAGGAGGAATTAACACCACACACTGTACTTACTTGCCAAAGGAAGACTGACAAGTTCCATGCACTTCTTGCACATAATCGATCCACAAAGGCGGCAGTGGTGCCGTCTGTTTCGAATACTGAACTTATTGCCACAGTCTGGGCAGAACGGAACATCCTGATCACTGACCCAAGGCACAACAGACTTCTCTATAGCTGTGACCAAGCAAGAGGGGAGGGAATACGCACAAGATAAGATATTCATTCAATTAATTCCTCAGCTGGTTAAACTACAGAAGCAAAGAGTCTGAGGTAAGTTCATACCAACCTCTTATTTTAGCTGACTCAGTGTTTGCTCTGTCAAACGATGTAAGCTAGAAGATGATAAACAATTCATTCAAGAAAACTGTACTTTTGCAAGAAAAAAACCCCAACACAACCCAGCCCAACAAGAAAAAGAAACCTGACACTTTTAGGAGATAGGAGTCTCAGCCTGTTTTACACCAGATTCCTGCAACTATCTTATTTCTAATGCCATATTCACACAAGTAGTGCTAAACAATGCATGCCAAACCTGTACAAATCAGGGCATTTTTGACATAATCATTCCAGCATCCAACATTACTGCATCTGAGCCAAAAAGTAAGTATATCATTGGCAGATTTTGAAGAATAAGGAGCTGGAAGAATCATGACAAAAACATTAGAGAGAAATTTAGTAAAGTAAAAGATGGAGAAAACATACAGGAAAACAGATGGTTCTTGAAGCATGTGGAAGTAGCATCTTCAGCTTGAAAACAGTGCATAGAAACAGAAATCATATCCACAGTACAGGGTCAGACCAAGCACAGCACTCAAGGATAGAAAAGGAAAACAGTTATGCGTGAGGAGAGTCATAGTTCAGTATTTCTTATAAAGTGCACTGGCAGATAAATGGGCACACTTCATACTAAAATATGATTTTTTTTTCATCTAGGAAGCATTCAGAAGGGTAGAATATTAAAAACCAGCAGATTTACCTTTTCTAACCTGATTATTAACTTATTGACTTCAACTACATAGTGATCAATCCTGGCTGCTCGGTGTTTCTTGAAATCAGAAAGATGGCTTCTCATAGCACCTGGAGAGATAGCAGAAAGTTTGCACAGTGACCCAGGTGTTCTGTACGGATTTAAATGCCTCTTGAAAGAGAGCTGTCTCTTCTGTTCACATCTATTTCTCATGTTCTAATCTAATTTTAAAGACAGATTAGAAACCTGCATTTTCACAGTGCTGCTCTAAATAAAACATGCAGGTTAAAGCCTAATCTCCAGGCTAGCAATAAACAGTGTTTTATTTCTACTACAGAAAACAAGCACTATGTTACAGAGAACATCTGCAACAGATTTTTTTTCCCCCCTCTTCAGCCCTCAGTTACGTTTGGCAAGCTATTATCAACTAGTAGTAGTCTCAAAACCAACTCCCTCTAGTTTCCTGGCTACAATGTTGAACTAAGGGAAGAAGCAGGTCCAATGATTAATGGAGGCCTATGCAACAGCAATTTCTCTTTAAGAATTCTGATCATCCTTCCACCTTCAGAGGTTCTGAATCAAATCCTTGATGACAGTTCAGATATACAGATAACTGATCACCAACTATACAAAGGAACAATATTAGCATCTTTTTAAGAAATGTACAATTCATACTCTACAATGTTGGTTTCAAGTTTCAGTTTTGATCCTTTTCCTAGTCAGATGAGTGAGGTATTTAAAAAAAAATCAAATTTACAGAAAAAATATTTTTTTTTTAATAGTAATGCAAAAAAGTATCTTTATTCCGAGTGGTAGAACACAAAATCAGATGTTGCTTTTTAATACTACCTATGTAATTGTAAGAATCTCACTTCCTCATACTAGTGAAATAACAAAAAAAACTCCAAAGCTGAATTCACAGGAATGAAAGGGCCCCTCTGGGTAACTGAATTCCACCACTGCTTCGGAGACATCACACAGTCTCTTTCACAAACCCACCAAATCCTACTCTAAAACCTGTAAGGTTCACCTGCTCCACTCTGATCAGAAAACAGTTCTCATTTCTCTAATATTCAGAAACCTTCTGCTAGTTCACTGCCAAAATTTATTCTTAGCTAATATTTATACTATGATTGCTGCCGAAATAATTAAAGTCAAAAGTGTAATTACCAGACTCCGCAGATCCAAAGGACTAAGTCCTAGCCTGTCAGCAGCACAGGGAACACTTTACTAGCAGAGATAGTGCTGCTTCCTCCCCATGAAAATGTGACATTCCAGTAATAGTAGGAGGCAATTTCCAGTAGCAGTATTTATAATTACAAGCTCAAGTCGACTTATCCTTCAAATTCTACAAATGTAGATTTATATTCAGAGGGGTGGGGTGGGGGTTTGCCCCCCCTTTTTTAAAAAAAATTAAACCTCTTCTTAATGAAAGATGATCTACATCTCAAATCCAGGGAAAAAGCTGAAAGTTTAAAATTGATGGACAAGCTTTCTGTCAGGCAGGTAAACTAACAGCTACTTTAAGTGTAGCCCAAAAGCTGGAGATTTTTTATAACTATAGCATAATAATTAATTAGTGGATTATCTGTTTTGTAAAAAGCCACAAGGTGGTTGCAGAACATTTCAACAAAGCTGGATGCACAGGGGTAAATACATATCCACCACCAGGCCTCAATGGCTCAGGCACAGTAAAGTGACTAACAGCTATCCTGTTCTCAAAGTTTGCTGGGGTACTGACTGTATACTTCCTCTACCCCCCCCCCCCCCACCCCATTACCTGCATTTTCCCCATCCCACAGACAACGTAGGTGGGCTGCACAAAATCAACATGCAAACCATAACTCCATGCTACAGCAAATCAAATGCAATGCAGACACAATTCCATGCAACTTCAGCAATACTGTAGCACGTACCCAATTAAGATTAAAAGAAAAGTTAACCCCACTGTGTATCACCTTCTAGCTCTCCTACCTACTTCCTGGGGCTCCCACATGTATGGATCTACTCCACCATAGCTGAATGACTCGTATCGTTCCTGAGATCCAGAATCAGTTCTGTCATCTCCTTCTTGTTTCAGCAATTTCTTCTTTGCTCTTTTGGCCTTCTGAACTAGATCTGAAAAAGTTAAACTCAAGTTATCAAACGTGGCATGTAGTCACTGAATATTTGTCATATGAAACCAGTATGGATTATTCCTCATCTTTTAGCACAAGCCTTTCTCCTTGATAACAAGTTTCTCCTCGGCATGTTCTGTTTAGAACCAGAACAGGGTTCAGAGAATCACAGATGGCACAAAATGCTCTTTCTTATCTGTCATAAAGTAGTAGCACCAAGGTCCTAATGACAAAGTAGTTTTAGACACTCCATTCAGGGACTTCACCGTAGAACGGTAAGCTGTCCTAGCAACTATGGGACCCATTTCACAGCATTCTGGGACATCATATAGACACCATCTTCATTCTCTCAAGTCCCAATGATTTTTTCACAACTCAAGGATGTTCAGCACTTTCTTTGTCTTGTTGCTCAAACTACAAATTTCAGTGTGCTTGTACACCTGAATAATTTCAAGAGTACCAAACAGCCCACTGCATCACCTCATATGAATGCTAGTGAGAGGAGGGCAGTCTCCTGGGCCAAAAAAATATAAACATCAGGAACTTCAAACTTCAGAGCTTTTATTGCCCTTGCAGCTATGTTCCTGTCTGAATACTAGCAGAAGTTGAGGGTGGTCCTTTTCCAAACACACTCAGTACCTCCTTGAACTGGATCTTTTATACATCAAGCCTTCTTACAAGCTGCTGGGAACCATGAGTTAGCATGTCCTCTCGTATTTCTAATTTTCTTATTTATTGTCTGAAGCACTGGAATTTCCACCTTGACCTTACCAGAGTCTGCCCCCTCTGCGCTTCAGCCACTAGGGCTGTGCCAGCAGGCTCCTCATGCCAACATAGTAATTCCTAGCTGTTTTTCAGCTGCTGATGTCATGCTACCTCCCAAAATGACACTCAGTGATATAAAGTGCACTGCTCAACCCAACTGTGTCAAGTTGGCAAGGGCTCTGCCAGCACTGCAACACCATTTAAGAAAGAGGATTACCTTCCCCCCTCCCCATCTGCCATACTGGACAGCTTAGACACTGAAGTTTCTTAAGTGGATTTTACACCACCTACATCGAAAATGTAGATGCACTCGAGACTTTGAAAGTCTGACATACTCAAAAAAGGAAGTAGGGATGCCTCAGGGCTTTGCTGCAGACACAGAAGCTTTTCAAGCGAAATTTCACGGTCTCGTTTACCATGAAGTCAAATTTAACCACCTCGGCATGACTCAACTGAAGTAATAAGGTGATTTGTAAGCATTTCTAGAATTCCACAATTAGGATAGTCAAGAGTTCAGCACAAAGTTGCGCAACCACTTGTGAGCCACAGTTTGAACACGAGTCCCTAAAACAAGTAATTTAAATAGATGATTCTGCTGGCCTTTCTTCTAGAAGGGACTTCACTGGATAGACCTTAACATGAACAACTAGGACAGAAAGCGAGCAGATGAAACCAACATCCTTTACACAAGAACACATGTGAAAGCCTGAGAAGCCACAGTACACTATTTTAGATTAAAGTAACACTAGACCAAAATCAAAATGCAGGTGTTTTGTATTAAATAAAAGAAGCACCTGGGAAAAGTTACCAGGCTTAAGTTGCTGTTTTCTCTAATCGCAATGAAAACCATACTGTTGTTGTGGTTTAAGTGCTCCATGGAAGCATTTCATGATGCAGCTATTACATCACTGTATCTACGCATGATGAGAACATGACTGCAGTACTGACCAATCTACCTTCACTGTCCAAGAAGAGCACAGTGCTAAGAGCCAAGAAGTAGCTAGACGATGGAAAGCAACTTAAAGATTCATTAAATATTCAACTGTGCTACCCCTATGATAGGCTTGTTAAAAACAAACTTTTCACTGAGAAAAGACTTTTGAAATAATAATCACCAATGTGAGGGGAGAAAAAAAAGGGGGTGAGGGTAAAAATTCAAGACTGCCAGGCTGCTATCTCTAATATAATAAAACCAGAAAGATTTTTGCAGGGAACAGACTTATCACCAGGTTTTGCGTATTTTTCTCTCAATATAATGACACTGTGTACACAAGAGAAGTAAAAAAAAATATTTTAGTTAAACAGAACTCAAAGGGATTTTTCAAACAGCAGCAACAGTTGGTAATCCAAAGCACAACCCTGGGACACTCCCAGCATCTACAGCCAGCTCCACCACCCACACTCTTTTCCACCTCTTCCCACCAACCACATTCCTTAACTTTAACTGCAACAACGGCTTTATCTACTGTCAAAAACCAGGGATTAATGAATTGGTACCTGGCAAGTACCAGAAATTCACCATATCCTGTAAGGTCTTCAAGTAATGATCGGGAATTCATCTGGGTTACTGTGTAAATCAAGAGTCATCAGAAAAAAAACACACAAACAAAAACCCCAGCAGACCAGTAATAAAATTCATGCATAAAATCAGATACTTGAAGAGTGATGACTGTTTAAGTGCCTGATTTGGAATTTACTTGTTGAAAGTATTGGCAATAACATAACAATTATGCCTTGGCCTAAGATGGCATATAGAAAAACAGAACTCTGTACCCCACTTGGCAATGCACATCAACTAGTATTTTAGTATTCTTAAGACAAGTGAGACAATTCTCTACAACTACCTGAAAGGAGGTTGTAGCAAGGTACGAGTCGGTCGCTTCTTTCAAGTAACAAGAGGAAATGGCCTCAAGTTGCGCTAGGGGAGGCTTAGGTTGGATGTTGGGAAAAATTTCTTCACCGAGCGGGCTGTCAAGCACTGGCACAGGCTGCTCAGGGGGTGGCGGGGGCCCCATCCCGGGAGGGATTTACAAGACATGCTGAGGTGGCACTTGGGGACACGGGTTAGCGGTGGGCTTGGCAGTGCTGGGTTAAGGGTTGGGGTCGATGATCTTAAAGGTCTTTTTCCAGGCTGAACGATTCTGTGCTATAACTCAGAGTACAGGCAGCACAAGCGGCTTCCGCCACGGGGGAATTTTACACGGCGAAAACGAACGCGTTAGCACCACTGTCATGCCTCTTACTTTTGAGCTGTCCTCTGACGTCTCTGTCCTCACTCGAGTGCTCTTCTTCGTAGTGCGCCTGAAGCTGGTAGAACGACTGGAGGTCCTTCAGGCAGAGGGGGCACAGGAACCCCTCTCGCATTTCGCCCGGGTCGCCGAAGGGCGGCGGGCAGCCGGCCGCCATGGCCGGCCGCTGGCGGCGGGTCAGCGCTCGCTCCCGGCTTCAGCAGCGGCGCGGCCGCCTGGCAGTGACGAAGCGCGGGGACGAACGGCGCGGCACCGGCATCGTCCCTCGCGGCTTCCTGAAAGAAACCGGGCAGCGGCGTCAGGCCGGCGGCGCGGCTTGGCCCCACGCGCGGCCCGGCCCCTCCACAGCCCCGCATGCGGCACCCGCCCGGGGCCCCGCAGGCCCGCGGCCCGCTCGCGCCTCCGCTCGGGAGGGAGAAGCCGGCAGCGGGGGCGGGGGGGACAGGCCCGGGCCCGGCGCTGCCCGCCGCCCCGCTGGGCCCTGCGCAGGCGCGGGGCGGCAGCACACGCCGGGCCCGGGCCCCCGCGCGGCCGGGTCGGGGGGCGCGCGGGAAAGGGGTGGGGCTTAGGTCTCGCGCCGGCCGCCGGGGCCCCCGCCCCGTCCCGCCCCGCCCCACCGCCCCCAGGCGGGCGGCCGGGCCTCACCTCCGCGCTGAGGTAGGGGTGCGTGTCCCCGGCGGTGGGAGGCCACGGCCTGCCGCGCTCCCACCCGCTCGGCGTCCCAACTGCCCGGGAGCGGTGGCGTGACGGCGGAGGGCGGGGCGAGCGCCGAGGCATCGATGGGCGGGAAGGGAGGGGACAAGGAGGGCTCATCCGGGGCCGGAGGGAGACGCGAGGCCCGGCGAAGGCCTGCGCTGCGACGCGCAGAGCTATCGATGGAGGGCGAGGCGGGGGAGGCGGTGGCCTAGGCCTGGCCGGGGGCACGGCCTCCCCAGGGCCTCCCTTAGCCTGAGGGGCGGTGGCGGCTGCCCTGTTTGCAGCCAGCCAGGAACAGACCCTGGTCGCGGCCCTGCTGGGCGCCCCCAGGCTCGCAGGTGTGTGTGGGAGAGGTAGTGCGGGGCCGCGGTGACAGAACCCCCTCAGGAGCGGGGCCTGGGGCGGGGGAGGCCGACCTCCTCTCCCTCCCGCTGCTCCTGGAGGACTCACGAAACCCCGCCTCTGCTAGCCGCTGCTGGGTTTGTGCTTTGTATCCTTATACTGACCACGTTGGGAACAGGACCAGCCTTGCCAGCAGGGGCAAGCTTGATGTTCTCAGTCTCAGCCTGCAGGTCACTCGGAAGTGCTGCAAAACTGTAAGCCATAGCACTAGACGACCTGCTACTCACAGAGCCACAAACTTAACCCAGGACCCTCACCGCTGCTTGCCCTTGCTGCCTGACAAAGAGCTGTTTAAGTCAATGATAGAAGCTTTTCACTGTCCCTTTTCTGATGCTATTCTGTTTAATCTCGACTGACAGAAATTTGTGCTGTTCCACACGCCCTAGTGTGTGGAGGAAATAATAGGAGTGTGTAACCATACTTCTGCTTTATCTGT
Source organism: Falco cherrug (assembly GCF_023634085.1). Taxonomy (NCBI): domain Eukaryota; kingdom Metazoa; phylum Chordata; class Aves; order Falconiformes; family Falconidae; genus Falco; species Falco cherrug. Next base: position 24,436,581 of record NC_073700.1, on the reverse strand, counting down.
TAGAATTCCAGGCCTTTGGAGGCAGAGATTTTCTTACGTAGCAATGTTTTTTTACACCAGTCCTGTCCATGAAAGGTGGATTTTCACTGTTAATGTCCTGCACTTTCATCCTTGAAGTTAAGTCCTTTAAAAAAAATACACATTTTCAACAAGGAGCAGTGGGAAGGGGTAGTGTTTTCCAAGACCTGAATTATAACTAGATGCCCAGCTTCTAGGGATTGCAAATTCCAGCTCAAGGATATCGCATGATCCCAGATACGGTTCATCCACAGCTGTTTTTAATAGCCATTCTAAGTTTTGGTCTCATTCCTGTGGTTCGACCACTCAGCACTTATCACATCACCAGTGAATTTCACGCGGTTTGTATTTATGGCTCCATCATCCAGCAAGTGTAATGGGAAATCAAAGTCTTAAAATGGTTTTCAAAACAATGCATTCTTCATTCAGTTATGAAAAGGGAAACAGGCAGCTGTGGAAATAATGTGGAATGTCAGTTACAGTCACCTTCCTATTCAGCATGCAGAGCAGACCCACTTTCTCTTTGATACTAAAAGCTAGTAAGAGATCTTTTCATGCCATAGAAGCTGCCCTAGTCAGGTGCTCTCTCTGCAGTGCACTCAGGTAAATTATAAGCTTTTTAAGCTTTTTTTTAGAAGGTATGATTGCTTGTTCAATTTTAAAAAATTTATTTAATAACTTAAGCAGCTGTATTAACGCTATGGTCTTAAGAACCTGAAAATATTGTTGTGTTACCAGTGTCATTTTAAAACTTGCAAAGTCCTCAGCATGTAGGGACTAGAAATGAAACTAGCAGTGCATTTAAAGAAGGATGGTACTTAAAGGATAAAAAGGGAAAAATAGAAGTAACAGTCTGACTTTTCATGCTGCTTTTGTTGTATAAAAAGTGTATTTCCAGCCTCTTCCAGACTTAGCTGGAGAGATTTAACCGCACATGGAACAGGCCTGCCAAAATGTGTTCCTCAATGTACTCAGTCCTGAGCTGGCAAAGCCACCTAGCATGCACATCTCATGAAAGCTCCAGGGGTTTCTCATTGCGTAGGCTTATATTGGGAAATAGGGATTCAATTAATAAACATGTTCTCTCATTACTGTCATCCTTTTGTCTTTTTTTTTTTTTCCACAGATGCCTATTTTCTGATCTCTTTTACTGTGTTCACACCCTAAGAAGGCACCTTTTCCTACAGAAGTATGTGAACCTTGAGTACAAGTAGACTTTAGTCTCCTGTGGCCTCTCTCAGTAGGGAGTGGTTATCTGCATCAGTTTTAGGTACAAGACTAAGCCATGTCTGAACAGGGAGGACCCTGGAGCAGTCATTGTGGAATAGCAGTTATTCTACATTAGCTCCTATATAAAATCCTGCTCTTCCTGTGAGCATCACATTCAGTCATCCATGTTACAGAAGGAAACAGGGGGAACAAATTTGGGGTAGCTACAGCACTTTGAATTTCTGCTTTCCTGGATTCATACTAATTCTGAGAGTGTTCCTTATCTTGGCTGATCCCAAGATCAGGAACTGTTGAATGCAGGAATTACAGTATTTGCTTCTTTCTCTAATACAGCTAGCAGATTTTTGAGCATTCAAGTATGTTTCTAATAGTAAGTACATCTGCTTAGTGCTGAAAAATTGAAATTATTGCCTATGTGATAATACCAGCAGAGTCATTTCATTCCATTCTTTGGAGCAGGCACACGTTTCCTTCAAGGAAGGCATTAAGTATGTGGGTTAGGCTCACAGTTTTGAAGTTTTCTTTAATTCTGTGCTGTGTGAGTTGTCTTTTACAGTTCTGAAGGAAGTCAGAGGAAGGCACTGTAGGCAAGCCTTAAGAGAACAGTTTGTAAATCCTATTGTATGTTCCTTTGACTCATCAAATGTGAGTTTGGCCCTCAGTCTTCATTTTTTCTGCTTGCTTATGTCTTATGATGTTGATTTACACAGAAGTATCCTTGTGTCACCCCGTGTTTCTGCTGCTTCTGTCAGACTGGAAGCTAAGAATTCCATTAGCTCGTCCATAAGACAACAGTTCTTCTCAAAACAGGCTGGAAAATCCAGGATTTAATTGATTCCCATCTCTGATGAGGCACTTGTGTATGAATCTGAGGGCTTTGGATGGGGTAGGAGGAAGTGGGCAATTGGGGATGTGAAGGAGGGCGTTGCAGTGTAATGCTTGAGAAAGACAAACCTGGAGCAACACAGGGTACTGTTTTTCCCAATTGTATTACTTGGAGGCAGAGAGCAGGAATGAGCCTGAGGCTCAGTGCCTTTGAGAATTCACCTGTGGTATCATCCTCCTTCCCTTGGATTTGCTGGAGCTGGGCAGTTTCCTGGCACTGAGCCATGCTTGTGCCTTGGAAAAGCTCAGGTGGAACCAGCTACCCCTCCCTTTGTTGTTACCTTGCTCCTTTTGTCCAGAACCCTGTTGAAGCCAGTGATAACAGAACTCGCTAACCCAGTGAAAGAATGCTCCAGCAAAATACAAGTGTCTCTAAAACAGCTGCAAGATCTGTGTTTGGATGGGACAGTATGTGAGTATGAGAAGGACGATAGTGGGAATAAGTGAAGAACAAAAGACGAGTAGATGCAGGGCTTGTAGGGGGAGTTCTGTAAGCATTTAAGTTTTCCTGTTTTGTGTGTGTATTTTGTTCATTGAGTGGGCGTAGGGAAGGGACAAGAGAAAGGGGTGGGTGGGGAATAGAAGAAGTGCCTGTCACTAGGTGGCACACCAAGCACGTCAGAGAGCAACCGAAGACATGCCGGGGGCCTTCGCAGTGGATTTCAGAGCACATGGGGCTGCGTAGCCATTTAAAACACTTTTCTCCTGCAGCAGGCAGGATAGTCCTGCCTGTTGAGCAGTGAGGCCCTGATGACCCTCGCTCGGTCCTCTCCTGTCATTTAGAAGTAGTAAGAATTGGGTATAAGGAAAAGCAAGACTGTACTGGACAGCAGACTCTTTACTTAAACCTGCCCTTCTCTACAGCTTCAGTAACTGCTCATTTTGAAAAGAAAATTCTTAAAGTCTTATTAAAATGGTAAATGCAACGATTGAAGTCTAATAGCCTACTGATGGGACACAGATAATACAGTGAGAAGGACTGCCTGTGGTGAGTTGTGTCAGGGATGATAACATGCAGGCATGTGCACCAGAAATTAAACATTTAACTGACTCTATAGTTAGTTAATTGTGCTTTTTTGGATGTACTACGTTTGACCACAGACCATGAGAATGCATCTTGCCAAATAAATCTTTTCGAATTACTGGTAAGACACCATGCAGTATCAATCACTCTTGAAAAGATCAATATCAATCAGTGTTTTGAAAGAAAAATGTCATTTGTTTGTATGTTTCCAAATATAAGTGGTCTTTACACTTCCTGAGGAACTCATTCCCCAGTAAGTGACTACACCTGTTTAATATGATTTGGATCTTTACCAGAGTATTAGACTTTTACTGGGAGTCTCTCAGAGGGAATTATTGAAGTGATAATGTGAATTAGCATGCCAGGTGTAGTGATGTGTTGAATGGTGTCTGTTTACTCTTAAAGGGAAGTTTGGTCTCCTGTCTCCCTAAGACACGTTCCTTTACAGAGGTGGAGTGTAATCTATGTTTGTGCTGGTGTAAATGAGAATAGACTTTGGCTGCTTGACACTTTGGCTCATCACACTGTCCCACACAGAGAGCATTCACAAAATGGAAAATCTAGCTCAGTCTAAAGCAATCCTGTTTATGTTCTGTCAAAAATTGTCTTCATCCAGGTAGTTGCAGTAGGAAGAGAGGTATTGGGGGACACATTAAACCTTACTGAAATGCTGCAGGTGCTGTTGGGGACTGCATTTGAATCATTAATGGCTTACCATTGTGAATTAGTGTAAATGAGCAACAGCCCAGTAAAGAATGTGTTCCAAACACTTGCTTAAGAAGCAAAGCCAGGCATATACTGCTCTGTTCTGCCACTGGAATATATTGTAAAGCTCGGCCTGCAAAACCCCATATCCATTATGTAACTCATCCTACTCTGTCGTGCTCAAAGCCCTTTGCAGACACTGAGTAAACAAGTTGTAAAATATGTTTGTGTGTTGTTTTAATAACTCAGTGAATTCCAAGACCTTGTCTGTTGCTAAGTTGGTCATTGCTACTGATGTCCAAGAGGTGAGGCTTCAGTGGGAATACAGCTGAGGGACACAGTCAGCCCAGTAACCGTGGCACAGTCCTGGCAGAACTGTGTTGCAGTTAAATTCATGTATATTCTTTCACTTCTTGTAGTGTCTTCAGTGTCTTTTGGAATGTTAAATAATGGGGAACCTGATCCCAGGACAGGAGAGGTAAATGTAGACTGAAAGTAATTCTTAATCATACCTGTTTACTTCTCACAGAATGCAGTAGAACATTTTTGCACAAATATGGCTTACTCACTGAAAAGAAGTTTAAAATATCTGTAAATTATCAATGTTGAGTTCAGTATAGACTTCGGGGCAGGAGAGTGGAATGTTCTTTCTAACCAGTCCCTAAACTAAACAGCTAGTTAGTTTCAATTAATGCTGTGTTTAGAATTGGCCTAAATTCAATTTTATGATTTAAAAAAAAAATAAAATATCTCCCAGCGCTGAAATGGGTAGCGCAAATTTCTTCCTACAACATAAAGTGAACTTTAATTTTCATTTATCTCAGAAAATTTCATTTGATTGTTTAGGTGGATCTAAACCAACATTTTCTGTATTATTCATTTTGTTCAGAGAACTAAAAAATTTACATATTGCTGTTCCTTTTAACGAAACTCATATTCAGTATACTCCAGTTGCTTATAGTAAACATTTTGATACAAACCAAATTTGTTTAATTAGTCTGTGTAGAGGGGATGATTTTTCCTGTGTTTGCAGACTCATCAATCAAAATTGACAGCATGGTGATTTGTAAGAGCTGTAGATGACAACTTTTTGAGCCTTGTTTATCTGATTTGCCTATTAACTGCTTCAGTACTGGCAGGCCAGTCATCTACTCAAGTTTATCTTGTCCCTTAACACTGCTGAAGAATCTGGCATACTGGTCCTGAGTGCCATGGAATGGCACCACTTTTACATATATAAAGAGGAGAGACAGGAATATTCAGAATTCCTTTGTGTTTACATTTTATTTAATGTTTTAACGGTAGGATTCATATGCTACAATGTCTAGATTATGCTCAGGGCTCATTTCAGATTTCCAGCACACCCATGTGTGACTGCTGTTTCCTGTAGCCTCTCTTGTCTTCTATTTCCCCTACAAATTTGTATAGCAACCAATTCACATCTTGAAAGTGGCATGTCTGAAATCAGTAAGCGGAATACTCTCAACAGTGGGTATTTGACAGTGAATGATTTGTGATTATTTTTTTGTTGCAGGGCTGTTGCTGTCTTCAACACCACCTGCTTGTTCAAGGAGCTTGCTTTTTGTCTTGACTGCTTTGGCTCAGAGAACCTTTCACAAAGTCTTACTATATTTTTCATTTGTCTTGGCTTTTGTCTCTCCTCTTCCTGCTCTTCTTCTCTCTTTACAGTAGCTTCTTCAGGCACCTCACACATGAGTACCAGCCTCGAAATCGAGGGAATTTATGCTGGAAACATGCTTATCTATGAAAAGTAGTCTAAAACAGCAATCATATTTCAGGCAACCTCTCCTAGTTTTCCCAGTCATAATCTCACATTTTCCTATACCAAGCAGCTATTAAAGTGACTTTGCTGTGTCATACTCAATTGCATTCAGTTAGGATATCCATTATAGAGAGCAGATGGCAATGAACTAACTTCTTTTCGTAAGGCAAACTGGATCCTGGTTTACCTCCATCCCATTCTACACGAGTATTTGCATGATTTATGAAGTCTGGATTTTCCTTGTTTCCAATTCATGTGAAGATGAGGAAGGTGCAGTGTATGTTGCCTGTGAGTAAATGAGGAAGATGTTCCCTTGGTTGCTCAGCACTTCCTGTGCCACTGTGTCTGTGAGGTCCTGCTTTCTTGTCTGGATTACTGCTGTCGGTTCAAACCAGAGTGACTGAAATAAACTCAAGAGCTGTCTTTGCCTTTTGGCTGGGGTCATTCCATTGTATCGGTATCTGACATGCCCCGTCTCTGTCAGGAGTCAGTATCATGCTTCAGCATACCAATGCAATTTGTGATCTAATAAGATTTTGGTTCTGCTTTACCTTCCTTCAGCCTGTGCTCATTCATCTCATGTAAGCAGACAAAGTGAATTGGTAGGTAATTGATAAACGTCCTTTTCTTCATTTCCTTCTTTGGACTTTTAAGCTGCAGTGGCTTCATGAAGGAAAACAAACCACAAATATCTTCACACAGCTCTAAAAGTAATAGACAGGTAGACAGCTCTGTTTTCTCAAGGAACATGCCCATCTGTTTTTATCAGATACCTCTGTTCAACCTGAATCCTTCCTCATTACCCTGTAGGAGTGACGAGTTCAGGCTGTTCTTGTTGGGAGGGGGTTGCTGACTTCTGCCCTCTAATGCAGGTAGTCCACATATCAGTTTTGTAAAAACGAAAGGATTTCCCTGTCTGCATCTTTGTGTCATATCTCTGTACAGCCTAGACGTCACCCAGGCTCATCCCTTCTGCAGTGCTTTTCCTCTTGACTTCTTTTGATCATAGTTTTTATTCATAGCAGTGTACTGACTGATGCTTTAAAATTGCAGCTGGCTGTTTAGTGTTAACTGAGTGAATTACCAAGCAAGCAGTGACTCTGCTTCAGCTGAGGTGATGATGATATTTTCAAACTTTCTCCAACAAAATGGGTCATTAAAAGTAGTCATATGGGCATTTGTTGGGGCCATGTGTCCCTTGGAAACACTCAGCCCATGCCAATTACAGTGGGCGAGCAAAGAGGTCAAGGCTGGTAAGTGTGTGGGAGGGGACGCAGGAAGGTAATTGTGAGAGGAGGTGAAACTAGTTGCAGAAATTATTAATTATACAGCTTGTTCACATCAATCCCCCACCCCACCCCCCTTGAAAACAAAGCTCATTTTGAAGACACTTGTAAAATTTGCTCTTTAGGAATGAAATTCCCTTATGTCTTAATAACTGGTAACACACTAGAAATTTAAAACTGCAGTAGAATAAACAAAGAACTCATCTGTGCGTGGTTGTTTTACTCTCAATTAAAGCTGGAAATAAGATTTTGCATGGTTGTGGTGCCATGTTAGGGCTAGTGCACAGCTTTGTTCTGTGGACCTAATCCAGATTCTGCAAAGGACAAGGGAGATTTTTTCCACTGGCTTCCATGACCTTTGGACCAAGTCTGCTATTGATTTGTTACCATACCTGAAGAGCCATGGACTGTCTTACAGACAGATAGTGCACTTCATCAAGGAACTTTGCAACTGAAAGACCCTGTTCTGCAGTTACTAAAATGTGCAAGTACGTTTACATGTGTGACTGAGCAAAGCTAGTAATGTGTAGGTGTTTGCATGGACGTTAAATTGTAATAAAAGATGACAGGGGAAGGTATACGATGAGAGGTGCAATTAACAAATTCTTACCTTATAACTAAGTAGTATGTATCTGTGTAGTTCATGTTGCTAAGAGATTGCACTATATTTACTGTTTAAAATGGCAGAGTATTGTAGTATAAAAGCTGGTTCTTCTCTGGTTAGTCCTTTAGCCAAACTCCAGAGCCAAGTTTTTAGGGTGTAGGTAAATTTAACAGAAACTTAACTTCAGAACTTGTGCGTATGTGTGCTTCGTAGCCACAAAACTGTCAAATCACAAGTGGCAGGTGGTCCTCTGAGAATGATGTCTGTAACAGAAAGAATGTTGCACTTGAATGACGATAGGTATGTCTGCAGCACTGCAGAAGGCAGGAGGAAATTAAGGGAGAGAAAATTTTCGGGCAGACACTGAGAGAAAATGTATTTTCAATCAAAACAAAAATCTGGACAAAATTTATTGGCAAGATTGAAATATTGTGTTTGAGTTACTTTAAAAAAAAAAAAAAGATAGGAGAACTCCTAAAATACGTAATCTTTTTCCCCAATGAAAACCTTCCCTTTCCTTTTCTCAAATGAGTCTTTTATGCAAGTAATAGAATGACGGAGTAATTTTTGCCACTGAAAGTAAATGTTAGCTTTTGTGGAGAAAACCAGGATTTTTGTTTTCTTTTTGTAAATGGTCTTATGTTTCAAAAATGCATGGAATTAAGGTTATCAGATCCCCCCAAGTGCAAATTCTAACCTATCTGAAAATTTGAGTTCAGTGATTAATTTCATTCTTTCCTAAGTTGCACTTGTAGCTCTATCTCCAAGTCTTTTCAGAGATAATGTAGATCCATGAGCCATGTTAAGCATAATCAAAATAATCATGTAGGCACAGAAAGCCCAGGATTGAAGAGAACTGCAACTAGCAATAATCAGACAAATATCTGTGGAAGATTAAGCGTATCATGCTTCATCCTCTTGGGATTTCTATTGGGGCTGTCACTTTTCTGGCTACTTGGCAATGATGGTGGCATTTTTACAGTGCCTCGGTAGCAGATTTGCTGGCTCTTTTGACTGTTATATACATGGGAAATATGCAGAAAGTTGTCCTGTATTCAGTTCTTTTTCAGTATCAACTTCTTTGAATTTCCAGGATTTTCAAACCCAGGTCACTGGCAGAAGCTCAGGACTTTTGACTCATGTTTCGGTGTCCAAATTACTCTGTTTTCTGTGCATGGACATGTATTGGGTCCTGATGCTGGCCTGACGTGCTTCTCTGAATGGAAATCTGCGTCTTGTCCTTTGAACTGGCCTATACAACTTGGAAGGGAATCTCACATGTGGTCCCACCCCTGTCCAGGAATCCCTGAGAGTGTTTCTGTCATTTTCCAGAGACCTTTTGCTGGAGTAAAAAAGTTGGTTTCTGCTTTTAAGTAACTGAAATGTGTCAGAGCTCTCCCAGTATTTGCTTACATTGTGCCTCTCCCAGCCAGGCAAGTACATTTTCAGCAGCTCTAAACTGAGACAAATCTTAAAACCTGTAGGCATGATATTAATGACCTGATGTGTTTTACTGTAAAGTGCTGTCAGCTGGGGCTTGGCTTTTTTTTTTTTAAACAAACAAACAAAAAAACCCAACCAGAAAAACCCCAAACAAACCAAAACCACACACACACTCCCAACAAAAGAAAACAACTCAAAACCAATGGAAATAATTCCTTAAAAAATTATAGTAGTGATAGTCTTGCTTTTAAACGGGTGACTAGCCCCTGGCAGAACTTGGCATCTCTGCAAATACTGGAGCACTCTGAACTTCAAAAAAAAGAAGATGGAAAAATTAGACATACATAAAATCAGTTAAAGCACATCTGAGATTTACTCAGCGTGGTAGATTTTATAGGCAGTAACCCAGTAGCTTGAACCAGCTGTTTGCACCTGCACAATAAAAAATGAGCGTGGGCTTTGGTGCTTCTCTCCCTTTCCCACCTTGGCTTTCTTGTAGCAGCCACTGCAGCATCATTGTCTTGCAGGAACTGTGATGTGTTTTTGCTTTTGCCCATGTTTACACACTTGGTCATTTTTTTCCTTTCTGTTTTTCACTTATTTTGGGCATTTTCTAGGGAGTGGTGTTGGTTTTGTGTAGTAGCGTTCCCTGAGTTCTAAGAAGCATTCATAAATTGCTGGAAATGCTATATTTTAGAGAAGTCTCCCCCCCCCCCCCCCCCCCCCCCCCTTATACAATGAAAATTGAACGTTTTTAAAGTCACCGTATAAAGAAAGCATGCTGAAAGAATTCAAAGTGTATGGGTGTATGGAATGTTCCCAGCTACCTCCTCTGAGAATTTCATCTGCACTTGTGAATTAGAAACCCCCTGTCAACAGAAGGGGTCTGCCAGTTGTCACATAGATTAAACAGTGCATGATCTCCAAAGTTAGAAGTTGTTTGATAGACCATGTTAAGTGTTGATCAGCCTGGGAGCATCTTACTTCAGTGAAACTCACTGAGATGGTTAATTATTCTTCAGAGTAACTAAACCATATGGCAAAACTAACTTCTATAACCAAGGAAGTCCTCTGAGGCACTGAGTGGGGAAACAGTCTTGTTTGAAAGGAACACTCAAGGCACTTAATGTGTCTTGATGGTATTGAGAAGGATGAAAAGATGAATGTCAGTGCAAAACATACTCATTTGTTTATAAAAAAATAACATTCTTGTGAAATACTGACGTACTGTAACCTCTTTGAATGTACAAGAAGTGGTACAAATAACAGTGCACTCAATAAGTAAGCACTAATTGCAAAAATCAGAAAATACTGTTTAGACCTGTGAACAGGAAATCAGACTTCTAGTAAAAGTTCCTTGTGAACTAGGTGGCAGGGCTGCTGTGGGTTTAGCCCAGATGCATAATTTTGTGTGGGTAGAAGGTTTAAAAAGGGAATCGTGTCTATATGCAAATCATCCTTCCACTTCAGGAGTGAAACGGTTTTGTGTATAAACATGTGCTGACCACCAGCATGCAAGATTGTGCCTAGAAAAATACCCTTTGATGTTAGTTTGTTTATTTTTATTTAGCTTGGGTTGGGTTTATGTTTTTTCACTCTATTGCAGTATATTTGCACAACCAATAAGGACACACAGACTTGACTGTTGATGTTTATTGAATCATTCATGTCAAATAAACACTTTTGGGAGTCTCAGCATGGAAAGTAAAAGCATGCCTTTGAGAGGAGAGACACTGGAAATCCTTTTTGGAAGAAATGAATGTCTGCTTGTTTCATTTTTAGATGTCTGAGGAAAAGGCGTGATTTCAAGTGTCATGACTAAAATGTGGATACACCAGGGTGGGAGTTCTAGTATGGGTTATATGCAGTCAGGTTCACAATTTGATATTGAGATGCTCTGGCATGCCTTAACCCTTTGCACAGCCTCTTAGATGAAAACGGAGTTTATGTGCCAGTTCCAAGTCGACTAATCTTTCCGGTTGGAACAGTTCCTACCTGTGTTTAGTGCTTACTGTCTGGACAGATTGCAGTGTGCAAGGGTTCAGTTCTCATTAATGTATTATTTAGAACTGAAAACCTATTCAATTTCATTTTAAAATAATTGGCATATGTTGTTCTTGTTTCTCCCTCTCTATTAATATACTGATTTCACTGATATGGGAGGAAACCATATAATTATTCCACTTTAGCAGCATCAGAACAGATATTTAAAAGCCTGTTTTAGTCCTTTGGGAACAGAAAATTGGACACACATTGGGTTTATTCTGAGGTCTGGGCCCATAAGGAAATAAGCGCTTTTCCTAAAGTGGAGGATTTGAAGACTAAGATAGATGCAGAGGTCAGCAGCAGGAAGGCAAAAGGGAGTGAAGAGAATTTTATAGTGATCTGGCTGTTTGCTTCACCAAATGCAAAGGATACACAATTATTTTCTCATTCCTCTGTTTCACTTTCCCATGCTGATCTCTTTCCTGGATGCTGACGTTTTTCTTCTACCCTGTCTTTGCTAACATTTTCCACTAAATCAAGCAACAAGCTGCCTTTTTTACAGGTGAAGGACTCCTGAAAGCTGCAGGGGCCTGCATCATCTGAACTGTCAGAATTCCAGTGCCTTTTTCCAGGGTGCTGGTGTTTCTCGCTGTGTTGGTCATTTAGGTCTATGTCATCATTCCAACCTCTTTTACTAGGATGTTGGTGATTGTACATCAAATACCTTCTGCCTGGATGCTGTCTTTTGGATAACTCATTCAAGTAGGTTAGCTGTGCACTAGGGATGTCAGTGTACTGATTCACTAGTGACCGGCTGCTGGGATGCTGTCGCTTTTTCAGCTCCAGGTAGCTGTCAAGGTTGTCTTCTCTCTCTCTTTTTCCTGGATGCTGCCTCTTCTGAATGTCTTCATAAGATGCATCTTCCTCGACATCCCTTTTTCCAGGATGCTGTCTCTTCTCCAGGTCACTTAGGTGCTTTTTCCCAGGTTGCTGTCTTTTGGAAAGCCATTCTGGCAGAGGGGCATTTGATCCTGTCCAAGGAAAAGAATAGTATTAATGATCCCCCATAGTCCTCACTAAGGAAGTTGAAATGGGAATTTGTGGAGTTCTGTGGTGCAGGATAATAGTTTGTTCTCATTATGCCCATTTAATTAAACAGAAGTATATGGTCTTGAACTTCATCTCTCTGGATGGCATCTGTCAAAACAGTTCTGCCACATTTTTAGCAAAGATGCATTGATCTATGTAGAACTAGCTGCAGCTGGATGGAAAGACATGCAATGACAAAGCCTAATGTGTTGATTCAGGTAAATGTGTTGGATTTGGGTGAAGGGAAGTGAGTAAAAGATGCTGAGCAACTGAAAGAAATCAGCTGCAGGAGGTGGGGAAGAGCTGGAAGTGAGCACAAGACAGGGAAAGGATAGGGCTGCGAGACCAGTAGAAGCAGGGATGTGGACATTTGAAAGCCAGCTCAGTGTTTCCAGGTACCAGTCATAACTCTTGTTAGTATCTCTTGCTCATTCTTAAGCTCTTTTTAATATTTCAGGTCTTGGATTGACATGACCAGCTCTCAGCATTCATGTGTAGAGGGGAGGAAGGCTTTTTCTACGGGCATCTGGGGCTTGCTCCTTTTTCCACTCTGAAAGGACTCTGTGCTCCTTGTTGCTGGCAGGCACCTAGGTGCTGCTTCTTGCAGTGCCTGAGTCTGATTTGTTTCTGCTGCTGTGACTAGTGAGAGCAGAGCATCTGCAAGCTAGGAGGTGGCAGACTCTAGAGCAGCCTCTGCATTCCCAGCCACAGAAAAGCCCAGCTCTGTTGGGGGTGTAGAAACCAGTAGTTTGAGGTAGTAGGTGAATGGCAGCACTCCCACCTCCAAATTAACATTAGGTACAGGGTCCGAAAGTTGGGAATGTCCTCTTAGAGCTTCCCTAGGGAAGCACTTGCCAGACAGGCAAGTGTTCTGTGACAGGCCTCTGCCTTCTTACTATGCAGCAGCAGCTGGTTAGTGGTGATACAGCATTGCCTAAGCAGGGAGATCTTAAAGAAGAAAGCGCCTTTTGAGAACTCTGTGTCAGTGTGCTGCAGCACACCTCCTATCCTTCCCCTGCCCTTAGCTAGAGTAACAAATACATATGTTAGAACCTGGGAACTATACACTGGACCGAGTACTATGCCAGCATTACCAGATGGATATCCTTGGTGTTATATATACCTTTAGTCATCTCTTCTTCCTTTTCAGCTTTATTGAGGACAGACTGAAGAATGAGGCTTTCAGATCTCTGCAGGATGTCATCCAGGGGGCTTCTTCCCATGGTCTCACTTCCCTCCAAAAGGGGCTGCCCCCTGCTGAGTCGAACACCCCACAAGGAGAGGCAGAGGAACAGCAGTGGCAGCTGGATAGATGGCATTGTGGGACGGGGAGTCTTACAGCTTCCACTGGAGAGAGAACAACAGGGGAGGAGGATGGAGCAAACAAAGCTAGTAGCAATAGCAATATTTCCAGACACTGGAAAAGAAATCTGGCACTGCTATAGGGATTAAGTCTTTCATGAGGGTCCTTCCTCATTTATTATTAACCTCTCAGTTTATTTCATATTCTTCAAAGAATCTGTAAATTCTTCATAATTAAAATCAGGCACGTGTTAATTTTTCTGGCAGAATAAATATGAACATTTTAAGCACCTAACTTCCTGATGCACAGATAGTTCTGAAAGCCAGTGATTTTGCTTTGCCTTCTGCTGGGAGGTAAAAATAATTTCCCTCTTGAACTCTTGTGTTTACTGATGCCCCACATGAGGTACACACACATATACCTGCACTTACAATCTCCACCAGGCAATTCCCTTTGCTAAAGGTTCATTTAAAAATAATACTGGGATTTGCAGCACTTTCATTCCACCTTTAGTTACAGCCCAACTTTAATCATCTGTTAGTTTTTTAATATCTATTTCTATACATTTAAAGTAGCTGTGTGTCTATTTGTCAATATAGTAATACAGCTATGCTCTGTTGGTCAGGGATGTTTCTTGCATTGGGGAAGCACCTCATTTTTTTCAGAGACACAATAATAATGGTTATCCTCTATTACCTCTTACCAAGATAACAAGTGTTTCTCTATTTTTTCTAGCTAGCACTGGAATTTCTAACACCACTTATTGTGGTTTTATTTTCCAGTAAGCAGAGTTCCTTCAGTAGAATGGAATACATCTTTAATATTAGTATAGCAGTCATTTAGATTAATTATATCTTCAGAACATAAAAGAAATGCACAAGAACAAAAAGTTCTACATTTTTTTTGAAGTAGAGAATGAGTTTATTACCTGGCAGGTTTCTGTCACTTCTGATGAAGTCCTTGGATAACAGTCCTAACAATGTCAGGTAGGTTATTTGGCTCAGAGCGATATTTAGAAGGAAATTTAGCCAGCTAGAAAGGAAATGATTTTGTAAATTACCTGACTTGTAGTTTCAGATTTTTGCTTGATGCATCTGCCAAGAGATTGTTTACTCCTTTAAAGCTGTTTGCACATCTGAGCTTCAGAGTTGCCCTTTTTCTGCTACAGACAGAGAGAGTATCCAATAGAACTGTTGCTAAGTGGTCTTTGGATGGCTTGTGTCTCTGTACTTATACCGTACTGCCTCTGGACCCTTTATGCAAATAGCTGTGAGGTAATTTAGGTGATGTGTTGTTTTCTTTTTTTTTTTAACTGATGTTAGAGATCTGCATTGGGAATGCATTTTAAAACTCTGGTAGTTATTTCTTGACCTCCCTATGTCCATGGTCAGCTCCCAGAAATTGCTATTTTTCCATTCTCTAAAGATATTGCTGAATTTTATGTAAGAAATTATAGGGAAAAGAAGTTTTTTTTTTCTCTGCTTAACAAAAATAAGCTTGTGTATCCTCTATTAAGCAAGCACTGTGGAGTAAATGCAGAGAGGTAGGTAATTAAGCTAAGGAAGAAAAACAATGAAAAAGTGTAACAGATTATATTTTAGTAAAGTTATACCATGAGTTCTTATTCTGAATGCCACTATACAGTTTTTGGCTTACAAGTCCGTGTTTTCTTGGCATAGGGTTCCATAGATAGTACATTAGAATATGGGGTGCATAGTACAAGATATTGAAACAGTTATGTTGCTGCTATGTGCTTCAGAAAGCATTATACTATTGTAACTAGAAATAAGACTCCCTCTCTTTAACCCATCTGTTTATTTAAGATATTCTTCCACACAGTACTGCTAAAAACAGATCATGCAAATGGCACAGATAAGGAGCCAGTAATTCTTTGATAATCTTAATCATCCTGATGACAATATGTGGGACTAAAACTGGAATACAGATTGCTCACAGTATTGAAGCAATTCAGGATTCTTTTATTGTTACTACATGGAAGGTTTCAACCAAGTGAAGTCAATGTTTTTCTGCTTTCCTATGTACTACCATTGTCACAAACACAAAACTACCTTTGTATGTCCTCATCCCTGCCATCAAAGTGTTTAAGTTAAAATTTGAATTCAGCAGTAAGTAGTGACAAAACCCAACAACCTGTTACCATGCCTTGACAATGCCTTCTTGGTAGGACGCTGGCATTTTAGCATCTCTCTAGGGTGCTGTGCCACAGTCTGAGACACAAAGCATTTTGGGGATACTCTTAAAAGCACTGCACTTAAAAGTGGATCAGTTATGCTTACAGATCATGTGCATCCTCATGTGACCTGTAAATTTCCTTAAGGCAAAAGGCATTTTATGTCTGAATAGATGATGGGATTACCATATAATAGTTTTATATGGTAAAGAAGCAAAGTCAGTTGTTCTCTGTCAGTGTGGCTTATTATCCATTGGAATTTAACAAAAAATGGTCACCTTACAGAGCTTTTTTCCCCCCACTCCATTCACCTTTCTGTGATGGATCAGAAAATACACAAGAAGAAACTTGTTTTCGGTTCTTTAGGAAATGAAAGCTGATTCTCTGGGGTGACTTTAATGGAACACAGCCGTAACGTCAGTCTTATTCATGAGAGTATGGTCATCTGAATTTTGTTTTAATATCTCAGGAAAAACGTATCAGCAATTGTATATAGATGTGCTTTTTGTTATTAATTACCCTGGTGTAATTTGAGAAGAGTCTTGTGTGTCAATGCACTTGTTCTAGACTTGCAGTGGGGACAGAGACTGGGGCTTACAGCATTATAATTGCATTTTTAACAATCATATTGGCATACATAACAATTTGTAACAATTGTATATGGCATATATTTTCCTTCTTGTTTGGTTTTCTAAGGGAGTTTGAGATACCGTGCACCTTATGTGCAGAACATAATTGTCTTTGCCAATCTTAAGACCATATCAGCATTGTTTTCCTGAGCAGGCATGAGAACAAAAGACTGGCAGGGCAATTAAATTTGAAGATCAACAGGCAGTTTACTATAGCAGGCCAGTAAACAATGAATGGGCAGCTAATAGTCCCTCATCCAAAGCAAAGATCCCTGTAAAGACAGATCCTATATATTTTTAATTTTAAGCAATGCACTAGGGCTTTCCAGGAATCTAAAGAATGCTGGAAAGTGTTTTAAATGCCTTCATTAATAGCAGTTGCTTTTTTAACAAGGAAATAGCTGTCTGTAGTTTAGCTCTGGATTTTTCCCTAACAAAATGTGTAATCCAAAGTCCACTGAAATCAGCCAGATTTCTCCTTAAGTGGGGTTATCCTTAGAACTTGGATGTCTCTGACTTGAAAAGATTCACATATTGAATTGAATTTTAAAAAATCCTTTCACACTTTGAAGCATGACTCTTGAAAAACGTAGATGGGAAAAGAGGAGGTTAAACAGCTGAAACACTTTCACATATACAAAATCATAAAGCAAATTAAATCAAGGAGCAGCTAAGAATTTTTTATTAAGAATAGCCTCCCATATGAACATTTTTCATCTTAGCACTGAGTGAATGAGTCAGATTTCACTTATACAGCAGTTGGCATACTGAATTTCTCAGCTGCCTGGAAATAATAGAATAGATAAGACTTACACTTTGGAAATTTGTATGACTACAGTTCAATAAATCAGCATTTGCCACCTATTTCCAAAGTGAGAGTCCTCATAATATGTAACTATGAGCTGGAAATAAAGCTTAAGTTAATCCAGACAGCATAGAAAGCTTGCATGTGTAGCTCCAGCTTAGATAGAGCAGGAGCTGCTCTGTGCAGAAGCCTCTTACCGAGTCATGCTATGCATGTGCAGTAAGGGCCAGATGCATGAGACTGTGCAGTCAATGCCCAGACTGTCACCTAACCTTTGGTTACTTTCTTTTTAAGACTCTCCAGCCATCACAAACGAAACTGTGCCCCCCTGATTCCTTTGGACAAGCTCACGGCTCGTCTTCTCCATTACATTATTTCTACCATAGTCAGCTATGCCCTAGATTTGGGAACTGCCGTTGCATCAGTCATGGTGAACCTGGTGAGGAGTTAGATTTACTTCACACTAGCTGCTTGGAATGTCCTGGGTTGGTAACTCTTTTAAGATCTCTTATGGTACGACACCCGAGTTTAAAAAATTAATATATTGACATATAAATTAAAATGGGCATTGATGGCCTGGGAGCTGCATTTTTAAACAAGTCTTCAGAAAAGTGAAACAGAACAGTGAAGTTGTAAAGAATTCTGTTGCTGGCTCCTTACAGTGCGTCCTTGATAAGCTGCTGAAGCCCAGCATGTCTTATAAATAAAGGATGTTTTCATCATGTGGTTGAAGGCTTCAGTCATAGCTTCTCAATCTCGTTACATGTTTTCTTCAGTTCATCACATTTTCTCTATTCTTTTTAACATAAAATATTGGAGCACATTAAGCATCGTGCGTACCGTCTGTTGCACAGAGTCTATCTCTTTCACAAGGCAAGAAATGTGTGAATTGGCTTGTTTTTGCAGGATTTAAAAAAAACAAAACTAGATGGCATGGAGAGCTAGGTTGCTGTCTGTGTATTGTGAAGAAGCAAGGTTAAAAATTTGTCTTGTCCTTGGAGTATAAGGTGGGGTTTGTACTGATTGTTACTTTGTGTTGGAGTTTACCCACAAATCTTGAGTCAATACCTTAACCCCAATGGGGAGTTCTCTGACCTGCACAGACCATCAGGCGGCTGGGAGCAGTCAAGAAGTTCTAGAGTTAGCAAATCTGAGCGGGCTTCCTGATGTGTGTGTTTGGGGCATTGGTTCCTCACCAGCCCTGCTAAGGAAGCTGGTCTCAAAACTCAGTGGAATTTTTTTTCAGCTAAAATGTGTTTACAAAGCATGTCAGTTTTGAAAAAACATTTTCTGACAGAAACTTGTTTCTGTGGTACATCCCCAGTCGGCTCTTGCAGATGGGATGTTCTTATTAAACTGTCAGCTCCAGCCCTCTAAATCACAAGTAGAGGAATAGACTTGCAAGACAGGCAATCCCTTCAGTTCCATATTCTCTGCACTTAATTACCGATATCCCCATCCCAGACACAGTGCTAGTCTATGGTCAAAGTGTTGGCCAGATACCATCCTGTTCAGTTTAGCATTCATATTTAATCAGAGTTGTGAGGCGGCTTGATTACTGTGTTTATGTCCTTACAGCTGGAGAAGATAACAACGGTGTGTTTTCTGTCTTTATACTGGTAAAAGCATAAGAAGGACTAGTACCTGGAAGCTGAGGTTTAACAAATTTAATTGAATTCAGATTCCTAGCTATGATGATAATTAAACATTGATGTAATTTTCCATACGTAGCCTTGGTGTTGCTTGGAGATTTAGAAATGAAATTTATTTTCTTTTGGCAGGACAAATGTTTTACTAAGACATCTGAGGAATAATATTTTGGATGAGGAAAGTGAATGCAAGAATCTTGGTGGAAGTGGACAGAGATTCTGCTCTGTGGGCCAGGATCTTCAGGGCATCTCAGCAACAAATTCTTTGTCTTCATAGGAGTACTGAGATCGATGTTTCCCCAGGATGTAGCAATCTGAGCTCTGGGTGCAGAAATACTTAAGTCTAACAGGTTCTTCTATTTGATTTAAAGTACCTGGGTAAAACTTGATTAGATGTAGCTAATGATCCTTTTTGTTCCTCTGAAAATAGGAGCTGCCCAGCAACAAACATTGACATTCTGAGACTTCAATGCAGTTTTCGTAATAGGTGTGCTTAGAAACAGAAATATCACAGAGAGTACTGAAACGAGTATGAAGCATGTCTTAGACCTGCACGCTGGGGTACAGCAGCAACATAATCTCAGATTCACAAACAAGGAATAGGGCATCTCGAAAGAAATTGTGGATTTGTGGGGTTTTTGGCCAGGCAGACTTCTGGACTTCTGGCACCTGGCCAGAACAGGAATATTAGCTCCAGATTGGCTTCTAGACAGTGTAGATGAGGTCCTGGTTACTGGTATAGGTGTTCTACACCGCATAAAAATGCATGCAGATCCCTCACAGAAGTGTTGGAGCTGAATCTCTTGAATTCCTTTAAACTAATAGAAAATCCTTTGAGGAGACTTAATATAGGGAAAGATTAGGTCTTCTGTTTTAAATAATGAATAGGACAAGTATTGAATGAGATGAGAACATTAATTTCTGTGCGGGGAAGCTCTTAATAGAATTACTGAGTAAAGTCCACATGGAGCGTGCACAGCTCTCCTCACCAATTTAAATCCATAAAGGCCAGGGAAGGCTGTTACATTAGAGGAAAGGAGGAATATCCCATATAATATTAAAACTGTTGCCAAAAGGAGTATAAATGACATGTTGCTTATATCAGCTAAATTGTTTTATAGTTCCATGAGGAAGCAAAACCAAAGCATTATGACATTAATCCCACATATTGGTTTACTGCCAGACTTTTCAATATTAAACAGCATATTATGGAGTCAGAACTTGACAGGCTTAATTATATACTTAAGAGTCAGTCTAACTCAGTTTGTTCCTTCTGGGATGATGGCAATTTGGAATTAAAGATCTCAATGGATTCACTGTAATGTTTATTTTGTAATTATCTCTGCAGTGTTTATGCAGGGTCATTTCTACAGTTTTCTAGTCAAGAGAACCCTGTGATTTGGGAAGGAAGTGGCCATCTTCAGAAAGAGCATCACTGTGCCCTGTCTCTTGTTTCAGGCACAGTCCAGGATCTTTCAAACCAAATAATGACACTTAATGAAACAAGCAAGATGCGATGCCTCCAGGCACCAAAAAAACCCAGCTGCCCACCTGTTGTTTTTTCACAGCTGCTAATGACAGCACTCGAGATTCTTGTTCCCTTCCAACAGGGTATTAGTCATTGGACAAAGCAAATTTACAGCTCGGTATACCTTGCCAAAATACTGTTCTTAAGCTGGGGCAAGTTTCATGATGTAGCAAGAAGATACCCAGGGAGATTTGATTTGGTATGATAGTATTGGTGGACATTCAGCTTCATTTTAAGAAAGAAGTCTGATTCACACTGTCAAGTAACTTGGAAATTCAGTGGGAGGTTTGTAAATAGATGGTCGCTGCTTCCCGTAGCAATTAAAGGAGTAACATGCCAATTTGTTTCCTCTATGCTGTTCCTTTACACTTGCTGCTAACACATCCTAATTATAATAGAGAAGCTATAATTGGGTGTGAAAGTGAGCAAATTTGTGAGCCAGAGGAGAGCTGATAAGAGAGATTAGCTGTGTTTGGTCAAAGCATTTGAAAATGCTGGTTTGGGTTTTAAAGTCATGATCCTCAGCTTGCAGCTAGTTCTTCTGTCAAGTTTGCTGGGAGCAGTCAGCACAGAGCATATTTGAAAATCCCCCCTACTTGTTCAGATGTCAGAGGTACAAGGCTCAGAAGCTTCTGAAGGCTTGACATGCATAATGCATGCCCAGTGGTTATTGATCAGAGACCATAGTGGAAGCACAAATAAGAAGATGGAGTAAAAGCAGAATGAGTTCTAGCCACCCTTGTGGCTCACTGTAGAACATCTTCCTCTTGAAATTCAGACATTTCTATAGCAACTTTTAAAATTAAAGAATTTTCTGATTGTTGTTTTCAGTTGCTGTAAAAGCGAGTGGTTCATTTGTATACATTGTTCAGTAAAAGTGACCTCAAGTCTTGCTTTAAGGATGCAGTGCAAATGTGATATGCTTTCAAGTTGTCTGTGTTGGTCTGATAAAGGGAAAACTGGGCCAGTGGCAGGACCACATCAGCAAGTCAGCTGCATTTGTGCCTACTATACACAGCAGCCAAGAGCAGGTATTCTTAATGAAGGTGCAACCTGGAATCAGATGTAGAGAGCAATTTTCAACAGGGGTCTGGTGTTACTAACAAAGATAATTTCAGGTACCAGTCATATCAGCTGAGCTGGTTGAAATAGGTAACAGTTCAAGTATTGCTTCCTTCCTCTCTATTGTTTCTGTGTGTCTGTGAGTATACATATGCATTATGTGTGTGTTTTTTACTAATGAACTGTTCCTTTTTTCTAGGTGCTGTATTGTTCTTAGTGGTTACTAAGTTACTTGGTCTGTTCATTTGGTGAGGGCTTAAAGTTGCTCACCATGCATTATTCTTCCTGCAGTAAGGTTAATCATTTTATCTTTTAGGCTGCTGGTTTTTAAGAGTCCTGTAGCACAGCAACACTGAAGATCAGAATCCCATTATGTAAGTACTATACAGAAGTAAAACTGAAACTGTCCATCCCAAGAGAGTTAGAATGAAGCGTAGGTGTATGTACATACACCTACATATGTGTGTATACATACACCTACAGATACCTATACCTACCACACATATGTACATATACACCTGTAGGCATAAGAGGGGATGGAATAATCATGTTGGTTGTGTTGGGCATAAATATTTCAAGAATTTTGGTCGCTGTAGATCATCATCAAGCTAATTGGGGCTAGGTTACGCTTGATTTGTAAGCCTTGCTGCAGGGTTTCAAAAGGACTTGGAAGAAAGAAGACAGTCATTTTATCCTGGCAAGGATTTCTTCCCCCTTACAAGGCAGGCTTATAAGAAAGCTGGTCATTTGGCATTGCCAGCAGGATGAAAACAACTGGAGTTTTAGCTCTCCGATTCAAACATGGACCATTTATGGGAAGATTTTAGGCAAATAGTAGTGATAATAGCTTCTGGTACTGTCCATTAGTCCCACTGTGTCTGCAAAGCATATAGCAAATTGAGTAGTTGGGGGCTTTTTATTTCTACCACTTGTGCTCATCACTAATGGTCCTAGTGAAACTGGAAGCTATTACTTAAAATCCAAGCCTTTGCTGTATCAAAGATATGCATTAGTGGCTAGAAATCAACTGGGAAATGCTACAGCTTGTACATAGCTAACCACAGAAGTCACCGAAGATCTAATATAGTGCAGAGGTGTGCACACTTCATAGAGCACAATAGGTCAGCAAGTCCCTTCTTTGGAGGGTTGAGTGAATTACCTAGTTGATATGAGGGAAGTTAGGAGAGTACTCATTTAGAAGTGTTCCCCTGTCCATCATTCATACTTAGTTAGATGAAGCTTGATGCACAACAGAGAGACTTGGGGAATGAGGAAAAAGATCCCCACAACCAGTTACTCAAGGAAGATGATTTTCATATGGTACTACTAGCTACTTAAGGACAAAGACCCTTATATAATTCACACCTTTATAAGTTTCATAGTCATTGTAATAACAATAGACTTCAATGTGCTTAACGGGCTTGTTTACAAGCAAACAGCATGAAGTGAGAATCACTGGGTATTCAGGGTATTTCAGGTCAGAGTTTATAATTAAAGCTGTTCTGAGATGCGGAGTAGTTCTGGCTTTTAGAAATGGCTTGTGTGATCTTCTCGTGGCTTCCTCTTCACATCCGCCCAGCTGGCACACTCTGTGCATCCCAAGGGAAGCTGAGTGAATGGACAGGAAGCACTGGAGTAGAAGATCCTTGAGTCCTTTGATACCTGCTTCTGCTGAGATGTGAGGCACAAAGTTTATATGCTTCTCAACTCTTCTGTCACCCCCTTCCCCCCAGGCCTTTTCGGCTGAGCCTGAATGTGAACACAGATACATTTAAAAGCCAGTTAGACAGTGGTTTGCAGATGCAAACTACAGCAGCTAGTGTATTTTTATAAGCACCGAGCTGGAAGGCCACATGGTCATTTGATTAGAATGGAGCCTGAGATTTGGGATAGCTGCGTTCTATTTCTGTCTCTCCCATTGAATTGCTTAGTGACTCTTAGTACTGCATTAAGGTAGAAATCCAACTGTAGTTAAAACCAGAGTCAGAGTTCTCGTAGATGGTAACTTAATTTAGGTAGACCCTTAAATACCCGCGTTTTGTGTTCCCTGCCCACAAATAAGCAATAGTGATACAATACAGTGTGCTGTGTGATGCTTGTGATGTGCTATGAGAGTCTTGGATCGTGACATGAGAAGTCAAAAGTGTTGTTAATAGTTGGGTTGGGTTTTTTTAGGAAGCAAGTGGAATTCACCAGGACCAGTGGGCCTGGTGTGCAAATTTAAGTCAAGAAAATGGTAAATAGAAAAATTGTGTTTGATTGGACTCCCAGTGAAGCTTTGGTGTGACTGTCATATGAACACTTTTCTTGGCCCATAAATAACGATGTAGCATCCTGTTAAAGGTGCAGTTTCACAGGATTCTTGATACAAACCACTGATGACTTTAGTTTTCTCCTCTGGCTTGTTTTCTTTCCTTGTCTATAGCTGCTAGCAGATTTGAAATGTTCTGTGTTGGCACCTAAATGTTATGATGGAATTCTACAATGCACTCCTGGAATGGCTGGCGATAGTCTTAACATCCTTGAATATAGGTATAGCTGTAACACGTTAGTGATTTTCAAGTTGTGGTGCAAGACAATGCAGAGTTTAGAATGACTTCAAAGGGATGAGTAAAAGGTCATTAATAAAAACAATCCTTTTGTTAAATTTGCCCTCTGATGATCTATAGGTGACCTAGAAAATGCTTATACATCTAGAAACTATAAAAAAAGTAAAGCAACTAGAAAAAGTAAAAAAATAATAATTCTTATAAGTCCCTTTTAGACCTGCACTTCCATGCTAATTCAGAGGCCATCATGGAAGATGTGGAGTTAAAACTTTCATAACATTATATTTTTGTAGCTATTATTCAAAAATGTGACCCAATATTTTGACATTTGAAATGGCTCATCAAGAACAAGAAGCCGATAGACTGTTTTTAAAATACTTTCTGGGAGATCTCAGGAATAATTTGAGATTATTTCTGAGCCCCGACTGCTCATGTTGAGTAAGTGAAGCTCAAGTGTTACTGCATGGAGAAATTATGGAAATGCCAAGCATTGCCTGATAAACAGGTAGTGCCATTGATCACTACTGTACTTTATGAACATAGTACCTTTGTTATTTGAATAACAAATGATCTCTATGCCAACACCAGAGTAAATCTTACTTTTTACAATTACTTGTGCTTTTATTGAAGAACAGTAACTCCATCTTCATTAGAATCACTTGCAGTTCTGTGAGGGGCCAAGTACTAAGCAAAGTAGTTGTAGAAACATCCTTTTGTACAAAGATGGTCAATACAACCTGTAGTGGGGAACTGGAAAACACTGCTAAATTGATACTAAGTTAATGATACCCACCTCTGTAAGTATGTTACATAGTTCATTATGTTAAGTATTTCACATCTCCAGCTGAAGTTTGCTTCTCTCAGTCATGGTTCAGCTGCTCTTTAACATGGTGCTGTGAAAAGAATTTGGAGACTTCAACCCAGCACACTACACTGGCCTCAGTTACATATGCCTTTCTCACCTCTCTGAGGACACAAATAACTGATCTAGCTAAGCATGAGATGTTTACAGAATTCTACAGAATAAAGAGTTGTGTACATCCCTCATAATTTCTGCCTATGAGCACATCACCCCAGGCTAAGGATCCACCAGGTTTTCCAATAGTAAGGTTGTCTGAGGTTTCTGGGTAAAGACTGCTGTAAGATCCTGTGTAGATTTAAGAACAGAGATGATCTTGCAGAGAGCTGCTTAAAGGCATTTACATTTTGCATTTCTGTCTCCAGTCTGTAATATGAGATTGGTGCCTAACTTAGAAAAAAATGGTGTGCAAGAGTCCCAAGAAAAAGTGAAAATCTCCACTTAAACTGTCAGACCCTTGATGCTGATGACAGACAATGTGGATTTTTGCATTCCGGAAGCAAAATTTAACATCTATCTCATTAGGGACTAGAACCTCTCAACTGCTGTTACCCCACAGAGTAGACTTTAACTTGGTTTTACATAGGGAGTTTCATACAGCATATATGGAAAATTACACCAGATTAAGAGAGGACAGTCTCCCAATTGGCACTTTCTGAGCACCTGGACATGGCAGACTGCTTAGTGCTTGTGTTAACTCCATTCTAACCAGACTCAGTACAGCAGTAGATACAGAGGAGCTCTGAACTATTGGTAAAGCTGGCTCTAAGTTAGCAAGTCCTTTTCCTGGCTTGTATAAAGAAGCCAGTTTTGCCAATCAAGCCAGGTGCAATGTGCTCATCCTATGGAGGACTTAAACTGCGAGCTTATTAAGTCCTTTTACACGCTGGTAGTTGCAAACCATTTAATTACAAGGTCAGTGATGTATAGCTGCAGAGAGTTTGAGGACCTTAATGAGGTAAGGCAGTGTCTGACATAATAAATGATGTCTTCTTTGCATTTCTGCTTCAGAAACCTGACTACATGGTATTATTGTTTAGACCTTCCTAGCACAGTAACTTAGCAGTGTGCAGGACTGCAAGAGTTTTACTACTACTAAAATATGGTGCTTAGAGTTTTCAACTGGCTGGCAAATTGACAATGTAAAAAATTGAGAATAAATTAATGACCATGAATTGACAGTTGTGATGAAATTTTCAAACCTTTATCTTCCCCATTTAGACACAAATGAAGTAGCCAGGTTTGTGGAAGTAGTCATTGTCCTGGGCACTTTCGTCTTTTGAAGACCTGATAATATCTGTAACAGTGGCAGCCTCTAGGTGCCAGGTATGTCTGGCCAGCTGTCCTCTCTGGGTGTGAGAGTGGAAGTAGAGTCCTACTACAGCATGTGAATCAACTTCAGCCCTTGAAGTAGTACAGATCTAGAATAAGTCTCTGATTTTAGCACCTAGAATGTAGGTGTTACGTCCTGGAGATCCAAGTGAAAAGATCAAGTTAAAAAAGCGATATTGTATATCTTTTTTTGATATCACTAGAGATTGCTGAAAGTCTTTGGTTATTTAATGTTTTTTTACTTCAGAAAATATGTTAATGTCATTGATCACATCCGTGCTTCAAAGGCACTGAGATAAACAAATGACTCATGAAGTGACTGCCTATTATTTTTGCTGCAGTATGCAATGGGGAGGTGTAAAATGAAGTTGATATTGAGTCTCAAAAGAAAGTTTCTTTATAGTGATGCTAAAAATACAACTATTTTGTGAAGCTTAGAAGACTCAGGAAGAAGTTCCCTCACAAAGAAATCTCACTTAAGCATCCTCTATTTTAATTTGGTACCAGCAATGTTTGATAGCCCAGCAGAACCAAATTCCTGTCAAAACTCCCTTGATTTCAGGTTCAAGACCGAATCAAGGTTGGGGTTGAGGCAGTAATTTCAATGGAGTTATATCATGGATGAATTTACTTACTTAAAAAAAAACAGTTAAGATGAAGATTAAGTAGAATGAGGCTGGAAGTCTAGGGGTGCAGGGTGTTTTTTTTGTGTGTGGGGGGGTTGTTTGTTTGGTTTTTTTTACGAATGGGAAATAGTCTATTAATTGTTTCTGGTCTAGTCTGGAGTAAATTTTCTATCTGGTAGACAGCAGCAACGCCTCTGCTCAGTGGCATTTCTTTCCAGGATTTGGTCTGTAGCAGCTCTGGCAGGTCGACAGAGCTAATGAGGTACGTTTCAGAGGATTGTACTTGCCAGTGCAGCTATGCTGTTCAGAGCCCAGTGAAACAAATAGCAGCTATATCCATTATATCATCTTTAACTGGTATACATTAATATTGGCCATGTATTATTAAATGTTCAGCATCCACACAGTGCTGACAATTTTTCACCCAGATGTGCTTTTCAGTCTTGGGGAGCTGTTCTGTTTTATTTGTTTTTTAAATCTTTTCTAAGCAAGACAAGCCATAGGTTGTAACAGGGCTGAGTTGGCATTGACCCAAATGTTTCAGCTGCTCCTGTGGGTCTGGTATCAGTCAATATCAGAAAGAGCAGTAAAATAATGTGAGATTGTGAGAACTGCAGTAAAAGAGAAGTTGAGCAATTACCTTTGGGCTGTATTAGTAACAAAATACATGATCCCAAACTGAACATCACAGGATACAGCTGTGCTCTTCTGCATGCCATCAAAGCACCTCCCAACCATGACTTCCCCCTTTCTCTGACTTTCTCTATATCAGCGGTCCTCAAACTTTTTAACCAGGGGGCTGGCGCGGATGAAGTGGCAGGCAGTCATCTGCGGCTGCTCGGTTTCCCCCCCAACCCCTGGCGGGGGGGGGGGGGGGGGGGGGGGGCGCGGTTGGGGGGGTTTCTGTAAATACTGGGGGGCCAGATTGAGGACCCTGGGGGCTGTATCCGGCCCGCAGGCCGTAGTTTGAGGACCCCTGATCTATATCCTTCCCTGCTTCCCTTTGGCTTTCTCTCTCCTTGCATGCCAGCTCTGAAGTAAAACTCTGGCTGCAAAAGACAACACTAGTCAGCCACCTGGCAGTAAGCTACCTAAATGTACTTAGTACTCAGATTCCAGTTTCAATTTTCTGGTTTTTTTATGGCAGAAGTGGATTTCTTCTCACTTTTACCATTTTAAACTCCATTTTTAGGAGCTTATTCATAATTCCATTCAGAACTACTTCTTTCATTTAATTTATTTTAAATAAAGCACAAGCTTTTAAGACAAAAACACTTTTTCTTTGTAACAGAGAGTATTTTCATTTGCATCCTGACCTTTTCTACCTGTCCTTCTTTGAAGAATCTTGATTAATTTAAAAAATGAAAGCAAAAACCAGAAGAAAGCTGCTTTCACATTATTTCATACATAGGCTGATTTCCAGGCAGTCATTCCAATATGCATAATAACTGTTCCATCAGCACACTGTGAGAATCAGAATAATTTGTTTGGAGAAGGAGATCTTGTAGCCCAAGTACAAGAAGTACTATATAAAACCACATTTTATTCTGTTTTATAAACACTCCTGAATATTCATGACTTTTTAAAAATAGAAAAATAAAACCTGAGGGCATAAAGTGTGAGGTGAAGGCTGGTGGAGAAATAAAGTAGAAGTCCCTCTACTGCAGCGGGCTAAACTGGACAGAAATTGATTTGATTACTCTGAGAACCTCAAATCATCAAAACGTAGTGATGCTACTGTTTTCATAATGCTAGAGATGAACCCAACCCATAGCTTTGAGCATACACTTGAGATTTCAAGGTATTAAAACCCCATATCTGATATGTACTTAAAAATTTGTTTCCTGAAGATCAGTCATTATGATCAGAAGCTTCAGAACAACTTTTTCTTTTGAAAAAAACAAAAGAATTTCAAGGTACAGCCACCACTCCTGGCAACAGCTGTGACCTGTTGATGGGGATGGGATTTGGTTGTCAAAAGATCATTTTCCTTGTGAATAATAACAGTAGCAGTTGCTTCAGTGGTATTCTGGAAGGTTTACAGTAAGTGGCTGCTACAAACTATTTGTGTCCTTTATGGTGAAGACAGAGTAAGTGGCATTTTAACTTAGATTAGGAGTCCAAATTCATGTTCACAGATAAGACTGCTGTTCGATAACCTACTCAGAATACCTGTACACCAGTTAGTGTGGGTGAAACCAAATGAAGAAAACAGATGATGTTCAGGTACAAGCATGCATCACCTCATGTTTAACATAGGTGAGATGGTCTGTCTTGGAGCACTGGACAAAATGTCATAGCTAAGCTTCATTGAATAGAGCTAAGGGGGCGAATAGGTGATACAGGATATCTCTAGCATTGTAGTTCAGGTCAGAAGTGCACTTTTGAAGCAAAATTCCCAATCATCTCCACTTACATTCCACTTGAATCATGTTGCAAAGCAACAGGACACAAAAGAAAAGCTTTTGTTTCATGCCTCCTCATAGCTTTGGATTCTAAAACCTGAATTATCCACAAACTGAATACTCTTAAAGGAGTCCTGCTTTCTTCTAGAACTGCCTTGGCACTTGCAGCAGAGCGTGCTGTTTTGTACTTCAAGAACTTGAGAACATTAGGCAAGAAGCTTAAATACACCTCAGCATCTCTTGTATTAGCTGTGAGCTGCTGGTACTGTTGAGTAATGTGCTGTGTTTCTGCTGAAACCAGAGGGGCTCAGAGAATGGATTAGGAAGTGACAATCAGTAACTTACAGCAGGTGTTATCTTCTGAGTTATGAAATTTGTAAATATTAATAGAATTAATATTTTCTCACAACCCAGCAAACAGCAAAGATTGCACAAGGCAGTCAGTACTTGAAGTGAAAGAAAGAATTGTCTCCCAGCTCAGCAGGAGCTAGACTACTGCCAGGCTCAGAAGATGGGACCAAAGCAGGAGCTGCTGAATCAGTGGGATGTGGGAGCTGGGACCAGCTGCCTCTCACAGAAGTAAAATCTTGCTTCTGGCTTCTTCTGAGTTCTTGCTTTGGGCCCAGGTTTGAATCTTTAAGATTGTGTGGCTGAAATGAGAAGAGGTAAGAATCATCTAGGCATGCTAGGGAGCATATATGTAGTAAACAGGTTGGTTCGGTTGTGGACAGCTGTGAGTTACAGCTGGTAATACTGTATTTAGGTAGGGACATCTTGAAATGTGTTCACAAAAGCTTTAGCATGGGGAAAAAACCCAAGGGAATTGTGAACTGAAGAAATGCATCACTTTGGGGCAGAGAAAGCCTTGAAGGTAGTGCAGATGTGGGTAGTTGACGTGGTTGTTATCTGTTTTATAAGGGATGTTGAAGGCAAAGGGGCCTAGGAGAGCCCCTAGTGCCAGATGCTTGTCGATGTGTGTGACTCAAGGGCAACCATCTCTTTTACCTAGATTACTGCAGACCAGCCTCATAGTTTCTGATCTGCAGTGGTATTCAGAAAAATGACCAGGAGTAAGAGTCTGTGTGGACACCTTTTCTATACACTGTACACCAACCTTCAGTCAGGGGAAATCAGCATAGCCATGTGAAAACGTTAACCTTACTCCTGTGCTTATTGTCTCAAAAAACAGGGAACACGAGCAGCATGGGAAGTGTGTTTATACAAATGCTTGTTATGAATGGAAAACAACTCTTAACTCATCTGTCCTGTTCTATTGGATAGCACACTATGGCTATCTTAATGTTCTCTCCTTTGAGGACCTAATTACTTGCATATAACGTACTCATCTGAGGACTTAATTTGCTTTTAGATTCCAGTGATGGGAGCAACGTTTCTGAAGTCACCTTCCAGAGAGACTTAGGTTTCAACATTCCCAAGATGTTGGCATAATTATGTTTTTCTGCCCATAAAAGTCGAAGGGGATTTTGCAGGTCTCTGCAGCTAATCAATGCAGCTATTGTGAAGTGTCCATACATGAGACTATTTTCTGGGGTGGTTTTCTCCAGGGTCCTTGCAGATGCTTCTAACTAAGCAAAGTGACTGGGCCTCACCTTCTTCATCTCAATTCAGTGGCAATCCTTCTGGTTCTCAGGAGTGTCAGAGTTTAGGCTTGACTTGTTCAAACTCCTATTTTTTTATTCCAGTGATGTTGACACAAGCCCTGTAGCCTGTCTAGCAACAGGGACAGAGTACAAATAACAAAGTTTCTACTTTTAAAGACACTCACACATCCAACTAAAGAAAAATAATCAATGACCATTTAGATGTTTCTGACTGAACAAGATGTCTTTAAATTAAGTCTTGCTACTTCACATATGAGACTTGAAAATAAGAACACACTGACTTCCTAATTTAGCCACTAAACAGCAGAGAAGAAAATTTTATTGGGTTGTTTGGCCAGGTGACAGGCCTGATACTTCCACTAGAGTTCTTTGTCAGGGGAGCATTTTTCCTTAGGGTATCTGTCACAGTGAACAAACTACCTTTAGGGGAGTACAAGGACTGAGGAGAAAACTAAAATACTCAATTGGTGACCTTGTAATTAAGCAGCAGTTGATGAGAATTCTCATATTACTATCTTGGTTCAAGGAACTCATTAGTTTTATAATGAATTGCTGGTGCAAGGGACAGAGCACAGTCACACAGCTGTAGGCATAGAGGGGGTAGAATTGGGGCAGCCTGGTTTTAGACCAACATCAACTGGGTCACTGTTAAGCATAATCATATCTAATTACAAGTAATCACTGAAAAAGGCAGTCTCATTTCTCTTTCTTCCTATCCATACCATATTCTTGCTTGCATAAATTGTAGGGACTGCTCAGCCCCAGGTGATTTAGTCAGCATGCTGATGAGATTGATCAAGAAGGGTCAGAACTTCTTGGCACAGGGCTAGACATTCCAAGGACAAAGACAGAAGCATTTACTCTGCCTTTATTCTGATGTGATAAGACCTGCTTCTCAGTGCAAGTAATTCTAGGACTGCAACAAACTGTGCTGTTGATCTTTCCTTATTTTATCAAGGGCAGGGGCTACTATTGTCTGCTTGTTTAGAAAAGAAAGATTGCAAACATTTATTTAATTACCTCTTGCCAGAGAGAATTCCAGGGCTTCTGGGGCTGCTTTGTGACATGATTGTTCACAGGATGCTCCCAGGTAGAATTGGAACACAACTCAATTATATTTAACTGTGACGAGGTAGTGAAGTGTGTAGTAAATATTACTGTTTCATTAGCAGCTCTGCATTTAATTTAGATACATATTTCTGCACAAATGAGAAAATGTTGCACTCTAATGATAGCACTACCCCATGTAATAATAATGGTTTGTACCCCAATGCAGACACTCTGACTGTGGGCCCACCCTGCCAAGCTCTCGATCCCAGACCTAGTGAGGGGAAGACAAAATGAAACAGACATACTGGGAGCAGATCTCAGATAGCCTTTAGGTGTTTGTTGGCAGAAAGAAATAGCTTTTCTGATTCTCTCTTTGGCATGGGTCACAGCACCTGTAGGCGATTTGTAGCCAGACTTCTGCTCGCTCTCTCTTCCTCCTCATCCACAGACAATGTGATGACTAAGCAAGGCCAGTGACTGTTGAGGCAAAACTCCGTACTGGAAGGAGGCAGTTACTTTTCAAACTGCAATGCCTTTATTTTTTCTGTCCTTAGATCAGTCTGGGAGCTGCCTCTTCAGAGATGATAAACTCCCTCTTGAAGCTGTTGTATCAGGCATCTGAAAACATCACACTAATTACCTGAGTGATGGGGGTTTTAGCAATCACTGTTTTATCAAAAGAAAATCTAAATTCTCTTTATGCACTGCCCTTTCTGCTTTGATAACAACATCCTATTTGCAATCATAGGGTGGTTCAAATAAAGAATTTCTGAGACCAGAAAGATTTTCACATCTAGTTTATATGTTACAGAAGCCAGACAAAAGAAGCAGCTTAAATCCCTAAACAGAGTAGATCACAACAAGGAGAAATTACCTGTGATAAGTCACTGCTACATCCCAACTACTGCTATGTTGACAACTAGAAAGAACTATTCACATTGCCTTCAGGGATGTTCCTGTGATCTTAGAGCCTGGCACAACGTGAGGAGTGGTCTTCCATGATGGTTTTTGAGTGAACTGTTGACTTTTAGCCTTCCCTAACATTGGCATAGCTCCCTGGAAGTCACCAGACAGCCACAAGAGAACACATGGTGTGGCCTGTTGTGGCTTGGAAATGATGACCAAGACTGACTGACTGC
Organism: Falco cherrug; assembly: GCF_023634085.1. Classification (NCBI taxonomy): domain Eukaryota; kingdom Metazoa; phylum Chordata; class Aves; order Falconiformes; family Falconidae; genus Falco; species Falco cherrug. The sequence goes on along the minus strand of NC_073700.1, from coordinate 24,403,779 downwards.
ATTGTCACGTGCCACGCTCTTATTCATGTGCAGTAGCCATGCTTCTGTGCATGGTGCTGTACCACATGTAAAACAGTATCACTCAGAAAATATTAGCTGTAACACTTTATACAAGCTTAATTTCTCTCCCAGAGGTAGCTGTGGTCTTTGTTTCTGTCTTCATTTATGTCCTAGTTAACCAGCTTGTTCTTCTCTTAGTAATGGCTCTTGGACACAGAAAGGAAAACGTTAGCTTTGCAGTAACTTTGTTATGTGGAATCCACCATTAAGCAGTATTCCACTTTCTTCTCTGATAGGTCAAATGCCTCTTCTTTCAGGTTTTAATTAAAAGTTCCCTTATTAATCAAACCATTAATGTGTACTGCTGTTGATAATGGTTGAGAGGATGGTGGGCATAGGAATTCACTTGTGTGTAGGGAGATAATAAAACCATTTGTAGGGATGCCACTGGCAATCTTAGCACCTCATAGCACATGGTTTAGCATACCGTACTTAGACCTGTGGTCCATCAAATCCAATCCCTTGCCTCCAGCACTGCACAAGGTGTGCTGGTGTACTTTATTTACTCTGTTAAAAACATTAATGCTTTTCCACAAAAATCTGTTACAAGAGAGGTGAAAACAGCCATAGTGGTAATACGTGAGAATATGTATTTCCTTCCCACTCACATAGAATTCACTACTCAGCAGACTTACTGAAACTCCTCTTCATCCCACTGCCTGACCTCCTGCCCTTTGGCTTCCCTTGAACACCTGTTGAAGTGGATGTCTTTTGAACAGTATCCAGACAGATAAGCAGACTGTGGTCCCAAAGACTGAGAATATTTCAAAGGTGAACATGCTGTGAATATCCTGGAAGTAGGCTTCTCACTTCCAGTTTTATCCTGTAAGTGATGGGAATTGTAGTGAAGTAATACAGGAAGAGAAGTGACTTCTTAACAGGAATGGAAGATGTAAGTTAGGCTTTATATATTGAAGTCTTACTCTTATAATACTTGTATACTTACACAGTGAAATAGGAAATGGTGGAACTATATGCTAACCATTTACATTGTGTGGCTTGCATTTCCAGCAGGCCTTCATCCAATCTTTTTTTCAGTTGGGTGTCTCATTATAGCTGCTGTTTCTGACCTGAAATAAACCATATGCACTAGTATTAGGAATTAAAAGCCTTGGAAAAAAAAAAAAAGAGTATTTTGGACCTGCTACTCATTTGAGCCACAATAGGGGAGCTGCCAAGTTGCTCTCATAAATATCAAAAAATTAAATCTGGTATGGAAATAAGAGCCAGAGTGATTAAGCATTGATTTGCAAAGCAAGCATTACAGACTTGTTTGTTTTCTCACACCTGCTCTCCACTTCAGGAGTACAATAAAGCATGGCGTATATAATGCACCCCTTTCCCCTAACTGAATAATGCACTCGAGGGAATATGATCAACTGAGGCTTTTAAGATCATACCACCGTTTGCCCAATTATACCTAATGACAACACATTGTTCCTGCAAAATGTGTCTTTATTCCTTGGTAAGTGACATTTCCTTTCAGCCTTCTACGTATTGATCCAGCAGTACCTCATGTAGAACAAACTTCTTTGTTGGCAAGTCTTGTTTATGAGACCAGACAGATCTTTTATGCTATCCTCTCTGCCTGACCAAGTCAGTGAGAGATAAAGCTTGTTGTATGGAGCATGACAAATTTTAGCTATCTTTGTAAAACAAAGCAATGAACAGAATATCTGTATGGTTTGGGCTACACAGATAATTCATGTTCTGTGTTCACTATCTCTTTGTGTACTTGCTGCTTGGATTTCATAAAGCATTTTCAACTATGTGAAGAAGGTGCCTGCACTACGTAGCACTTAGAGTAAATGATAGTTTTAATCTTGGACTCCAAGTAGGTATATACTCACTTCATTACATAAAATGAGATGTTTGCTGAGCAAAGCTGCAGCATGGTGAAGCTTGAGGCATATTTACTTCACTTTTTTTGTGGGGGTGGAAGGGCTTGAAGCATGCTGGTGAAATGATGTATCCCTAAATATTTTTGTGCCTGTCCTGTCTGAGCATTCATGGCTACAAGTATTACAGGCTGGTGCATAAGGTCAGGGCTGGATTCTGATTGCTCTCACAAATTGTCTTCCTAGTTATTTTTTACTAGTTATAAATTGCATCAGAAGAAATACTTCTTTACAAATGCAGGACCATAGCTCACTACCATCATTCAGCACTTTCTAGTGGGGTTAACCTCAACCCACTGGTCTGGCCTCCAGACTCCCACCTACATGAAAAAAAAAGCATCCTTGTCCTTTCCAAAAGTAAACCTGATTTTTGCCCAACCCTAACTGCAAGCTGGTTCCATTGCTGAGGGAATAGTTCCAGTATTGGCCAGCACACTACTTCTGCTTTCAGTAGTTCCCTGCAGAGCCTGCTATGGAATATGAGCATTCCTGTGTCATCCACATGTTGCCCCTCCTGTCCCTTTTCCCAGCTCTCCCCATGGGATAGCTGGAGCTGGTTGTATTGACTTAAGTGATTTTATTAGGTCTCTTCTTCAAATAGATGAACTTCAAGACTGAACAACACATTCAGCCAGTAGGTCTTACAGTCAGACAAGTTATTTCTCAGAGCCTGTACGGGTATAATTGAGATCAGCATCTGGCCTAGTAGGACTTACAGCTGCTCAGAATGAGCTCTGGTAGGAACTGGTCTTGGAGGAATGACCAGCAGTTGACTGTGCCATGCATGTGTTTCCTAAGTGCTTCACCTGCAGCAGCCCCGCCCTGCACACATGCCACTTTTTCAGGCTTTGAATGTACTCTGCAATATAGGCTGGCATGTGCAAATGTCTCTCAAGCCTTGCTCAAGATCCTATAGGAACTTGTTGACAGTGGATTAATGTAGAACAGTAGTCCCCTCCAGTCACTTACATACTGAGCTGACATAAAGAAACAATTACACCAAAGAGTTATTTAATTTTTTTTAATCTCCCCCAGCACAAGTAGAAATTACGGATTTTATTGCAGCTTTTGGCTTGTATCTGTGTTTGTATTTTCTCATTTCTTATTACATACATAGATCTAGAACAAAAGGCCTGATTAACCTAATTTTCTACAGGATGTCTCATGAAATAGGTAATCTTACACTACTCAATTTAGTCTTTAAAATTTGCAACCTTTTCATTATTTTTGTCCTTCCTTCCAGCATTTCTCCTGAAGTGCTCCCTGTACAATGGGCTCCTTCTTGTAAGAACATTCAATTTTGTTCTCACAAAGGTTCTTACCTGGTAAATTGAACTGGGGGAGTATCCATGGGCTTTGTACTTCCCTTGTGAAGCCTGAAAGCACCGAGTCTCTGAGAAATGCAACCAAGTACACTGTGCTCACTGTCTTGAATCCATTTTGTCTCCTCCACAGCCTTCATTTTCTGCATGCATCCTCAGAAAGGTAGAAAACCTGGAAAGTTTTACTTACATTGAAAAATGGAAGCATGTTTTTCTCTCCCAGTGTATGAGAACTGGAAGTTTAGCACTCATTGTCACAAAAAGAGAAACTCATTATGCCACCAAATCATTCTTCCAAAGCTGTCTGTCTGAGTATTGATCCCTCGTTCCTGTGTAAGTAAACCCAGTAGTTGATCATAATTATTCTGGGACATCTCATTCCGGTGACTGAATCAATAATGTCTTCTATGGCTTCCTGCTGTGTGTTCCTGTCATGCCTCGGCACCTCTGCATTACCTGCTGTTCATCAGGAGCCCAATGAAATAATTTGCCGTGGTGATGAGAATGCTATCAGCCACTTCACACTCATTTAGGTCTCAGCCAGGACACAACACGAAACCTGACATGAAGCCTTGGAATTACAGCATTTGTAATGAATGTCAGTATTGACTTCACACTGCCCCACACACTGAGACTGGAGCGTTTCCCCTGATGTCACGTTGTCAGGCATAATACCTATAGGATGTTTGTCATGAAGCTGCTGTTGAGCAGAAACAGGGATAAACATCCAAGTTCCCCTTCTCATCCAGAGGCTCAGAGTAAACTTGTTGGGAAGAGCAAGGCCAGGGGCTCACTGAGGGATGGAGAACCAGGAGGTGAGTGGCGACAAGGCTGGCAGGGCTGGGGCCTCGCTGACCAAAGCTCATGCTGCAGTACCCAAGTGCAGCAAGCAGGGCAGCCTGAGGATGGCAGCCAGCGTGAACCAGATTGTCAGGGTAGTTTGTGGTGATAAGGTCAAGCCAGGAGGTCAATCCACAGGTCAGAATCAGGCCTAGTGGCTGTCACCAGGGTTAGACAGTCTGGTGATTGCCAGGCAGGTCCACAAGGCAAGTTTGAGGTGAAGCTGGGAAGTCAATCTGTGGTCAGGATCTAGATCAGTGGGGCACAACTATGAAAGAGCAAGAAACTGGTACACTTTCAGTGTAGCTCATGCAGGGGCTGAAAGCCCAACACAAGCTGAAATGGGGCTCCTGGGCCTGTGGGCAGGGATGTGGGTGGAAGCTGCAGGTGAGGCTGTTCAGGGCCATTAAGCCTATTAGTGCACTCAGGACCCTGGCAAAATCTTTCAGTTACATTCAAAGCAGTTATTCAACCTGTTCTGCTGAATTTCCTTGATCTTTTCTGCTGTTGTTGCTGCAGGATGTGCTTTGCTGAAGAGCTTTGGCCCTCCGCATTCCCAGCTGTGCAGGGGTAACGGCAGAATCTGCATGCTGAGCCTGGTGGATGCCAGGGAGCTTCTGGCCAATGCTTCGCTATAACATTCTTGGTGTCCTTCCTGCTTCAGGTCTTCTTGTCATCTGAGAACAGCCCTGAATCCAAACCTGAGAGCAGACCCTGATGCAAACTCAAGAGTGCCTCTGCCACCAGCTAGTGTCCCAAGTCTTCCTCTGTTTTGCTGCTCTTCTGCCTGTGGTACCGGACTAACCCAGCAGCTTGGCCCAGGGCTGCTATGTTTCCCCTTTGTCCTGCTTACTTTTGTCTTGCTTTTATTTCTTATAGCTATTATTTCTGCTTTTTTTCTCATCTTTTCTTTAATTATTGGCCTGACTCTTAATGTCTTCCCTCAGTGTAAGTTAAAATCTTTCCTTGATTATTTGCAATTAATGATTTTCTCCTGAGTGTCAGGGCCCTGCAGGCACTAACAGCCCTAATGGCCCTGAGCAGCCTGGCCTGGCCCTCCCCAGTGCCCTGCCTGCAGGCACGGGGGCTCCGTTCGGGCAGGCCTGGTGTACCAGCCTTCAGTTCAGTGTGTTCGGTTCACCATGGACCTCCTGGATGTGGACTCTGATCCAGCTGGCTTCTCAGCCTGCCATGTTGCCGTGGCCCTGACTGGCAATCACTGGACCTGGCCTTGACTTGCAGTTAGACTTCCTAGCTTGGCTTTGGACGTGCCTCACCACTACAAATCTGTGCGGTCGTCTGGGCTCCTGGTAGGACCAGCCTCTGGGCCTTTCCTGTTCATCTTGCTCGGGTACCGTGGGGTGGGCCGTGGCCTTCAGGAGGCCTCTGCCCTGCCAACTGTGGTACTGCATTCAGCTCCAGGAGAGCAGCCAGCCCTTGCTGCTCCTTGACAGTGACTTAGTAAAGCTTTTACTTTTTGCCCTTTTCCTGCATTTTCTGCCTTTTCCTTTTATAAAATGCGCTGCTTAGGGATGGGAAGAGGTCTGAGCAGTAAGACAGTTTTAAAGCTGCAGGTGCAAAACAGTGGTACTGTGTCACTGACTTACCCAGAGTTAGACATGGGCTAATCTTAAATTATTTCTGAATCTTTCCAATAGATGAGGCCAGTTGTGCGTTTGTTACGTGCAAACCTTGGTAATTCAAAAATTGTCGAACAAGGGTGTGGGTTTTCTTTGGGGCTTCTGAGGTTTCTTAGGGATGTGGTTTCTTCTTTTTATACTACTTTGGTGATACAAATCCCATCTCTTGTTTAGATGCGGTTATAGAGAAACCAACTATATTTACTATAGATCTCTGTTAGGTCTAATATAACACCGTGCCCATGAAAGTTTATATTAGATAACTGCTGATGCCTCTCAGCAGTTTCAGTGTTTTTAGCACACTTACACACCTGGAGACTAAGAAATACTTGGATCTGCCCTAGAAGTGTAAACACATAGGTCTGTAATGGTAGTGCAGAAAAAAAGCTTTATAGAAAGTATAAACTTAAAAATGCATCCTGCCTCATGCTCTCTTAGTCATCATCACTTGAAAGAAAAGCTGCATTCTTGGATCATAGCTTGGAGCCTGAAAGAAATAGGTCACAACAAAATTCTATTCTGAGGGAAGGATGTCTGGTAGGAATTTGATCTGCCAGCACTCACTCTGATCATATGTGAGCACCAGTGAAGCCTGCATCCTGGATTTTTTGTCTGCATTGGTTTAATACATACATGCAGGATTTCTGGTCTCATTAAAAAAAGGCCCTGCAGTTTTTTGGTGTCCATCTGTTCTGCCTCATGCTCGCAAACACAACTATACTTAGCTGCTTCTATAATTCTTTGGGAAGGAGTAAAGTTTAACTTCAGAGAATGGAAATACCAGTGACTATCTGCTAAGGAAATACCCAGTAGAGCGACCCATTAAACTTACACCCAAACAGCTAGTTCTAAATACATTTCCCCTGCATACATACATGTTCTCATAGCATTTATTAGCTTTCTTATTAACGTGGGCTAGACTGTGGCAGATGAGGTAGGTATTAGCAGCACCTCATTACAGGCAGCTTTCTGCCTGCTCACCAGCCTGCCCAGGTATTCAGAATGGACTTCAGGGAGCCGGTCTCCTGCACAATAATCCTGCCTGCAAAGAGCTAGCACTGGAATTGTGGCACACTCCTTAACTTCTGATTGGTTTCTGTCAAATAAAATGGCAAGGGCAGAAGCCTGTTTCTCTTCCTCCAGAATGAACCATTATGGCAACCTCCATAATAACCAGCGGTCCTCTTGCTAGTGGTAGTATCAGTTTGGTGCATGTAGCTTTTCCCAGGAACAGTAACAAGACTAGGTAGGAGCCAGCCAGCCATTGAAGACTGACAAAGCCTGCCACAAAGCAATAGACAGCTTTCCTGCAAACATCTCTCACTCTTCTATGTAATGGGGGTTCACAAAGAACTTGGTATGTTGGATTTTTTGTCAGATGCTCCGTCAATGACACAATCCCACAACTCCTTTCCTATATCACACTGCTGATTTCTGTCCCATCTGAGCATTTTCTTTTCTCTTGAATTAAGTAAAGGCAAACTGTCCCACTGTTCTGTTTGTGGGGGGAAAATGATGCAGAAATCTATTCATGAGTTAATAATAGTCAGGTTTGTTTATTGATTTCTAACTGACCTGAATCTCTCCATGTTTCGTGAATCCATCTTAGCACTAAACTGGTTTGAATAAAACACCATTTTTACTAACACACTCTTGTCTGTAACTCTGTGTTACGAGCTTAGCTCCTTATATAGCCTTTACATGAACATGAAGTGTGAGGCGGAAAAACATTTAGATGGCAAGAGCAGCTGCTGACAAGACATTGCGAATAGGCAGCAAAGTCCCTGTGGTGCCAGAAGAGGGATGAACACAGTTGCTCTGAAGGATGCAATGCTGTTGGATATGTTTACAAGTGTTCAGACTAATGAGCTGTGTGTTAACATTTGATTAATTGTCAGTGGCCATGATGTAGCTGAGTGCTGCATCAGAGGAGCAGTATGAACTCTAGGGACTGAGGCATGTAAGCTACCTACCCGCTCCTTTCCCTTGAAGAGGCACCACTTGATTAACCAGGCTGAGCCAGATGCTGTGATTTACTCCACCTGAAGATCTGGCTCATATGGAACCCTGTAACCTTTGCTATGATACAGCTGTGTTGTGGTGTGTCCCCCCACCCCTGCAATGAATGACCTGCTCCCAAAGGTTTCATTAGTCCACCACCTCCTCAGTGCAGTCATTCTTCCCATTTTATACAACAGAAGGATTAAATACTTTCTCTCTTGATTCTCAAGACATGAGTTCAGCACAACAAAGTTTGAATTAAAAATGCACAGCCAGGGAAAACTGCAGTAGCAGTGTGAAATAAAAATGGTGGAAATACCCAGAATGGCTATAGAACAGTTAATAGCTTGTTTTCTTACAGGAAATAATTCTTGCAACCACTTCAAGTCCAGGGTACTGGTGTGTAGTAAGCAATAAAGTACCAACATGAAATTTTAGCCCAGACACTAGATAGGAAACCCAGGTTTCAGCCCTGCTTTGAGTGTGCGCACTTCCTGGAAGTTGTCCGTATGTGCAGTTCTGGTCTGACCCTCTCCAATTTGTGTGTGTGTGTGTGCACGTGTCTTTATGATACCCATTATGTGCAATAGTAGTGTCTTTCTGCTGCAGATTAGTCATGCCAGAGCGAGCTATGGAGCTTGCCTGTCTGTTTCCAGAGGTCTGTTGTGTAGAAATATCCTGGTCAGCTATATCCCAACCCTTTCATTCTTTATCCTTCAAAGAAATAAAACTGGGTTTTGTCAACAGTTTTAAAAATGGTTCTGTATCACCCACTCGAGAGATGGAAGCTAAGCTCTAAGCTAACAGGAAAAACAGAGAGGCATCATATGGCATAGGAGTGCTGTGCATTCTATATATGCTGGCACTAATCTTGATGATCATCAGGGGCGTAGATTAAAAAGTGAAGGACACCCCCTGGAAGTGATCTGCCTGGAAGTTACTGTGATGGATGTGTCATGTTTGGTCAAAGAAGGTTTTGGGTTTGGAGTAGTCTTAGATGCTGTACTTGATCACTTTGGAAGAGCTAGAGGGAACTTTCCAGCAGCTCCTTAAAAGAGGTCCACTGGTCCATAAAGGCTGCTTACAGCAAGAAGGTGGCATCACCTACCCGTGCAATTAGGTCTGAGCCTGCTAGGTGATGATCTGCACTGCTTGCGAATTTGCTTGTAGTTAAAAGTCGTGATTACAAACTCTGCATTGCTTCCTGCAGACACAAAAGTGGCAACAGGGAGATGTAGTGTTTTTCTCTGTGTATCCCTTGTCTGCCTCAGTGAGCATTTCTTTGTGCGGGAGACCTGCGTGGCCGGGGTCTGGGCAGGCTACCACCCAATTTGCAGAAGAGCACCCAGCTACGTGAGTCCACCTGTGTCTCCCTGGCTGAGAGAGGAGGGACAGGGCAGAGGACAGCTGTGTCCGCACAGTGTTCCTGCGCCTCATCCTCTCCTGGCTGCCTTAGCTGGGACAACCCGGAGCTCTCACGAGTATCATGCCTGCCTGATCCTGCGCCCTTCCTACGCGAGGGCCTTGCCGAGCGCGGCGCAGCCGGCGCCGGGAGCTGCGCGCCCCGCTGGGTAGCGGAGGAGCGCGGCCGCCGGGGAACGGCGCCGCGGGCCGGGCGGGCAGCGGGGGTCTGTCGTGCGTGGCCGCGGCGCCCGAGCGCGGCGCGCTGCTGCCCTCTGCCGCGGCCGCCCGGCAGCGCGCCCGGCGGGGCAAGGCGGCGGGCATCGCCCTCGGCAGGGGCTGCAGCCGCGGCCGCCCGGGGGCCTCGCCTTTCTGCTGGGCGACGGGAGAGCGGACGGTGGTGGTGAGCTCTGTGCACGCTCCCTGCCCTGCTCGCAGGCCGCGTAGTATGCGGCGCACCCGTGCGCATCGGCACTCCTGGCTGGTGACTGGGCACATCCCGCCCGCACTTACCTAGTGGAAGAACACATCTGCTGGCTGTACAGATGTTACCAGCTCGTTATGAACGTGAGTTGCTGGGTCTGATGTATCAGAGGGGCCCTCAGCTTTGTTATGTATTTTAGGGGCACGCATAAAATTTGTTCTCCCTGAATGCCAGTGGTGTGCAAACGCGGCCTTTGAATGTTGCGGCAAGGCTTGGCTTTCTCATGTGCATCACGCGACACCCGAGGGCCGCATCAGCACCGGTACCGTGGACTCCTCAGCCAGCGGCTGCTGCCCGGTGGTGGCTGCGAGTCAGCCTGCCAGCTCCCGCAGCGCAAACCCGCGGCCGCGGGGGCAGGAGGGCGAGAGGAGCTGCTGGGCAGCAGGGCCTGCGCCCCGCGCCGCCCCCAGCACTCGGGCAGCCCTCGCCCCCCCGCCCCCGTGCGTGCCGGGGAGCTCTGGGAAGGACGAGCCGGTGGGAACGGCCGTGCACGGCCAGGGACGTGGAGCGGTGCGGGGGTGGGGCACGGGATGGCGAGGGAGGCTCCTGGGCCAGCCCAGCTGCAGCGCGGTAACGGGAGCAGGAGGTGGCACTGCTGGGTTAAAAAAAGTAGATTTGACGTGGTCGGTTTGTTACGCTCACTCTTGGAGCAGTTATGCCTCACTGAGGGGAAAAACATGTTTAGGGTTTCATTCTAGTTCTCTGAAGACCGCTGGGAATCAACGGCAATCCATTCACCAAGTAAAGAAATGTACACGCAGCAAGGTGTAGTTCAGATGAGCGGTGGGGTTGGCTCAGACGTGTTCCCTGCTGGGAGCTGTGATGCCAAGCGCAATGCTGGACTGGGCCCCCATCCTCTGAGCCTCCAACTCCCTGCATCTGGAAATCTGGGAAACATTCTCCCCCTACCTTGGCGGGTGTAATGCAGTTCAGGTAATAGTGGATGCATCAGCATGGCAAATACTGTATCATTCTAAGTATTTTACACCAATTTTGTACAGTTGGACTTGACTGGTTGAAAGGCCCTTGAAAAATGAGGTCACCCTGAAATAGAGTGACAAATGCGTGGAATATGCTGCAGTGTTGTAGGCAGAAACAGAGCTAGTCAGCGGTGTGCCAGGTGCCCAGGGAGGCAAACAGCAAGTTTGTAGATGACACAAAACTGTGAGGAGTGGCTGATACGCCACAGGGTCGTGCTGCAGTCGAGAGGGACCACGACAGGCTGGAAAGCGGGGTGACAATTTCATGAAGTTCGGAGTCTTGTCCCTGGGGAGGAACAACCCCCAGGCAGCAGTATAAGCTGGGGCACCCAGCTGGAAAACATCTTGGCAGAAAAGGACCTGGGGGTCCTGGTGGACACCAAGTTGAACATGAGCCAGCAATATGTCCTTGCCGCAGCGAAGGCTAATGGTATCCTGGGCTACATCAGGCAAAGCGCTGCCAGCAGGTCAAGGGAAGGGATCCTTCCCCTCTACTCAACACTGATGAGGCCACACCTGGAGTGCTGTTTCCAGTGCTGGGCTCCCCACTGCAAGACAGACATGGACATACATGGCCCCAAAAAAGGGCCATGAAGTTGATGAAGGGACTTCAGCCGCTCTCCTATGAGGAAGCGCTGAGAGAGCTGGGACTGTTCAGCCTGGAGGAGGGAAGGCTCAGGGGGGATCTCATCGATGTATGTAAATACCTGAAGGGAGGGTACCAAGAAGATGGAGCCAGGTTGTTTCTCAGTGGTGCCCAGTGACAGGACCAGAGGCAGTAGGCACAAACTGAAACACAGGAGGTTCCCTCAGACATCAGGGAACACTTTTTTTTTGTCACTGTGAGGGTGACTGAGCACTGGCACCCAGGAGCTTGTGGAGTCTCCATCCTTGGAGATACTCAAAAGCTGCTGGACACGGTCCTGGGCACTAGCCCTGGGTGGCCCTGCTTGAGCAGGGGGTTTGGACTAGATGATGTCCAGAGGCCCCTTTGAACCCCAACCAGTCTGCGATTCTGTGAAACATACCTTTTACAATTTCAGGTACAGAAAGGGTCTAACACTGGTAAGCACTGAGACCTTTCTGCTTCAACAAGAAGTGCTAAAACTCAGCATCTACAGAACCAGACGTAAAAAAAAGGAGATTAATTCAGACTACAAATGCATTTGCCCTGTTCAGCTGAGAGTCTTGGCTGTTGCCAGCCTATACTATACACATTTTGGCCTGGGTCAGGCTCTGAGTGGGAAGGGGAATGACTTTCTGTGAAAGTTGCTGTGGTGTTGTTTGCTGAGCTGAGCACTGGAGGGCTGAAGCGTGCCAGTAAGGTGCTGAAATGACAAGGAGCCGAGGGAGTTCAGCACAACTGGGATCAGGCTGTCAGTAGCAGAAAGTTACTTAGCAGCATCCTTGCCTTTGCTATTGTGAAATGCTTGAACAAATGTAAACAGTTTACAAAGTAAGAAAATAATGTCTCATTTGTAAGCAAAAGTGAATAATAAAAGGAGAGTCTGTCCCAGAGACATAGCTTTTGGTCTTCTCTGGCAAATGGCACAGAACATCATCAATTTGGAATTTGCACCTTTCCCTCCTGGTTCCCCTGCTATGGAGTGGGACAGGATGCCAGGGGAGGAGGAATGGTGGGAGTAGCACAGGAGCTGTTGTGCTGGTGGAACAGAGATTGGGAACTAGACCCAGCCACTGAGAAGAAAGAGGGAGACAAATTCTGTTTTATCTTTCATCCCAAGAGCACCTTTCCAGATTCTGCACCCAATGGTCACAGGTTCTCAAAAGCTCTTGCTTTGTGTCTCTGTCTTACCCTGGCCAGGCACTAATTTGCTGGATTGTAGTTGAGCTGACATCAAGTCAGTGTTGCATGTAATTTCCTCCCACAATATTACCTCCTTCTGGGAGGTAAGAAGGAAGGCACTGTAGCCAACACCTGCTGTGAAAAACACTGATGTAGATGCAGAGTAGCTTGCTTTCTTGCTGTATATCTTGAGCAGAGCCTTTCACACTGAATCACACCCAAGCCATTTAACCAGATTCGTGCAGGAATGACCACAGGTTGTTCAGAAGCACAGCTCACTCTGGGGATGAAGTGGCAGTCAGAGAAGGGACTCATGGTATTCTGTAAAACAGCGTGAGGCATGAAGAGTTTTAGCTTAGCTGTTTGAACCTGACTTCCAATCGTACAGCAATGCCATCATTTCATTACTATGTAGAAGCAGCAGGTAAGATCGTTGTTTTGTAGTCTTAGCGTGAACTACTGTACCAGGCCTATCTCAGTTTGAGGCAGATCAACCTGAATTGGAAAATGCGGTGCTGGCAAATTTGGATCTGTCAGACTTGTTACATTGCACATTGCTGAAAATGATGACAATGCAGTAGCTATATTGTTTGCAGGTCATCTGTCCTTGCTATGTGAGTAGCCATGGCAATAAGGAGTGGAGGTGACTGCAGGACAGAAGGTGGTCACCTGTGTACATTGTTTGTGGTCTCAGTCATTAGCTGAGCAACTCTTGTTACATTTAGCAGCTTCCACACTATGTGCAGAGATTGTGATTGGATACTAAGGGGAAAAAGTACAGCACAAACATTGATTATGTTCAGTTGCCTTTTTTCAAACTGAACAGAAGAGATAGTAGCTAAGCTGGGAATTTCCAGTTGAGCAAGCTCCTTTATCTTCTGCTGCTTTCTTGCAGGTACAAGGAATTTACCAATGAGAAGTCTGGGAAGACAGATCTGCCAAGGTGCCAGCATTGCCTCTCTAACATGCCAGTCTGTGTACCTGCCATTGCTCCAGAAGCTGGCAAACAAGGTGATGAGTCTTTAAACTGGACAAACATTAACAGGAGAAACCACTCTTGTCCTTTCCTCCATAGTGTTGGAAGAGATATGGTCCAACCCCATAGACCCCCATTGGTCTTTTTGGTACCAGGACTGATTAGGGAAAACATTCCCAGAAAGTACACAAGAGCAATACATTTCCTCCACATTTTAAAGGACAGGGGATATTATTCATTTTCATTGCTTTTTATGATGGGATATTAATCCCTTCAGAGCCTCCATTCCTTGTTATTAGCCTTGTTATAGCTTGGGCTTTTCTCACCTGTTTCCCCAGAGAAAAAATGCTACCTGCATACTCCAGAGCCATTACCTTGTACCGAATGTGTTTTGCTGTTCTCCTGCCTTCTCCATCTCTTGAAATGTGCCAACCCTGCTATGCACTGCCTGACCTCTGCTTGTGGGAAAGTGGTCTAGGACATTTGCAGCTCATCTTTGCCTTGTGATATGGTCACTTGTATACTCCCAGTCCCTATTTGGTTGGTGTCAATACCTATGGGAGTCTTGCTTTACTTTCCTTACCTACCGGATCTGGAGATGGCCCCAGACAGGGCCTTCTGGGGCAACAGAAGGACTTTTTTTACTTGATGAGTAGACCTTGGGATTTTGCCATTCCAGCATCAGAATTTAGTAATACTGGTGATTTTGTTTGCAATAGCTACAATATTTGCTTGATGAGCATCAAACATAGAGTGGATCTGTATTTTTAATCATTCATATTACTGATTTGACTTTTAGTGTAGAAACTTTAATGTAGGTCCTGATCGCTCGCAGGAGGCAAAGCACTGTGAAAATCATAGTGTATTAGTTTTCATCATGTTACATTACGCCATTATCTAAAGAATGAGGCGAGTCATTCAGGAAACTATTTGTAAAGCTATTGGTCTCACAAAGTTGAGCAGCACTTCACCAACGTTAAGAAAAGAGGCTAAGCATGCATACATTAAGAGAAAGATTCCTTTCTCTCCTCCCCTCCCTCATTCCTACTGATCTGGAAAAGAATATGATAATGCAGAAATGAACTGTCCTCCTTATTCTGTGTGGCCACTAGTGATTTGAGCCTAATAGTCCATTGGTTTATTGTTGTAATTCTGTTGAAGCCAGAGAAACGTACCAGCAGAGAAAGCAGCCCAGTAATTCATTGGTCTGGTGACATCCTTTAGTGGAAAAGACACAGAATATCTGTCTTGAAAAATGCCACAAGTTTTCTTAAGTGTTTGTGACAGGCTCAAACTTCCCTTCAGCTCAATGTCATGTGTTTTAATACAGCATCTTCATCTGCAGAGGGGGTTGATCATATTTATCTATCTCAAGAGCAACGATATGAGGCTGACTTGCTTGGAAGTGCCACGTGGAAAAGGCTACTTTTTTATTACTATTTGCGTTAATTTATTTTCTTTTATTAGCTTCCTCAGATGGATCAGAGCACTTAGAAGAGACAGGGCACTATGCACATGAAGGTACATTATTTTTCATCATCATACTATTGCATTACACCATTATCTAGAGAGTAAAGTGCATCCTTCAAGTTGTAACAAGCTGTAATTTCATGGAAAGCTCCCTAGGATTTCTGGACCACAAGAGCAAAGCTGCAGCAGTTTAGTTACAGGAGCCAGACAATCAAATTACAACCCCTTTAATATCCAACTGGGGATATACTATTGCTCTGACATACCCCAGGTTGGATTAAGTGTTTCTGATATGCCAAAACTGGACAGATTGTACCTTTTAAGGACAGTTCAAGCCATAGTAACCACTCAGAGCCAACCTTGGCATCAGTGTCCTTTCCTGCTCCTTTGACATAGAGGTCAGAGCTAAGAGTCTGTTTAGCAGTAAAAGGTATGTTTTTTCCTGCTCCTTAGGAGGCTGTGCTCTACTTGGTGACCCATGATGAACAAAAGAGAAGAAGTGCATAGAGAAAATGTTTTCTGTAACTGAAAGCAGCTGCTGAGTTCCAGGACCTATAGGAGCAAGCCACTGGCTGGCAGAGTTTATGGGAAGTCTGTTTGCTTACAACACACTGAAAGAATCTTGTTACTCTACAGTGAACTTTTCACATTTTGCTGCACTCTTTGCGTTCTTGCTGGTGTTGTAGCTGGGCACATCTTACTCTCACTATGGTCTGTGAATGACTTGTGTGCATTGATGGGTGTAGGATGCAATGCTCAGATCAGTCAGAAACGCAGAAATGTTATGATACCTGGAGCCTGGTTTGAGCTCATTGCTGAAACATAAGCAGCTGGCTCACTGGTACAGTAATATGGCATGGCTCTATTTGCATATCGGCATTAAAGTAATTTCTGGTCTAGGATTTTGTAAGTTGTTCATACAGGTACCTGGGACTAAGTGAGCCCCTGATCAGGAACCACTCTTGGAGCATTTCAAAGCAAAGCACTATAACCATTCTTGGACTTCTGGGAATTAGCTTGAAAAGATTCCCATTAAAGCACTTCCTGCTGATTCTTGGCCCTGAAGTCATTCTAGCCTTTTGTGATTTGGAAGTTTGAATAAAAATGACTCCATTGTGTTGGCCCTGGAGGGAAGGGGAGGCCAAGAAAGCTGGTTAATATTCAAAGATCACCTCCTCATGGCTCAAGAGTGTTCCATCCCAGTGAATATGAAGTCAAGCAAAAATGCAGGAAGGCTTGTATGGATGAACAAAGAGCTCCTAGCCAAACTCAAACATGAAAAGGAAGCATACAGAGAGGTTGGAAGCAAGGACAGGTAACCTGGGAGGAATACAGAAACATTGTCCGAGCATCCAGGGGCGAACTTGGGAAGACTAAAGCCCAGATGGAATTAAATCTGGTCAGGGATATGAAAGAGAACAAGAAGGGCTTCTGTAAGTACAGAAGAGACAAAAGGAAGGCTAGGGAAAATGTGGGCACATTGCTCAATGGGACAAGGGTCCTGGTTACACAGGATCTGGAAAAGGCTCAAGTACTGAATGCCTGATTGCCTCAGTCTTTACTGGCAAGACCGACCTTCAGGAATCCCAGGTCCCAAAGACCAGGGGGAAAGGCTGGAGCAAGGAAGATGTACTCTTGGTGGAAGATTAGGTCAGGCAATACTTCAGCAAACTGGACCCTAAGTCCATGAACCCTGATAGGATGCACCCAGGAGTGCTGTGGGAGCTGGCAGATGTCATTGCAAGGCCATTCTCAATAATCTTTGATTGATCATGGTGACTGAAAGTAGTGCCCGAAGGCTGGAGGAAAGCAATTGTCACTCCTGTCTTCAAGAAGGGCAAGGAGGAGGGCCCAGGCAATTACACTCTGGTCAGCCTCGCCTTGTTCTCTGGCAATGTGATGGAGCAGCTAATTTTCAGGCACAGTAAGGACAAGAAAATCATCAGGCATAATCAGCATGGCTTCATCAAGGGGAAGTCATGCTTGACTGCCTTGATAAACTTGTACGATGAAATGAGTGGCCTGGTAGACAAGGGGAGAGCAGTGGATATTGTCTAGCTGGACTTCAGTAAGGCCTTTGACACTGTCTCCCATAAGATCCTCATAAACACACTGTAGATTATGGGCTGGGTAGGCAGTCAGTGATGTGGATTCGAAACTGAATGAATGGCCAGGCCCAGGGGGATCACTATCATGAAGTCTGGTTGGAGGCCAGTAACTAGCAGTGTGCCCTAGGGGTCCAGTCCCACATAACATCTGCACTAATGATCTGGATGATCTCCATCCTTGGAGGTATTAAAAAAATCATCTGGACGTGGTCCTGAAGAGCTGGCCGTAGGTGATCCTGCTTGAGCAAGGAGTTGGACCAGATGAGCTCCAGAGGTCCCTTCCAACCCTAACTGTTCTGTGGTTCTGCATAATTAAGGAAATTTCTTTTTAAGTCCAGCCACTGGCTTTTGAGAAAAACAAGCTCTACATTTTACCCCCCTTAAATTGCTTCCAGTGGTGATTGTTTTACTAGGGCACTTTCTGTTTTAATTTCCATCTCTGTTACGCTGCAGCTCACCAGACTTTCCTTCTGTTGTAAAGCAATATGATTTCATTGGGCTTTGGTTTAACAGATGCCTTGCAGGCTTTTTTTAATGACACTAACTGGGACTTTGGTTATCATGTGGGTGTCACACGCCTCCTAGATGTTAGCCATTGCTAAACACAAGAGAGGAAATATGATGTAAATCTTTTAAACTAGTATTTTCCAGTGGAGATACCTGTTGGATCTTTGATTACTTTACCACACACACACAGCCTTTTTAGTAAGTCTGGGGTTTTTTTGATGCCTTCAGCTTCTTCAGCCTTCTGTAACCCTTTCTAAGTGAACAGTCTGAGTGTTGCGGTTTCTGTCTCAGCAAAACTACAAGCCAGTATGGAAAGAGTTACCAGATTTCTCATGCAGAGACTGAGCCAGGCAAAATCAATCATAGCAACCACCTCCTCTGCATCAACTCAGTGTGTAACAGAGCAGGGAGGATACAGATCACTTTCCGGGGAGACCTAGAATTTTGTGGATCAAATTCTTAGTTACATCCACCAGTAGACAGTTTTCCATCTCTCTCAAGTTACTTCTATTGAAGTAGTGAGTGAAGTGCCCAGTTGGTATCTGTAAAATACTTAGGATTCATGCTTTGCCAGTGTAAGTGTCTCCAAAAGCTGCAAAGGCAGGGTAAACTGTGAAGGGTTCAGCTGGGTTTTGGCTCATGAAGGTGAATAGTGAAGGGAGTCTGCAGAAAGAAGCAGCACACATTTCATTCTGTCTCCTGGGAGAAATGCTTATCCCTTGTCCAGCCTCAATTTTTCCTCTCCAAGGGAGGGTCTTCCCATTAGGCAGTCTTTGCTTCAGAAATCCATCCTCTGCCTTGGTAATTTACAGGTAATAAATAAAAGAGGTAATGAAGAAGCCATAATTATGCACCATAGGGTGTGCGTACAGCACACACTAGCAGGATTTATGAGCCAGAGTGTTAACAGACTATAAATGTTACCTAAGTCCCACCCAGTTCAGGGGAGATGCCATTTTGTTCCGCTCTCCCCAGTGTCTTCTACACATGCAAAGCCACATGGAAATCAGGCTTCATTTACAGCATTTGCAGCATGCCCTGCAGCATGTGGAGTGTGAAAAACAAGATGTTGCCCATCTATGCGCAATTATTTTCTGCAGGGTTTTCTGCTTCATTGAGAAGAAGTTTCAAAGCAAGGAGTGTTTCTTCTCCATGCCTTTCCCCTATACGCAGCGTTTCAACGTTATCACTACTGTGCCAGTTCTCAGTGCAGGCCCTCCATGGGAGGGCAAGGCAGTCGAGGTTCAGTGGACCTCTGTGGGGGAAAATGTGTCACCTCCAACATACTAACTGGCCCAAACACAGGGGTGTTCCCCAGCATCACCTCACTAATGCTGTCTGTTCCCCAGCAGCACAGCCTGCTGCATGGCAGGGGACGCACTGTATCACATGCTAGAGCACGGGGTCTACCCAAACTCCTCACAGATAAACAACTCAGATCTAATTATTTTTCCTTGTTTGTCCCGATTTTGTTACATCTGTACCCAAATTTGATGTTTCTGACACTGTTACATAGGTAATTTTGGCCTCGAAAGATATCACTGATACAGTTACCTAGATGAAGGTGGCCTTGCATCCCATCTTCCTTCTGTCCCTATGATCCATGCTGGTTATGTTTAACCTCCATTATGTGCTTTTAGAACAGAATTATCTTACTTTAGCCTTGATTCCCCTACCTACTAATTAAACACAGTCTGCATACCAGAGCAATGACATCACACAGTCAGTGCTCGCACTATACTTCTGCCCTTGCACTGTTTTCATTGCACCTCTGGTTCCCATCAGAGGTCTTGGCTAGCTTTGAAACCTAATATGCCAGTGGACACTCTTGCTCGCAATAGTATTCGAGAAGTCATCACTCATAAACTGATTGGCATTATTGATTTGGTCCTGCAGATCCAAAGTGATGTGTAAATAGTTTTGGTTACTTAACCCATGGTGCCATAACAAGCCTTTGTGTCAGAAAATTCTGTAAATCAAGTTCCTAAAGTCTGTTTTATACTGCAAATCCCCAAACAGAGCCATCCAGAATCCCCAATAGCAAGCATTTGAGCTTATGAAAGCCACAAAGAATCCAGATAAGCACGTGGACTAACAGGATCCTTGTTGCAGTGTACCTGACATTGCATGCTTGAAAGCAAACAGAACTCCCTTCCCTGAAACTTGAGTTGCATGGGTATGTATTAGAGGTATATATACTAGCTGAAAAATTAAACCAAATCAGTTTGAATCTGATTCGCCCATAGCATTTGGTATCTGACACGTCATTACACAGGTTCATTCTGCAGGTTCAAAGTCCACATCTGACTTGGAAGTCCTAACCTCCTGGCACTCTTTCCTAGGATTAGGTACTGCCCTAAACCCTGATCTGAGATGACTTAGTCTTTATCTGAATTGGCAGTTGGCTCTTGCTGTGTCACAGCTTCCGGTAGAACAGTCTTGGAGAACTTTATCTTCTATATTATCCAGTCTTTCCAGATCTACCTGATTAACAGGTGTCATTTTGCCATGAAAGCACTGACATCACGTGTATTTGTGAAAATGCTCTTAGCAAACTCGTGACCCCTGCCCTGCTTTCTATGCTGCCAAGTTGTTGGCCGGTTTTCGGTTAAGTCCTGCAGGCTCACTCTTTTCCTGGTCTCCTTTTTTTAATGGTGAGCTTTGCGGCTCAGCACTTTTTATTCCTGCCATGCTAGCAAAAGCAGTGTTGTTATGACTGCTGAGATTTTTGTCAGAGCATGCCAGTGAAAGTTAAAAGATAGGCCAAAGCAGCTGCCATTGTATTTGCAAGCAAGGTTTAATGTTCTGCTTTATTTCTTATTTTCAAAGAACGGATGCAGTTTCTTCCTGCTCCTGGCCAACTGCTGGTGTGGCTAGAATTTGTCAGAGAGCAATAACTTCTTTAACCTGAACAGCTTTAAGATTATTCTCTTGTCTTTCAGTATTCATTACTTTGTTGCATAGTTCAAATGTACATGTGTAATTTTGTGCTTGCATACATGAGTCACTTGAATTATTTTTTTATGCGTACAATATTATGCATGAAACTACATTCACTACATGCATAAAAGAGGTTTGTGCCCATGCAACTGTACATACCCATCACCATATGAGGCCCTAGAACATAGACGCTGGTCTGTGACCAGTCACCTGTCTAATAGCAGAAAAGAAAAATGTAAGACTGCTGAATCCAGGAGGCAAGGTCCAATGTAAATTATAGCAGGTAAGTCAGAGAAAAAGAACATACTTGCCAATTTTCAGGGCCTCTTTCTTACCTGTAAGCAACAGAGACTTTTCTTTCTTATGGGAAAGACAGACATTCAAGCCATGAGTGCTTCCTCCTGCCATTTGGGCAAGGCACAGCATCTAACCTGACTCACAAGGAAGTGTCAGATACTCAGTCATTCAGCATCTGTTTTCCTAGACATCTCCAGTCCAAGTGCCACTGCTTTCCTTGGTCAGCTTAGCAAGCCTGACAAGACCACAGCCCAGAGCAGTCTGACTGTGAAAGAGAAGCTACTGAAGTCATTAGGAGGTCATTTATTTTCCCAAGATACCTACCCGTGTCTCAGCTGTGTTTTGCCATTGGTTTTCAGTGGCAGCTACCGAACAAGGGAATGAGGGAGAAGAGACTGAGAAAGAGGAACTCAGACATGTTAGTGTCAGCCAAATAAAAACTTTGGGATGATTGCACTACTTACTGCAACAGAGAGGTAGTGGTAGAGAAGAGTAGTGTGTGGTCTAACCCTGTGAGAAGAAACATCATAGCCCAGCCCCATCTGCCATCATAGCAGTTGCAGTGTTTCTTTTGTCATCCTCCAGCAGATAGTGCACCTTTTTCTTCAGGCTCTTCTTGGAGAGCCTTAACCAAGAGAGCAGCCTAGGCTTACAGTCCTGTCCTCTCATGTCTCTTTCCATTTGCAGCTGCCGGTGCAGTTCAGATATTACAGTTTTGGCCAGTGCTTGTGTTTATTTATTTTTTCCCCTCTGTGTTTTTGGCAAGGCCCTTCTCTTCACGTAAGTGTCTGTGACGGTATTTCAGTGTGTGATTGAAATTGCATGCTTTAGTGCGTAAATCAGCTAGTTGAGGAAGAAAATGTGTACAGGGAGATTTCTTCTGTGGCACTATTGTATGGTAGGCTATGAAATAAGAGTGAGAGCACATCTTCCAGAGCTTTAGATCTCAGCCCACAAGGATGGCAAAGTGCTCGTGTTCATGCTTCAACAGAGGGTTACAGCATATTCTGTGTTTCAACAATCAAATTTAATTGAATCATAGAATGGTTTCAGCTGGAAGGGACCTTAAAGATCACCTAAGTCTAAGCCATGGGCAGGGACATCGTTCACTGGATCGGGTGGCTCAAAGCCCCATCCAGCCTGACCTTGAACACTTCCAATGATGGGGCATCCACAGCTT
Source organism: Falco cherrug (assembly GCF_023634085.1). Classification (NCBI taxonomy): domain Eukaryota; kingdom Metazoa; phylum Chordata; class Aves; order Falconiformes; family Falconidae; genus Falco; species Falco cherrug. Next base: position 24,381,868 of record NC_073700.1, on the reverse strand, counting down.
CTCTGGAAACCTGTTCCAGTGTCTCACCACGCTCGTAATAAAGAAATGTCTTTTTACCCTTACTAGAAAAAAATGGCGTTTTCCCTACACAAAATTTCATATTACTCATCTCTGTGTGAGCAGGGTAGCCCTTCAGTGGACTGATTAAAGCACATGAGCTTTTGTACCATGTAGCACCAAGGAAGAAGCGTGGCTAACATTTACATGTAGTCCTACTGACTAGTAACTATAGGAACTGTATTAGAAAGAGAAGCTCTGGCACCTGGCCAGTGAGCATGCACTGCCAGAAGCAAGATGCTGGGAGCTTGGGCACACCTACACACCTTCACTTAGGCATCTGAAGGGCAGCTCAATCACCCATGGGGCGTGTGACATCAGGGTTGTCTCTGGGCCCTGGTCCAACTTGTCTGCAAGCCACTTGAGGCTGCAAGGACAGATGACAGCAGACTAAACGGGGCATACTCTGCTGAGCTCACTCATACTGCTGGGGATGTGGTCTTCTAAGCTTTGAGATGGTGAGGTCAGTCACTCTACAAATCTGGGAGTTGAACAGCTTGAAAACTTTGTTGTCTAACACTGCAGCCAGAAGGTGCACTGCAAGTGGTGGCCAAAGAGGCCCATGCTCAGCCTGCATTGAACTGCCTGGCATGCAAACCCTGTCAAGTAACCCTTCGCAAAATACTGGAAATTGTTTGTGACCCGTAAAACCTTTTTTTCTCCTCTCTTTGCCTAGTATCATGCCAAACCCTATCCTCAGACATCTGTTGGTACATCTCAGAGTAATAATTCTCTCATTGTGAGTGTACTGCAAAACGGAACACGGATATTGGGAGACATCTGTGATGTAGCCATGTCTTCTGACACTGTGCAAGAAGGAATGAAATTGCCATGTGAATGTAAAGGGAATCAGATTTCAGGAGAGCAGCAGTCACAAGACAAACTCATGGTTGTTGCTTTAAGGCCTCCCTGAGAGCTGATACTGAATTTTGATGATGATGATGATGAAATGAAGGTACATTTTTTCCAGGTCAGATGAGCAAAGCTTTTTTACCATTCTAAGCAATACTGCCCTCCTGAGCTTGTGTTTCTGTCAGTAACAAATCTGCCAGGGTAACTCATGTCCTTTATTCACCATTTCTGGCAGTATAGGTGATGCCTGCTGGTGCTTCTGAAATGGTATCCCAGCAGTGGGCAGGGTTAGTTTCTATAGTGACTGGAGATTAAAGAGTTTAACTTTAATCTGAATGTGATTTATCAGTCTGTTATATTCAATTCACCTGGTTATTTCATGTCCGTCTTCAGTCTGCTACTTGGTTTCTTCCCAGAAACCCCCTATTGGAAGAGCAAAAATTATACAAGGGTGGGACCAAAAAAAACCCCTAAACCACCTGGAGGCACAGTGGTTGAAATCTGCAAGGCTGGTGACTCTCACCTTACTGAGGAGCCTGGCTAACAAACCACGGGTGGCATCATAAGAACTGACCAGGGGAGTATAAGTAATGTTTTGAGGTAGGCATAGAAAAGTAAACCTAATCACTCCACGAGCTGGTTTCCCCAGCCCCCACGCCCCAGCCCCTGCCCCCTGCAGGAACCAAAAGCAGCTAATAGAAGCACAAAGTGACCCTCCCCAGTTTCAGCCCCATGCAAGCTATTTGCTCTGGCGTTTTAGCCTGGCTTGCAACCTCCTACATTCTATTTAGGCCCACAGTCTGTCACAGGACTTTCCTGAGCAAATGAGCATTAAAAGCCGTGCTGAATGCCACCAGCTCAGAAGTAAATGCTGTGCTGGTTTTGCATTCACTCTGCACTGGCACAAGGCACTGTGTTGGACAGAGACCAGTGAGGCCCAGAGTGTGAGGAGTGAACTGATTTTAAGTTGGCACATTGGTCACCTGAAACTCTGGAGCTCTATAACAATGATAGCTCAGATAAGTGTCCAAAACAGAAGTCTCTGTAGTAATTGTTGGCTCCTGTCCGTAGATCCGTGTAGGTCTACAAATCTGAATTGTGCATGCACAGAAACATAGTGTTGTCTGGCTTTCAAAGATACTGGGCTCCCTTGGGTTCAGCTGTTCTGAAAAAACAGAGAAGATGCTACAAAGCTATGATACCAAAGTCATTTCTTGAATATCTATTTGTAGATTTGCAATGTTCCCATCTTTGATTTTATGAATATAAAATGCTTTTTGAAAATTAATTACACAGTACAAGATCATGTATGTAGAAATATATTGCAGAAAGTCCTTTTAGAAAGAAGGAGTATAATTAATAAGCCAAAACATCAATACCCAGTACCTGCAGAGAGGGATAATTGTACTCTTAATTAATTCCTTGGCTACCTGGTTCATCACTACTGTGTGTTGTCTAAAACCACAGATTTCCTGTGAACTTTTGAATCAGATAGTCTCGGTCATGTTGTAGTTATTAGACTTACGGGTTTAAAGCCAAACACAATGTCAACTGGAGATCTAGCACTAACAGTTTGTTACTTGAATATTTGTTATTAATATAGCTAAGAAAAAATGAATTAATATTTTTAATATAAATGTCACCATATATGCTGTTTGTTTACATTGTATACACCCTGAAGTCAGCCAATGAAATTCAGCTGGTCAGGTTTACTTGCTGCTTTTGGTCAGTCTCACCGTCTGTTCTCATGTGCTGACACAAGATCCCAGCACTGGGTTGTTCAGCTTTGAAAAGGAGGAGAGGTGAGAAGTGGTTTAAAGAGAAATTTTAAAAGATCTCTTACTAGTTCTGCTAAGTTATTATTTTTTTAGGAGATAGGGGAAGGAGCAAAGTTCCCCTCAGCTTTAAATAAACGGTCCTCATTTCCTAAATCCTGCAAAGCATGCAACGCCCAGCTAGACCTTGAATAACCAGTTGTTTATGAAAGGCATGAGGATTATTTGACTACTGAAGCATCAATGAAGGAAGGTGGTAAGGAGGGAGAGGCCCTTGACAGATGATACATCCATTACCCTCCTCGCTCCTCAGTGGAGTTTTGACTATGTCAGTGGTGCATATCGGCTTTAGTAGGCAAAGGTTCACCATCTCTTATTCCTAGCCTTCAGGTTTTCTTGGCATGTCAGGATCCATGTCCTCTCTGCCACACCTGGTGACTGTAACTTCAAGTGGCAGTGCTTGAATTCAGCGTACAGCTAATGCCTTCTCTGTACACTCCAACATGTCATAGCCAGGCTCTGCTCTAGCTTCAGGGGCACACTACAGTGTGACCTGGGGGAAGGACAGGGGAAGAAAAGATAGCTGGGGGTGTTGAGGAAGGGATTTGAGGGGGAAAGATACTGGCTGGTGTTCTTGAGCTTTACATGAAAAAATACAAGAGGTAACAAGCACTGCTTTGAAATAAAGGTCGGGTTGTATAAATTCCAACTTTTTTTGCAGCTAAATGCATTAATTGCATGAGACAAATACAGATCAGGGTGAATTTTTCATTGAATCAACTTCCAGAAAGGGTGCAGCCTACTAAAAGTATACAAGCACAGTCACCCTAGGTAACATTGCTGTTCAGATGAAGAGAGATGGCCAGGTCAACTGAAGCCAGAAGCAGCTGATCAAGGAGCCCTTCTGAAAGATGAACAGTACAGTCTGACTACTCTAGAAGTTTCTGTACCATTATCGCAACCCTAAGCACTGTTGCATGTGGCAAATGGGGGGTTGTGCACCGTTTCATCTAAGGATCCTTCCTGGAGTGGGCTGTGTTACACAGAGACCTCAGTGACCGCCGCACACAGGCCGTTCTTGGGCCGGAGGGAGCAAAGCGACACCTGCGCCAGGACACCAAGGCCGCAGCTGCCCAGCAGAGCTCAGGCATGATGGAACTGTTCAGTGCGGGGCCTTGTGCGGCGGCGGCGGCGGCTGGTTGCCTCGAAGGGACAAAACCCCAACACGTCGAAAAGGCGCTAGGACCGGTGGGGGGCATGGCCCTGCCGTCGGCAGTTCTGGCCGCTGGAAAGGCGCTTAGGGCCTTCGCGCCCGGGTGCTCCTCCAGGCAGGACGGGGGCCCTGCCCTGCGGCCCGCCAGCGCCGAGCCACAAGCCCCGGGCCGGCCCCGGCTGGGGGGCACGGCGCGGCGGAAGTGGCGCTGCCCCGGCTGCGGGCCCGGCCGGGGGGGCAGGGCCGAGGCCCGGGCCGCGGGGGGTGCCGGGAGTAGGCGCGGCCTCCCGCCCCGCTCCGCGAGGCTGCGCGCTGACGTCGCGCGCGGCGGGGCAGCCGTGTGGCGGCGCGCGGGGATGGAGCAGCCGGCGGCGACGCGCTTGCGGTGCCTGGGCTCGGCCGGTGAGTGCCCGCGGGCCGCGCCCGCTCCCGGGGCCGTCGCTGGGCCGCGCCTGCCCGCCCCGCCAGCCCCGCCTGCGCCCCGCTTCTCTGCGGCCGGCTCGGAGCTGCCCCCACCCCTGGAGGGGGGCCCCTCACCCCGCTCCGGCCAGGCGGGGCTGGCGGGCGCCGTTGCCGAGACCGGCGGGGGAGGGCGCGTTGCGGGGGGCGCAGGTGCAGCCCGTGGGAGGGCGCCGAGGCCTGGCGGGAGGCGGGGGGGCGCCGGCAGCGAGGCCTGCGCCGAGGCGCTGCCTGCCCGGGGGGCGCGGGGCCCTCGCAGCCGCCCGGCCCCTCCTGGGGCGGCGGGGCCCTTTGTTTCGGAGGACGCGAGCGCGCCCGGCTTGGCCGGCGGCCCGGGGCGGGCTGAGGCCCGGGCGCGTTCCTCGCCTGTGGCTGCCCGCCGCAGCGCCGCGGGGCTCGTTGTCCCGTTGTGCTGGCATGTTGAGGGAGCTCCCGTTTTGCCGTTGTAAAAACGGGTGTTCCGAGACCGGCCGTTATAGGAGAGGACTGCAGATGTAAAGCAGTGCCTCCTGAGCTCTACAGGTACCAAATGTCGTGAGGCTTAGAACTGAAACTGTCAGCTTAATCTGTGCGTACAGCCGCTGTTGCCCCTGACACCAGAACTACCGGGTAACGGATGCTGGGGCCAGCAAAGCACATACATGGGGTCGAGGTGTCACCTTCGCTACAAGATTCGATCTGTGAGGAAACTTAAGGAGGCTTCTTGGTGGGCAGAAGGTGTAACGGTGCGAGCTGCAGGGGTAAAGGTACAATTGGAAGCATAGCGGGAGAAACATAACTACCACTGCATCAGAAACAGTGTCCATCGGCCACAGACCTTACAATCAGGTTCTGCTGCAAGGTGGAAGCTGTTAATACCCCCTGTCTGGGCTACTGGTAATGCCCTGCACCAGAGCCAGTGCAGGACCGTCCTCCTGACTATGGAGAGCAAGTGGCCCAGTCCTTGCTTCTCACTGGTGGTCCTGTCTTAAGCAAGGTCAGCATGTTGTGGATAGCTTCAGGTTTTTGCCACTAAAAAGTGTGGGGGTGTCCCGTCCCCCATGTACCACATAGAAGTTGCCGGCTTTTGTTTTTTAAGCAGGTCTGTACCATCTTGTTGTAGCTAAAGATCCAATAATTAAAACCTGCATCTAGTTCAGATACAAACCAGAAATCATTAAAAGACGACAGGTTTTTTTCTGTGTGTTTAAAGAGGTACTTTCCTTAGGAAATGGGTTATATCTAGCGAGTCATCTGTTCTGGTGGATGCTTTGGTGCTTGTCTATAAGCTGGTGGCGTTTGTATTGAGCAGGCTGCTGGGGCTTGCACTGGAGTTAGGCAGACCTTGTTTTTGAACTGTTCAGAAAAAAATGGTGTGATAATATCTTGGGCTGGGTTTCTAGGAATTTTTGCTCAGAGGTCTGGGGGAGGAGTCATCTTTCTCCACTTGCTTCTCCAGTGTGTTTTCACAGTGTGGTGTGTTGTTCTCAGCCAGTTTCAGCTGTCATCTTCTAGTGAAAGCTGGGCTTTGGGATCACTGGTAGCTGGGAATCACTGCGTTTAAGCTGTTGCTCAGGTGAGCTGCCTGACTAGCTTCCCCTTGATGGACCTGAAGTTTCCTCACACCTTAAATATGGTTAGTGGTTCTCCTTTGCCTCTGTCCTCTGAGGCATTGTGAAAGGTGATTGCTGCAGTGCGCTTGAATGCTGCTTGACTAAACGATACTTATAGAGAAGATGTACGCTTATGATAAGGATGTGAGTCTCTTTAGAACTAATAGGGCACTCATGCTAACTCTCCAGGGTGAGGGAGAGCGGGTAGCATTTCTACAGTGAGGCTTGTTGAAGTGGTTTGTGGGCACCCAGCTCTGGGTGGCCCTGTCTGAGCAGGGGGTTGGACCAGGTGACCTCCTGAGGTCCCTGCCAGCCTCAACTGGGCTGTCGTTCTGTGAACTCAGCAGTGTTTAATATGGGATAAACTGGCATCTTTGGAAAAAGTGAAGATATGTGAAATGCAATGTGAAGGTGGCAGGCTAGATGTGATTTGTCAGCACTACTAGAAAGTGAGTAGTCTGCCTCATAAATCCCCTGAACAGTTGAGATACTGTATGTTGTCATGGCACAGTGAACTGATTCTTTAAGCTTGAGTATAAGCTCCAGCTTAAAATTGTTCCTCCAACCAAGCATGTTCAAATGGTCATGGAAGGAAAAAGAAAAAAGGAGGAAACAAGTACTTGTATGGAGTTAAACATATGTCTTGCAAAATGACATATCTTCAGACTTTCAGAAGCTTTTTATGATATTGCAAAATTAGCTGACCTTTTTTATTTGTAAAGAATCCTGCTGTTGTACCAAAAGTACAGAAACTTGTATCACAGTAACACTGGACAGTTTTGATTTGGAACCTAGATCTGCCATACTATGTGAAATGCCAACACAGAGGCAGAAAGTCTCTGCCCCAAAGTGTTTACATTTTATGAACTTAATTCCTAATTAGGTAAGCTCAGAAGTACACCAACACTCCTAAATGCTTATGCCATGCAGGAACTCCCCTAGTACGTACCTTATATCTGTGCTGTGTTCTACTTCCATTGCTCTCTGTGTTGGTCCTCATTTTGGAAAGCAGCTTAATTCTTTAGTCAGACACTGGTCACACAAGCATTCCTGTGTGACAACGGGCAGTGAACATCAAGGCGTTTAATGAGCTGGGAAGCTTTGTGTGAAACAAGGCACTTTGTGGTGTGGCGTTGTGTTGCATGCTCTGTTATGATCAAACATTACCTGAATGCTTAAACCATTTTCCTCCTTGAGATAATGTATTAAAGTACTCAGCGAATGAGAACTTGAGGCTGCTTCTGATTTTAAATATGTCAAAGCTAGCAGAAACACAGTATTTCAAGTAAGAGTTAATTCAGAGGAGACTCTGAATCTGTGGGGCTGTTTTGTTCCTTATCAGGCGTTAATGGTGTTTCTTACTATGCTTGCTAATTTTGGCAGGTCTTTCTCCTCTACAAAGAAGCTTTATTGCCAAGATTTACTCTGAAAATTACCTACACTACTGACTGCAGACATCTACAAATGTAGAAGCTGATAAATCGTATCTTCTTCCCTCCCGTGACTGTCCTGTTTCCTGTGGAATTTATACTTCTGAGTATTTTAAAAATTAGACCTCTGTTGAAGACATTCGGATTACAACTGTGATCATATCTATGCAAAGAGACAAGCTAGCTTGAGCAATTTCAAGGTATGTATGCCTACTATGACTTCATAACAAATGGGAAGAAAAGGCTATCTGATTAAAGGGCGACGAGAACTCTAGGCTTACTTTGCCTAGATTCAGATTGATCTGCACCGTTATTCATGGTTTTAGCAGTGGAATATACATACGGACAGTGGGACTGTAGGAGCACCAGAATATCCAGCTGGCATTATACGGAGAGTGACTTGTTCGAACCTGCTGTAGGAATATTCAAAAGATTCCTTTCAGGAGAGCTTGTGTTGTGTGACCTGAGTCTTCGCTGCTTACCCATTCGGTTCTTAAATGCCACCAAGGTCTACAGAGATTTTCTTCCATGAATTTGACAGACATTAAGTTGTCATTGAAATGCACCTGGAAGGCAGTGGTGGTTTCTCTGTTTGGTTAGATGGACTGTTCAGATTAAGTTAGGAGATACCTGCCTTGAATTGGAAAGTATCTTCAGTGAAGGCTAGAAAATAAGTAGGTCTTGCTTGCCTTCCTATGCACAGGTCTTTGTTGGTCATAGAAAGCAGCCAGTCTTATAGGGCAATCTGCCTATGCTGTGCAAGACCAGCAGAGCTGGGTGAGCTTTGCTTTGTGACTGTGGAGCTTTGTCCTGCCCGGGTCACAGAAGACGGGGAACCTTAGTTGTTCAAGAAGCACAGAAATTCACCAGCCTTCATGACTGTATTTTACCTTAAAGGCTTTTAGCTGTACTTTCACATAGAATTCTAAACCAGGAATGAGGAAGTTGGGTAACTTCCTCTGTATAGGCTTAGAAGAGGCCAGTGTGCACTGATAACATCTGTTACCCTCCATTTGTAAACTACTTGGACATGGTTATCTTTTCTGTGATGTGAGTGTTCATGCTAATGCTCCAGGGCAGTGGCAGTCGTATCAATTATTTGTGGATTACAACGAAAGGTAGCCAAACACATCGCTGTCTTCCGGAAAAGACTGTTTATTTGTTATTTCCTTTTTTTAAAAAGGAAAACTAATATGTTGAAAGTAGATACCTGACTGAATCATTCAGGGTACTCCACTGCTGTACATTATGTATTTAGCAGACACACTGTTCTGAAGAGCTTTTTATTCATGAGCACCAGTGGTTGAGGGTGAGATGATACTGGAGGGACACTGATCTAAACTACCTACCTGTCTGGCTTAATGGACTGATGATGATGATCCTGTAACAGGACAGCAAGATGGACTGTCTGCAATGCTAGGCTAAACTGTAACTGGCAGTGAAGTGCTGTGGTTGAGAAGAGGGTCTTTGTCTATACTGCAGTTATTCCTCCTGTCATTCCCCTACAAGCAGAGCTAGGATCAGGAGGGGGATAGCTTGGTAAATTTCTCTGTTGCAGATGGGCACAACTTAGTGCAGCAGACTTTAAATATGTGTTCCTCAGTCTAACCTGGATGTTGTTATATGGCTGTGGTAGTATACTAAAACAGCATTGGGCACAACAGTAGTTTTGTTTCCTCTGAACTGCTTTCATGAAAACTGGAGGCACACACCAGAGCTCCAGGTGTGAAATGGTTTGCTGAACCATTACAATTTTGGTGTGTGTTTTAGCGTGCCAGGGACTTGGAGTCTGTGATCCAAATGGGTGCAGTTTTTTTTTACTTGTATACCAATAAGTTATGGTCTATGTAATTCCATCAATTAAAATTGGTGCTCATTTTCCAAAAAGCTGCTGTTCTGTGAACGATGCAACAATTCCTGCAGTAGCTCTGAGAATCTGTAAGAGTACATAGATTCTGTGTGTCCCTGGCTGTATATCCGTAGCAAGGTTATTTCCTTCTCTGTAAGATAAGGTTGTTCTATCTTTGTAAAACATGCCATTTCATGAAAAGCATCATTTAAGTGGTGTTTGCAGTAACTGCAGCTCCATTATTCAAACTTGTGTGACTAAAAGTGAATGCTAGTATGTGGAATGCAAAGAATTTGAGTGTAAGATGAAGTTTTCTTTTGATGTGAAGAAGTAACCTGAAAGGTGAAATTGTGTGCATTGGAGAATGTTGCCCTAAAACTGCCCTACAAGTTGTCTAAAAAGTTTCAAAGAACATTAAAGGGCACTGAGATGTTGAGATGGATGCTGTTGATGCAACTTGTGTGATGGGTTATGATGAGACGTTTACAGACACTTCTGTCTCTTCAGAGACAAATGGGCAAATTTCTGTATTTCTCAGATTTGTTTGAGATGGTTGGTATCCCTTACAAAAAATCCTTTGTGGCCTGTCCTTGTGAGTTGCTGGCTGTTTTTCTGGAAGCTAGTTTCCATGTTGATTATCCTGTTAGCAAATAAATGTGTTTTTCATGATCTCCAGGTATACTAGTTTGAATCAAAAAGACTGTAGCCTTTTCTGGGAGCGATATTGCACCTGTAGAGGCTTGGTGTTTGTGAATCACTGCTGGTGGGAGAGTGTTGAACAAGCATCTTAGGCTTTAGTGGGTTGTCATAGTAAGGTTTAATATCACTTGTCTGTAAGGAGTGGTGAGCGTGCATTACCACAAGTATGAGGCTGAATAATGGTTAAAATTGGAGAAATGAAAGAAAAGTGACTTTTGATTGGGTTCTGTTACGACTGAACTTAACATGATTCAGGCCAGTCGTGGTGGACTGACTGGCAAGGTGAAAGTGTTGTTGTAGAACAGTCCCTTCAGGGTGTGTGGTGCTATGATGCAGGCCAGTCGTGGTTGACTGACTGGCAAGGTGAAAGTGCTGTTGTAGAACAGTCCCTTCAGGGTGCGTGGTGCTGTGATTGTTCACTGTGTCACCCTTCAGCTGGGATAACCTGTAGCTCCAGTCTTCAGTGCTCCTGTTGGGGCTGGGGTGCTTGCTGTTTGTGTTGCACTGCTGTTTGGTTTTGACTCCTTAAAGCCATGGCAGTGAGATGTGGTCCTGGCTGAACCCGCCTGTGCCAGTGCTGGTGTGTGTGAGCCGCAGCTTGCTGTGAAACCCCTGCACGTCTTGTCTCCTCATACTCCTCCAGAAGTAGGTCTCAAAAGTGGGATATGCTTGTGTCATTGCTAGGGGAAAGCACAGGCTGGTGTGGCTTGGTTCCCATTAATTAATTTTTTTGCTAAGGAAGAGCATGAATTGGATATGTGAACCGTTTCTTAACGGGAGGAGTGTGGTTAGTTCACATTGTATACCTGTGAGAAGTTTGACTGCTTGGTCTGCAGAGCATCCTGGCGTAGAGATGTGAGGGTTTGTCATGTGTGGTGGGGATGGGGAGGCTGTAACAGCTGCTGCTTGCTGGTCTGTCTGCAGAGCAGTTTCTGTGCTGGGCATGCTTTTGCGGTGGATGTTGGTTTTCAGATGATTTGTTGTGCTGAAAGACTAAGTTTTGGGTTTGGTTTACCAAAGTTCTTAAATGCTTCAGGTGCAATACCAGTTTGTGGGAGAAGAAAAAAAAAACAGAGTGGTTTTTGGATTAGTGTTGGTTTAACTCCTTGATGAGAGTCTCAAGTTTTCATCTCTAAAAAGAGTCTGCTCTAGCAGTGACAGTCTAAGAAAACAACTTTTTTTTTCTGTGCCACAGATGACGCTCCCAGAATCACTTGAAGACATCCAGTATTTTAGGATCAGCTGAGATTATAACCTTGTGTGTCCAAAAGATGCCAGTTCTAGCTACTAAACTCTTCTAGCTTCCTGAACTCCTCTGGCTTCCTAAGAGAACGTGTCCATTGAGGGTTCTTTTGTTTTGATGTCTGTCACTTGCTGGAAACAAATCTGTTTTCCTGGTGCATTCCAATAACTACTGACTTCAGCCCTCCTCTGCTGAAGACAGTCTCCCTCTTGCTTTTCTTTGGGTGTGCTGTGTGTGTTCTCTTGTAAGCTTGCCCAAGGAAGCCTTCAAATATTAACATGAACAGCAAATGCAACAAATTCCTGTTTAGAGAACAGTCAGATGTGGTTTTTAGTTGCTGCTAAAATGAGTTAAGAAATTGTTCTAACTTTTTTCCTGGCTCCCCCTGTTCTGATTCCTAAGCCAGTATTTCTTTCTAAAATGTAGATCACCTCAAAGAGTAGAGTTAGGGAATTGAGCAGACAGCTAGCGGAACAGAAGGGATGGCAGCCTTCAATGGAGGGTGACAAGGGGAGCAATAACCTTTTTTGCTTGTTGGCTGCTGTCAGTTTGAGCTCATCTGACTGTGCCCTGCCACCCTTCATCTGTAAATAGTTTAAAAAGAAACTCCAGGTAACACAATACTTTTAGGTTATTAGTGGGCAAGCTTCTTTAATTGTGATGTTGCAATTAATACTTGTCCTTATGGTTTAGTGATAAAACCTCAAAACTGTGGCTATTCAGGTAAGAAAGTAAGTATTTTCATTCATTTTGTGGAAGTGTAACCTTTTAATGAAGTACGCCTTTTATCCAGGAAGTCTGTCTTCAGCTTTTTTTAGATGGTTTTGCTGAAATGAAAGGTCAGACTGCAAACTTCCACCCAAAGGGAGACACATAACCTATGATACAATAACTTTAGCTATTTCTCATTAATTTGTGTGTGTGTGTGTAGATAACAGTAAATCAGCTGAAGGCTGCCTGGAGTTGAGTGCGAGGCTGTACTGGCAGTGAATTTTGGCCTGGTCTCCTGAGGCAGTTTCTGCTAATCACAGAATGAAACAATAGATTTGCACAGAGAATTGCTATAGGCACTGATGGTTCTGAAACTTAAAGATCTTTACCCTTTTAAATTGGCACTTAAGCATTTAAAAGGAAGAAAAAAAAAATTACATTTTAGCAAACTCCAGGATCTGGAACTATTGCTGACCCACCTTTTTTGTGCAAGGTTATTAAGGAAGTGCTAGAATAGCATTGGGTTTTGGCAGGTGGTCATGTTACATGAGAATTGGAAGAGATAAGCATGTGTTTGTAAAAGAAAAGAGCCATTGCTCTGAGGATGGCAGCTTTCAGATTGAGAACAGCTGTGCAATGCTGACATCTGAGCCTCTGCACTAATTCCAGCAGGTGTGTGTGGTTGGTGTAGGAGCTGTAGCCTCACTCTCTCATGAGAAGACAACCAGCAATCATTTGCTTCTAGTTCAGTCTTAGCTTCTTACTAGCTCCTGCAGATAGTGATGAAAGCCAGGATTTTATTTGGATGGCACCATCATTGCGCTGGCAGAAGAATTTCATCTGGTCGTTGGTGGGTATGTAATTGGGCTGTTCCAATACCTAAGTTAGTCTATATAGTTCTCTAACGCTGCAGTTCATAGTGCAGTGGTAACACACAGGTCTATACATTAAGCAGTACTAAACAAAGCAACTTGATTTCAAAGACCACTACAGAGACTCAGGCTTGGCTTAGATCCTGAGAAGTGTATTTTTGTCCTGTTAGAAAGCATAAGAGGGAATGGTTGATTGGAGTGATGTTTTTCTATTTAGAGTAGTTCCCCAGATAGTGATCTGTGTTACTGATGTGATAGCATAAGAAAGCTCATGATTTGGAGGCATCCTTGTATTCCAGGTGGTTTTTTCCCCTCATGTATTCATGTTGATTCAATGCCTGAGATATTTTGTCTCCAGGCTTTGCATAAGAATTATGATCAAATATAGCTGCTGGTCCTGTTATGCCTGACTGGATGATCTCAGGAGCAGATACCTGTGGTGTTCATTGAGGCTGTGCTTTAAAATAGCAGTTGATACAGCCGTCTCATGGATCTATGTTCTCTGCTTTGTGCCTTTGGCACTTAATGTTGTGATGTGCTATCAGGTTCTGCTGATTTTTAATGCCTGAAATAACACTCCAAAAGAAATCTGTAAAAGGTTCTGTAGCAAGAAGCTAATAAATTGCAGCTGAACTTATCCATGGCCTTTGGTGGCAGTAATTGATAGCTATTACAGGGGAGTAATTTATAGCTATTTACCGACAATTTGGTGTGAAAATGCTATTTGCTGGAACTGGGACTTTCTGAATAAGTTTGATCTTGAGTGGGTTAGTTCAAAACAGAAATGCTGGAGAAGGGAACCTGTTGTGTTTTAAGGTGAATATTACTAATTTTTCATGTGACCAGATGTGATATTGGTGTGGAAAAGATGGTGCATTTTTTACCCTGATGGATGAAAGTTCATTTCTTAGGATTTTGGAATTGCAGTTACTGTTTTTTTTTAACATTTTTTTAAATTTAAGTTTGTTGGAATTCCTGTAAACAGCTGCTATCATGGCCTTTCAGTACTCATCATGTAGCTGCATCTGCGCTGCTCAATTTATCTTTGCTCTTCCTCTTTTCTTGGGGGGACTTCACTACAGAAACATTTATAGGTTGCCACCAGTGCAGCACCTTTAAAATTCTGGTGTAGGTATGGCTCTCTTTACAGTGTCAATTGTTAAGGAAGAGCCAATCTCACATCACATTGCTGAGCTGCAAAACTTGCATCTAACATCTCCAGAAACCTTGGAGGAGGTAAAGGTGGCAATGAAAGCAAATGTTTTGAGCCACAACATCTAAAGGAAGGCTGATGCTCCAAAATCTGCAACTGCCCAGGCTTGGGAGAGAAATTGAGACTCTGGTGAGCAGGCTGGCTCCTTCCTCCTAGGAATTTTCTGGCCCCAGTGTGAGTGTGCTAATTTGCTTGTATCTTCATTGCTTTATTTTTTTCCTTTTTTTTCAGTTTTACCTTTTTTAATCATTCGGGGAGATCTTCACCTGTGAAGATGTTCAAATATTTGTGACTATTAATGTTTAATTAAAATCCATCTGGAAAAAGTGATGGAAGGAAAGCTTCCTGAGATTTAAAGCTGAAACAATGTAGGAAACATTAATATTCTGAGAGTTCTAAGAGATTAATTGATAACTGAACTATAGGGGGAAGTCATTAAAGTTTGGCTTGGGAAATGATTGGAAGTATTAATTTACATTAAAATGTAAATAAATGGGAAATTTTGAAAGTGAACCACAACTACATAACCAAAAATTGCCTTATTTTGTCTTCATGTTCAAATGTCTCCAATTCAGTCTTGGTAAGCATTCATTTATGTAAGCCTCAGGCATTTTTTGACTAAATGGTCAGACTAATAAGGATTTGTAAGGGTTTAATTATTCTAACTGGAAAATGGATTCCTGTTCTGTAAGAAAATGACTGATGGATTTTTTTAGATAACTGTTTCTCCTTAAGTTGCTGCTAAAACTATACTTCTAATAACTCCTAAAAGTAGGAAGACATCAAGATAGTGCAGTTCAAGAGAACTGCTGGCTTTCTTGGTGAGGAAATGGGTGCAGACTTCCTTGGAGAGGGTGATTGATGCTGGCTCTCCAGACCACCTGTAGTACATTTCTGCCCCTCACTGGAGCCTGTCGAGCAGAATTTTTCTCTGGAGCTTTAGGTTCTTTGAGCTTGATACTCATTTCTGTTGATTGATGAGAAGGTGATGTACCAGGTGCTTGTGCTGCTGTTCAGGTACCTGGATAGGCTTGAGAAATAAGACAGGTGGGAACCTCATGAAGTTCAACAAAGGGAGATGTGAAGTCCTGCTCCTGGGGGTGGTTCCTCCTCATGCAGCAGGTGGCATACCCTGTGTGGGCCACCCCGTATACCTGTACGCATACTGGGGCCTGGGTGGCTGGAAGGCAGGTCTGCAGAAAGCAGCCTGGGAGTTCTGGTGGATACCCAAGTTGAACAACAGTTCTGTAAGGAGCCGTTAACATGGGTTGTAGTTTTGGCTTTGGCTGTAAGCCTGCATCTCCTCAGTCACAGGTAAACTTCAGCCTTATTTCAAACAAATCTGCTCCCTTTTTGTGCTGCTCAGGGTAAAGATTTTGTGGAATTATTTTTCATGTGGACTCTGCCATGAATGTGGGAGGCAACATTTTGATTTTGGCTGAGGTTTTAGATGTATGACTACTAGATTCCCATTGGCAAGAAAGTCGTCAAGCCCAATTTCTTTATACCAAAATCACTGAGTTAACTACTGTCTTTGTGGGGGTGGATATCAAAGAGTGTGCGTGGCTGCTTAGCTGTGCTGTGTCTGTGCAATTTGTGTGTGTTCTCTCTAAAAAGGCATAACTAGATCTATTAGAAGAAAAGGACCATAGATGGGCATCAGTGTTTTTATTGCTCGAGTCCAAAAAGTGTAGCCCTTTATTCCTTTTAAAAGCCTTCTCAAGACTAGTCAGCTAAAGATGAGTGTATCTCACCCTGCAGCGAAATATCCATTATGTCCATGCCAAGAAAGGTGATAAAAAGTAAATGTGGAACAGTCATCATACTTCTAGTATAGCAAAACTTGCACTAAAGAGGTCCCATAGTAGTACAAGCAATAAAATTGCACAAGCGAAAAAACCTCGGCGTGCTTGGGATGCATATGTTCAGTGGACAGAGCAGGGAAGTTACAACTCCCGTGCGCTAACACGTGTGTCTGCAGCTAGCATGGATGTGGTCCCCAAATGTGTGCTGGTGCGCTGTGGTGGGTTGCGGCTCTGCTGGGTTCCTTCCCCAGCACTAGGGAAGCGGCCTGGCAGCATGGCTGTGTACTATGGGGCAAGGGTCGTGACTTGGCTCGGATGGCGTTCCTGAGGCACAGGGGCCGGTTTGACACTGTTTCTAGCCGGTAGGGTATGAATGTACTCGGTTACGTTGTTCCTTGTCTCAAGCTGTGCTTGAGCTGCCAGAGACTTACAGAAGTGGCTGTAATGAGAGTCAATCTAAAACCGCATTATGCCGGTATCCTGTTTCTGTCGGTAGCTGGTAGCAGGTTCTTGCAAGTGAGTGTCAGGTGAGGAGCAGTGGATAGGGTAGTCTTTTACTGCTAGGTCCTTCTGGCTTCTGTCAAGTGTTGGATGAAGGACTCGGGGCAGCGTTTGATGGGCAAACTGAACACCTTGTTTGTAGCACTGCAGGGAGGGACTTGCTCCTACTTAATGAGGGAAAAAAAGTGCCATTTAAACAAGCCAGCCCCAGATTAAGGCTGTTAACTGTGACACATTTTTTAGAGAGTTGCTGTTAATTAAAAGCTCCCTGGACTAGCTCAGCTGAAGGAAGATGAGGAAGGTCAATTTTCTTCTGAAGAGCAGGGATGAAACTGTCCTGTCATGACTAGGAAGGATGGTTTGGAAGTGGTAAAGCAATGCAAGCCATCAGTGCGTTAGTGAGTCCTGTTAACTTCTGATCAGAATTTCTCTGTCTTACCTTGTTTTGTGTCATGTTTTAAACAGTACTAATGCAATGAGCTGTCAGGTTTTGCAGCCTGCAAGCAGTTTTTTCCAGTGACAGTGGTCTTCAGAGAGGAGGGCTTTTCAGGTATCCTCAACAGTGTGAAGGGAACTGTCATATGGGATGCATATTGCTTCTATTGAGTCCAAGTCTTACATCTGCAGGGAGTGGTAAAGATGGGCTGTTTAGAGCAGATGTGTTAAAGATCTGGGTTGCAGTATGGGGGTAGTTATCGGTGTTTTGAATGAGTAGGCTTTTTCCCCATTTTGCAGTTGAATAGGTTTTGAGTTAATCTTCGTAAACTGTTTTAAGTCAAACTTGTAACTCATTTGATGCTAAATATCAGTGGAAGGCTTTCATATACCTAACACCAAGAGCATCTGAATCAGTGGGAGAAGCACTGTGATTTTGCTGAGCCGAATGAAAACTTCTTTTGATCTGTCTTTTAGTCTCAATAAGTTGAGTCAATGCTTCTGAAAGATCAGAGAACTAATACTGGTTTTGAGTCATCAGGGGGAGTATTTTACCTCCCTGTGCCAGGTTAGTTCTACTTTTTTCTTTCACAAGTCATTGTAAATATGATACTTTCCAAAATTCAGGGCTAAAAGCACATTTTAAAATCGCACGTAGTGTGAGTTGGTGGTAGATGGTATCTTTCTTTACAAGCCTGCTAATTTAACTTGCTTCAACCCTCTTGCAACTCCAAGCCTGGAGTAGAACTTTCTTTTAGAACTAGAGGTACTAAATCTTGCCAGCTTCTGTGCTGGCATTGTCACAGATGAATCTGCTAGGAGTTAACATGAGAGGCCATTTCTTTTTTTATGATTAGCATGCTTAAAAGTGTCTCTGTAATACTTAAAATAGCCGTAGTGTACCCTTTTGTCTTCCCTTGGAAGTGGAATGAAAATACCTGTATTTCTACTTTGTGTTTTGCTTGTTCCTGACATTTGAGTCAGCTTTGACACACTGAAAGTGACAGCATCTCCTGGCAGACAGGCCGTGAGAATAAAAGCAGCTTTGATCTCTTCCTTCCACCTCTTCCCCTCCTGAAAAGGCCCTGCCAAAACATTTGGCATGGCATAGTAGTGTTGCATTTTTCCAGAGGCTGGAGAATCTGGTGCAGATAATGCAAATGTTGATAGGGAAAGTGGATAGTAGGAGCGCGACTGATCACAGAAACATTTTACATGCTTTGCAGAATTAAATCTGTTCCAGTGAAAGATTTCTTTCAAGAGGGGAAAGCTAAAAGAAACTGGATTACTCATTTTCATGTGTAGAATCCCTTTTGGTATTTGAAGGTAAGGTGGGCTCATATTGTTGCTCTGAACAGGCTTGGTGTAGGCTCCTGCCTGTGAAGGAAATGCCTCCATAGCTGGTCTTAACCATGTTAATGAAACATTTGTGTCTGCTGTGGTGCAACTGGAATGTACTTCTGCTGCTGTATATCCCTGCAGTAGTGAAAGCTGATAAAGCAGCTTAAAGCAGTTTCTTCAAATAATGACCTGTGGCTTAAAGCTGCATTTTGAATGAGGCAGACACTTAGGAGTGTATGTCGCGTGTAGCATTTTGCTTGATATGGTCCACAGAAGCCTGGAGCTCTCCTTGTCTCTGACTTGAGAGGGAAGTCGGTTGCACCAATGACCATGTTTTCCTGAAACATCGCATTTCTTAACTCATCTTCACCCCCTTGTCATCCTCTGGGCTGCAGGGCTTTCAGTTTCCATTTGGTTTTGCTCTGGGCCTCAAAGAGCATGCCTGCAGGCAGCTGGGATGGCCCAGCTGTTGCCTGTTCTGGACTATGCACTTGGGAGTGGTGTGCCTGTGTCATCATTTTCCCTGCTTGAGTCCTTGATAGTCACGCTGCTATTGCTAATGACTTTACTGCATGCTGGAATGTAGAAAAGTTAAGTCATGTCATTAAAAAACCCACAACTAATATGCAGATCTTCATTTTTTGTCTACTCAGTTGTGAGCTGTGGCTTCAAATCATGAGTATATGCAGGCATCCAGTGAAAAATGACTTGTTGCTAACAATAACATTAGCCAGTACCTCTCTCTTGTAGTCCTGGTCTGTTTGTTCCTTATTTACATACACACAGGGCTCCTTTCTATGTGGAAGTTCCAATATTGTGTATAGTTGCTTAATACTTCTCCACTGTTTCCCTTTAGGGAAGGTAGTTTATCTGTTTACAAAACATGGTGTTTGAAATGTAAAAGTGAAATTATTTTTGTTTTGATGAGTCCTTGCTGAAGCCCATATGAGTTCCTGTTTCTCCAGCTGCTGTGACTGTAAAATTGGATACGAGGTTTTTAATAACACCACTTTGGAGTAACTGTGCCCTGTCTCTGAACTGCCTCCCTTCTTTAACCTTGTCTCAAAGTTGCTATAACCAGCTCTGTGGTCAGTCTCCACCCGGTCCCATTTTCCTTCAAATCTGAATTCTTTTGATTTGGTTCACATCACAGCCCTGGAAACAGATGTGCCTACAGCAACTGAAGCGGTGGGATGACATGCTGCGGGATTGAAAATGAGCCGCAGGGGGCAAAAGAGGTTGGAAATGCCTTATATTGCTATTTCTGTCATACTTGTTGTATTGCAAAAGGCCAGCCTCAGATCCCTGCTTAAACTGTGACTGGAGATGGTCCCCCCACGTGCCCTCCAGTGAAGCACTGAATTCAGAATATGCAGTTGACTGGTTTGTAGAACATGTAAACACGATTACAATTTTTTCCCTTTAGAAAAAAGCAGAGATGTTCTTGAGGAAATGCTGCAGTTTGACTTACTCTTCTTTAAAACCAAATTGAAAGGAAAGTGAGGATGTGGCTTTTCTGAAACTGCTCACTAAATCAAGTGAAAGTGTCAGCAGTAGGTCATCTCTTGCCCAGTTGTGCAGCTGTAAATTGCAGCCTTGTGTAAGGTCTCCCACAATATACATAGTTGTAGTGGACACAATGTAAAACTACTGCTTTTTAACCCATCTTGTTAAAGAGAAAGACCTGCTAATAGGCAAGTTTCCTCTTATGTCTAGTAAAACAGATGGTCTTCGTAAGAATTCTTTGTATATATACAGATTCGTCAAATTTCTTTTTCTTCTGAAATACCGGCAGACTGCATTAAGTGCATTTACCAAAAAATTCCTGGAAAATGTGTTTGATATATGTAGTTGCGAATGCTGGCAAATCAGAAGGCTCTTACTAAATCTTTCTTTAACTTTGATTTAGCTTTCTTGAAACACTGGTTTTATTGATTTGATGCAAAATAACCTATGTGTAGCCTTTTCCAGGAAAGGATATTTTTGAAGTGGTTTTGGTAGGTTCCAGATATGGTATTGTACACTGTCCATAAGCAAATTGGAAGGTGGCGACAGTGAGAGATCATGTAGGTATGACATTAACCTTATAAGGGTGAATTTTAAGTTTGGTTCTCTGAACCAAAAGTCTTACATAATCTTAAGGCAGCTTCTTGATGTCTCTGTGTTTGTTTTTTCATATGAAAACTAGAAGAATAATATAATCCAATATAATGGTGTAACATTCCAAAGGTGGTAGATTCATAGACTACTCACCTGTAATGGTAATGTAAACCTATAAATACTTTATCTAGCTAAGAAATTCGTTGGAGTGAAGGAAGTGCTTTAAAGATAACCGGTGCTTTCTAGAAGGAACAACAAGAAGCTCTATTAAACTGCAAAAACAGAAACATTGCCCTACAGTCAGACTATTATGGAATAACACCTGTGGACAAAGCAGTACAGTCTTAGAAGTAGTCTAATAAATTTACAGGTCACAAGCTACGGAAATACAGCTGAAACATTTTGCTTTGATTTTCATGTGATGTTTATAGCAGATACCAAAACCTGAATGATTATGTATTGGTACCTCTGTGTGGTTCTTGATTTTGGAGTCTTGACCGCTTCTTCCTAGCTTTGATTCAGACAACAGCATAAACACTTAAGAATACTGGAATATTCATAGAGGGATGGAAAAGATTTCAATGTCAATTCCTTGTACTGCAAAGCACTAGAAACCTTTCTGAAAACCAGTCACTCGGCTTTAAGCCACTGCAGTTTCCTAATCAACAAGGAAAATTGCCTAATCTTTGATATTTGTCTCTATGGTCCTTACACTGTGAATTTCTGACTTTGCAGAAGAGCCATTGGTCTTTATATTCATAGCAATCAATGAGCAGTACTTATAGGACAGTAGTAACTTATAGGTTGTCCATAAGTGACATTGTAGATACTTTATTCTGATGTGGGTGGATTCAGGAAGACATTTCTTAAGAGAAGCAATCGGAAGGAGAAAGGAATCTGTTGCTTGTTAAGAGCGTGTTTGGTATCTGCTCATCTGTGACTTGAGTACAATTTTTTCTTATCTACAGGATTAATATTTGAGCTTTCAGGAACAATAACCTGTGTGCGTTAGTTTTGCTGGTCAGCAGTATTAAATGTAGAGTTATAGGAAGGAACTGTGTTCAACAGGATGTGGATTTGAGAAGTGGCTGATGTTGAAAAATCACCTTTGGTCTATGAACATGCTACCCTTTCACAGTACAAGCATGTGAACCATTAACGGGTGCAGCAGTAGAAATGGTAAATACATTTTGGTGTGCCAAAGCATAAAATCTTGTACTGATGAACCCTTAAAATGACCATTTGTTAATGTGCATGGGGAAGGCATGAGTAAAGGTGACCTTCCCTCCTCACTTCTGCTCAGGAGAGGAGGACAGTTCTTAATGCCTTTTGAGTGACCTCAGGGATCTGCTTCCACACTTTTCCTTGCAGCATACGCAGCCCTAACAAGTGTGTGAATGGACTGTGTAGATCAGTTTTAGGCTTGTGAGGATTCTAGGAGAGAGTTTGTATGTCTGGTATGGTGCTGTTTCTGTCTCTGAATATCTTAATCTTAAGTTGCTCCTTGGTGATGATTGTGTAATTCGTACATAAACACACTGCCAGCCTTTCATATTTTATTAACACTGTGCTGGAGAGAGTTTTTGTGTGTTGATATTCATACAAGTGACCTGTGGTTTGTGTAGGTCGTGGGACAACTAAATGAAGAATTGATTTACAGTGCACATGTCAGTTGGCTTAAATAATCCTTTTACCAAAAGAATAGTTGGCTACCTTTATATAATTCAGCAGCTTGGCATTCTGAGTTTGAGTTATTCTTAACTGATATGTGTACACATTGCCTGCAAAGGAATCTATGTGTTTTGCTCCATTGTAAAGCGTTCTATTAAAGTACCTTCACTGCTGTTACCCTCAGTGTTTCTCGCCTTCTGCTAGCTGGGTGGTTCATATTGTGCATATAGGAAAACATTAGGCACAGAGGCTGACTTGGTCAAGGTCTTTTCACAAGACTGAGAAAGCTGGTTTAGCCCAGGATGGCCGGTCTGAGCCTGTACTTCAGCCACTGAACTGTGTTCCTGTGGAATCACTGGTGTAAGAAGGGAGAGCAAGGATAACAGAGACGGCATAATTCAGCAGACTTCCATCTTGACTTCTGGATAATGCTGGGAATAGGTTGGAGGGTTTAGGGAAATCATTAGGCAGAAAGCAGAAAAACCTATTGTTACCCTACTACGTTGGTTTTGCCCTGTAATGCTGTACAGCTGGCTTTAAAAATGAGCTGTAGGTCTCTTGCTTTGCCCTGTGTCCCTGTTCCTATTAAAGTGGAGTCTTCTCTCTGTCCAGTGCAGCCTTTCTCGCTGTATTGAGTGGTGCGGACTCCTGATCCGGAGCACTGTGGATTAATTAAATTAATTCCTCAGGGCATGTCACCTGCTGCTCCTTACTGTTTCATCAAAAATAGCTGGCTTTGGGCTATTCCCCTTTTCTAAAATCTTACATGCAGAACCTCAGCAGAAATTTGGCTTGCTTTACATATACTTGAAGCTGAGGCGTTTTTCCCCGTCATCTCCCAGCTGCACTATTTAATATGCTGAGTCTTTCTCTGTTTTTTCTTTCAATATGTTCTTTCATCTATATTCCATTTCTTTCCTTGCATACAGTACTGTCAGTGTCAAGGTTGTGGCCAGGTGGGGGACTCGGATATCCATATATCTTTATATATATCTTCTGTCCCTGGTTTTTCTTTTGGACTTCACTAGAATTCCAGGAAATCTTTTATTGGGTGAATTTTGGAGGAGGAGAAAGAATTACTGTTTTGAAAAGTACAGGTATATTTTCCATTAAAAATGATGTTGCTTTCTGGTCATTGCTTCCTGTATCCTGCCATCTACCTATGTTCTTTATATTTTATTACTACTTGTATGTCTTTTTCTTGCGTTCTTGCCCCAGTTCTCAGACTCTAAAAAAATTGTTCTGTTATATTAAAATAGCTAAATACACCTGTTTCTCCAGGTATTGGGTAGTCATGCCACCATCTAGCTGGGGGTTTGGGTCACATGATTTACTGTTGTCTTTCTCTGAATGTTTTCTGAACTGCAGTCCCCTTGGATTTTAAACCCATTCTGGTTTCTTATGCGTTCCTCTTTCTTACAGGATTAGCTGCAAACACCTGTAGCTTTCTGCCCTTATTTCCTCTGCTGCTTGTTGCTGAATGATGCTGCTTTTAAAATACCTTAATGCTCCTGTGGATATAAATCACTTGCTCGGGGTTCTCAGTTTCCATAATGTGGTTTTTCAGAGTGTGACTATTGCCCCTCTAATCTTTCTTGCTAAACTGTTTGCTTTTATACAGAATCCATTTTGAGATGAGTTCCTGAAAATAATTTGGGATTTCTCAAACTAAGCTGGGCTGTTTCTTAATAAAAATAATTCTTATCCTGAATCAACAGAAAGATGTTTTTCTTCTGCCAAATATGAGGAATGGGAAGCATCTCCTACCTAAGATCCCTGCTGTCTGTGGACTACAACTCTCTGATGAGCTATTAAACTGACCTGTTTGTGGAATAAAACAAATGAGGGTTCCTTAGGTAATTGTACTTAAGATTAATGTTAAGGGTTTGAGTTGTTCAAATACAGCATAAATACAGTTATTTAATATATTCTACAAAAAGGCAAAATCTTTTCTGTTGAAAATAATTTTTCTTCCCTATTTCTACATTTCTGTACTTCTTGTATCTGTAACAAGTACTACAGTTGCAGATAAGTCAGCTCAGAGCTGAGTTTCAATGGTAACTTTAGAGTTCATTTTAGGGTAACTGTAGAGTTCATTTTATTTACAAATAACTGGTTTTGAAGGGAATTCATTAAACTCATGCATTTAGAGTAAACTTTTACTTGAATAAAGTTTGAGTAAAATATAATGGGCCAAAGTCTTTTCAGACTACTGATCTTGATCTTAGATACTTGACAATTTTTTGAAATTTTCATGTTATGAAATATTTGATGAAGAAAAGTGAAAGAATGGGGAGATTTTTTTTCTCCCTATAGACAATCTAGCTGTCTGGAACAAAGCAGCACTGGCAATACTTGGCAGATTTCTGCCCCTCCAAGTTCACTCTAATATGTATGTGTCGCATTGGTGTGAAGTAAATGGCTCTGCAATAGATCCATTGTATGTGCAAAAAACCCAAATAAGCCAAGATTGTGTTGGCTCTTCCTAAGTACAAGAAAGTGACGGAATTTTGATCAGGCCAGTGCAGTAGCTTTTTGAAGTTTAGTTAAAAATAGAGCTTGTGACAGAAGATGTGAGATTTGATTTATATGGCAGCGAAGGCTGTGATTCGCAAGGGAGAAGATACAAGTAGTTTTCATGACCTTACATGTCAAAGCCCATCAGTGGGCACTCGGGAAAGCAGACACTGCAGTGTAAAGGCTGGGAATTAGAGTCAAAAGCATCTGTTGACCTACAGAGTCCTGTAGTGCTGCAGGGCATACCTATGAAGACCTCACTGGCAGAAGCTCTTACAGTTCTTATAAAAATAATAAAAAAACACATTAAAACTGAAAAAAAAAAAAAAGTAGAGTGGGTATGAAGTGATTTTAGTGGCACCTCATGTTAACAATATTTCACACATTGTGCCTAGTTCTTCACTCATACTATTGTGGAAATGTATTTTTTCCTACGTCAAGATCTTTTTCAAAAATGCATTTGTTTTTTCCAAGTTCTTCATATTTGCTGTCATCACTTTCTTCATATGGTAGCATCCCACTTCAGTGGCTCTGATTTAACATTTTCTTTACTGACTTCTTGGGGGTGGGAATCTGGCATGGAATAAAGCAGTCAAAATGCCCCAGTTGCGCGGAGCCTTGTACTGTTCTTCTGAGTACTGTTGTATTTGGAAGCTTGTGTCCCTGTTTTCTAGAACTAGTTGAGTAACTAGTCACCTTTGGAAAATCTGGTCCATTAGCTGGTCTCCGTGCAGATGGGCTCTGGGTGTGGGTGGCCTGCCATTACGGAAGGATGCTGTGCAGGGACTATTGCCATAGAGGACGGACTGGTTTTGTTGGCCTCCTGGCAGAGGTTGCTGTCAGGCATAGTAGTGGTTCAGGCAAGGTAACAAGAGGCTTCCCTATGGAATGAACTGGAAGGTGTGTGTGTTTCAAAGTGCTTGCAATTCCCATGGCCTGTTTTGATGAGCTCCTGATAATCAAAAGCAAGTTGTTTGATTTGTGCCCAGAACATTTGAATGACTAAATAGGAGAAAATAAAACCTGTGGAGCAGTCTGATCTTGCAGGCTAGAGCGCTGAAATACATCTGTGCTTTTAGCACATACTGGTGGCCATAAACCCTACAGAAGGTGTTCCTTTACAAGAACTTCTTGATTAACTCTGTAAGATTCAGTTTTAACTTCAATTATATGTGTATCCTTTCAGTTATTTGGAGAGTATTTGATTATATTATATTTAAAATAGCTCAGCTTCCAGAGGTACTTGTATTTAAAGGGGGGAGTTTGGGGGGTGGGGGTATGGGGAATGAATTATAAGTTAGAACCATGGTCGCTTTGTTTGTGTACATCTTTCCTCCCATTTCCAAGAATTGCATCTCATACCCAATTTCTTTTGCAGTTTTGTTCAGTGGAGGGACTGCTGTATGTCAGC
Organism: Falco cherrug; assembly: GCF_023634085.1. Lineage (NCBI taxonomy): Eukaryota > Metazoa > Chordata > Aves > Falconiformes > Falconidae > Falco > Falco cherrug. The sequence continues at coordinate 24,356,122 of NC_073700.1, read as the reverse complement.
CATGCTAAAGGGCAAGTGATGGAGGCAAGTACTAGTTTATATATTCACAGTTATCTAATACTGTTTTTGCCAGTTTCTCCTTTTGAACTCTTCTGTTTCCCAGTGCTACTCTGAAATAATTGCACAAATGAAGGACTGTATTAGCCTGTTCTGGGATGTAATAATAACATCTGCTCAGTGTGACTGTATATGGAATTGTGAATTTTGTCCCTGATGTATTCTTGTATGAATAAGAAATGTATGGTTTTTAACTTCAAGCTATGAAGTATTCCATTTCCTCCCTCAGAGTATAAAGGTTGTTATAAACGATGAAAAAAGCGAGCAGGAAACTTGAATCCTAATGCAAATAAATGTGCTAATTAATTCTGCTGATTCACAGTTCTTCACGTTTGTTTAGGAGTAGTTTTTTCCCCTAAAGTAGATACTAAGACAGACAAGTAGTTTTAAGGATCTTCATGACAGATAAGCAATTTGAAAAGCTTTTTTCAGGCTCACAACAGGCTCATCATGTGCAAATACAAATAGGCAGATGACAGAAAGCTCCCTATAGGAGCCTCTTGAAGATAAGAGTCAGTGTAATTTCAGAAATCAGTCACGGAATGCACAGGGGTAGTAGTGACTTATTTGTGAGCTAGCTGTAGGCTGATTTGTTTCAAGTTGTTTTGCAGATTGACGTAGGGCTCCTTGAGGCAGGTTAATGGTTTCCAGCAGAAAATGCATGGGACTCTAGTTAGATGGAAGTGCTGTTCTTTAAGATCAGCAGTATTACCAGTGGTAATCTGCATAGAAAGAGTGCAGAAGATCATAAACATACCAGTTAGAGAGTATATGGGGCATCTTTAGTATGAACTACAGTTCTTCAATGGGTCCTGACTGAAAAAAGAATACTGAGGGAATTGGCTAAAATGAAAAAGGTGGTTATGGTCAACTGTCAAGTTTATTTTTTATACACCAAATAATTTAGGGACTCCTCCTTTTTATAGCCAGTGAGGTTTGTTCACTGAACCGTTTGGTCTGTTGGATGAGAATGAAAAATCTAGTTTTGATTTTTTTCCCCCTTCCAAAACTTGAGTGGAGACCTGCAATTCAACTTTCTGGAAGGCCTGTTACATGAGGAAAAAAGAAATATTAAGAAAAAGCGAGCTCAAAAGTCAAAGTATAATACTAATCATAAAGGCGCTTGAAGTCATTAAGAAAAGTGTTAAGTATGTAAAAAATAGAAGGTTGGTTTGCACATTTCTTTGATTCTGCCATTTCTGCATGAATATGGATGAATAATTTATATCTTTCTGGGATGTAGTTTATTACTTTGCATTTATGTGTTATTAAACTGGCCAATATTTTTAGACTCAATGCTTAAAACATGTTGAAAGTACTGAGATAAAATCCTGTTTGATTCTAGTATTTTGCTTTCTGTAAGTACTGAATTTTCATCTTGCCTCCAGCTGATAGCAACGACATTTAAAAAAAAGAGCGTGAGGCAGCTCTTCTGATATTTTTGGATGCCAATTTGGAAAGCATTTTGGAGTATCTGTTTAACCCATTGTGTCAGGTTTCAGATGCACAAAATTGAGAGCGCTCTAATTGTGACCTCAATGCACTATGTTTCTGCAGCTGTTTTAAGAATAAAACTGAATGCTCTCAAATCCCAAACATGTTGCATTTCAAATAAAGTGGGGTGAGTTTTTTTTCAAGCACAGGCTGCTTTCTGCCAAGATCGAGGTAGACCTCTGTGATCTGGTTTCTGTATTTATAGAAGCATAATCAAAGCTTTCTCCTGCAAGAGGACAATGATCAGCTTCCAAGCATGTGATCTCATGGTGCTGATGTGAAACTCTTTTGGATACTGTGTCCGTCCTTCCTTCCTTCCTCATTCCTTTGCTGTACTTCTCCAATAGTGTGTTGCTATATAAGTGCTCAGCTGCAATGTCATATAACCAACTTCTGCCTGAGCCCAGCTGATAGGTAAGGTTGAGCTCTCTTGGAGAAAAACTGCGAGTTTTCTCTCTGTTAAAGACTCAGCTACACATACATGGTGCTGCTCCCTTTCAGATTGGTTGCTTAGTCTACTTAGTTTTATTTTTGTTTTCTGTGAGAACTATGGACGAGACTATGCCAATTG